>NC_064820.1:218166219-218859552 GCF_024166365.1 Elephas maximus indicus | reverse complement strand
TCAGGAGGGGCCGGGAAGGTGAAGACAAGCTCTGCAGCCTTGCAGGCTGCACCCAGGAGCTCTGCCGCCAGCCTCCCCCTCCCCCAGCTCCTGCTCTGTGGTGGCCCCCGGAGGGTGAGGAGTTTCTTGGGAAAAACCTGCTTGTTTCTTTGTGAAAATGTCGACATGCTTCCCAGTATATATTCTGGGGCATGATAAATACTTATGTAACAAAACATTTACCCTTTAAATGGTAACTTTCTTCATGTGTACAGTTCAGTGACATTGTGTTCATTGCATTGTTCAACCATCTCCACTATTCATTTCCAGAAATTTCCATCACCCTTAACAGAAGCTCAGTGTTCCTTAAGCAACAAGGCCTCCTTTACCCCTCCTACCCACCTGCCCCTGGTACCCCATTGCTCTCAAGTGATTCCGACTTGTAGCGACCCTGTAGGACAGAGTTGAACTGCCCCATAGAGTTTCCAAGGAGCTGCCGACCTCTTGGTTAGCAACCATAGCTCTTAACCACTGACCCACCAGGGCTCCACCCTCCCCTAGTAACCACTAATAAACTTAAATCTCTATAAAAACAAAAATTCATTGCCATCAAGGTAATTCCGACTCACGGCGACCCCGTGTGTTACAGAGTAGAACTGAGCCCCATAGGATTTTCTTGGCTGTAATCTTTACGGAAGCAGATCATCAGGCCTTTCTTCTGAGAAGCTGCTGGGTGAGTTTGAACTACCAACCTTTTGGGTAGCAGCTGAGTGCAAACCATTTGAGCCACTCAGGGACCTTGGTCTATATGTTGATGTTTATTGCATGCTGTCAGTTGATTCTGACTCAGAGCAACCCCGTGTGACAGAGTAGAACTGCCCATAGGGTTTTCTTGGTTAATCTTTACAGGAACACATCGCCAGCCCTTTTCTCCAACGGACCCACTGGGTGGGTTCAAACCATGCCATCAGTGTTCCTTTTTGGTCTCTATATACTCGTCTATTGAAGATATTTCATGTAAGTGGGATCATACAATGGTTATCCTTTTGTGACTGACTTATTTCACTTAGCATAATGGCAAAAGGAACTTATCTGTTTGTTTTTATAAAGGATAAAGGCCTCTTTGTAAAGTGTTGGATCTTAGAACTAGAATGTAAACCTGGGTGTCCCACAATCAAATCTTACTTCAAATAGGAAAAATTCAAATAGCATTTCTCAGGGTCCTCGAGTGGTCAGGAATTACAGAGGGGAAGACAGCAGCTTACGAGTGTGATGGCCTGAGAATGTCCATGGGGTACAGAACTGGGCAGGGGCCTAGCTCTGAGACCCATCCCAGTGTTTGCATGAGCCCACGCCCCCTACGGTTGCTCCAAACAATGACCCAGTGTGGCAAGGACAGTGGGCAGGTGAAGCAGGCTTGTTTCTGGGAGACAGAGTTCTCATCAGCTGTACAGACCCTTCCAGAGCCTACAGCATTCTTTCCCTCATCTGTCCTCTCTCCTTGTGTGGGTCAGGCTTATGTTGTATTTGACAGCCTCCCTGGCCCCCGCCCTGTTCTCTGTCACACAGCCGTTTCCCCTAATAAAACCCGAGCACATTTAATCTTGGCATCTGCCTCTCCCTTGACCCCAACTAACACAACAGAGTACCTCAGGAAAACATTCTTGACAAGCATTTGGAATAGAACAAGTGTTTAAAAAGCAGAGAAAGAACTTTTTTTTTTTTTAATAGAAACGCAGGTACATTGTAGGTCTTGCTTGAGAAGTACTGGTTGTCCTTCTCCCGTGGGGGCAAACACACAGGAGTGGCCTCAAGATGTCACAGGATAGGGACTCCCACTGCAGCCTGGTGGGGCTGGAGCATGTAGGGAGCAGGTCATGTGGGGTTTCTAAGGGTTTGGTTGAGGCCACTGGTGGTTTTGTGGCAGAATTCTTGCCTTCTGTGGGAGACCCGGGTTCCATTCTGGGACAATGCACTGCGTGTGTAGCCACCATCTGTCTGCCAGGGGAGGCTTGGGTGTTGCTATGATACCGAACAGGTTTCAGTGGAGCTTTTGGACTAAGATGGACTAGGAAGAAAGGCCTGGTGATCTACGTCCGAAACTCAGCCAGTGAAGACCCTGTGGACCTCATGGTCTGATCCCGTTGTGCCTGGGGTTGCCAGGAGTTGAGGGTTGACTCAGAACTAACAACAACAACACAGTCCGAGAAGGTTTTGTTGGTGGTGGGAGCTGAGCTGTACCTTGGGGGGCAAGCAGGCTTTCTTGCAGGGAAAGAAGCCGTCAGCAGTGAATGGTTAGAGCAGAGTAGGCTTAACCAAACCCATCGCTGTCGACTCAACTCTGACTCACAGAGACCCTATGGGACAGAACAGAACTGCCCCATAGGGTTTCCAAGGAGTGACTGGTGGATTCAAACTGCCAACTTTTTGGTTAGCAGCTGAGCTCTTAACCACTGCGCCACCAGTGAGTGGGGGTAGCAGGTGCAAATCCTGACTCAGATGCTTTCCAGTTGCGGGAACTCGGAGAAGTTCCTTAACCTTTTAGGTTTGTTTCCTCATCTGTAAAATGGGATGGGGTGGGGGTAAAAGTAATCTCTATAAGGTGGCTGGGAAAGAAATGTCAGATCATTTGTCAATACTCAGTGTAGTAGCCAGAGGTCTTACCACACTTGTTGGGAGACAGGGAGGGGCAGAGGCTGGGCCAGGTTTCAAGGAAAGTCAGACACAGTTGGGGGGGCGGTTACCAGATTTGGAGGCCACCACTGCCAGTTTGTGGTGTGTGGCTTTTACCCTGTAGGCTGGGTTTTTATTTGTTTTGTTAAGTGTTTATTGAGCAGCTACTACACGCAGGGCATGCTCCCTTAATCGGCTTTTTATGAATGTGGAAACCAAGGCTCGAAGAGGGAAAATGACCGATAAAGACCACCCCACTTCAGGCCTCTGAGCAAGAGAGAGGGGGACAGAAGGGGAGGGGCGCCATCTTAGCCTGCACTGGGGGTGCTGGAAGGACTGGGTTGGACTACAAGACCAGGGGAGGGGAGGATGAGGCCAGTGACCTGGAGGGGGGCGGTGAAGGGGCTCAGGATCAGTGTGCCCACCACGCCCTGCCCTGCAGGGTAGACCTACTGAAGGAGAGGACAGGAAGCCAGAAAAGGGGTGGGTGGGGCTACCAGGGGTGGAAGCGGTGGCTGTCAGGAGGTTGATAGGATAACACTAGTAAAACCGCAGGACGTGTTCTCCTGCCTGGCCCTGGGACCGAGTCCTCTGAATCAGAGCCCACAGCAGAGCTGGTACCCAACCAGGGCTCGCCAGCAGGCCACACTACCCGTTCCAGCTTCATTTCTCTCCAGATCCCCACTGACATACCATATGTCTTACTTTCAGGGTTGATTTAAGAATAGGGGATGGGGCTTTTGTCCCTTCTGTTCTTGTGGCCCTGTGGCTCTGGTGGTGAAGTGGTTAAGAGCTTGGCTGCTAACCAAAAGGTGGGCAGTTCAAATCCACCAGCCTCTCCTTGGAAACCATATGGGGCAGGTCTACTCTGTCCTATAGGGTCGCTATGAGTTGAAACACTGAAATACCTCCATATCGCTGGGCTAGGGCCGCTGACCTCGCCCCAGGTGCCCTCCGCCCCTCCCCGGGGAACCTCATCTCCCCACAATCCAGCAATGCAGGGATAACAGTGCCCCCCTTGCTTCTGAGCAGGGCCTTACTCTTGCTGCCATCTGGCTGGACTGCCGCCCTGTGCCCTGCCCTCCACAGCTCCCGCCCTGTCTCCTTCGGGCCTGGGCTCAGTGCTGTCTTCCCTGGCCTCACCCTCTACAATTGTGACCCTCCCCACAGTGCACATTCCTTCATATCCTGGTTCAGTGGTGGAATTCTCGTCTTCGATGTGGAAGACCCTGGCTTGATTCCCAGCCAGTTCACCTCCTGCACAGCTACCACCCACCTGTCAGTGGAGGCTTGGCTGTTGCTGTGATGCTGAACAGGTTTCAGTGGGGCTTCCAGACTAAGACAGACCTGGTGGTCTACTTTCGATAATCAGCCAATGAAAACCCTATGGCTTACAATGGTCAAATCTGAAACCAATCATGGGATGGCACAGGACCAAGCAGCATTTCCTTCTGTTGTACATGGGTCGCCACAAGTCAGGGGCCAACTTGACAGCAGCCAATAACAACGACTACCTCTTCCAGCTTCATTTCTCTCCAGATCCCCACTGACATACCGTATGTCTTACTTTCGGGGTTGATTTAAGAATACGGGATGGGGCTTTTGTCCCTTCTGTTCCTTGTGGCCCTGTGGCTCTGGTGGTGAAGTGGTTAAGAGCTTGGCTGCTAACCAAAAGGTGGGCAGTTCAAATCCACCAGCCTCTCCTTGGAAACCATATGGGGCAGGTCTACTCTGTCCTACAGGGTCGCTATGAGTAGGAATCAAATTGACGGCAAAGAGTTTGGTTTTGGTTTTCATTCCCTGCTCGTCTCCAGCACCAAGGACAGTGCCTGCACTGGGCAGCACTCAATAAACATTTGATGAATAAACAAATGAACAAGTGACTTGTTGGAGATGATTCCGCCAGAGTCACATGTCTATTCCCAGAGAGAACAGAGGGGTTGCACAGAGGCTCCCTTTGGAAGTAAATGTGGAGAGGATGAGGTTGAGGATGTCAGGCCTTTTCCCTAAGGACTAGACCACAGTGGTGGGAGGTTGGCGGCCGGAAGGAGACACAGGTTCAAAACCTTGCCCTCTCACAAAGACCTCAAAACAGCATCCTATGTCCCTTGTCTCCACAAGGAAGAGTGTAGCCAGTTTAGAGGTGGTGGCAGTTTTTAAATTGGGAGCAAAGGCAACGTGGCCTCAGCCGCAGCCCCAGTGAGAGCTGAGAGCTCCTGACACTGGGCAGCCCTGTCGTCTGGAAGCACAATGTCCATCTGTTGAGTTACTTTCTTTTTCAGAACTGTTGGTTCACCAGGCTGGAATGGGGTGCCGCTTCAGGACATGCAGCCTCCAGCGGTGACAGATTTCTTGGAACGGGTGCCAGGGAGATCTAAATTAAGACCTTTGGATCACACCAAATAAATAGAAGCTGAAGTGAAGGGCTGAAGGAATTAGGCAGAGTGCCTTCATACAAAACTTTTGAAAAATGGAGGAGGAAAAAAATGAAAAAACAGAATAGTATTTATTCACTCGAGTCCCACTGTGTTTGCTGAAAACAATGACACCTCTGTTGAACACAGAAGCACATGTTAGAAAGAGCAAGATCTTCCCTTTGAAGTTGCCTGCCACAGCAGTGCTGAGAATAAACACCAGTGCTCAGTTTGAAGGCTCTCTTGGCAAGGCCACGGGACTGGCACGGCTCCAGCCAGGCTGGAGGTAAGATGAGTCGTCGTCCTTAGGCTTGTTTCTTGTTGGCCCTTTTGAAACACACCTGCTCTGGATTTACCTATATCCTGTGGCAGGGCCTCACCAACAAGGGGAAGACCTACACCAGGGCCAGGTGTGACAGGGGAACAAAGCTGCTTCTGGGATGGCTCAGAAGGAATTATTGACTGTGACTTGACAGCAGACTTTTGGGCCAGTGTGCCCAGGGTGCAGCGGCAAGTGTATCCTCTTTCCAGGATGGCAGTGAAAGGGGAACAGCCCAGGATGGGGCTCAGCAGGGGCCAGAAGGCACCAATGGCAGCCAGAGTGAGGACCTCGCCAGCTGGAGCAGTGGGCAGGAGCTCATTCAGCAGAAATCACCTCAGAAGGGTCTATTTGTTCCAGCCCTCTATTCACCAATTAAAGTGTGAGAGGAGAAAGACATAAAGGGCTCCTGTAGTGCCACCAGACCAGCTGTTTCTCCTACAGAAAGAATTCTAGCATTCACCAGATCTCCAGCGGGAGAAAATGCATTCATATGTAGCATCGGCCGACTTCTGTGGTGTAACCGCTCCTACCAGGCTGATTGCAAGTGACCAACCTGACACCACTGAACGTACAGTTGGGAAGAGATGCATCGTATCCCATTGTATAGTATTGCCACCATGTTGTTGTTGTTGTTAGTTATCAAGGAGTTGGCCCCTGACTCATGGTGACTCCATGCACAACAGAGCGAAATGCTGTCCTGTCCTGCGCTATTGCCATCATCGATCACAAAATGGACCGTTATGATCCACAGGGTTTTCGCTGGCTTATTTTCAGAAGTAGATCGCCAGGCCTTTCTTCCCAGTTTGTCTTAGTCTGGAAGCTCTGCTGAAACCTGTTCAGCACCATAGCAACATGCAAGCCTCCACTGGTAGACAGATGGTAGCTGCCCGTGAGGTGCATTGGCCAGAAATCAAACCCAGGTCTCCTGCATGGAAGGCGAGAATTCCACTACTGAACTGCTGCAGACACAATATATGTAAATAACTTCAAGACCGTGTTGTTGTTCTTGTTAGGTGCTGTGAAATTGGTTCTGACTCATAGCGACCCGATATACAACAGAAAGAAACTCTGCCCAGTCCTGTGTCATCCTCACAATCGTTGCTATGCTTGAGGCTACCGTTGCAGCCATAGTGTCAATTCATCTCATTAAGGGTTTTCCTCTCTTTTGCTGGCCCACTACTTTACCAAGCATGAGGTCCTTCTCCAGGGACTGGTCCCTCCTGATAAGATTTCCACGTAAGATGAAGTCCCGCCGTCCTCGCGTCTAAGGAGCACTCTGGAGGTACTTCTTTCAAGACAGATTTGTTTGTTCTTCTGGCAGTCCATGGTATATTAAATATCCTTCACCAACTTCATAACTCAAAGGCATCAATTCTTCTTCCATCTTCCTTATTTATTGTCCAGCTTTCGCATTGAGGTGATCGAAAATACCATGTGTCAGGCACACCTTAGTCCTTAAGGTGACATCTTTGCTTTTTTTTTTTTTTTTTAACACTTTAAAGAGTTGTTTTGCAGCAGATTTCTCCAATGCAGTAAGTTGATTGCTTTTTTTTTTTTTAATTTTTCATACTTTGGTAAGATAACCTATTGCATTGACTCTTTTTTTTTTTAATATTTGTGTTTTTTGTGAAAGTTTACACAGAAAATTAGATTCCCACTTAACAACTTTTATACATACTGTTCAGTGAGATTGGTTACATCTTTCACAATATATCAGCATTCTCATTATTTCCATTCTGGTTGTTCTGTTTCCATTAATCAAGCTTCCCTGCCTACCCCTCGTCGTCTCATATTTGATCTAGGGTAAATGTTTAACATTTGGTTTCATTTAGATGATTATTTTTAGATACACAGTAGTCACTGTTGTACATAGGGTGTCTATGAGTCAGAACTGACTCAACAGCACCTAACAATAACAGCAACAAACGGTACACATGGATGATATTATTTATTTTATGGGCCAATATGTCATTTGGCTAAAAGGTGACCTCTGGAAGTAGTTTGAGTTCCACGTTTAAAAAGTGTCTCAGGGTGATAGTCTCGGGGGTTCATCTGTACTGGTCCAGTAAACCTGGCCTTTTATTAGGAATTTGCGTTTTGTTCTACATTTTTCTCAAATTCTATCTGGGACCATCTATTGAGTCTCTGGTCAGAAAGATAAGAACTAGATGGTGTCCAGTGGTAGCTGGACACCATCTAGTTCTTCCTGCCTCAAAGGTAGGTGACGTCGTTGTTCATGTAGACTATTGGTTCTGTAGACTAATTTCTTCTTTGAGTCTTTTGTTTCCTTCCTTCTCTTTTGCTCCAGATAAGTAGAGACCAATAGTTGTATCTTAGATAGTTACTTGCAAGCTTTTAAGACGCTAGACACTACTCACCAAACTAGGATGTAGAGCATTGTCTTTATGGACTATATTGTGCCAATTGACCAAGCCACTCCACAAGAGCATGGTCCTAAGCCCTCAAACCTAGTAGACTAATTCCAAGAGGTGTTTGGCTGTGTCTAGGAAGTATCCATAACTGTGCCCCCATAAGCTTTATGTTATATTTGAAAATATATGCAGCACACATAAACATGTATCTGTTGTATTGACTATTGGTGGGCTTTTAATGTTTCAGCTTATTAGTCACCATCTTCACTAGGCTGTATTTTTGGAAGAAGAAAAAAAAGCAGAGAAGCAGATTTCAGGAAAGAAACTTAAAACATTTGTGATAACGGTCACATGCCATATTTCAGTTTGTGACATGTTTGAAATCCTGTTTTACGACTCTCAAAAGTCAAGCTTAGTTTTCTTCCGCTATTAGAATATCTAAATTGGCAGAATTGGCTTTCTCAGCTAACTTTCCTAAAATCTCTATTCTTGAAACCAATACATTTCTTGTTATAAGGACTTAGTTTTTTGTTTTCTTTTTTCTGTGTATGAAAAAAAAAATTAAAAATATCCTGTCATGTTCCTTCATGTCTCTGCATTGGAGGTCTTTGGAGGCTTTCTATGACATTAATGAAAATTAAACTGTCTTTAAGATATTTCTTTTAAGATAGCTGACATAGACTGTTCTTGAGATCATGCTTTGTTGTTAGCTGTTAGTTGCGGTGGTGTTGACCTTTTGTTAACAGAATGAAATGTTGCCTGATCCTGCACCTTCTTCATGATCGTTGGCATACTTGAGTCCATCTTTGTGGCCACTGTGTATTTTGAGTGCCTTCTAACCCAGAGGACTTATCTTCCAGCACTATATCAGGCAATAGTCTGTTGTTATCCATAAGATTTTCATTGGCTAATTTTTGGAAGTAGATCACCAGGTCTTCTTCCTGGCCTGTCTTAGTCTGAAAGCTCTGCTGAAACCTGTCCACCAAGGGTGATCCTGCTGGTATGTTAAATACCAGTGATGTAGCTCCCAGCATCATTGCAACATGCAAGCCACCACAGTATGACAAACAGGCTACTTTAAAATGAATTACCTAGAATTGTAGGTAAAATGATATGTGCACCAAAAAATTTGAAAGATATTGCTAAATTATCCTCTCTAGATGTTATGTGAGTTGACAGTCTCACCATCAGTGTAAAAAGTTCCTGTTTCCAAGAAGGACTAAGAAATGGAGTCACAGACCTTTCAATGGAGAGGAAGACAAGGTGATATAAAGAAATAAAAGGTTTAAACTTAGAAAAGTAGGGGTGCATATTAAGGTAACCACAAAGAAGACTAACAATTCTACTCATCAAAACAAAATGCGAGAAAAAAAATGCAGACTCAGAAGAAACAAAATCTACTACAATGAATAAGAGCAAAAGATAACATATAAAGATAAACTACTCAGCACAAAAAATTAAGTGGGAAAAAGAAACCACCAACAACACACACACAAAAAAAGACATCAAAATGACAGCATTAAACTCATACCTATCCATAATTATACTGAATATAAATGGATTAAATGCACCAATAAAAAGAGAGTGGATTTAAAAAACACGATCCATCTATGTGCTGCCTACAAGAGACATACCTTAGACTTAGAGACACAAACAAACTAGAACTCAAAGGATGGAAAAAAATATATCAGGCAAACAACAATCAAGAAAGAGCAGGAATGGCAATATTAATTTCTGACAAAATAGACTTTAAAGTTAAATCTACCACAAAGGACACTATATAATGATTAAAGGGACAATATACCAGGAGGATATAACCATATTAAATATTTATGCACCCAATGACAGGGCTGCAAGATACATAAAACAAATTCTAACAGCATTGAAAAGTGAGATAGACAGCTCCACAATTATAGTAGACTTCAACACACCGCTTTTGGTGAAGGACAGAACATCTAGAAAGAAGCTCGATAAAGACACAGAAGACCTAAATGCCACAATCAACCAACTTGACCTTATAGACATATACAGAACACTCCACCCAACAGCAGCCAAGTATACTTTCCTTTCCAACACACATGGAACATTCTCTAGAACAGACCACATATTAGGTTATAAAGCAAGCCTTAACAGAATCCAAAACATCGAAATATTACAAAGCATCTTCTCTGACCATAAGGCCATCAAAGTAGAAGTCAATAACAGAAAAAGCAGCGAAGAGAAATCAAACACTTGGAAACTGAACAATACCCTGCTCAAAAACGACTGGGTTACAGAAGACATCAGGGGTGGAATAAAGAAATTCATAGAATCTAATGAGAATGAAAACACTTCCTATCAGAACCTTTGGGACACAGTGAAAGCAGTGCTCAGAGGTCAATTTATATCAATAAATACACACATCCAAAAAGAAGAAAGGGCCCAAATCAAAGAATTGTCCCTACAACTTGAACAAATAGAAAGAGAGCAACAAAATAATCCATCAGGCACCAGAAGAAAACAAATAATAAAAATTAGAGCAGAATTAAATTAAATAAAGGACAGAAAAAACAACTGAAAGAGTTAACAAGACCAAAAGCTGGTTTATTGAAAAAATTAACAAAATTGATAAACCATTGGCCAAACTAACAAAAGAAAAACAGGAGAGGAAGAAATAACCCAAATAAGGAATGAGATAGGCGATAGTACAACAGACCCAACTGAAATTAAAAGAATCATATCAGATTACTATCAAAAATTGTACTCTAACAAATTTGAAAACCTAGAAGAAATGGAGAAATTTCTAGAAACACACTACCTACCTAAACTAACACAAACAGAGGTAGAACAACTAAATAAACCCATAACAAAAGAAGAGATTGAAAAGGTTAATTAAAAAACTCCCTACAACAACAAAATAAAGCCCTGGCCTGATGGCTTCACTGCAGAGTTCTACCAAACTTCAAGAGAAGACTTAACACCACTACTACTAAAGGTATTCCAGAGCATAGAAAAGAACGGAATACCCCCAAACTCATTCTATGAAGCCAGCATATCCCTGATACCAAAACCAGGTAAAAACACCACAAAAAAAGAAAATTAGAGACCTATATCCCTCACGAACTTAGATGCAAAAATCCTCAACAAAATTCTAGCCGATAGAATTCAATCACATATCATAAAAATAATTCACCAAGACCAAGTGGGATGCATACCAGGTATGCAGGGATGGTTCAACATTAGAAAAGCAATTAATGTTATCCATTTTTTTTTTATTGTATAAATAAAACAAAAGACAAGAACCACATGATCTTATCAATTGATGCAGAAAAGGCATTTGACAAAGTTCAACACCTATTCGTGATAAAAAAAAAACTCTCAGCAAAATAGGAATAGAAGGAAAATTCCTTAACCTAATAAAGGGCATTTAAACAAAGCCAACAGCCAACATCATCCTAAATGAAGAGAGTCTGAAAGCATTCGTGTTGAGATCAGGAACTAGACAAGAATGCCCTTTATCACCACTCTTATTCAACATTGTGCTGGAGGTCCTAGCCAGAGCAATTGGGCTAGCTAAAGAAATAAAGGGCATCAGGATTGGTAAGGAAGAGGTCAAAGTATCTCTATTTGCAGATGACATGATCTTATACACAGAAAACCCTAAAGAATCCTCAAGAAAACTACTGAAACTAATAGAAGAGTTCAGCAGAGCATTGGGGTACAAGATAAACATGCAAAAATCAGTTGGATTCCTCTACACCAACAAAAAGAACATCAAAGAGGAAATCACCAAATCAATACCATTTACAGTAGCCTCCAAGAAGATAAAATACTTAGGAATAAGTCTTACCAGAGACGTAAAAGACCTATACAAGGAAAACTACAAGACACTACTACAAGAAACCAAAAGAGACCTACATAAGTGGAAAAATATACGCTGCTCATGGACAGGAAGACTTAACATAGTAAAAATGTCCATTCTACCAAAAGCCGTCTATAGATACAACACAATTCGGATCCAAATTCCAACGACATTTTTTTAATGAGATGGAGAAGCAAATCACCAACTTCATATGGAAGGAAAAGAGACCCCAGATAAGTAAAGACATTACTGAAAAAGAACAAAGTGGAAGGCCTCACTCTACCGGGTTTTAGAACCTATTATACCACCACAGTAGTCAAAACAGCCTGCTACTGGTACAACAACAGATACATAGGCCAATGGAAAGAATTGAGAATCCAGACATAAATCCATCCACATATGAGTGGCTGATACTTGACAAAGGCCCAAAGTCCATTAAATGGGGAAAAGACAGTGCTTTTAACAAATGGTGCTGGCATAAATGGATATCCATCTGCAAAAAAATGAAACAAGACCCATACCTCATGGCATGTACAAAAACTAACTCAAAATGAATCAAAGACCTAAATATAAAATCTAAAACTATAAAGATCATGGAAATAAAAATAGGGACAATGTTAGGAGCCCTAACACATGGCCTAAACAGTATACAAAAAATTACTAACAATTCAGAAGAGAAACTAGATAACTGGGAGCTCCTAAAAATCAAACACCTATGCTCATCCAAAGACTTCACGAAAAGAGAAAAAAGATTACCTACAGACTGGAAAAAAGTTTCTAGCTATGACATTTCAGGTCAGCATCTAGTCTCTAAAATCTACATGATACTGCAAAAACTCAACTACAAAAAGACAAATAACCCAATTAAAAAATGGGCAAAATATGAACAGACACTTCACTAAAGAAGATATTCAGGTAGCTAACAGATACATGAGGAAATGCTCACGATCATTAGGTATTAGAGAAATGCAAATCAAAACTATAATGAAATTCCATCTCACTCCAACAAGGCTGGCATTAAACCAAAAAACACAAAATAATAAACGTTGGAGAGGCTGTGGAGAGACTGGAACGCTTACACACTGCTGGTGGGAATGTAAAATGGTACGATCACTTTTGAAATCAATTTGGCGCTTCCTTAAAAATCTAGAAATAGAACTACCATACGATCCAGCAATCCCACTCCTTGGAATATATCCTGGGGAGGAGCCATCACACAAACAGATATATGCACACCCACGTTCATTGCAGCACTGTTCACAATAGCAAAAAGATGGAGGCAACCAAGGTGCCCATCAACGGATGAATGGATAAGTAAATTATGGTATATTCACAGAATGGAATACTACACATCGATAAAGAACCATGATGAAACCGTGAAACATTTCATAACATGGTGGAATCTGGAAGGCATTATGCTGAGTGAAATTAGGCAGTTGCAAAAGGACAAATATTGTATAAGATCACTATTATAAGAATTTGTGAAATAGTTTAAACAGAAGAAAATATTCTTTGTTGGTTAAGAGAGTGGGGAGGGAGGGAGGGTGGGAGGGAGAGGGGTTTTCACTAATTAGATAGTAGTAGATAAGAACTATTTTAGGTGAAGGGAAAGACAACACGCAATACCAGACAGGTCAGCACAACTGGACTAAACCAAAAGCAAAGAAGTTTCCAGAATAAATTGAACACTTTGAAGGGCCAGCATAGCAGGAGCGAGGGTTTGGGGACCATGGTTTCAGGGGACATTTAAGTCAATTCGCATAATAAAATCTATTAAGAAAACATTCTGCATCCCACTTTGGAGAGTGGCATCTGGGGTCTTAAATACTAGCAAGCAGCCATCTAAGACGCATCAATTGGTCTCAACCCACCAGGAGCAAAGGAGAATGAAGAACACCAAAGACACAGGGTAACATGAGCCCAAGAGGCAGAAGGGGCCACGTAAACCAGAGACTACATCAGCCTGAGACCAGAATAACTAGATGGTGCCCAGCTACAACCGATGACTGCCCTGACAGGGAACACAACAGAGAATCCCTGAGGGAGCAGGAGAACAGTGGGATGCAGACCTCAAATTCTCATAAAAAGACCAGACTTGATGGTCTGACTGAGACCAGAAGGACCCCAGAGGTCATGGTCCCCAGACCTTCTGTTAGCCCAAGACAAGAACCATTCCCAAAGCTGACTCTTCAGACAGGGATTGGACTGGGCTGTAAGATAGAAAATGATACTGGTGAGGACTGAGCTTCTTGGCTCAAGTAGACACAAGAGGCTATGTGGGTGGCTCCTGTCTTGAGGGGAGATGAGAAGGCAGAGGGGGACAGAAGCAGGCTGAATGGACACAGGAATACAGGACGGAGAGGAGTGTGCTGTCTCATTAGAGGGAGAGCAGCAAGGTGTATATAAGTTTTTGTATGAGAAACTGACTTGATTTGTAAACTTTCACTTAAAGTACAATAAAAAAAAAAAAAAAAGTTCCCGTTTCCACACTCCCTGGCCAGAAAGCCCTTAAATGTATTTAACATTTGCCAATCTGACAAGAAATAGTGTTTCATTATAATTTTAACTTATATTTCTCTAATTATAACAGAGGTTGGTTATTTTTATATGCTGAGGAGCTAATTTTCTTTCCTCTTTAAAAATTTTATTGTGTTTTAAGTGAAAGTTTACAGCACAAAGTAGTTTTTCATTCAAAAATTTTATATACAAGTTGTTTTGTGACACTAGTTGCAGTCCCTGCAATGTGTCGGCACACTCCCCCTTCCTCTTTCCACCCTGGGTTCTCAGGGTCTATGCATCCAGTTTTCCTGTCCCTTCCTGCCTTCTCGTATTTGCTTTTGGGTGGGTGTTGCCCATTTGGCCTAATATACTTGATTGAACTAAGAAACATGTTCCTCTCATGTGTTATTGTTTGTATTAGAGGCCTGTTTAATCTTTGGCTGAAAGGTGGACTTCAGGAATGGCTTCAGTTCTAAATCAGCAGGGTGCCCAGGGACCATAGTCTTGGGGGGTCCTCCAGTCACCGTCAGACCAGTAAGTCTGGTCTTTTTTTGTGAATTTGAATTTTCTTCCATGTTTTTCTCCTGCTCTTCCCAGGACCCTCTATTGTGATCCCTGTCAGAGCCATTGGTGGCGGTAGCTGGGCATCATCTAGTTCTTCTGGGCTCAGGCTGGTGGTTCATGTGGTCCATTAGTCCTTTCAACGAATATTTTCTTTGTATCTTTGGTTTTCTTTGTTCTCCTTTGCTCCGAATATGATGGGACCAATAGATGTATCTTCGATGGCCGCTTAAAGCTTTTTAAGACCCCAGATTCTACTCAGCAAACTACGGATGTAGAACATTTTCTTCATGAACTATGTTATGCCAGTTGATCTAGATGTCCTCCTAGACTTTGGTCCCCAGCCCTTAGTCCCAGTAACTCAGTCCCTCAAGGTGTTTAGATGTGTCTAGGAAGCTTCTATGACTTTGCCTTGATCAAGCTGTGCAGATTTCTCCTATGTTATGTGTTGTCTTTCCCTTCAGCAAAGTTAACACTTGTCTATGCTTTCCCTTCCCTGCCACTCCCCTCCCTCGTAACCATCAAATATTGGGTTTTTTTTTCTGCCTGTAAACATTTTCTTGGGTTTTTACAATAGTGGTCTCATACAATTTTTTTTTAATCTTTTATTGTACTTTAAATGAAGGTTTACAAAGCAAACAAGTTTCTCATTAAACAATTAATACATATATTGTTTTATGACATTGGTTGCCAACCCCACGACATGTCAACACTCTCTCCTTCTCAACCTTGAGTTCCCCATTACCAGCTTTCCTGTCTCCTCCTGCCTTCTCATCCTTGTCCCTGGGCTGGTGTGTCTGTTTAAACTTGTTTTGTTTTATGGGCCTGTCTAATCTTTGGCTGAAAGGTGAACCTCAGGAGTGACTTCATTACTGAGCTATAAGTGTGTCCAGGGGCCATACTCTAGGAGCTTCTCCTTCTTTGTCAGACCAGAAATTCTGGGCTTTTGTGTGTGTGTGTGTGTGTGTGTGTGTGAGTTAGAATTTTGATCTACTTTTTTCTCCAGCTCTGTTCAGGGCCCTGTACTGTGATCTCAATCTAGGCAGTCAGTGGTGGTAGCCAGCACCATCTAGTTGTGCTGGACTCAGTCTGGTAGAGGCTGTGGTAGTTGTGGTCCATTAGTCCTTTGGACTAATCTTTCCATTGTGTCTTTGGTTTTCTTCATTATCCCTTGCTCCTGGCAGTGTGAGACCAGTGGAGTATCTTAGATGGCCACTCACAAGCTTTTAAGATCCCAGACACTTCTCACCAAAGTAGAATATAGAACATTTTCTTTATAAATTGTGTTATGCCAATTGAGCTAGATGTTCCTTGAGTCCATGGTTCCCAGTGCCCTCAGCCCAGTAATCTGGTCTCTCAGGGAGTTTGGATGTGTCTATGGAGCTTCTAGGACCTTGACTTGGACAAGTTGTGCTGGCTTTTCCCTATTGTGTACTATCTTACCCTTCACCAAAGTTATCACTTTATCTATAGTCTAGTTAGTGTCTTTCCACCTCCACCCCCCCTCCCTTGTAACCATCAAAGATTGTTTCTTTTTGTATATAAACCTTTTCTTGAGTTTTTACAGTAGTGGTCTCATAAATATTTGTCCTTTTGTGATTGACTTACTTCACTCGTCATAATGCTCTCCAGGTTCATCCATGTTGTGAGATGTTTTGAGGATTCATCATTGTTCTTTATCGTTGTGTAGTGTTCCATTGTGTGTATGTAACATAATTTGTTTATCCATTCTTCTGTTGATGGGCACTTAGGCTGTTTCCGTCTTTTTGCTATTGTGAATAATGCTGTAATTAACATGAGCGTGCATGTGCCTATTTGTTCAATAGCTCTTATTTCTCTAGGCTATATTTGTTGTTGTGTGTATTTCTAGGAGTGGGAATGCTGAATCTTACAGTATTTCTATTTCTAGATTTTTAAGTAGGTGCCATATAGTTTTCAACAGTTGTTTTTGTTAGGTGTTGTCGGGTTGGTTCCTACTCATAGCGAGCCAATGTACAACAGAACGAAACACTGCCTGGTCCTGCTCTATCCCCATGATCGTTGCTATGCTTGAGCCCATTGTGGCAGCCACTGTGTCAATCCATCTTGTTGAGCCTCCGCTTTACCAAGCATGATGTACTTTTCCAGGGGCTGGTCCCTCCTGGCAACATGTCCAAAGTATGTGAGACAAAGTCTCGACATTCTTGCTTCTAAGGAGCATTCTGGTTGTACTTCTTCCAAGACAGATTGGTTTGTTTCTTCTGGCAGTCAATGGTATATTCAATATTCTTCAACAACGCCACAATTCAAAGGCATCAACTCTTCTTCGGTCTTCCTTATTCGTTGTCCAGCTTTTACATATATATGAGGCAATTGAAAACACCATGGCTTGGGCCAGGTGCACCTTAGTTCTAAAAGTAATATCTTTGCTTTTTAACACTTTAAAGACGTCTTTTGCAGCAAATTTGCCCAATGCAGTGTGTCACTTGATTTCTTGACTACTGCTTCACAGGTGTTGATTGTGGATCCAAGTAAAATAAAATCCTTGACAACTTCAATCTTTTTTTCTGTTTATCATGATGTTGCTTATTGGCCCAGTTGTGAGGATTTTGTTTTCTTTATGTTGAAGTCTAAGCCATACTGAAGGCTTTAGTCTTTGCTCTTCATCTTAGTGATTGTATCATTTTACATTCCCACCAGCAGTGCATAGGAGTTCCAATACCCAAACAACCTCTCCAACATTTGTTATTTTCTGTTTTTTTTTTTTTTTTTTTTTTTAGTGCCAGTAATGTTGGGGTAAGAGTATCTCATTATAGTTTTGGTTTACATTTCTCCAATAGGCCATGAGCATTTCCTCCTGTGTCTGTTAGCTGCCCGAATGTCTTCTTCGGTAAAGTGTCTGTTCATATCCTTAGCCCATTTTTCAATTGGGTTCTTTGTCTTTTAGTTGTTGAGGTGTTGAAGTATTCTATAGATTTTAGAGATTAGACCCTTTTCATACACGTCATAGCCAAAATTTTTTTTCCCAGTCTGTAGGTTCTCTTTTTACTCTTACAGCGAAGTTTTTTTTTTTTTACTTCGTAACACATAAGTGTTTACTTTTTAGGAGCTCCCAGTTATCTTGTTTGCCTTCTGGAGTTTATGCATTGTTAGTTATGATTTGTATTGAATTTATGCAATGTATTAGGGCCCCTAGTATTTTCCCTATTTTTTCTTCCATGATCTTTATCATTTTAGGTTTTATATTTAGGTCTTTCATCAATTTTGAGTTAATATTTGTATATGTTGTGAGGGTTGGGTCCTGTTTCTCATTCGTACAGATGGACATCCAGTTTTGCCAGCATCATATGTTAAAAAGGCTGTCCTTTCCCCATTTATGGACTTTGGTCCTTTGTCAAAGATCAGCTGACCATAAGTGGATGGATTTACGTCTGGGTTCTTGATTCTATTCCACTGGTCTATGTATGTGTCATTGTACCAGTACCAGGCTGTTTTGACTACTGTGGTTGTAGTGTAAGTTCTGAGATTAGGTAGTGTGAGGCCTCCGACTTTGTTTTCTGTCTTCAAAGTTGGTGATTAGTTTTTCCATCTTGTTAAAGAATGCTGTTGGTATTCGGATCAAGATTACATTACATCTGTAGTTTTCTTTGGGTAGGATTGACATTTTCACAATGTTGACTGTTCCTATCCATGAGCATGGCATGTTTTTCCATTAATGTAGGTCTCTTTTGGTTTCTTGCAACAGTGTTTTGTAGTTTTCTTTGTATAGGTCTTTTCCTTCCCTGGTTAGATTTATTCCTAAGTATTTCAGAGACCCTCGTGGTGTAGTGGTTCAGAAGGTCAGCAGTTCAAATCCACCAGGAAACTGCATGGGACAGTTCTATGCTATGAGTCACTATGAGTTGGAATTGACCTGATGGCATTGGGTTTGGGTTTTTTTGTTTGTTTGTTTGTTGGATCTTTTTAGGGGCTATTACAAATGGTATCCTGTCCTCCATGGGTGACCCTGCTGGTATCTGAATACTGGTGTCATAACTTCCAGCATCACAGCAACACACAAGCCCCCACAGTACGAAAAACTGACAGACACCTGATGGAATATCAATTGAGATGTTTCAACAAACAGATGCAGCGCTGGAGGTGCTCACTCATCTATGCCAAGAAATATGGAAGATAGCTTCCTGGCCAACTGATTGGAAGAGATCCATATTTATGCCTATTCCCAAGAAAGGTGATCCAACCGAATGTGGAAATTATAGAACAATATCATTAATATCACACAGAAACAAAATTCTGCTGAAGATCATTCAAAAACGGCTGCAGCAGTATATCGACAGGAAACTGCCAGAAATTCAGGCTGGTTTCAGAAGAGGACGTGGAACCAGGGATATCATTGGTGATGTCAGATGGATCGTGGCTGAAAGCAGAGAATACCAGAAGGATGTTTACCTGTGTTTTATTGACTATGCAAAGGCATTCAACTGTGTGGATCATAACAAACTATGGATAACACTGCGAAGAATGGGAATTCCAGAACATTTAATTGTGCTCATGGGGAACCTTGATCAGGAGGCAGTTGTTCGAACACAACAAGGGGATACTGATTGGTTGAAAGTCAGGAAAGGTGTGCATCAGGGTTGTATTCTTTCACCATACCTATTTAATCTGTGTGCTGAACAAATAATCTGAGAAGCTGGACTATATGAAGAAGAGGCATCAAGATTGGAGGAAGACTCATTAACAACCTGCGTTATGCAGATGACACAACCTTGCTTGCTGAAAGTGAAGAGGACTTCAAGCACTTACTAATGAAGATCAAAGACCACAGCCTTCAGTGTGGGTTACACCTCAACATAAAGAAACAAAAATCCTCACAATTGGACCAATGACCAACATCATGATAAACGGAGAAAAGATTGAAGTTGTCAAGGATTTCATTTAACTTGGATCTATAATCAACAGCCATGGAAGCGCAGTCAAGAAATCAAAAGATGCATTGCACTGGGTAAATCTGCTGCAAAGGACCTCTTCAAAGTGTTGAAGAGCAAAGATGTCACCCTGAAGACTAAGGTGTGCCTGACCCAAGCCATGGTATTTTCAAAAGCATCATATGCATGTGAAAGCTGGACAATGAATGAGGAAGACCGAAGAAGAGTTGACGCCTTTGAATTGTGGTTTTGGCAAAGAATATTGAATATACCATGGACTGCCAAGAGAACGAACAAATCTGTCTTAGAAGAAGTACAACCAGAATGCTCCTTAGAAGCAAGGATGGCGAGACTGCGTCTTACATACTTTGAACATGTTGTCAGGAGGGATCAGTCCCTGGAGAAGAACATCATGCTTGGCAGAGTACAGGGTCAGTGGAAAAGAGGAAGACCCTCAACGAGGTGGATTGACACAGTGGCTGCAACAATGAGCTCAAGCATAACAACGATTGTGGGGATGGCCCAGGACCGGGCAGTGTTTCGTTCTGTTGTGCGTAGGGTCGCTGAGAGTCGGAATCGACTCGATGGCACCTAACAACAACAACAACAAATAAATGGTATCGTTTTCCTGATCTCCTTTTGAAAGTTCTCTAGGTTGGTATACAGAAATCCAACTGATTTTTTAATGTAGATTTTGTATCCTACTACTCTGCTGAATCTTTCAGTTTCAGGAGTTTTCTTGTGGAATCTTTGGGGTTTTTTATGTATAAGATCATATCATCTGCGAACAGGGATAGCTTTACTTCATCCTTTGCAACTTGGATGCCTTTTATTTCCTTTTCTTGCTTTGTTGCTCTAGCTAGAACTTGCAGCACAATGTTAAACAGTGGTGATAAAGAGCATCCTTGTCTTGTTTCCATTCTCAGGAGGACTGCTTTCAGTGTCTCTGTTTTGAGGCTGTTGGTTTTGGTTTTGTGTAGATGCCATTTATTACATTGATGAATTTCCCTTCAATTCCTGTTTTATTGACAGGTTTTTGTTTTTTTTTTAATCAGGAAGGAGTGTTGGACTTTATCAAATGCCTTTTCTGCATCTGTTGAGATGATCATATGATTCTCTCCTTTTGTTCTTTTTTTATATAATTTTTATTGTGCTTTAAGTGAAAGTTTACAAATCAAGTCAGTCTCTCACACAAAAACTTATATACACCTTGCTACATATTCCCAATTACTCTCCCCCTAATAAGACAGCCCGCTCCCTCCCTCCACTTCGCTGTCCATTTCGCCACTTTCTAACCCCCTCTACCCTCTCATCTCCCCTCCAGGCAGGAGATGCTAACATAGTCTCAAGTGTCCACCTGATCCAAGAAGCTCACTCCTCACCAGCATCCCTCTGCAACCCATTGTCCAGGTCAGTCCCTGCCTGAACAGTTGGCTTCAGGAATGGTTCCTGTCCTAGGCCATCAGAAGGTCTGGGGATCATGACCACCGGGGTCCTTCTAGTCTTAGTCAGACCATTAAGTCTGGTCTTTTTATGAGAATTTGAGGTCTGCATCCCACTGCTCTCCTGCTCCCTGAGGGATTCTCTGTTGCGTTCCCTGTCAGGGCAGTCATCGGTTGTAGCTGGGCACCATCTAGTTCTTCTGGTCTCAGGCTGATGTGATCTCTCGTTTATGTGGCCCTTTCTGTCTCTTGGGCGCATAATTACAATGTGTCTTGGTGCTCTTCATTCTTCTTTGATCCAGGTGGGTTGCTAGCATTTAAGACTCCAGACCCCACTCTCCAAAGCGGGATGCAGAATGTTTTAATAGATTTTATTATGCCTTATATGTCCCCTGAAACCATGACTTTTGATCTATTTGTTCTATTTTTAGGGTAGATTGATTTTCTAATGTTGAAACATCCTTGCATACCTGGCATGAATCCCACTTGGTAGTGGTGTATTTTTTTTTTGATGATGATAAATTCTTTTGGCTAGGATTTTGTTGAGAGTTTTTGCATCTATATTCATAAAAGATATCTGTCTGTAATTTTCTTTTTTTGTGGTGTCTTTGCCTGGCTTTGGTATCAGGGTTATGCTGGCATCATAGAATGAATTTGAGAGTATTCCTTCCTTTTCTATGCTCTGAAATAGTTTGAGTAGTACTGGTGTGAGTTCTTCTCTAAATGTTTGTAAAATTCTCCAGTGAAGCCATCCCGGCCAGGGCTTCTTTTTTTGGGTGGGTGGGTTTTTTTGTTTTGTTTTTTTTTTTGACTACCTCTTCTATCTCTTCTGTAGGTGTGGGTCTGTTCAGATTTTCTTTCTCAGCTTGTGTTAGTTTAGGTAGGTAATGTGTTTCTAGAAATTTGTCTAGTTCCTCTAGGTTCTCAAATTTGTTAGAGTACAGTTTTTCATAGTATTCTGTTATGTTCTTTTTTGTTTCAGTTAGATCTGTTGTAATGTTTCCCATCTCATTTCTTATTTGGGTTATTTGCATCCCCTGTTTTTCTTTTGTCATTTTGGCCAACGGTTTGTCAACTTTGTTGATCTTTTCAAAAAACCAACTTTTGGTCTTATTGATTCTTTCTGTTGTTTTTCTGTTCTTTATTGCATTTATTTTGCTCTAATCTTTATTATTTCCTTTCTTCTGGTGTCTGTGGGCTTCTTTTGCTGTTCTTTTTCCTTTTGTTTGAGTTGTAGGGCTAACGTTTCGATTTTGGCCATTCTTTTTTGATGTGTCCTCTGAGCACTGCCTTTGTTGCATCCCAAAGATTTTGGTATGATGTGTTTTCATTCTCATTCAATTCTAGGAATTTTCTAAATTCTCTCTTTGATTTCATCTGTTACCCCATTGTTTTTAAGCACGGTAAAAAAAAAAAAAAAAATACTATTCAGTTTCCATGTATTTGATTTTTTTTTCTTTGATTTGTACTTTTACAGCATTGTGATCAAATAGAATGTTTTGTATTATTTTGATGCTTTGGATTTTATTGAGGGTTGCTTTGTGGCCTAAAACATGGTCTATCTGGAGAATGTTCCATGAGTATTGGAAAAGAACGTATACGTTGGTGCTGTTGGGTAGAGTGTTCTATATATGTCTATGAGGTGAATTTGGTTGATTTTGGCCTTTGAATCTTCTTTATCTTTGTCGAGTTTCTTTCTAGATGTTCTGTCCTTTACTGAGACTGGTGTGTTGAAGTCTCCTAGTATTACTGTGGAACTGTCTATTTCTCTTTTCAGTGCCATTAGTGTTTGTTTTTTGTATTTTGGAGCTCTGTCGTTCATAAGTAGATATTTTTTAAGGTTATGTCTTCTTTTTGGATTATCCCTTTAATCATTATATATTGTTCTTCCTTGTCTTTTATGAATGATTTTACCTAAAAGTCTATTTTATCTGAGAATAGTTTTGCCATTCCTGAACTTTTTCTTTTTTTCCTCTTTGCTTGATACATTTTTTCCCATTCTTTGATATTTAATATATTTATGTCTTTGCATCAAAGTGGTGTCTCTTGTAGACAGCATATTGACAGGTCATGCTTTTTGATCCATTCTGCTGTTCTCTGTCTCTTTACAGGTGCATTTAAGCCACTTACATTCATCGTGATTATCAAAAGGTATGAGTTTATTGCTGTCATATTGTTGTGCTTTTTTTTTTGTAGTGCTGATGTTTTCTTTGTTCCTCTTACTTTTATGTGCAAGTTCCTTTTGTTTGTGGATTTTCTTTTCTTTTGTTATTATAGATTTTGTGTTTACTGAGACTTTATGTTTTTCTTTTTTATTCTAATGAGTGGGTTTGTTAACTTTCTTTGTGGTTACCTTGAAATTACCCTTATCTTCCTAAGTTTGAAGCAGTCTTTTATTTCTTCATGATGCCTTGACTTCCTCTCCATTTGAAAGTTTATTACCCCCTTTTATTGTTTTGACTTTGTCCTCATTTACAGATCAATGTTTATGTTTCCCTGTAGTAAGTCTTTTAGCTTTGTTTTATTATTGAGAGTTCTTTACCTAGGTTGGTACCTGGTTGGGATCTTAGACTCTGGTTGTTGTCTGATGTTGTTGGTTCCTAACTTTAATATTTCTTGTATATTTGGTTTGGTTTTTACAAATTTCCTTAATTTATGTTTATCTAGAAATATCCTAATTTCACCATTGTATTTGAGAGAGAGTTTTGCAAGATATATTATTCTTGGTTGGCATTTTTTTCTTATCAAGGTTTTGTATGTGTCTTCCCATTGTCTTCTTGCCTGCATAGCTTCTGCCGAGTAATCAGAGTTTAGTCTTATTTTTTTGCCCTTTGTAAGTGACTTTTTGTTTTTCTCAAGCTGCTCACAAGAGTCTTTCTTTGACTTTGGTTTTGGCTAGTGTGATTATGATATGTCTAAGTGACTTTTCTTTTGGGGCCTATCCTATATGGGGTTCATCGAGCTTCTTGGATAGTCAGCTTTTCATCTTTCATGATACTTGGGAATTTTTCTGCCAGCAAATCTTCAACAATCTTTTCTGGGTTTTCCATTTTCTTCCCCTGTTCTGGAACTCTGATCATGCACAGATTTTTGCTCTTGATTGTGTCCCACATAATTCTTAGGTTTTCTTCATTCTTTTCTCTGATTTTTCCTCAAAGTGGCATCCACAATATTGTCTTCAATCTCATTGATTCTGCCTTCTATTATTTCAAATTCATTCCTAAAACCTTCTAGTGAGTTGTCCATTTGTGAAATTTTGTTGTTTATATTCTAGATTTCTAGTTGCTATTTTTGTGTGATTTCTAATTGTTTATTTATTTATTTTTGACTTTGTGATCTTGTATTATTTACCTAAATTCTTGTTTTGTCTGTGTTTTCCATGATTTTGTCTATTTTTTCCTTGGTTTTGTCTGTGTTTTCCTTGATCTTTTTCCTAATTTCTTCAAGAGCTCTAAGTATTAATCTTTTGATACACTGGTTACACTGCATTTTCTTCTACCGGAAGGTCACCTGATTCTTTATTTTGGTCACCTGCTGGACCCATCTTGTCCTGAGTTTTTGTATATTTTGATATTGTCTGCTGGCTCTGAGTCATTAAGGTGTTATTTATTGATTATATGTTCTTTTTTTTGTCCTGCTTCCTTGCTTTGTTTTGTTATGTCGGCTGGGCAGGCCAGTCATGCTTTGCTGCTTGCTCATCTGAGGCATGATAGCTCTCACCACCTTGTCTGGGTGGGCAGGGCAGCAGTAGGCAGGGTGAGCCCACTTTGCTGTGCACTGCTTGGGTGAGGCAGCTGAGGGCAGACTGGGTGGGCTCTACCTGCCTCCTGATGTTGGTCCAGGGGTGTGGGAGCATTCACAGCCCCTCACGAGGTAGGCAAGGGTGTTGGACAGGGAATGGTACAGACTCACTTCCTTCCAATCAGCAGCTGCTCAAGTGTTAGGAAGGGAGGGGCAGTGTGGGCCTGGTGCAGCAGCAGACCTGAGCAGGGGCAGCACGGCGAGGACCAGTGGGAAGGAGGAGTGGCATATGTGGCTAGGTCAGGGAACAAAGAATAGAAAAGGAATAGAAAGAAAAAAATGAAAAAAAAAAAAAAGGGGGGGATAGCTGGTGGATGGGCAGGGTAGAGCTGGGGGCTAGCAGGAAGTGGGAGAGGTGGTGTACAAGGCTACATGGGAGGTAGAAATTGGCAGGCTGGTGGCTCTCTAGCCACAGTAGTGCGGTGTGGCCTGGTGGGAAGGGGGGGAGGTGGTTTATGGGGTTAGGTGGGAGGAAAGAAAAAAATAATAAAATAAAAAATGGCACAGCACGGGCTGGCAGGTAGGGGCAGGTGGGACTCAGGGCAGCAGTGGGCCAGTGGAGGTATGGCAAGGTTCAGTGGGCAGGGGTAGAAGTGGCATACAGGGCTATGTGAGAGGGAGAAAGAGAAGGAAGAAAGAGGGAGAAAAGGAAAAAAATGGTGCCACAGAAGAAGCAGGTGGGGGCAGATGGAACCGGGCTTGCAGCATGCTGGTGTCTCTCTAGCAAAAGCAGTGAGGTGTGGCCCAGCAGGAAGGGGTAGAGGTGAGAAATGGGCTAGGTGGGAGGGGGAAGTAAAGGAGAGAAGAAAAAATGTCATGGCTGAAGCCCACAGGTAGAGGCAGGGCAGACCTGGCTTGGTGACAGGCCCAGGACTCTGTAGCCAAGGTGGCATGGCATACCTCAGCAGGAACAGTTAGAGTTGAAGTAAGGGCTAGGTGGAAGGGAGAAAAAAAAAGGAATAAGGGCGGGGGGATTGAGTCTTTGCTGCAAAGAAATGACATGATGCACCTATCTAGAGTGCCATGAGGCTCCACCTCCCCTTTGTTTGATTTCTTGTTGGCTGCTAGCAAGAGCTTTGATTGTGGATCCAAATAAAATGAAATTCTTGAAAATTTCAATCTTTTTTTTCCATTTATCACGTTGTTGCTTATTGGTCCAATTGTGAAGATTTTTAGTTTCTTTATGTTGTGGTATAATCCATACTGAAGGCTGTTGTTTTTGATCTTCATCAGTAAGTGCTTCAAGTCCTCTTTACTTTCAGCAAGCAAGGTTGTGTCATCTGCATATTGTTAATGAGTCTTCATCAAATCCTAATGCTGTGTTCTTCTTCATATACTTGTTTCTCAGATTGAATAGGTATGGTTAAAGAATACAACTGTGACACACATCTTTCCTCATTTTAAACCATGTAGTATTCCTTTGTTCTGTTCAAATGACTGCCCCTTGGTTTATGTACAGGTTCCTCATGAGCACAAATAAGTGTTCTAGAATTCCCATCCTTCTCAATGTTATCCATAATTTGTTATGATCCACATAGCCAAATGCCTTTGCATAGTCAATAAAACACAGGTAAATATCTTTCTGGTATGCTTTCAGCCAAGACCTATTCGACATCAGCAATGATATTCCTCATTCCATGTCCTCTTCTGAATTTGGCTTGCATTTCTGGCAGTTTCCTGTTAATGTATTGCTGCAACTGTTTTTTAATTATCTTCAGCAAAATTTTACTTGCGTGTGATATTAATGATATTGTTCATTAATTTCCACAATCTGTTGGATCACCTTACTTTGAAATGGGGAGAAATATGAATCTCTACCAGTTGGTTCACTATTGCAACTCTAGGCTTGAATTTTTTCTTCAGTTCTTGCAGCTTGAGAAATGCTGAACTTGTTCTTCCCTTTTGGTTTTCTATCTCCAGCTCTTTGCACATGTCATTATAATACTTTGTCTTCTCGAGCTGCCCTTTGAAATCCATTCAGTTCTTTTACTTCATCATTTCTTCCTTTTGCTTTAGCTGCTCGACTTTCAAGAGCAAGTTTCAGTCTCCTCTGACATTCATCTTGGTTTTCCTTTCTTTCCTCTCTTTTCAATGACCTCTTTCTCCATGTATGATGTCCTTGATGTCATTCCACAACTTATCTGGTCTTCAGTCATTACTGTTCAATGCCTTGAGTCAAGCTTTGAATTGCAATAATGAAGGATTCTATGGGGAAAATATTAAATGATGCAGGAAGCATCAAAAGAAGATGGAAGGAATACACAGAGTCGTTATACCAAAAAGAATTAGTCAACATTCAACCATTTCAAGATGTAGCATATGATCAGGGACCGATGGTACTAAAGGAAGAAGTCCAAGCTGCACTGAAGGCATTGGTGAAAAAAAGACTCCAGGAATTGATGGAGTATCAGGTGAGATGTTTCAACAAATGGATGCAACACTGGGAGTGCTCACTCGTCTATGTCAAGAAATTTGGAAGAAAGCTACCTGGGCAACTGACTGGAAGAGATTGATATTTATGCCTATTCCCAAGAAAGGTGATCCAACCAAATGCGGAAATTAGCGAACAATATCATTAAAATCACATGCAAGCAAAATTTTGCTGAAGATCATTCAAAAATGGCTGCAGCAGCATATTGACAGGGAACTGCTAGAAATTCAGACCAGATTTAGAAGAGGACGTGGAACCAGGGATATCACTGCTGATGTCGTAAATCCTGGCTGAAAGCAGAGAATACCAGAAGGTTGTTTACCTGTGTTTTATTGACTACGGAAAGGCATTTGACTGTGTGGATCATAACAAATTATGGATAACATTGTGAAGAAAGGGAATTCCAGAACACTTAATTGTGCTCATGAGGAACCTGTGCATAGATCAAGGGACAGTTGTTTGGCCAGAACAAGGGGATACTTATTGGTTTAAAGTCAGGAAAATTGTGCATCAGGGTTCTATCCTTTCACTATACCTATTCAATCTGTATGCTGAGCAAATAATACAAGAAGCTGGACTATATGAAGAAGAACAGGGCATCAGGATTGGAGGAAGACACATTAACAACCTGCGTTATGCAGATAACATAACCTTGCTTGCTGAAATTGAAGAGGACTTGAAGCACTTACTAATGAAGATCAGACCACAGCCTTCAGTATGGATTATACCTCAACATAAAGAAAACAAAATTCCTCACAACTGGACCAATAAGCCACATCATGATAAATGGAGAAAAGATTGAATTTGTCAAGGATTTCATTTTGCTTGAATCCACAATTAACATCCATGGAAGTAGCAGTCAAGAAATCAAAAGATGCATTGCACTGGGTAAATCTGCTGCAAAGAACCTCTTTAAAATGTTGAAAAACAAAGACGTCTCCAGAAGGCTAAGGTGCATCTGACCCAAGCCATGGTTTTTTCAATCATATTGTATGCATGTGAAAGATAAACAATGAATAAACCAAAAAAAAAACCCAAACCCGTTGCCATCGAGTCGATCCGACCTATAGCGACTCTATAGGACAGAGTAGAACTGCCCCATAGGGTTTCCAAGGAGCACCTGGTGGATTTGAACTGCCGACCTTTTGGTTAGCAGCCGTAACACTTAACCACTACATCACCAGGGTTTCCAAACAATGTATATATATATATATATATGCAATGAATAAGGAAGACCAAAGAAGAATTGACACCTTTGAATTGTGGTGTTGGTGAAGAATATTGAATATACCATGGACTGCTAAAAGAATGAACAAATCTGTCTTGGAAGAAGTACAACCAAAATGCTCCTTAGAAGCAAGGATGGCGAGATTGCACCTTACTATGGACATGTTGTCAGGAGGTATCATTCGCTGGAGAAAGACATCATGCTTGGTGAAGTACAGGGTCAGTGGAAAAGAGGAAGACCCTTAACAAGATGGACTGATACAGTGGCTGCAACAATGGACACAAGCATAATGACGATTGTAAGGATGGCGCAGGACGGGGCAGTGTTTCATTCTGTGGTACATAGGGTCGCTATGAGTCAGAACAAACTCGATGGCACCTAACAAAAACAAGGACACCAGTTGGTTTGCCAGGTAGCTGTCTTCCATGTTTCTTGGCATATCAAACCAAAAAACCCAGTGCCGTTGAGTCGATTCCGACTCACAGCAACCCTGTAGGACAGGGTAGAGCTGCCCCTATAGAGTTTCCAAGGAGCGCCTGGTGGATTTGAACTGCCAACCCTTTGGTGAGCAGCCATAGCACTTAACTGCTACACCACCAGGGTTTCCTTGGCATGGGATGACGTATTCTATGGAAACCAGTCATCCTCTTCCCCCAGCCACTCCTGCTATTGCCCAATGGCCTCATGAATTAAGTGGCCATGGTGACAGGGATGAAAGTTATGCATGGGCTCAGCATTATGGACTTCCACTTACAAACACTGACTTGGCTACAGCCCCTGCTGAGTGCCCAATCTGCCAAAAACAGAGACCAACACTGGGTCCCCGATATGGCACCATCGCTCGAGATTATCAGCCCACAACCTCTTGTCAAGTTGATTACATTGGACCACTTCCTTTATGGAAAGGGCAGTGTTTTGTTCTTACTGGAATATACACTTACTCTGAATATGGATCTGCCTTCCCTGCACACAATGCTTCTGCCAAAACTACCATCCGTGGTCTGAAAGAACGACTTATCCACCGTAATGATACCCCCCACAGCATTGCCTTGCAAAGGACTCACTCCGCAGCAAATGAAGTGTGGCAGTGAGCCCATGCTCATGGAATTCACCGGTCTTAGCATGTTGCCCATTGTGTTGAAGCAGCAACCTTGATAGAACGGTGGAATGGCCTTCTAAAGACACAATTACAGTGCAAGCTAGGTGGCAATACCTTGCGGGGTTGGGGCAATGTTCTCCAGGAGGCTGTATATGCTCTAAACCAGCATCCAGTATATGGTGCTGTTTCTCCCATAGCCAGGATTCATGGGTCCAGGACTTAAGGGTGGAAATGGGAGTGACACCACTCACTATCACCCCTAGTGATCCACTCACAAAATTTTAGCTTCCTGTCTCCATGACCCTATGCTCTGTGGTTTTAGAGTTCTTAGTTCCAAAGGGAGGAATGCTCCAACCAGGAGACACATCACTGATTCCATTGAGCTAGAAGTTAAGAATGCCATCCTGGTCATTCTGGGCTCCTTATGCCTCTGGATCAACAGGCAAAGAAGGGAGTTACCATATAGGCTGGTATGATTGATCCTGATTATCAAGAGAAAATAGGATTAATATTATGTAATGGAGGTAAAGAAGAGTATGTCTGGAATGCAGGAGACCCCTTAGGGCATCTCTTAGTACTACCATGGCCTGTAATTAAAGTCAGTGGGAAACTACAGCAACCCAATTCTGACGTGACTACTAATACCCCAGACCCTTCAGGAATGAAGGTTTGGGTCATTCCACCAGGCAAAGAATCATGACCAGCTAAGGTGCTTGCTGAGGGCAAAGGAATAGGGAATAGGTGATGGAAGAAAGTAGTACTAAATACCAGTTTCAGCCACGTAACAGTTGTAGAAACAAAGACTGTAATTGTTATGAGTATTTTTGCTTTGTATGTGTGCATCAAATATTTTGGTTTCTTCACTTATATATGATGTAAACAGGGCTAGTGTATTTTGGGTTGTATGTGTGCTCATTGTATCATGTTATACAACAGTATGACTCTATAATGGTCTTTATTCAGAGATTATGTAAGGTTTAAAGAGATGTGTTCAGGTGCCAAGTTGACAAGGGGTGGACTGTGATGATTAAGATTGTGTGTCAACTTGGCTGGGCCATGATTCTCAGTGTTTTGGCAGCCGTATGATGTTGTGATCACTTCCTTGTCGAGATTTGATATGTGATCACCCCCATGATGGGATCTGCCATGAGTAGCCAGTCAGTTGAAAGGGAGCTTCCTTGGGCATGTGGCCTGCATACAAATAAAAGCAGATGTTCTGGCTTTTGCCTGCACTGGATCCTGTAGCTGGCTCCTGTTTGTCTGACCTCTGGGTCTGGAGACTTGAGCTAGCAGTTTACCCGCAGTCTTGCCTGCCGATCTTGGGATTCATGGATCTTCACAGGCTGTGAGCTAGAGCCCTGCTCTCCAACCTGCCGATCTTGGGTTCACCAGCTCCTGCAGCTATGTGAATCAGGAGAAACCTCTATCCTGATCCAAGTACTTGGGATGTTCCAGCCTCTACAACCATGTGAGCCATTTCCTTGATATAAATCTCTCTCTCTATATATTTTTGGAAACCCTGGTGGCGTAGTGGTTAAGTGCTACGGCTGCTACCCAAGAGGTCGGCAGTTCAAATCTGCCAGGCACTCCTTGGAAACTCTGTGGGGCAGTTCTACTCTGTCCTGTAGGGTCACTATGAGTCAGAATCGACTCGACGGCAGTGGGTTTATATATATTTTTATGCTTTACTGGTTTTGCTTCTCTAGAGAACCCAGCCTAAGACAATATACTGCCTCTTGAAATGGTTGAACATCGGCCGATTCTTTTTGGCATAGTAGCTCTGTGTATTCCTTCTATCTTCTTTTGATGCTTCCTGTGTCCTTCAATATTTTCCCCATAGAATCCTTCAATATTGCAACTCTAGGCTTGAATTTTTTCTTCAGTTCTTTCAGCTTGAGAAATGCTGAGCATGTACTTCCCTTTTTGTTTTTTAACTCCAAGTTTTTTGCACACAGCATTATAATCCTTTACTTTGTCTTCTTGAGCTGCCTTGTTCTGTTAAGCTCTTTTACTTCATCATTTCTTCTATTTGCTTTAGCTACTCCTCGTTTGAGAGCAAGTTTCAGAGTCTCTTCTGGCATCCATTTTGGTCTTTTCTTTCTTTCTGTCTTTTTAATGACCTTTTGCTTTCTTCATATACATGTTCTTGACGTTATCTCACAACTCGCCTGGTCTTTGGTCACTAGTGTTCAATGTGTCAAATCTATTCTTGAGATGGTCTCTAAACTCAGGTGGAATATACTCAAGGTCATACTTTGGTTCTCATGGACTTATTTTAATCTTCTTGAGCTTCAGTTTGAACTTGCATATGAGCAATTGATTGTCTGTTCTATATAGGCCCTTGGCCTTGTTTTGACTGATGCTATTGAGCTTCTCCATTGTCTCTTTCCACAGGTTCAGTTGATTTGATTTCTGTGTATTCCATCTGGCAAGGTCCACGTGTATAGTTGCTGCTCATGTTGCTGAAAAAGGCATTTCCAACAAATAGGTCATGGGCTCTTTTCAAAATCTATCATGTGATCTCTGGCATTGTTTCTACTACCAAGGCCATATTTTCCAACTACTGATCCTCTTTTGTTTCCAACTTTCATATTCCAATCACTAGTAATTATCAATGCATCTTGATTGCATGTTTGATCAATTTCAGACTGCTGAAGTTGGTAAAAATCTTCAGTATCTTCATCTTTGGCATTAGTGGTTGGTGCGTAAATTTGAATAATATTCATAATAATTGGTCTTCCTTGTAGGCAGATGGATATTATCCTGTTACTGACAGCATTGTATTTCAGAATAGATTTTGAAATGTTCTTTTTAACAGTGAAAGTATTACCATTCCTCTTCAATTTGTCACTGCCAGCATAATAGACAGATGATTGTCTGATTCGAAGTGGCCAATACCAGTTCATTTCAGCTCATTAATGCCTAGGATATTGATCTTCAACCATTCCATTTCATTTCTGACAACTTCCAGTTTTCCTGGACTCGTACTTCATACATTCCACATTCTAATTATTAATGGATGTTTACAGTTGTTTCTTCTCATTTTGGGTCCTGCCATATCAGCAAATGAAGGTCCCAAAAGCTTTACACCACCCATGGCATTAATGTTGACTCTATTTTGAGGAAGCAGCTCTTCCTCAGTTGTATTTTGAGTGCCTTCCAAGCTGAGAGATCATCTTCCTTCACTGTATCACACAATGTTCCACTGGTATTTATAAGGTTTTCACTGGCCAATTTTTTCAAAAGTAGATCACCAGATTCTTTCTTCCCAATCTTAGTCTGGAAGCTCTGCTGAAACCTGTCCACCTTGGGTGATTCAGCTGGCATTTGAAATGCCAGAGGCATAGCTTCCAGCATCATAGCACCATGCAAGCCACCACGTTAGAACAAGAGCATATATCATAATAAACTGTAGTAAAATAATCAGGAAGTAATTACCCTGTGATATACATATATAGATATATATGTAAAATTTTAAGTTTATATAATCCAGTCTTAATAATGGTTGTGTTAAACAGCCAGCCTGCAAATATCTCTGAAAATTTAACACTTGCCTCTTGTGAGCCAGTATGAGCTGGCTCCAGCACCCCAAACTTTCACCAATGCCATGAAGAATGATGAAACTGGGTCCTTGCAAGGCAGATAGTCCTATTTGCTAATACAAAGATAACTTGCAACACCTTCCTAGTAAGGCATGGTCTTTGGCCTCCACCCGCCCCACCCGCCACCTCAATTCAGCAACACCACCAAGTTTGGCACCAGTTTCACATTCTTCACTACCCGAGTTTCCTGAGGAATGGCAGGTGGGCTGCTGTCAGTGTTGGGAGGCCGCAGGTGCTGCAGCCCTGGGAAGGAGCGCTTGTTCTGCTGTGGAGCGTCTGGGTCAGCTCTGGGCTATGGATGTGAACCCTTGTCTAGCCAACAGTTCTAAGGGCTGTGTGTACAGGCACGTAACAAGCCTCTACGGGACCTTCCCCTGTGGATCAGTCTTTACTATGCCTCTCAGGCCCAGGTTTCTCGTTTTAACTTATACTTTGCTTTTTTATTTCTACCAAAAGCAATACTATCTGCGCAAAAAAGTGTGTACACTCTGTAAGTGTATACTTCGATGAATTTTTCCAAATGTATACATTCACATAACCACCACTCAGCTCAAGGTACAGAACATTTCCAGAGCCCCGTCAGGCTCCCTGGGCCCCTTCCTTGCAATAGTATCACCTCGGGTAACCCTGATTCTGACCTCTCCCACTATAGTTTGCCTGTTCTTGAATTTCATATAAATGGAATTACATGGCTTCTTTTGCTCAGCATTATGTTTGTGGGATCCACCTATGCTGCGTGTAGTGGTAGTTTCTTCATTTTCATTCCTGAGAATTTCAGTGTAAGAATATACCATATATCATTTGCAGTTGATGGCCACTTGGGTTTTTCTAGTTTGGGGCCATTATGAATAAAGCCAGTATGAAAACCTTTGTACGAATGCATGCATTTCTGTAGTTAAGAGTGGGATTGTTGTATCATAAGTTTATGTTTAGCTTTAGCAAATACTGTTAATGTCGTCATATTGATTTACATTCTCACCAGCGGTATATGTGTTTCAGCTGCTCCACATCCTCACCAGCACATGGTATTGTGTTTCTAAGTTTTAGCCATCCTGGCAGATGTCTTTATATTTACTTGTTGGTTGATGTTGAATAACTTATCATGCTTATTGGCCACTAGGCTTTCAAGATGCCTATTGACCATATGGAGCCACAGTGGCACAGTGGTTAAGTGCTATGGTTGCTAACCAAAATGTCAGCCATTCAAATCCACCAGCTGCTCCTTGGAAGCCTTATGGAGCAGTCCGACTCTGTCTTATAGGGTCACTATGAATCATAATCGACTAGATGGCAACAGGTTGTTTTTTTTTTTTTTACTGACCATTGGGATATTTGTGAACTACCTACTCAAATCATTTGCCCATTTCTAAAAATACTGTCTTTTTCTTATTTATACATATCTTTATATATTCTGGAGGAGTCCTTTGTTGAAAGCATGTATTAAACTATCTTCTTACATTTTGTGGCTTGGCTTTTCACTAGCTCAATGGTAACTTTGGATAAAGATAAGTTCTTAATTGCAATGAAACCCAATTTATTCATTTTTATTCTCATGTTTAGTGCTTTTTGTGTTCTAAGAAATGGAAGATTTTTATCAGCTATTACAGTCTGAAATTGATCAAACATGCAATCAAGATGCATTGATAATTACTGGCAATTGGAATGTGAAAGTTGGAAACAAAGAAGAAGGATCAGTAGTTGGAAAATATGGCCTTGGTGATAGAAACAATGCTGGAGATCAAATGATAGAATTCTGCAAGACCAACAACTTCTTCATTGCAAATACCTTCTTTCACCAACATAAATGGCAACTATACACATGGACCTTGCCAGATGGAACACACAGAAATCAAATTGACTACATCTGTGGAAAGAGACGATGGAAAAGCTCAGTATCAGTCAGAACAAAGCCAAGGGCCAACTGTGGAACAGACCATCAATTGCTCATATGCAAGTTCAAGCTTAAACTGAAGAAAATCAGAGCAAGTCCATAAGAGCCAAAATATGACCTTGAGTATATCCCACCTGAATTTAGAGACCATCTGAAGAATAGATTTGACGCATTGAACACTAGTGACCGCGGACCAGACGAGTTGTGGAATGACATCAAGGACATCATCCATGAAGAAAGCAAGAGGTTACTGAAAAGACAGGAAAGAAAGAAAAGACCAAGATGGATGCCAGAGGAGACTCTGAAACTTGCTCTTGAGCATCGAGCAGCTAAAGCAAAAGGAAGAATTGATGAAGTAAAAGAACTGAAGATTTCAAAGGGCCTCTCAAGAAGACAAAGTGAAGTATTATAATGACATGTGCAAAGAGCTGGAGATGGAAAACCAAAAGGGAAGAACACGCTCGGCGTTTCTCAAGCTGAAAGAACTGAAGAAAAAATTCAAGCCTCGAGTTGCAATAGTGAAGGATTCCGTGGGGAAAATATTAAACGATGCAGGAAGCATCAAAAGAAGATGGAAGGAATACACAGAGTCATTATACCAAAAAGAATTGGTCGATACTCAACCATTTCAAGAGGTGGCATATGATCCGGAACCGATGGCACTGAAGGAAGAAGTCCAAGCTGCTCTGAAGGCATTGGCAAAAAACAAGGCTCCAGGAATTGATGGAATATAAATTGAGATGTTTCAACAAACAGATGCAGCGCTGGAGGTGCTCACTCATCTATGCCAAGAAATATGGAAGATAGCTTCCTGGCCAACTGATTGGAAGAGATCCATATTTATGCCTATTCCCAAGAAAGATGATCCAACTGAATGTGGAAATTATAGAACAATATCATTAATATCACACGCAAGCAAAATTCTGCTGAAGATCATTCAAAAATGGCTGCAGCAGTATATCAACAGGGAACTGCCAGAAATTCAGGCTGGTTTCAGAAGAGGACGTGGAACCAGGGATATCATTGGTGATGTCAGATGGATCGTGGCTGAAAGCAGAGAATACCAGAAGGATGTTTACCTTGTTTTATTGACTATGCAAAGGCATTCCACTGTGTGGATCATAACAAACTATGGATAACACTGCGAAGAATGGGAATTCCAGAACATTTAATTGTGCTCATGGGGAACCTTTACATAGATCAGGAGGCAGTTGTTCGGATAGAACAAGGGGACACTGATTGGTTTAAAGTCAGGAAAGGTGTGCGTCAGGGTTGTATTCTTTCACCATACCTATTTAATCTGTATGCTGAACAAATAATACAAGAAGCTGGACTATATGAAGAAGAACAGGGCATCAAGATTGGAGGAAGGCTCATTAACAACCTGCATTATGCAGATGACACAACCTTGCTTGCTGAAAGTGAAGAGGCAAATGAAGATCAAAGACCACACAGCCTTCAGTATGGATTACACCTCAACATAAAGAAAAGAAAAGCCCTCACAACTGGATCAACGAGCAACATCATGATAAATGGAGAAAAGATTGAAGTTGTCAAGGATTTCATTTTACTTGGATCCACAATCAATGCCCATGGAAGCAGCAGTCAGGGAATCAAAAGATGCATTGCATTGGGCAAATCTGCTGCAAAGGACCTCTTCAAAGTGTTGAAGAGCAAAGATGTCACCCTGAAGACTAAGGTGTGCCTGACCCAAGCCATGGTATTTTCAGTGGCATCATATGCATGTGAAAACTGGACAGTGAATGAGGAAGACCGAAGAAGAGTTGACGCCTTTGAATTGTGATGTTGGAGAAGAATATTGAATACACCATGGACTGCCAAAAGAATGAACAAATCTGTCTTGGAAGAAGTGCGGCCAGAATGCTCCTTAGAGGCAAGGATGGTAAGACTGTGTCTTACATACTTTGAAAATGTTGTCAGGAGGGATCAGTCCCTGGAGAAGAACATCATGCTTGGCAGAGTACAGGGTCAGTGGAAAGGAGGAAGACCCTCAATGAGGTGGATTGACACAGTGGCTGCAACAATGAGCTCAAGCATAATAACGATTGTGAGGATGGCGCAGGACCCGGGCAGTGTTTTGTTCTGTTGTGCACAGGGTCGCTGAGAGTCGGAACTGACTTGACGGCACCTAACAACAACAACAAGAAATCTTTGCTTATTGCAAAGGTCAGGAATATTTTCTTATAGATTTATCATTTTAGTTTTCATAATCAGAGGACAATAATCCATTTGGAATTGATGTTTGTGTATGGGGAGAGGTCAAGGTTCATGTTTTTCATAAAGATATCCAAACTTCTTAAATTCAATGTAATATTCTATGGATAGTTGTCTCATTAGGATTTTAGTTTGCTAGTGCTGTTTACTTTCCACATTTTTGTTGATTATCTATATCTACCCTCCCCCACCCCTTTCTTTCACCTCTTAAGAGGAAACCGGTTAGAGTATAAGTTGGAGATGTAGTGAATGAGAACAGTTCTTACTCCAAACTGGGGAGGTGGGATTTTATGCCTTCTAGAATGTGAGTAGCCTTTTCCAGGCCCCTCCAATGCTCTAGAAAATCCACCAAGTGGACCAAAAGCTGCTTGAAAACTACTCAGTCAGGTAACCTGAGGAAGCCGCAGGTGAAATTATCCTTTGCTATAGAATCACAATGTCTCCAAAGTCAACTTTGTGGAACCAAGCTGTTATTTTTCAAAATGACTTTGAGGTGATTTGATTTCTTCTTACTCCTTTCACCACTCTTGATCATATCCCACAGTCTAGGCTGTATCAAAGGAACGTCGTTTCCTGATCTAACAAAACCTTTCTTATACAGCAACACGAAACTTCCTCCCTATGCAATTCCCAAGTCCTTCATGTGAGTAATGTCTACTAGCTCTCATTTATCAAAGGGTTATGTGCTAGACACTGTGCTAAGTACTTTACAAGTTATTTGTTATCCATAGACCTTTATTACTTTTTCTTAAAAGTCCTTCTCACTACCAGAAATAACATATTTATTATTCAACTGTAAGACAAATTTCATATAGGCAGGGTCCTAGTCTCTTGCTCACTGCTGCCCAGTGCCTAGGACACAGTAGGTACTCAATAGATATTTGTTGAATGAATGGCTTCCGGCCTTCACTGGTTCCCACCAGACCTCACGCATTCCTCTCAGAGAAGCACTTAAGGTATGTGACCACACGAAGGTTGAAACGTCATCTCTTAGTCAGCCTTGTTAGAGCAAAGAGGAGAAAGCAAAAAGGCACGTGACCAACAGATGACCAAGTCTCTTTACAGTGAGTCTTTAAATCAAGTTTGTTGCACAGGTGTTTAAAACACCTGAATTTATTCCCTATTTTTTCCATAGAAGGGTCATACTGAAGATGATTTTGGTCCTGATTCTGACAAAACCTACCCAGCTAGTCACCTGTCTTTAACCTTATCAATGTCATCAGTAAGTACCTCATGTTGATAAAGGAGTTTCTACTTTTGCTGATCTTTTACCTGTTTCTTTTAACCCATTGCTTCAGAGAGTCATCTGGTTGAAAAAGTATCTAAAACAGTGTTAAAATCAGTTTATTGCCTCATTTTTGTGGTGTGTTGATCACTTTGCCCACTACTGGCTTCCACTATCTTTGAAATTACCTTAAAAATGCAGTTAACATTTTGTACTGCTGGGGTACCACTTCACTTTCATATTGGGTTATCCATTATTTATAACCTAGATTAAGCAGTTCAACAGGAAAAAAATCTAAATTCTTTGGAACAGTTGTTGCTCTAAAGTATAAATTATTTTGAATTGCATGCTATCAGATTAAAAATATTTACTGGTAATACTTTGAATAGACTGAAATAAAAAGAAAATTGTTTAAGGTTAACTCTTTTCAATAATCTGTTAGTGCTCAGCACGCCCAGAAGTTTATCTAAAAGGGAAACCCTACTGAGCAGCCTCAGCAGGCCATGAACCCACGTGTCTCAGAGAAAATCGATGGTGTTGATCATACTCAATACCTCACACGGATCAACATGAAAATTTAGCCTAACACAGTAAATACTCTCTCATCCTGTATAAACTTTCCACTCACAAATTCAAATAGTGAAACTTAGAGAACGGTGAACTTGAATTTAGCAACCTTTTGGGGGAGAAAACAATGTTTTAATCCAGGTTCTGAAAGGCCTGAGTCCCCAGTCAGGTTCCTCAGACATAACATGGTTCTGCTTTCCACATGACGTCACTTTTTACGACGGTAGCCTGAATATGTGCCTGGATTTTCAAGTAGAATGCATTTCATAAATTATCTGAGAAAGAATGGATAAAAAGACAACCATAAGCTGCTATTATTTTTGAATGCTCTTTATTTGGAATGTTACTACACACGTGTAAGGCATGTTCACAAGAAATGACTTCAAGTTTTATACAAAATACACTGTTTGACTCTACCGCTGCTCTTCTTTTCCATTGTACCCGCTTCTACAAACTGGTCCCCAAGAATTCTAAAATCTATTCTAAAATAGTTATCAATGATACGAATGCCCACAGTGCTTTAAGGATCTACACGGAGAACCTGTTTCAAAATAAGAAGAGAGCGTCCACGGATAAGTCACAAACACATCAAAATTCACGTTGAACACAGGCAGAGCACAGTGAGTAGATCGGCTCACAAATGTGTGTCTGCTGATTTCCACTGGAACAAAGAACACACTGAAGGACATTTTTTAATCCTTCTTATTTGAGAGAAATGGAATGTGTAAAGAATTCACGTTTCTATACGCACCACAATACGTCACGAAATAACATCTAATTTTTTAACAGTTTCTAACGCAGCTACATTGTTCTCGGGACACGGTACGAATGCATGCATCACTTGACACAAATGTCGAACACCGCACGATTGTACAAGGACACTCGGGATTGTCTAATTACACAAGTTTCTTTTGTTGGTGGTGGGAGAGGAAGGGGAAGGATTCTGCTTTCATCTCCCCACGGTGCTTGCTGTGTGTGCGGTGCTGGGCCAGACGCCCAAACACCTGCTGATCAACTAACTCACGAAAAAGGGTAAGTGCTGCTCGTGACATCAACGTGTTCAGTGCACAAGTCCCAAATGTGGGGTTGGGATAATGAACAGCCATAATTTTAGAGGAAAAAAGGTTTTTGCTGATACTAATAAGTATTTTTTTACTCAATTAACAAAAGACCAGATTATATTTTTAAAAGATGCGAAATAAACACTCTGCAAATCCCTGTTGCCGTCGAGTCGATTCTGACTCATAGTGACCCTACAGGACAGGGTAGAACTGCCCCATAGGGTTTCCAAGGAGCAGCTGGTGGATTTGAACACCGACCTTTTGGTTAGCAGTAGAATGCTTTAACCACTCTACCACCACCGGCTCCACAAATCTACCGGAATAAATAAAATAGTGAAATGAAAAATCAAAAGCACGTTAAGTTTTAAGAAAAGGAGATTCGAATCTTTTGGTCTCAATCAGTCAATATTTGAACGTTAACTATCGGTTATTAAAAAGCATTAAGCTCTTTTCTTAAATGTAGAATCTTTGGGAAAATGTAGGCATAGTTTCCAGTATACTGAATCTTAGAAAAAATTTTAGAAAGTCCGTATCATTTCTCTTGTGGAACCACTAGAGTAGGTTTTTCAAACACAAAAGAGGACCTGGGGCACTGTAACAGGTGAAGAACCCTTAGCATTCACGTACTGCTTCGGGGCACTGACAACACTTTCTAAAAGGAGCCTCCCATCTCCAAAGAGCCCTCTGCAGCAGCACCAACCATATAAGGAATGCAATTGTACCAAATGCTGAATCAGAGTGGGGGAAACAATGTTAACTGTTGAAAAGAGTATCAGGTCTGAGACACACAACACAAGAAAGTCCGCATATGTTTGTATGATTATCCTGCCAATTCCACAGGCAGGTGATCACTTGGTAGTGAGCTGTGACTAGCAGGAGGGCAGCTGTTGGTTTTAGCTGGATGTGCCTCTTCCACAAAGCGCAGGCTGCTCTTTTCACTGATCATGACCACAGCAGGCCGGGCAGGTGCTCTGCCCTCTAAGCCACTGCTTCAAGCACTGAAAAGGAGGAAATGAAATCAACTGAGGCATCTAGGACCACATGGAATCTTTGCTCTCATGTGCCACTGTCCTCGCTGCTGCAACTTCTGGCAGGCCTGGCTAACGCTTAACCTCTAAGTCTGATGGGGCCTGGAGCTGCCCAGTGGCCTCAATGCCTGCTCAGGCTGGGAGTGTGGACGAAGCTCCAGGAGCAAATCAGCCTGAGAACTGGACCCACGACATCTCCACGCCTCCAGCCTGACCTCAGGATGATGCCTTACACTCCCCACCCCACTCCAGCTTGTCTTAGCTCTTCAGCCTCAGCTGCCCCCCGGGTTCTAGAGGCCGGCATCTTCTTGGCCTTTGGACACAGTCACCTGATTCCTAGCCCTCCCTCTGCTTGGTTCTGGTCCTGGGTCTTACACATCCATCCACCTGCACACAATAGGCCTTGCTCATGGCTTTCTGCACACTGCGTCTCCAAACTGCCCCTGGCTACGGAGCCAGGTGTGCGTGGGAAGTGTGAGAGGGCAGCCAGCCAAAGGACCCCAAGACAACAGGAGATACACCTGATGGAGACTCTGATAGCTGTTGGCATGATTCCTTCTAGTGTGAGTGATGGGTGTATCCCTTCCCAAGACCTGATATGTTCTAACCAGCTGCAAGGGTACAAAATGAATGGTTAAGCATGCCCAAACACCAAAACACTTAAGCACAAATCTTGGAAGGGCAAGACCCTGGGTCTTCCAGGGTCAGGCACAATGAACCCCGTAAGGCTTATTTTAAGATGTTAAGCCTAATTAATTTACTGCACTAATCGGACAAACTGTTGTACTCTTTATCCATGTATGGAAGGCATCATCTTTCAAAGAATTAATACTGCTTTTACAATCCAATCCCTGGAGCCGATGTTCTCTCTACCCTGACGTTATGGGCAGAAAGGACGTTCCGCAGACCTTCACGTGGCCCAGGGCCCAGGCGTCCCCCTCCTCCCCACAGCGCCTGTCTCTGGAAGCAAAGACACTGAACGATGACACAGGGAGGTTTACAAATAAAATGGTTCGGAAAAACAAGTACTGTCAATGCCTAGAGAGAAAAATTCCTTTTTTATTTTCGAAACACTTCATAGTCATCCTGCAGGAAGTAAGGATGGACAAAGAATTCTTACCCATGAGTGAAATTTATGCCCACACTTCAGCACACATGTGCTTTTTGACTTCAAAGCCTGATGGCATATTTCACAGGAATTTGTACTTGATGCCTGTGGAAAAAAAACATATCTGAATATAAAGAATAAGTTAAGGTCTTTTTACTACTTGAGCTATTCCTAGAAGTGGCCATCTAACATTTGCCACTAAGGTGGCAAGTTATTCCCAAATCCAGCTAAGCAGAAAGGAAACGATATGGTCAGAGTGGCTCCGGGCCCTGGGTACGTGCCCCTCTCTCCATGTGGGGCCCAAAGAACACACAGCGACCAAAAACCCCGTCCTTTCGCTGACTAGTGTTCTAACTGGACACACTCCACACTCAATTACTTCTAACTTCGGTTGCTAATTTTAAGATCAAATAAATGAGGTCTAGACATGAAAAGAATGGGCTAAATCCTGGATGAAAAACTTCTTTTCCTTCTTGTTCATTAAAATAACAAAGCACAAAGACAAGAAAAACTATACAGTCATGCTGGTGGCACTCCCATCTTCTCGTTTCTGGCCCTGGGTTCTGGGTGCTGCTCTGGCAGATGCTGAGGGCTGGCTCCCAGAGGGCCTGGCGGCAGCAGCAGCACAGCTGGGCTCAGAGGTCCTCTGATCTGATGCTGGATTTGGCTACCAAGACAACAGGGGATGGGGACAGCACGAAGTTCGGTTACTGAAAAGCTTGACCATCTTCAGTGTTTAGTAAAATGCTCTCTACATTTTGGTTTAAAGCTTTTTTTTTTTTTTTAACCATTCTCATCTTTTACAAATAAATAAAGATAAAACGGAACGTGTTACTGAATCTGGATGATACACCAACCTTCTTCTTCTGTTCAGCAAGGATGTGTTCTATCACTCTCCTGACAGTTTCATCGATACTCAGTCCTAAAAGTGAGCTCTTGGTTCGCACTTTTTTAACAAACCCAGCAAGCTCGGAGCTGAAAGGGAAAGTGGTGACAAATGACAACGGAAATCCAGTTTTCTGCTGCTGAGAAACATGACATGCCAGTATTAACCCAACAGCTAAAAGAAACAGCCCAAAACACAGAAACAAAATTGGACTATACAACAATAGTAATCGCATTAAAAAAAGCAGAGCCATTTTAAAACAGGATCATCTTCCCAAGTAGTTAGAAAAATTTCAATTTTATTTCTAAATATTTATTCCAGCAGAATTTCAAGGTAAATGGACCTAGGAAATCTGCTAGATCCATTTGGGATAAAAAAAAAAATCAGCCACCCGTAATTAGGAAACTGACTTCATACAGACTGGCTATGTCCTAGCCTGATGTAGAATCACTGATCCATTGGACCTGCCAGCTCCTAATTTGAAATGATATTTCTTTCTACCCATGAGGAAGCTTGTTTTGTTGACGTCCTCTCTTGAAAAATCTAACATCGTGGTTTTCAAAACCTGAAAGTTTCACAAGTGCCACGGACTAGGGCTTGTCTGTTACCAACAGGTACTTTTTATTCATACCACTAAGACTCTAAATGTCTTAACTTGTGGAAAATTAGGATGCCATTTCTATTTGCTTGCTTAAACTCTGACAGATTTAGTTAAGACTGTAAACAATTTTACTTTTAGGGTACTTCTAGTAATTACAACATGAGTATTTTTACAAATGGCATGACAATGGTTATTCAGAGAACTTAAAATGTTTCTCAAGCTTAAAAAAAAAAACAAACCAAACCTGTTGCCATCGAGTTGATTCCAACTCATAGCGACCCTACAGGACAGAGTAGAACTGCCCCACAGAGTTTCCAAGGAGCACCTGGTGGATTCCAACTGCCGACCTTTCAGTCAGCAGCCGTAGCACTTAACCACTACACCACCAGGGTTTCCAGACTTAAAAGTTTCCAGACTTAGGCAGGGCTAAATGTGCCCACACGCTGGCAGGATATTTTCAAATGGCCAGGGCTCCACCTATTAAGTGTAAAACATGAATTCTGGCCAATCATGTTTTTAAGACAACTTTGTTTTAAAAGTACGAGCTCAATGACTATAGTTAACAGATCAGAGTCAGAAAGAACATGGGGAACACAGGGTCACTCCTGGGCACGAATGCCTCTGCTGAGCTGCCCCCGAAGAGCCATTCCTCTGCCTCATCTTCCCCTCAGGCTGTGACAAGGAACACTTCATTCCCCTCACACCAACTTGGAGAGCAGAGGTCTGAGGGTGCAGCTGAAACACTCCTGAAGGGCCTGCCACTCTCCCAACCCTATTTACAACTCTCTTAAAGGCAGCTCTTCCCACCCTCACAGGCCACACACCTAACGTAGGAATGGTAATGCCCAGGCTTTTCAATCCTTGCTCTATGTGATTTCCCCCAAAATGACAAGAAACCACTGTGATGCAGCCATTTACTGACACCCTAGCAACCAGCGCTGGAGAGTGTTAGCCGATCTCCTCAAAATCTCAGCAAACTGCCGTGGGTTCTGACGAGTGTCAATTAATTAGGGTTCAGTTTTTAAAATCTAGATGTGCACACTGAAAACATTATTTGAAAATGCTCACCTCTGTGTTTACGAAAAAGAAAGGAAATGTGGCAGCTGACTAAATAAAATAACTACGCAGTCCCTTCCATTTCAGCCCCTAACTGGCCATGAGTTTATCGGATCAGGAAACCTCAGCTCGGTCGGGTGTGTCATACCTGCTGTAGCACGGGAATACCGCTGCCAGGTGCTCGATGATACTATTGAATGGCTTCTTCAGAGACTGGTTTGAACGAGAGGCACGTCCTGGAGGACAAGGTGGTTTCTGATCAGCCACAGGGCTTTGCTTTGACTGAGCTTCCTGGACAGCCTTCTTGGCACACGCTAGCAGCCGGGCAACTTCAGACTCCTCTGTAGGAGCGTTCTCTGGGCAAGCACTGGCATCCTTGTGATCTTCTGTCTGCTGTCCACTGGGGGCTGAAGACTCAGGTCGGTACTGTGAGGGACAAACCACAGCAGGGGCACCATTTTGAGAGGGCTTGCCTTGAATTACGAGGAGAAACACCAATGGACAAAGACTATGAAACACCACTATAATCAAAGCTTGGAAGACTAAGGCCTGGTGATATTCTGAAGACTCAGCCATTGGAAACCCTGTGGAGCACAGCTGTACTCTGACACACACAGGGTTGCCATGAGTTGGAGTCAACTCAATGGCAGCGGGTTTACCGGTATAAGCTGTATGCGCAAAGGCACAGAAAACTGAACTACAATAAAATAAAATATTTATTTAGAAAAAATTACTGATCATAGCTTGTTAGGACAAAGGTAGGATTCTAATTTCTAAATATTCTCTCTATAATTATTTTCTCTGAAAAATGTGAAATACTGCCTTATGTATTACCTACCTACTTGCTCTCCTCCAGCTACCCCCAATCGCACTTCTCCCCTTCCCAGGTAAACTTTGTGACTCAATCCTCAAAAACAGTGGCCCCAGCACTCCCCAAACTGCCCTTGTCAAGGTCACCAACTATCTCTGCCCCACTAGGCCAAGAGGGCCCTAAACACTGCCAGTCATATTCTCTTATTCAGAGCATGTTCTTCCCTCGCTCCACCTTGCTGGCCTCCCGCTCACCTCTCTGGAGGCCTTCTCAGCTCTCCTGGGCAGTCCTTTCTCCTCAGTCCACACCTCAGGCCTTGATGGTCCTCATTCTGTACCTCCCCGACCCAAGCCACTGGCATTCCCTCATGGCCTCATTGCTAACAAGGCCCACTTCTTTAAGTTCCCAGTCTAGAATGTTTTTCTGAGATATGATTCTGTGCATCCAGGCTTCCTAACGGGCAAATCCACTTGGGTGATTCCAAGGCAACTCAAAGTCAATGTGTCCAAAACCAGTGTGTCAGCACTGCCTCTCCACCTGCTCTGTCTCTGGTGTCCACCTCACTGACACGCTGGGCCAAAGCTGGGATTCGGCTGTAACTCCTCACAAGTACACACCCCGTGCCCAAATCTCACGAGCAGCATAGCTCTTTGCACGGCACTTCCTAAATACTCGCACATCTGTTCCTTCTCCACACCCACTGCCACTCTCTTATCCGGACATGGCCGATGCCTGTGAGCTGTAGCTGGTCAGCTGGCAGTCACCGGTGGCCTACCCATCGATTCTCCACACTGCAGTCAAGGCGATCTTCATAAAATACAAATCTGAGCTCAATCCCTACTTGAAACCCATCGTAGCTTCCTAATGCTATAAAGAAAAGTCCAAGCTTAACTCGGCCTATAGAAAAGGCTCCCTGGTTCTGGCCCCTTGTACACTTCCTCACCTTCCTCACTATGGCCCCCTTTGCCACACTCAACTTCTTTTAGATCCACGAACCATGTTTCCTACCCTCCAAACATGTGGAACACCGGGACCCTCCAAACACCACAACACCCGACTCCTCCTTAAACACACACCCACTTACTCCCTCCCTGGCTCCTTCCTGTTTCAGATCTCTGAACCACTGAGGCCCAGAGTGCTAGGTCATGTCATGCTGCTATGGCAGTCCGTTCGCCTCTGAAAATCCTCACTGCGCTTTGCTTGTGAGTTTAAAGTCTGTGTTCTCCCAAGACCATACGCACCTTGAAGGCACAGGCCACATCTGGTCACCAATGAATACCCAAGGAATGAATGAGGAAGAAATGAAACACAAAGTAAATGTTTTCAGACACACGTATTACTCAAGCTACTGGCACACTAAAAGTTCCCCAGGATTTTGGGTATTAAAATTCTAGAATTACAAGTTAAAAGGAAAATATTCTATTCAAGTCCTAGGTTTTTTCTTTCCAAATGTGTTATAAGCACTTGGAAAAAACTGTAAATGAGAAGTGATTTTTAATTTAATTCTAATTAGAACATTATTTGTTACTCAGTTTAAGGTGACCCAACTTTTCCACTTAAAATTTTTTTGCAGATGAATTCCTATACTTGTTGAATGCTCAGTGGGCAAGGTACTGGAGAGAAAAAGATGCTTGATGTCAGGCTTCTGACTGCAGGGGTCTGCTGTCTAAGTGAGGGAGACGGAACATATCTAACACATGGGCCACAGAGGGAGGGCAGACCCAGACAGGCTTCCAAAGGAAGGGAGAATGCAGAGTGGGGACTGTGTTCGAGGCTCAGCAGCAGCCCAGGCCGACGTCTGGCAGGAACAGGAAGGTGCAAATCAGGTGCCAGAGAAACAGGCTTGCTTGATCTTAAGGAACTAGAAGATTCCAATGTAGCACCCGTTCTGAAACCTGTCTCTACTCAACTCTTGAATAGAGTCCTTCTTTAAATTCTTATAGTCTGATTTCCTCTGTACCTAATACATTCTGATTTAGTATTTACTGAGCATCTACTCTGTGTTGAAATCTAGGAAATATGTACTCTAGGATGTGATAAAGTGATACTAGGTTCTGCCACATTTTAAAGGCCATGAAATATAAGTAATGCTTTTCTTTACTGTGTTGGATATTTAAAAGTTTTTTTTTCCTCTTTTTGTACTTTAGATGAAGGTTTACAGAACAAACTAATTTCTCATTAAACAATTGGTACACATATTGTTTTGTTACATTGGTTGCCAACCCCACAACATGTCAACACTCTCTTTCTTGACCTTGGGTTCCCTATTACCAGCTTTCCTGTCCCCTCCTGCCTTTTTGTCCTTGCCCCTGGGCTGGTGTGCCCCTTTAGTCTCATTTTGTTTTATGGGCCTGTCTGATCTTTGGCTGAAGGGTGACTTCATTATTGAGCTAAAAGGGTGTCTGGGGTCCATACTCTCGGGCTTCTCCGGTCTCTGTCAGGCTAGTGCGTCTGGCAAAAGATAAAGTTTTTGCAATCACTGTTATTTAAAATATTCATCAAATACCTCAAACTAGCAGTAAAATATTATCTGTCAGACCCACAAAGCCGTTCTATGTCCTAGGCATAGCAATTCTGATTCTGTATCTGATGAGGAAACAGATCTTAATTTTTAGATTCTGGTCTTATGCCCCTGTATGTCTAGGAAGAAGGCTGTACCCAAGGTGGCAGTAGTCAGGAGGGCCTACCTAAATCGCAGCTCGTGGAATAGTAGTTCAAATGGAGGAAAACACACATACACACACATACCAGCACCCAGCAAAGAAAGAAGACAGGCTCTGGAGTATGAAGTGATGGGAACAAATACCAGGGCCTTGTTCCCCACCATCCTGTCCTTGCACATAGATGCAGACAGCTGATCTCCCACTTATGTAAGTATGTTATGCAGCTTAAAAAGCCAACCGGTAGCACAGATAATGAAACCACGAAGGCAATTATTAATCCATTAAACCCCGTTCCCAGAAAACAACAGCAATAGCGACCGACTACTTTGGCCAGTCAAAAAAGAAATCACAGTTCATTATATTTTGTTTTCCTTCCTTCAAAAAGAAAAAAAAAAAAAAAAAAGAAGTCTGGCAGACTTACCTTTTCAAAGATCGGATGGGCAAGCACTTTAGTAATTTCACCGAACCAGGAACCACTTTTCACTTCATTAACTTTTTCTTCCAACTGATCCTGTAGGCAGAAGGGAAAGTGTTAAATTCCCAGGGAAAACCTTCATTGTCACTTAATCCTTTTTTTTCTCTCTTTATACATTACAAATGGCCAAAAACTGCTTAGGAAACACAGCTGAGACGCAAAGTAGTAAAACATTTCTTTCTTTTAAGATAAAGTTCAAAATACCAAAACCAAACCCACTGCCGTTCAAGTCGATTCCAACTCATAGTGACCGTAAAGGACAGCGCAGAACTGCCCCATAGAGATTCCAAGGAGTGCCTGGCAGATTCGAACACCGACCTCTTGGTTAGCAGCCGTAGCACCTAACCACTACGCCACCAGGGTTGAAAATATGATCTTGTTAATCAGAAGGCTCTAGAGGTTTATCAAACATAACTTCTCTACCCTTATCAATCAAGGGCATAGTTCAAGAGTTACCTGACCAAGAAAATATCATGACTTTCATGAAAAATTCTTAAATAATTTCAACAGTAAACATATATTGTTCTTAACAGTTCCAAAAAGAAACGTATTTCAGGACGACTGGTGGCCTCCTGACAGTTAAAACCACCATACATATCTTGACAGATTGTAAAATATTTTATAACTTACATCCACAGTTTCAAGTTCTTCTTCAACTGAAGCAAAATATGATTCCCACTCATACAAGACAGCATCCACTAGAGATGGTTCATGCTCACTGAAAAAGCATAAAAATATAAAACTGCTTAATATCTACTTCAGAAATTAAACATTAAAAGTACATAAGTGCAAATGAAAACAAACACTTCAACAGGAAAAAGATACTTTTTAAAAAGAAAAACAGTTTTAAAGAAACAGTTCATATCTTTCAAACTCCCCACTTTAGGAAATGTTAATTTTTGATATGACCGAAACCCCACAACTGGTGAGCAAAGAGCAAATGCTCTCCTGAATTTTAATTTCTAACCAAAAATTTGAAAATTTGACTCTTCTTTGTTTGGCACCTTCATGCTCAACACTAAAGACTGCCTTTAGATTAAAAACGAAACAAAAAATGAATGGTAGCCCAGAACATTTAAAATATCCCAATAAAACCCCAATCTCCACTTCGGTGCAAAAATAAAGAGCAAGGCCTTTATTATATGAACTAAGATAAATTTATGATCTCAGCAACTCATTAATCTTGTTTACTGAAAGTAACAGGGAGTCTGTAATTCCTAATTGGGAAGATAGATAACACTATCAATCTGTGAAGAGTCAGTTTTCATCTTGAAGAGATGCCAGAATAGGCTTTTTAACCTCTTTTCTCCTTTTGCTATCCTCTGGTGGCATAGGGCAGAGTTAGCAGAACACCTCCAGAAAGAAGCCCTGTGTGCTAGGAAACCTCAGGGCAGGAACTAACCCACTGCCATCCAGTCGATTCTGACTCATAGCGACCCTACAGGACAGAGCAGAACTGCCCCATAGAGTTTCCAAGGAGCACCTGGTGGATTCGAACTGCCAATATTTTGGTTAGCAGCCGTAGCGCTTAACCACTACACTACTGGGGTTTCCTCACGGGAAGAAGCTGATGCTATCCAGACAGAACGAGGTCCGAGAGCACTGTTTCCCAGATGAGCCCCAACACACGCTCTGTGGGGAACGCCCGACACAGGCATTGAACAGCTCCACTAGTTCCGTAATCTGAACTAGCGTATGAGTTTAGCTTTAATCAGGAACATTTTCTCATGTGAAAAATATGAACTCTTGAAAATGAAGAAATAAAGGACTACACACTAAAACTGTTTTTCTATCACCCGTACAATCCATGGCTCAACACCCAGGGTTTGAAATCTGAATCCAAAAACACTTAGATGAAAAAAGCCTGGGATCAAAAAGCCAAAACCTGTGTGTGGAATATGACAAAAAGGCCAGGTGGAAAGTCAATCCCCTGAAAAAAGTGCTAAATGCCAGGCTGCAGAATATTCTTTAGGGTTCCCAGGTAAACCTTATTCTAAAAACCAAACAAAAATGGAAAGATCAAATAGAGTGAAAAAAATTCACATACATGAATATCCTTCATAGTGACATTCTCATACTCTGCCATTAAGGCTGTTAATATGGAAAACAATTTGGCAAAACGTTTAAAAAACCTTAAAAATGTGACCTTCATCCAGAAATTTATCTTACAGAAACAATACGTAACGTGTACAGGTGTTTAGCTACAGGGCTGCTCACTGCAGGGCGGCTTATAGTCACCAAAATTTGCAAACAACCCCACCAGCCCTCCAGTGGTGGCTGACTAATCAGGGCACATCTGTCTGCTGGAATTCTGCTCAACCTTCCCAATTAAGTTGGAGAAATGGAATGATCCGTATCAAAGTTCCTTACATGCTATTCAGTGAAAAATATATATGATCCATAGATTTTTATTTTTTCAAATATTTAATAAGTTTATTCCACAATATTAGCTATCTCTCCATTTAGAATGATGGGTAATTTTTATTTGTTCTGAACGTGTATCAATTGTGTAACTGTCAGAAATAAAATGGTCCTGTCTAACATACAATGATTTTTCTAAAATCAGCAACCACTTCTATTGACTAAACGACACAGTGGGCAAGACACACGGGGGGCCACACAGTACCCGCGTCTGATCTTCAGGCAGTCAACATAGGCTTCTCCTTGTGCCTTCGTGATCTCTAATTTCCACACGTGGATGTCCTTCCAGCATGTAAGCACAGATATCTGCCATTAAATCAGAAAACATTTTTAAGTATTTTAAAAGCAAAAGACTGAAACTACGTTAAGGGCTGTTGTTGGGTATTGTCAAGTCAGTTCTGACTTATAGCTGGCCCATGTGACAGAGTAGAACTGTCCCCAGGGGTTTTCTAGGCTTTAATCTTTACGGGAGCAGATCACCAGGTCTTTTTCCCTTGGAACCACTAGGTAGATTTGAACCATCAACCTTTTGGTTAGCAGCAAGCGCTTAATCATTAAGCCACCTGTGCTCCTTTCTTAAGGTTAAAACGTAAATATTCTAAACCAGTTTCAGGTTACTCCCTAAATGACCTAAGATGACAATTACCTGACTGGATTATGTTGTAATTGCTCCCAGGTAAACATTAATTGAAACATTCGGATTTGAAAACAGAAAAACAAAAAGACACTAAAAGTCCTTCAACGGTAATTTCTCTCAGATGTGAAACCTTCCCATGGCTCTCTGCTTCAGCTACAGACAAACACAGAGCTTGGCCAGCTGCCTGTATCCATGGTCCTGCCCAGGGCACGTGGAAGGCCAGGGGCCACAGGATAACCCCAAGGTTGCTCCCTATTTAAAACCCCACAGTACTGGTTCTCAGCTTTCAGTTTCTGGGGCACATTTTTAAAAAAACACTAGATCTCTGGTTTCCCCACGAGCCAATTAAGCACCATTGTGAGATCACTGCAGGAAACATAGAAGGACCTGGTTTTAATCCAGGCATCAGTCACCTTGGTAGGGCCGTCCAGGCACAAAAACCAAACCAAACCCACTGCTCATCCAGTCAACTGTGACCCCAAAAAGTTTCCAAGGGTGTAAATCTCTATGGAAGCAGACTGCCACATCTTTCTCCCACAGAGCTGGTGGTTTCAAACCGCCAACCTTTTGGTTAGCAGGCAATCGCTTTAACCACTGCGCCACCAGGGCTCCTTCCTCCAGGCACAATTGGTAGCCAAAACAAGCTCAAATACAGAAGCGGGTGTATAACCCACAGCGTACGGGTACTGTTACGACTGAATGGTGCTGTACATCCTAACCCATATACATGTGGTTGGGATCCCTGCGTGGCGCAAATGGTTAAGCGCTTAACTCCTAGCTGAAAGGCTGGTGGTTTGAACCCACCCAGAGGTGCCTCGGAAGATAGGCCTGGCTGCCTGCTTCTGAAACTCTGTACACACGGGGTTGGTCGCGATGAGTCGGAACTGACTCCAGGGCTACTGACAACAGCAACATACATGTGGTTGTAACCCCACCCAGGCAAAGGGTTTTCTTTGTTGTGTTAATGAGGCCTTATCAGTGCAGGGTGTGTCTTTAGTCAATCACTTTCTAAGACAGTAAATTAGGCACAGAAGCAATAGGGAGACTGATGCTAGGACCTCACCAAGGAAGAGAAGTTGAAAGTGACAAGGTGTTGCGGATTGAATTGTGTCCCCCCAAAATGTGTCGTAAGTCCTAACTTCTCAGTAGTGTTAACAAGCAATAATTTACAGATGGACAGACAGATATGCGAAGAGAACACGCCTACCGGCAGACACAGGTTTGATGGTAGAGGTTTCTACATACATGACTATAGCTGCTCCTCATATGTTAATACAGACTGCAGAGCACACATCTCTTAGACATAACCAAATACCTCGCAGGATGAAGCTCCCAGGCTCAAGGGCAAAGAACCACAGACTCGGGGGCAACTACATCAATTGGCACAACATAGCTCTTAAAGATAAAGTCCTACATCCTACTTTGGTGAGTATAGTCTGGGGTTTTAAAAGCTTGCGAGCAGCCATCTAAGATACAACTATTGGTCTCTTCCAGTCCAGAGCAAAGTAGAGTGGGGGGAGAAAAAAACCACAAAGACTCAAGGGAGCAATAAATCCAAAGGGCTAACAGACCACATGAACCACGCCTACACAACCCTAAGACCAGAAGAACTAGGTGGTGCCCGGCTACCACTACCGACCACTGTGACTGGGATTACCACAGTCTGCTCCTGGAGAGAGCAGGAGAAAAATGTAGAACAAAAAATAAAATTCACAAAAAAGACCAGACTTACTGGTCTGACACAGACTGGAGGAACCCCTGAGACTATGGCTGTAAGAAACCCTTCTGAACCAGAACTGAAGCCATTCCTGGAGAAAACCTCCCGGCCAAACAACAGACAAGCCCGTAAAATAAACACTAACAGCCAAGAGGAATGTGATCCTTAGGACAATCAATTATAACAGACCAAAAGGGCAGAATTTGCCCAAAAGCAAAGACGAGAAGGCAGGAAGGGGTAGAAAATCAGAACGAAAGGAAACGGGGAATCCAGGGCAGAAATGGGGAGAGTGCTGACCCACTGTGGGGAATGAAGCCAAGGCTGTGAAATACTTTATGTACAAACTATCGAGTGAGAATCTAATTTGCTCTGTAAATTTTCACCTAACATGCGGGCACGCACGCACGTGCGCACACACACCCTAACCTCTACGTCTGTGCTTATGATTCCGTTTGGGCATGGGTTATCTTTGTTATGCTAGTGAGACAGAATTAGTGTGGGGTGTGTCTTGAGTCGATTTCTTTTGAGATATAAACCAAAAAACCAGACCAAACCCAGTGCTGTCAAGTTGATTCCGACTCATAGCAACCCGAAAGGACAGAGTAGAACTGCCCCATAGAGTTTCCAAGGAGCGCCTGGTGGATTCAAACTGCTGTCCCTTTGGTTAGCAGCCGTAGCATTTAACCACTACGCCACCAAGGTTTCCTTTTAAGAGAGATTAAATAAGCAAGCCAGTGAGCAGAGATGGGGAAAGAGAGATGCCAAGTCACATAAAGACTGCCCAGGAACAGAAGCGCAGAAGAGACAAGGACATGTCTCCAGAGCCGTCACAGAGAGAGTACCTTCTCCTTGAGCCAGCACCCTGAATTCGACATCTAGCCTCCTCAACTGTGAGAAAACAAATTTCTGTTTGTTAAAGCCATTCACTTGTGGTATTTCTGTTATAGCAGCACTGGATAAGGAAGACAGAATTTGGTACCAAGAAGTGGGGGCACTGCTCTTACGAATACCTACAATGTAGAAATGGTTTTGGAATTGAGTAGAGGCTGGGAGAGTTTTAAGATGCCTAACAGAAAAAGCCTTGACTGCCTTGGAGAGGCTGTTGGCAGAATTATGGATGCCAAAGGCGATTCTGGTGAGGGCTCCGAAGGAAGTGGGGAGAGCTACAGAGAAAGTCTCTAGTGTCTTAGAGAAGAGAGTGCGTATGTATGGTGCCAGCAACAGAATGCTGCTAGAAATGTGGGTATTAAATGTGCTTCTAGTGAGGCTTTCAAAGAAAATGATGAACATGTGATCGGACAATGGAGGAAGGGTGATGCTTTTTATGCAGTGGCAAAGAACTTGTCTGAATCATGTTCAAATACATTGTGGAAGGTAGAACTTGTACGTGATGAACTTGGACATCTGACTGAGGAGATTTCTAAGCAAGATCTTAAAGGGGCTGCGTGGTTTCTCCTTACTGCTGATAGTAAAATGTGAAAGAGAAGGACTTAAAAATGAACTGTGCAAAATGAAAACAGAATTTAAAGATTTAGAAAATTCTGTTGTACAAACTAAGGACATGTGTTCTAGAATGTTCACCAAGGATGTGGCTACACAATCTTTTGTTAAAGAGATTAAACCGGTGACTGATGGATCTAATGAACTACCACAGGAGAAAATCCATCAGCTTAGACTGAAGGGGACAGAGAAAGAACAAAAGGGAAGAAGGCTGTCTGCCTCTTGAAGTCTACAGGCAGGGAACAAGCCAAAGGAGCTACATCTGTTGTCCTCCAAGAAAAGTACCATTCCTGGAGCAGCTCAGAGATGAGCAAAAATGTTGGAGGGAGCACGGGTAGCAGGTTTTTCTTGATTTCAAAGGGTGGGACCACAGCCTCCTAGGATTCAGAGTCGGATCTTTGCCAACTCAGTTCTAGAGTGTGGGGCTGCCATTAAGGTGTGCCAGGGGGATGGGGCTGCTCACCAAAGCTGAGGGGGTGGGGCTGTCGTGCCCAAGGGGCAGAAGAACTTGACCTGCTGGGACGGAGGGGGCAGGGTCTCCACTCAGATGGACCAGGAGAATGGGGCTGCCCAAAGTGGAGGGAGCAGAGTTGCTGTCCCAGTGGCCCTGAAAGGCAGAGCTGAAGCCCAGGGTAGAGGGGTTTCCACCCAGGATGCAGAGGGTAGGGCTGTAGTCCAGGTGGTCTCCAATAACAGGTTAACAGAGGATTATTTTCAAGCCTCAAGAACTAATGTAAACTGTTTCTGAGTTTTGAACTTGCATGGTGCTCCATTATCCCTTCTTTCCCTCCAATTTCTCTCATTTGTAATGGAAATGTCTACCTTGTACCTGTTCCAGCATTCTACTTTGGAAACAGAGAACCTGTAATCTAGATTTCACAGGTTCACAGATGAAATTTTGCCCCAGGATGGAATACACCTAAAGGCTCACCCATATTTGATTTAAATGATACAAAAGACGAGATTCTGGACTTGGAGTTGATTTAAGACTTTTGGGACGATGTGATGGGGTGGATGTGTTTTGCATATGGCAAGGACAGAAATTGGGGGGGGCTAAAGGCTGGAATGTTATGGATTCAACTGTGTCCCCCCAAAAAGTGTGTTGTAAATATTAACCTCTATGCCTGTGGTTAAGGAAACCCTGGTGGCACAGTGGTTAAGTGCTATGGCTGCTAACCAAAAGGTCTGCAGTTCAAATCCACCAGGCGCTCCTTGGAAACTCTATGGGGCAGTTCTACTCTGTCCTATAGGGTCCCTATGAGTCAGAATCTATTCAATGGCAACAGGTTTTGGTATGCCTGTGGTTATAATCCCAATTGGGAATGGGCTGTCTTTGTTACGTTAATGAGACAGGATCAGTGTAGGGTGTGTCTTGAGTCAATCTCTTTTGACATAGAAAGGAGATTAAACAAGTACGAAAGTGAACAGAGATGGGGTAAGATGGATGCTCTAAGACACATGGAGATCTCCAAGGAACCAGGAAGCAGGAGCTGACGAGACAAAGACCTTCCTTCAGAGCCAACAGAGAGAAAAAGCCTTCCCCTAGAGCCAGCACCCTGGATTCAGACTTCTAGCCTCCTAGGCCATGAAAAAATAAATTTGTTTGTTAAAGCCACCCACTTAGGTATTTCGGTTGTAGCAGCACTAAGACATTAAGATAAGTACTTTGGCTCTTTTTTCACTTCCTCTCCTTAGAAGCAGCTGCATAGTCAATCTTTATTAAGTGACAGAAAAGCCTCATGTTTTATGGGACTCCATAAAGTAAGCCTTTTATTTTCCCAGAATACTCAAGACACACATACCAATAAATAACATTTACTTCTCAATTAGAGTAACACAGACAATCGCATTTCAAGGACTAAATGTGTTTAATTTTAACATACCCAGACCTCATTATTTTGATTTTTGTCTCAGTAGTTTCTCAAATAGTATACTGACATTGGTATGTATTCTTTTTTCTGGGGGGGGGCGGGGGGTGAGGAGAAAGCAGAGTATATTCTTAATAAGCAGATTACTTTCAAGCACTGAAAAATATGCTTTATGGTTAGCTACTTCCTGGTACACAGCTTGCTGAATATGATGCACCCATTCAAAGTGTAAAGCACGAGAAATCTTTAAATGTTTAAATTACATTAAATAAGGAAAGTGGGTTATGAAATTTGATGCACACTATGAGTACATCTATGTCACAACATTAAGTGTAAGGATAAAAAGTAAAAAGGTACATTGTTGTTAGCTGCTGTCAAGTTGACCCCACCTCATGGCAACCCCGTGTGTATCAGAGTAGAACTGTGCTCCATAAGGTTTTCAAGGCTGTGACCTTTTGGAAGCAGATCACCAGGCCTGTCTTTCTCGGCACTTCAGGGGGGTTCAAATTGCCACCTTTCAGCTGGCCGTCAAGCGCTTAAGCATTGCATTACCCAGGGACTCCAAAAAGATTTAGGCAAGGAAAAAGAGTGGTGGTTTCGGGAAGCCAGGTTATGGGTGAAAAGACAGTCCTTACCCTCCACAGCCTTCAGCACTGCTGTGATACCTCAGGAATAATTAAAAAAACACAAAAGCAAACACAGGACATACTGCAACGCCGTCAATCTCCAAGCGCCATGAGCACCACAGCCAGGGACTCACCTCTGCAGCCACAGCTCTTTCATGGACCTCTTCATAGTTCTCTTTGCTTTTCTTTATACGCTCTTCCAGTTTCGCTTTCTCATTTGCAAGGGGATTTCTGCAAATAGTAAAAAAGGGGTGGGGGGGGAAGAACTTCTTAAAAACAATTCAACCCATGAGATCATAAAGGCTGAAGCCAGGCTGGCTTTGGAATCATGCCCCCCGAAAGCCTTACATAACATCTGGTGGAGTAACTCCGTGCCTGATAGTTTACCACAGCACACAGACTCACGAGCGCTCTTTGGTCTAACAGTGATCAGAGAAGAAAGTGAGAATCTGGTGGGGATGCTGAGAGACAGGCGAGGCCCCAGTACCGGTGCACGTCTTTGTGAGGGTGGTAGAGTGCCATCTGACCACATTAACAAACTTTATAAGCCCTCCTCCTCCTTTAACCCAGTAATTCTACTTTGATGCTATACTACAAGGAAATAATCCAAAGGAAAAAAGTAACCTCTACGAAGCTGTTCATGGCAACGCTTTTATAAAAAGCTAAAAAGTGGAAATACCACAAAATCTTCAACAGAGAGGTAGTTAAAAAAGAAGGCCATGGGCCATGATGTGAACGGAAATGGGTATATGGTTGTTGTTAGTTGCCCTCGAGTTGTTCCAACTCATGGCAATCCCATCTGTGCAGAGTAGAACTGCTCCATAGAGTTTTCAAGGCTGTGGCCTTGCAGAAGCAGATCACCAGGTCTGTCTTCTGAGGTGCCTCTGGGTGGATCTGAACTGCCAATCTTTCGACCGTTTCACCGTTTGCACCACCCAGGCACTCCCTGGAAATGCCTACATGGGACGACATTGAGTGAGAAAAACAATACAACCGCTTAACACCGAATATACTGGTTACCAGTATGTGAAAACATGTTATTTCCATTAACGAAGGTTAAACTGAAACTTATGATAGGTTCATAGTAAAAATTCTTGAATGAGCCTACAGTTGTAGAGCAACAAGATGCGACAAACTACCACTGCAGAGCGAGACTCTAATTTCAAGTAACAGAAAAGAAAAAAGCTTTTAAAACACATTTTAGTTTCAAGTTAATTCAAGAAAAAATAAAAGGGAGTAATATAGACAATAAGAAGTTCGGACTTTTTTATACTGAGAAAATGTGAAATAAAAGCTGGAACCTCATGAAATAAAAAATATTTAAAGAAGATAGAAACTTGCCCACATAATTATTTAAAATTAACAGAAATGCAGCAATATATCTATATAGAGAGAAGTCTAGTGTGCTGGTGCCTATGGTATTAAAAGTATAGTAAGATATTAAAAATTAATTTAAGCTTAATTTGCCTGATTTCAAGGGACTCATCCAGGTGTAATCCATGTTCCTCATCCTTTTCATCATTTTTCTGGGTACACCTATAAAACCATAATCACCAAGTTTTAATTAAATTTCAAAGAGTGTTTCAAACATGATACCACAGTGAATTCCACCCACACCCATGCAAACAATTCTTAAATGCTTTATAAGTTTCTACGTTTTGCTTCATTTCTAGTATTATCTAAATAGGCAAAGGTTTCTGGGTCATTTTCTCAGAATACACATGCACGTTTCCCTGACACCTGGAGGACACGTCTCCTTTTTCCTCCCCCTAAGTCACAGGCTTACAGTGTAAGCGACCCTATCCCAGCCCTCTTCATGGGACGTGTCTCAAGATGGTTACAACTCGAGACAGGGAGTACAGGCATTTGGGGGGACCATCTTTGGCATAACCAGTGGTTCTCATTCAAAATGGAAATAGCTTTCTAGTCTTTCAAACACAAAAAGTCCACTTAAAACACACACACAAACTCTGTGAACATTTTAAAACAAAGTACCTAGATCTCGGACTCTTAAACAACCCCATACAGGAGACCGGCTCTGTCTTTTCTTCTGCGCTAGCCCGGGATGCCTTTTTAGAGTCATCTTTGCTTGCCCCAAATCTTAAGTTTCCACTGCTGGCAACTTAGGAACAAGTTTAAATGCCATTTAACTTCTGTAAAACGCTTCCTCCCTCCTCTAAATATCCAATACTGGGTGGCTCTTTCATGGAATTTCTGCCTTCTTTCATAGTTACCTGTGCTTTGTATCATCCCACCAATCACGAACTCTTTATGTCCTATTCATTCTTAATGAATACTAAGTGTGATCTAAGGGTAGAAACATCAAAGAAATCAATCCTCATATCTTCTGTGCTTCTCTAAGAAAGAGATCCAAAATGTTTTAAGCTTTTACTTAAAAATCTAAATGTAAAACTTTAGCTCTAAAGCATTTATCTGGAAAGTGGAAAAAACTATAAACAAGCCTATGGCTTCTCTTTAAATTGTAACAGAAAAAGGCAAAGAAATACATTCATAAAGTGAAAAAAATCATGAAAGTTTATGCCTCAGAAAAACGGTTAATTTTTATGCTAGCACAGAAAAGAAATTCTTTCTTCTGGATTGAGGATATAATATATATATATATATATATAAGTATAAATATTCCTTCATTTTTTAGTAACTTAAAATGATTAAGCCTGGACATGCGCAACTACTAAGAGGCGCGGAGCTTTACAGACGTAGTTTCCATAGTTGTGTTCTATTAATTAAACCACTTAGAGCATAATCAAAATGACACGCCATGGGAGTGAATACACTAAGCTGGTGTTTTGTATTCCCTCACCCTTCTGAAAGTTCCCCAAATGTAATCCTGACAAGACTCAGAGTGAAAGTCAACTGATCACTTGGCACGGCGAAAGGAAAAAACACGATGTCCTGGAAAGGTGAGTGTGGTCCTGGGGCCCCTAACGAACCACGCCTTTGTATAGTTCCCAGCCCTTCAAGTTGAGCCAGGGCTGCAACTTGTTTCAAGCAACAGAACGTGGCAGAAGTGATGTGTGCAGTTCTGGGTGTGAACCTTAAGAAGGCCTGGCCGTTTTCCCATCTGTGCTCTTGGGAGCCCACAGCTGCCACATAAGAAATCTGACTATCACGCCAGAGACCACATAGAGAGACCATATAGAGAAAAGTCACATCTGGAGGCCACATGGAGAGAAACACAGGCACAGCCACCCCAGCATCCCGGCTGGGCCCACTCGCCAGGTGAATGCAGCCACAGGAGGGACCACTGGCAAGACCAGCAGAACTGCCCAGACGACCTGAGCCCAGATTGAAGGATCATGAGTAAATAAAACAGCAGTTAATTGCAGCAGTAGATACTGATACAGGTCAGCAGAGGAATCACACAACATATTACTGTTCAGGGGAGAGGGAGTTAGGAATGGATCACAGAAGATCTTAAAACAAACTCGGCCCATGTTATGGATTGAATTGTGTCTCCAACAATACATGTCGGAAATTCTAACCCCTATGCCTATGGACGTATTCCCATTTAGGAATAGGGGTTTGTTTGTTATTAATGAGGCCAAGTCAGTGTAGGGTATGAGAGAGACAAAAAGAGCAGATTAGGCACAGAAGCAAGCAAGCACAGGTGGGGGAAGACAGATGCCGCCACACGAAGATCTCCAAGGAACCCAGGAACAGAGGCTGAAAAGAGACAGGAGCTCCCCCAAAGCGACAGAGAGAAAGCCTTTCCCTAGAGCCAGTGCCCTGAATTCGGACTTCTAGCCTCCTGAACTGTGAGAAAATAACTTTGTTTGCTAAAGCCACCAACCTGGGATGTTTTTGTTGTAGCACCACTCAGAGACTAAGACAGAATTTGGTACTGGGAGCGGGGTGCCACTCTAACAGATACCTAAAATGTGGACGTGGTTTTGCAATTGGGTAATGGTAAAAGCTGGAGGAATTTTGGTGTGCTTCATACTAAGGACCTAGTTTGCCTTGAAGAGACTGTTGGTAGAATGACAGACATTTAGGGCAATTCTGATGAGGGTGCAGAAAGAACTGAGAGCTGCGATGAGAGCTTCTATTGCCATGAACAGAATGCTGCTAGAAATGTGGACATTAAATGTGCTCTGGTGAGGCTTTAAAAGGCAATGATGAACACGTGACTGGACAATGGAGGAAGGGTGATGCTTTTTATGCAGTGGCAAAGAACCTGTCTGAATCATGTTCAAATGTTTGGTGGAACGCAGAACTTGTAAGTGATCAACTTGGATATTTGGCTGAGGAAATGACTAAGCAAGATCTTAAATGGGCAGTGTGGCTTCTCTTTGTTGCTTATAGTAGAATGCAGGAGAAAAAAGACAGACTTAAAAATAAACAGTGCAAAACGAAACCAGAACTTAAAAGATTTGGAAAACTATGTTGTACAAACTAAGGAAAAGTGTCCTAGAAAAACTTTCACCAATGGTGTGGCTGCTCAATCTTTTGCTCAAGAGATTAAGCCTGTGACTGATGTATCTGCTCAGCCACGGCAGCAGAAAGGGACAGAGACAGTACAAAACGAAGGCAAGTGCCTCCCTCCTGGAATTCTACAGGCAGGAAATGGGCCAATGGAGTGACTTGGCTGCAAATATCCAATGTCCTCAAAGAAATGGCAGGCACCATCCTGGGAACAGTTCAGAGATCAGCAGAACTGGTGGAGGGACCATGGTGGGGAGGGCTGCCTCCATTTCAAAGGGTGGGAAAACTGCCTCCTAGGCTTCAAAGAGTCATATCTCTACCACCTTGGTTCTGGAGTGTGCAGTTGCCACTTAGGTGGGCCAAGAGGATGGAGGTGCCACCCAAAGCTGAGGGGGTGGAACTGCCATACCCAAGGACCAGGAAAACGGAGGCATCCTGCTGAGGGGGTGGGGTCGCCATTCAAATGGATTAGGAGAGTGTGGCCCACCCAAAGCTGAGGCAGGGAGTTGCTGTCCCAGTGGGCCTGGAAGGCAGGCGGGGCTGATGCCCAGGGCTGAAGGGCCTCCATCCAGAATCAGCAGAGCATGGCCAATGCCCAGAGTCTGGAGGGCAGGCCATTACCCAGATGGTCCCAAAGAACAGAGGGTTATTTTAGCTTTGAGAGCTAATGCAATTTGTTCTGCTGGGTTTTAGACTTGTTTGGTACCCATGAGTCCTTCTTTCCTTCCAATCTCTACCATTTGTAATGGAAACATCTACCTTGTTGCCTAACCCACCAATGTACTTTGGAAGCAGAGAACTTATATTCCGGTTTTACAGGTTCATAGAAGGGGAGGAATGTTGCCCCAGGATGGAACATATCCAGAGTCATACTTGATTGAGATGATTCAGAAGATGAGATTCTGGACTTAGAGTTGATGATTCAGATGATTCAGAAGATGAGATTCTGGACTTAGAGTTGATGATTCAGATGATTCAGAAGATGAGATTCTGGACTTAAAGAGCTGATAGTGGAATGCGATAAGACTTTAGGATGACGTGGCAGAGCGAATGTGTTTTCTATGCGGGAAGGACATGAATTCTGGAGGGCATACGAGTGGAATGCTATGGGCTGAACTGTGTCCCCCAAAATTATGCATTGTAAATCCTAATCCCTATACCTGTGGATCTAATTCCATTTGGGAATAGGGGTTTCTTTATTTTATTAATGAGGCCATATCAGTGTAGGTGTGTTTTAAGCCAATCAGTTCTGAGTTATAAAAAGAGCAGATTAGGCACAGAAGCAAGCAAGCACAGGTGGGGGAAGACAGATGCCGCCACACGAAGATCTCCAAGGAACCCAGGAACAGAGGCTGAAAAGAGACAAAGAGCTTCCCACAGAGCTGACAGAGGAAAAGCCTTTCCCTAGAGCTGGTGCCCTGAATTCGGACTTCTAGCCTCCTAAACTGTGAGAAAATAAATTTCTGTTTGTTAAGCCACCCACCCACCAAACACTTGTGGTATTTCTGTGATAGCAGCACTAGATAAATAAGACAGCCCACTTGACAATTATATCCAGGTTCCGTAGAAGGTACCACACCCTTCACACTATAGGACCAAACTTCAATAATTTAAAGATTCAGGATGAACGTAATTGTAAGTTAACCAATCATCACAGAATCTTAGTTCTGAAAAGAACTTCAGACTAACCCTCATTTTCCAGATAAAGAAAATGAGGGTCAAGGGAAGCATTCACAGGAAGGGGTGGTGTTAGGACTGGAAAGAAGTCGGTCCTTATTGATTCCCAGTTCCATGCTATTCCAATTTTCATATAATTTATCTTACAACATAGTAGGTTTAGAAAAATTTTTTAGGTGAGGCAATTCTCCAAAAGATGAGTTTTAAAATGAGATAAAACAGCAAGAAAGGAGTATCATATACACTATCTGTAGATTCTCACTTTGCTTGATATAGTTCGAAAATGAATATCAGAAATATTAAAATAACCAAAAAAAAAAAAAAAAACAAAACCAAAATCTTTTTCTTAAAAGCAATAACAACTGTTGCCTTTTGACTGTTACTTACGTTTCACTGGCATTGGAAAGCCTTTTGACTTTCTTCTTCAGTGCTTTTAGTTTTTCTTGAGTTTCTTTTCTCTCCTGTTGCCATTTTTTAGTTTCTTTTTCCAAATCCTGGATGAATGACTCTAATTCCGTCTTTGAGGCCTGAAGACATTTTAGAAAGTACTTAAATGAATGGCAAGATTTACTAAAAAAGAAAACAAGCTTGAAAGGTTAAACGGATAGAATTCTGACAGATGAAACGACTTGAGTTCAGTGAAGCACTTACTGAGCTGTACTCTGGGCCAGGCTATGGTCCCACTGCTAAGGTCTGGGATAAAAGACACCCAGTACATGGCCTCTGCCCTCAGGAATCAGCCTGGAGGGGAGGCAGCCATGACCACAAACAAGAACAGACAGACGGAATGTTAGACCACTTGGGAGTTGGGAAGGGCTTCTCAAATCAGTGATTTTCTTAAAAAAAAAAAATTTTTTTTTTTACTTGATCTCAGTCTTCAAAGATGACTCTGCCACATGGAGAATGGGTTCCAAGCAGTGGGAACAGCAAGGTAGAAGAAAAGCGTAAGGTATGTTTGGACAAGAGGTGCTATGTGGCTGGAGCACAAGGTGTAAGAATGGAAGACAGGGCAGAAAGAATGGCAGATGAGGCTGTTAGGGAGCAAGCTGTGTAGGGCCTTGTAAGCCACCTGGACGCCATGAGTCAAAATCGACCTGAAGGCAGTGGGTCACTAAGTTGGGGGAGGGGGGCAAGCAGAGGAAAAGAGATGGGGAAACTGGCCTAGATATGGATGTTTAAATAAAGTAAATCTATGGATAAACAAAATAAAATACATGTAAGAACTCGATTTTGACCTTGCAATCATTTTTTGACAGGGACAGAGCGGAAATTTCCAAGTGTTTCTCAAGACTACAAATCAAAGGAAAAAAAAAAAAAAAGACTGTATTAAAGAATTCAAATTAAAGAAAGATATAATTGTAAGCCATGCTTATTTACACATTATATGTGCTTCTAATAGGCAAAACTTTATTTACCTTACACCAAATAGCACACCATCAAGTCGGTTGTGGTTTTACCCCCCAAATTAACTCTTTTCCAACACAGGCAGCTCCTACCCTATTAATGTATTAGAATCTAAAAGTTCATTCACAAGTTAGATGTTATAACCTGGAATACGTTTCCCCACAAAAAACCACGTCTGAAACCCACGAGAGCCTATTTAGCTAGAATACGTCTGAAACGTAGAAGAAAGAGTCTTCGTCTGGGCTCTGGGAGCAAAGACGTGCTCAGGGAAGATGAGGAGGAAAATTAAGAATTTCCTCTGACACACAGTTTTGAAACAAAGCATGTCTATCCTTAGCTGCTTCGCATCTCCCTTTCTGCACTCTGTCCCATCCTCTGGGGACCTGTGCCCCCTCAACACCCTCAGATTTCACTGGACCCTTGACTCAAGCATTGCAACTGGGGGAGCATGCCCAATTCCCAAGGAGCCCATACTTCAGAATGGCTTCCTCCCTTTGCCTTCACGTCTCTAGTCACCAAGTGTACCTGATTATAGGAAGCCATTCGGAAGGCCCCCTTCAATTTGAGCTTGAGTCTTTAACATAGAGGCAGTGTGCATACGTATTTATTTGGCAAGTTTCTGTTTGCTTTTCAAAATACGTACATGATGCCTATGGCCTGGCCATTGAAGGCATTTGGGTTTGAGATACCTGCCAGCATTTCAGGCTCTGTGACAAGGAGAAAACAAGGACGGTGTTTTAAGGCAGTGTTATTTACCCGTCCTCTGGGAGGCTGGGCACCACACCTCTTGAGACCCAGCCCTCTCTATTTCCTTCTACCAGTTGCTGCTTTTGGAAACTTCTTCCGAACCAACAAAATTCTTTAAAAGTTTTCATGTCCTTTTCAAAGTACCGCCCATTCAATGATAACAAGGGTTTGGGTGGGGGCACATACTTGTAAATATCAGTCATTTTAAGTAAAACAAGAAGCCCTGGTGGTGCAGTGGTTAAGCACTCAGCCAGAAAGTAGGTGGTGTGAATACACCAGCCTCTCTGCGGAGAAAGATGGAGCAGTCATACTCTGTCCTCTAGGGTCGTTAGGAGCCGGAGTCGACTCTACAGCAGTGGGTTTGGTCTTGTAAGTAAAACAGTCTCCATATTAATACTTCTAATAATTAATTTAAATACTAATCAGAGAACCAGAGCAATATTTAAAATAAACAACCAGCTACAAGTATTTTCCAGGTTGAAATTCTACTGTTACCAATGACTGCTTAATGAAATCCTGACTTTTCATACTTGCTTTAGGGAAATTTTAAATGTTTCACCTCCTGACAGGTTCCCTGGAGCCTGAACTTCCTGTTAGGTTGACCAGTGACTAAAGCACTGAGGACGAAGTTTGGCTACAGCAAGGCGGCACCTTCTCCCTCAGGATGGTCGTGCCAAATGCTACACTGACTTTGAGGACATTTCTCCCTCTTTAGCTTTAGACACCAAGGTTTTCAGTGTTCCTCGGAGGCAGATGTGCTAACCGGTCAAAGTACTGTAAGATTTCAGAGCCCTACCAGATTTGAAATGCCCAGGCGAACTGTTCTCAGGCAGAAGAGCACGGGGACCAGCCCTGCTCACACCTGCCTTGCCTGAAACCTTGCCGCTCCCGAATTTGTCGAGTCATTCCTATGACTGAGCTCAGTGCCATGCCCACCAACTTACACAATCCTGCATCCTCTCTAGTTCAGTTCCACTGCCATGGCCCATGCTGATCTGCCTGCCTTGCTGCCGGCAGCCAAGTCAACCTTGTTTCTGCCTATCTGGGGCTTCTATTCTGAGCCAGTGACTTCACCCTTTGGCCGGGAGATTACGTGCAACTACAAGGTTATGCTGGGGCATAAGAACCTACTTGGCAACAAGTACCTAAAGGAGTTCAGGTATCAAAAGGCACAGAGTATTACACACTACCTATTCATAGCTCAGCACTGAAGTTACATGAGTTCATCTATTTGCACTAACCATCCTTTAATGACTTAGCTGCCTCACAATGGTAATCCTGTCAGCTATCAAGAACTTGTCTCTGACTGCACAGAACACAATGATCTCCTGAGCCCTTCTCTTCCAAACGCCAGAAATTGAAAGAAAGAACAGGCTTCTATACTCAGTTTACTGACCTAATTATAAACACTTTCTGATGGTCTTTTTTTCAAGCAGAAAAAAATTTATTTTCATACCTCTTTTTTTTTTACACCTCAACTTTGTTCCAAAGTAAGTATTTTTGCCATCTGTAAAGATTATCCATTATTGTGTGGTCGATTCCGATTCATAGCAACACTGTAGGACAGAACAGAACTGCCCCATAGGATCTTCAATGCTGTCATCTTTACAGAAGCAGACTGCCACATCTTTCTCCTGTGGAGTGGCTAGTGGGTTTGAACGACCAACCTTTCGGTTAGCATCCAAGGGCTTAACCACTGCACCACCAGGGCTCCTTCTGTAAAGGTTACACCCTAGGAAACTTTATGGGGCACTTCTACTCTGTCATATGGAGTCGCTATGAGTTGCTATTAAGTGGTGGTGCTGGGAGTTAAGCCATGCAGTCTGATCCTAATGCCTGGCTTCTTATTTTCTGCTGCTTGCCCATCTTTCCATTCCTCAGAAGAGGGTGCAGGGATGGGGTGTAGGGCGTCATCTAGTACATCCAAATGTATCAAGTAACTTCAAAGTAAAAGTTGGTGAGCTCAAAACCTCAGTGATCTACAGAGTCTGAGAAAGAATCAATAAAAGCCCCAAAATATTTGTTATGTTTGTCAAAGGTTCTCCACAAGCTAATTATGACCATAATTGTTTGTAACTAGTAAGGAGTGACCATGGATAAATCTCATCTGCTCTTGTGTAGGCACCAACCTAAAGAACTCAGATTAGCAATTTATCCTGAGTGGAAACAGGCATACATTTTACATGGAAGTCTAAGAACCTAACAGGCCTGTAATCCAGGGGACCAGCTGTCCTTCACACAATGACTACACTCTTGAGTACCACCGCATGAAACCAGACGCAGAGCCTTACCAAGTTCAGAAAGTATAACAGGAGCCTGTTCCTACAGGCTCCTGCCTGGGGGCTTTGTTTGCAATAGGCTTCTCAGTCAACTGTACAAATGAAGGGCCTGGTCATATGAGCAAGTTATAAAGCTGCAAAAGCCTTGGCCAGGCAGAAATAAACCTCCCATGCTGGATGCCCACTGTAAGTGACTGTGTCCCCAAAAGCACCCTTGCCACTAAATCAGGTGGCCAGTCGTCGTTAGTTGCCATCGAGTTGACTGCGACTCACGGCGACACTATGTGTGCAGAGTAGAACTGTGCTCCACCGGGCTTTTAAGGCTTTGACATTTCAGAAGCAGATTGTCAGGTGCCTCTGGGTGGGTTCGAACTGCTAATCTTTCAGCTAGCCGTTGAGCACTTAACTGTCTACGCCACCCAGGGACTCCCAGGTGACCACAGGTATCCCATTTGGGTTTATTAAAACAGAACTTTCCCAATACAAAGTTTATAAAAATATTTTATTTTGCTTAACCCTGAAAGTGGCTTATTCAAACCTGTGTTCCATGTGTCATTGTGCTAAGTAGGGTTTTATTTTTGTTCTTTTTCCCTTTTCCAACCAGGAGTCCTCATCAAACCAGGCAACTGAGTAGAAAGTCTCTATTTCCATCCAACTCTTCTCAGCCTTCAAATCTCCCCAGTCCCATCCTGAGTATAGGCAAGTTCTGAGCAGTGTTTCCACAGTTACTTTTGTGAATTGACCCTTTTCCTTTTGGATATATTTAAATCCTAACAAATGGGTTTCTTAATTAAGGTCCTGTTAAGCCAATTCTCTTCTCTTTATACACTGATCTAGATTTCTGGAAAAAATTCTTCCTTTCTTAAATGGACTCATAACCCTTTGTTATCACTCTGAACAGAGGCAGATGTTTTTGAAAAAGAGACCATGATTTCCTAACTTCTCTATTTCCATTAATTTAATCTGGCCTTGGCAATAATTACTCCGAAGTCAGTTATATGTAACTGATAATCAACCTTAATGGAACTCAAGATCAGGAGATTCAAATGAGATGCTCTGGGTAACTACAACTCTAGTGTACCTAAGCTTTGTGTGTTCTTCTTACACTTCTTGGGAGAAAGATGAAGATGATGATGAAAACAATAGCAGTAACAATAACAGCGGCAGCCAATACTCACTGAGCTCTTACTATGTGCCAGGGCAGTTCTGAGTACTTTGTAAGTGTTAACTTATTTAATCCTTACGATAACCTTACAAAATAAAAATCATTACCCTAGTTTTCCAGGTGACATATTAAAGCACAGAGAAGTAGCCTGCCCAAGATTGGAACTAGAACAGAACCCAGCCTGGATTTGGACCCAGCCAGCCAGTCTGACTCCAGAGCTCACACTCAGAGCCACTGATGGATGTCACACTGCCTCTCGAGATAAAGACTTTAACTAGGAGCCTAGTTACCATAAAAGAGTTTTAGTTAACTAAGTAAACTGAATTACACAGGAGAATGGAAACCCAGATTTACAGCCCTTTTAGCTTTCTTATCAGGCAACTTGTAGAGGTTCTGAAACACCTCAAAAAGCAAAAAAACAAAAACAAAAAACCAGCCCTGTCACTTCAGTATGTGACAGAGAAACTTGAAATAGGCAAAACTGAGAAAGAATCCTTTGTTTAGTCCACAGTGCAGAAGTTCAGCTAATTGAGGCTTAAACAAGCAAAATTATATTTGTATCTCCTAATTATACCATGCACAATTGAAGAGAGGTCTCAGAGAGGATTACCTGGCATTGTTCTGAGCTCCTTTTCACCATTGCTTCCAGGTCCCTGATCTCTGCTAAGCCATCGAATCTTGTCTTTTCATACTTTTCATATGCATCCTCAAGCTGCACTTGTAGTTTTCTGTATTCTTTTTCGAACCTTGAAATATCCCCCTAAAAGTAAATTACAAAATTATCTATTAAAAATAGTTAAAAATGCCTCTTTCTGATCTTGTTCTGAGCTCTCTTAAGATAAATAAAAGGCAGACGAAAATTTACAAGGGAAATGCCACAATAATCCAAGAATTAAAAACCCCTAAGTACTTTTTTTTAAGTACTGGTTAGCAAAGTCAGCTGTTGTTTAAATACAGTCACATGTCGCTGAATGTCTAAGAGAGGGTGTCATGTGATTTGGACGTTGTGCAAACACCATACTATACACACCGCCTCCCTGACGGCATCACCGAGGTTGCCCAAGGGACGAGGGGACTTGCCCGTGCCTTCTTCAGCAGTGGGCCGTGCCGCCGCCTCCAGGCTCTGCACTCCCAGGCTGCCCTGGAGGCCTGTGCAGTACCTGGTGTCCTTGTCCCTGTCTTTGCCTCTGTCCAGCCTTGGGGGGATGAGCAGCAGCACCAGAGCAGAGCACCTGCAGCAGCACGAACTTGTAGTACTCCTGGTGTCTCTGCTGGCCCTTCATTGTTCACCAAGCCCCTCAGGGAAGGTCAGGGGCCCATCCTCTCCCCTGCCTCAGAAATTCCGTCCCGTGGCCGCTCCAGCCTCTCTGAGCCCCGCTGCACCCAGAAAAGCAGCACTGCCGTGGTTGTGCATCTACAAGGCAAACTTGGGAGGCGGTGGGGACCATGCCTGAATGGATGTCATGCAGTACCTGACTGTACAATTATTCATATTATTGGAATTCAATCTGTATTTTTACTGCCAACTCCAACTTCACTTCTGAATATTTAGTGGTATTGGGAGGGTTCAGTATTAGAACAACAGTTTGATTTGAATGTTATTCTCCACAATTAACCCTAAGAACTGTTTATTAGGTTTAAAAAACTACACATTATTATGTACATGCAGCATCAAGTAACAGAACATGTTAACTTTGGCCCTCATTTTAAGTGTTTCAAATGGAAAGCTGCAGATTACTTCAAAAAGACAAGTTAAAATATTATCAGTGAATTGTTTTCAGTTATATAACTGTCTCATGGACCAGCTTTTAAAAAAAAACAAAACAGCAACTATGCTGTTTCACACTGCTCAGGCTATGAGCAGTCACACTTGTGTCTGTAGGGAGGACTGGATCGTGAGACTTCGTCTCATTTTTAGACATGTTATCAGGAGACCAGTCCCTGAACAAAGACATCATGGTTGGTAACGAGTCAGCAAAAAAGTAGAAAACCCTCAACGAGACAGACAGACTGACACAGTGGCTGCAACAATGAGCTCAAGCATGGCAATGATGGCGAGGATGGTGCGGGACCGGCAGTGTTTCGTTCTGTTGTACACAGGGTTGCTATGAGTTGGAACCAACTTGACAGCACCTAACAACAACATATGTATATAAACACACACATTTTTGCCATGCAGTTTATTGTGGAATCTTTTCTTCTAAGATACTTCCTAACAGGTTGTTGGTTGTATATGGAAGTTCTATTTACTGTATCAATCACCTTTCTGAATTCTATTACATCTTTGCCTAGGTTTTCAGTTGATCATTTTGGATTTTCCAGGTACACATTCTTTTTAGCAACTATGGAGTTAATCAAATAATTTTTCTCTTATGACATATTAACCCAATAAATTACATTAATAGATTTTCTAATTGAACCATTCTTAAAGTGGTGAAGGTCTTTGTAATACTTTCCTGTGTTATTCATACGAATAAGCTCTTATTTATTAATACATGCTCATTATACCAGTGAAAACAGTAAAGCCATTATACTTTGAAATAAATAAGCTAGAAAAAAATTACGTTTTTCATCTGCCCCTTCCCAAATTTCGACAATAAAAACAAGTTTTCTCTTTCTGTTCTAAAGCTCATTCTATGATCACTCTGTATGGGATTAGCTGGCTCCAAAATAGTTCTGGTTCATCACCTGTACCTTTAAACAGTTTATGACAATTCTGACTTACCGGCCTTGCCTCAAAACGTCCATATGGCTCTGTATTGACCTCCTGGTCTGTTACACTACAGGACACCTGTGGGGCACACAAACAAAAAATGCATGCCGAATGTCAGTGTGTCTCTGATAAATGCTCTAGTGAAATAAATCCATCACGTAAGAACATTTTAAAATTAAATTTAAAATTTAGAATTCTTTTTTTTTGACCAATTTAAACCATGTTCCATGCTTTCTACAAACATCTGTGTCAGGCATATTTTATTACTAGAATTTATTTTAGTATCAGAATCGGTATGACGCCAAACAGTTTTGATTCAGTAACTCTTCAGCATACTTTTTCAAAGCTCCCTAGAAAATGGGAAACGTCAATGAGGAGGGAGGAAAAGGGTTTAATGAATTTAGGCCCTGTAAAGGCAAATGCAACTATGGAAGAACCTCAATTCATTCTTATGCTTGAGAGGAAGGAAGTCTTAGACCCATCCCTCACGTTTCCCTCCATCTGGCAGGGGCTTTTAACTCCCTCACCCCTCCCCTGCTTTGTAGGAGAAACAGGCCTGTGTAGTCCAGGCTCTTCCTTTTTCTTCCTCTTGGGAGCTGGCTGCCTGCACGGAGGAATGGTTTCCCTTCCTCCTCCATGCAATTAAGTCTTATGAGCAGACTCCCAGCACGCTCTAACTGTGGGTAAGCGTGTGTGACGTGGGGTTCACTGTTAGGACATGCACTTTTCAACAGATACACGCCACATCCCCCACCGCGCCTCTATTAACGACTCAGGTGGTGTTTTAGCGCCATCTGCTGACCCCTTTGTCTTATTTCTCAATGGGTGTGGAACTTGGGCAGAGAAGAACAGTATTATTATCTTTTAATATTTTACCGTGTTTTAGGCAAAAGTTTACGTATCAGGGTCCCTTTAACAATTCCTATACAAATTGTTCCATGGCACTGGTTACATTTTTTGCAATGTGTCAACATTCTCATCACTTGCTGAATGTTTGTTCTGTTTCCATTAATCTAGCTTGCCTGCCCCTCCTTAGCTTCTCATCTTTGTTTTAGGGTAAATGTTGACTGTTTGCTTTCATAGAGTTGATTATTTAAGGGAGCCCAGTATTCGTGGGTGATAGTGTTTATTTTAGAAGCCAATCTATTATTTGTCTGAAAGGTGACCTCTGGGAGCAGCTTCAGTTCCCAGGTCAGGGCATCTTAGGGCGACAGTCTCAGGGTTCCTCCAGTAAGAAGATTATTATTTACTGGATCCCACTTTTCTTTCTGATAAGATTACCTGTCATGCCCCACAAAAGGGTTCATATTTTTAAAACATCTTCAGACAAAGGTTCAGTAACCATTATAAAGCTAGTAGTTTTTAAGGATACTAAATATAATGGCAATGAAAGATGAAAAGAAAAACTTCACTGCAGCATTAAGAATTTTTCCTACTTAACTCTTACCTGCACAGCAGCCATCTGTGTAGGTGGGTGAGCTGTCGCTGCCCTCGTCCTGATTCTGCCTCCTTCCCCCTTGCTGGCAGACTTTCCATAGTGACCATCATTTCTGCCGGACTCCTTGAGGGCTGTATCAGCATCACCCAGGCTGCTGTGTGACTGCAGTGATGTTCCCAGAGAGCCCTGAAGGACTTGTGTTTCGGAGGCGATCTGACTACCAGAAGCACTCTCAGCATTCACACAATAACCCTCAAAATAAGCAGCTGCACTGGGGTCTGGCCTATCGTGGGCAATGAAAGATGTTACCACTGGAATTGCGTTTTGCAGCTGATACTCAGAAATTGTGCCCAAAGGTGTATATATACCAGCGTACCGTGGCAAACCTGACAGCACATTTACGAATGCTGGTGGTGTCTTTGTGATGTCAAAGCCCTGGAAAGGAAGGTATGTGCAGTAGCCTGTGACCATCTGGGGTTGACCCCAGTAGGTTGGGTTCACATCCTCAGACACTGGTGTGGCTGAATGACAGGGGACTAGAGCATGATCTGCACTCTCAGAGACTAGCTGGGGAGAATCAGAAAAGATCCATTTGGGCTCCCCATCCTCAGCAACAGGTATGGAAACACCGCCAGAGGCCAGTTCAGGCTCCATATCTTCGTAAGCTGAGCTGGGAGAATCGGCAGACGCTGGTTCAGGCACCATATTCTCAGAAACTGGAGCTGAAGATACACCTGACTCTGGTATAAATTCCTTAGCGTCTGGGTTTAGAGGCAGAAAAAATGGTAAATAGGTCTTATCATCTATGCTTGAAATTTCGTCTACTTCTTCCTTAATGCCCTTCTTCTTTCTCTTCCCCTTGCTCCGTGATGAGCCTGTCCTCAGTGCGATGCAGTTGTCAATCACAACGAAACGAGGACATCGCAGGAGAAACTGTTTCAGACCTCCTGCCTTCTGTACTATCTGTCGAGTTTCTTCTGGGTAAAACCGATACTCATCGGAGAATACTCTGTGTCTCACGTCCAAGGGGCCGTTGTCCTCCAAATACTGAGAGAAGTAACTTGAAAAAAATGTATAATTACATGAGTTACTATTAGGAACTATTTGTACATATCTATTTGGAAGAAATGTTTATTCTCCCAAAACAAAATATTATTTCACTTCTCACTGATCTCAGCCTTTCCCCAACAAAAACGGTGTACTCATATGAAATATCTGAGTAAGGTCAACTACAATTAATGATAGTATAAACAAAATTTTATCTACTCCTTAGAAAATCTTTTAAAATTTTTAGGAAGAAAACAAAAGGGGATAAAAAGCTATTTTTTTTTTTTTTAACTTTCAACAACATAATTATAAAAGCAATGAATAAGCAGAAAACCTAAGAAAAAGGAAATTTTAAGTCACAGGAATGGCAAATGAGAAGATGAAGTCAAATCTCAAATGAGAAGATGAAATCAAATTGAATCTAAATCTATTACAACTCTTCCGTTTAGGAATGTGCAGTGATCCAGAGGGTACTGCATGTAATCGTCTCATCAAGATCCAGACCCACAGTAATGGGCCCATCCCCAAATCTGCCTCCCGTTCTGGACAGGCTTTTTTCAGTCCAGTTCTGGGTCTGTTTTCTTTTCCCATTCTTGCATTGGACTCAAAGAGGCTTCTTTCTACCTGATTTTTGTATTCAGTCTGTAACCGTGCTATAACTAGCAAGAGGGACAGACCAGGTACCACTAAGAAGGCTTTTTCAAGGGTAAAAGTCTCTATGGGACTTTCTAAGTAAATTAACATTAACAAGGAGGGCAACTTATTTAGAAGGGAGGCAAAACAACTCTTCTTTAAAGTAAAAGAAAGCAACATTTGTGCAGAGCTGCTGCAAATAAATGGATATGACAATTAAAATGATTAACCTTTATGTAAACAATTAATATTCTGAGGCACAGAGACCAAATGCCACTCCTCTGTGTCAGCCTGACTGCTCTACTTAAAAGTAATCAAACAATTTCTCTTCATGTGTTTTATGATGAATGGCTTTCACTTAGAATAATTTCTGCGACTGATGTGAGCCCATGGAACTAACTCTGCACACAGGTTGTTCTGTGAGCTAGGAGGTCTAACACGGCTTTGCTTTAAATCAAATTTCACTTTTAAAGAGACATTTGAAAGCAGAGGGGGTCCAGGGAAGATAAGGTTAAAAAACAAATAAAGCACCGTAGTCTCGGGAACAGTAACAACTGAGGCCGGGAGGTCTGATGTAGGTAACACTGGCTATACCAGCGGCCCCCAAGACAGCCCTTTCCAGTCAGTGCTGAGCTGTCATCTGCAAGAGGAGGCTGATCAATGAATGCTGGATGCAGACTTGGTGCTTTAAAAGATGAAGTATTTGTAAGACTGTGTAGTTTTGCTCTCCATAACGAATACTAATGAGCAGTATTGAAAAACAAAGCTTTTTATTTGGACTAAAATACTTAAAAATGTCTTAACTAAAGCCAGACACCACATGAAAGGAAACTACTCTCAGTAATTCAGCAGTGAGGTATTTAACAACAAAAGGGAGTCAGGAACATAAATTATCATGAAGACTCATGGGATGATTACCAAGCAGCTAATAAATGTTGTGATTCTAAAGAATATAAAAAAACATACTGGGCTTGTTTAGGTGAAAAAGGCAAACGACGAGACCAAACATATAGTAAAATCACGGTTTGTAAATTAAGAAAAATGTTTTACACACACGCATTTAAAAAGTCTGAAAAGAGACACACCCAAAAGTAACTGTGGTGTTGCCCTGGTGAAGTCCCTAGGTGGTAAATGGTTTGCGCTCAACTGCTAACCTATAAGTTGGCTGTTCGACCCTACCCTGTGGTACAATGAAGAAAAGGGCCTGGGAATCTGCTTCTGCTAAGACTTAAAAAAAAAAAAAAAAAAAAATCCGTGGCCACTGAGTCAATTCTGAAGAAAATCCTACGGAGCAGTTCTACTCTTTTACACATGGGGTTGCCATGAGTCAGAATTGACAGCAACGGAGAAGAACAATACCTCAGTGGTAGAATTATGCATAATTCTTCCTTTATATTTTATTTTTTAATTTACGTAATAATCTGTATTAACACTTTTATAATCAGAAAAAATTTTTTCAAAGAAAAAGAACTCTAGTTTTTCCACTGGCTAATTGGCAATGGATTTTTCATAGTATCAAGCAAAAACCGGAATTGAACTTAACAAAGGCTGACTAACTCAAAGAGAGATGGTACTATGACCATATTATGAATAAGATTTTTATAATTAATGCTATCTGAAATGTAAAGGTACTTTTGTACCTTTGAAAAGTAGTTTCTATAAGATAAACTATTGGGTCCAAAATAGCCCAGGTAAAATTTCTTCAAAACTCAGTGTTTTATGGCAAGAATACTAAGTAAAGAAAAGGTTAAACTGCAGCAGTTATCACAGTATTCCTGATTTTCTGTGCAATGTTTCTTCTACTCCATGCTTTCATATACAAGTTTGGTTTCACTTTTCTTTCTTTCATCCATTGGCCAGTAAAAGGAACCATCATTCTTAAGCCACTGCATATTTACTTCCAAAAATTCAAAGAAGGAATTATGTTTGGAGGGGTAACTTCGTGTAATTTCTTGGCTTTCTCTTACTATAAAATTCTATTTCAAAATATAAACAAATGAAACTATTTTTTTCTCATGAAGTTGCTTAACTTCTTCTCACATACAATGGTAATAAATTCTTTAAGAGGCAAGCTACTGAAAACTACACATTTCAGCTCCAGTTTTGGAAGCTAGAAGCAAAGTCTATCATATTTTAAGAAGAAGTACGAGTGTAGTTTGATGGCTGTTTCCATAGAGTTCTCTAGAAATATGATTTGCTCAGCACTTCAACTGTAAAGAAAAACCATGAAGAGGGATGCAAAAGTATAAAACTAGACTAGAAAGGAATGACGCATGTGAGGAAAATAGAAGGAATGACAAAATTATGGATGAGTACCAGCATAACCCTGATACCAAAACCAGGCAAAGACACCACAAAATAAAAAAATTACAGACTAATATCTCTAGCCAATAGAATTCAGCATTACCTCAAAAAGTAACACACCATGACCAAGTAGGATTCCTACCAGCTATGTAAGGAAGGTTCAACATCAGAAAATCAATCAATGTAATCCACCACATAAATAAAAGGAAAGAAAAAAAAACTTACAGTATCATCTCAATCGATGCAGAAATGGCATTCGACAAAGTCCAACACCCATTCCTGATAAAAACTCTGAATAAAATAGGTATAGAAGGGAAATTTCTAAACATATTAAAGGGCATTTATGGAAAACCAACAGCCAACATCATTCTTCATGGAGAGAGAGGCTGAAACCATTCCCCGAGAGAACATTACCAAGACAAGGATGCCCTTTATCACCACTTCTATTTAACATTGTGCTGGAAGTCCTAGCTAGAGCAATAAGGCAAGAAAAAGAAATATGCCAAATCAGTACCATTTACAATAGCCCCTAAGAAGATAAAATACTTAGGAATAAAAGTTAAACACCTATGCTCATCCATAGGCTTCACTAAAAGAGTAAAAAGATTACCTACAGACTAGGAAAAAGTTTTTAGCTATGGCATTTCCAATCAGCGGCTAATCTCTAAAATCTACATGTTGCTGCAAAAACTCAACTACAAAAAGACAAATAACCCAATTAAAAAATGGTCAAAGGATATGAACAGACACTTCACTAAAGAAAACAGTCACGTAGCTAATAGATACATGCTCAAGATCATTAGCTATTAGAAAAATGTAAATCTAAACTACAATAAGATTCCATCTCATTCTAACGAGGCTGGCATTAATCCAAAACAATCCAAAATAATAAATGTTGGAGAAGTTGTGGAGAGACTGGAACACTTATACACTGCTGTTGGGAATGTAAAATGGTACAACCACTTTGGACATCGATTTGGTGCTTCCTTAAAAAGCTAGAAATAGTAACTACCGTACGATCCAGCAATCTCACTCCTTGGAATATATCCTAGAAAAGAGCCTTCACACAAACAGATATGTGCACACCCATGTTCATTACAGCACTGTTTACAATAGCAAAAAGATGGAGGCAACCAAGGTGCCCATCAACGGATGAATGGATAAATAAATTATGGTATATTCACACAATGGAATACTATACATTGATAAAGAACAATGACAAATCTGTGAAACATTTCATAACATGGAGGAATCTGGAAGGCATTATGCTGAATGAAACTTGTCAGTTGCAAAAGGACAAATATTGTATGAGACCACTATTATAAGAATTCGAGAAATAGTTTAAACAGAGAAGAAAATATTCTTTGATGGTTACAGGAGGGGAGAGGGAGGGAGAGAGGCAGAGGGGGGTTCACTAATTAGATAGCAGACAAAAACTAATTAAGGTGAAAGGAAGGACAACACACAATACAGGAGAGGTCAGCACAACTGGATTAAACCAAAAGCGAAGAAGTTTCCTGAATAAACTGAACGCTTCGAAGGCCAGCATTGCAGGGGAGGGTGTTCGGGGACCATGGTTTCAGGAGACATCTAAATTAACTGGCATAATAAAATCTATTAAGAAAACATTCTGCATCTCATTTTGGAGAGTGACGTCTGGAGTCTTAAATGCTGGAAAGCAGCCATCTAAAATGCATCAATTGGTCTCAACCCACCTGGAGCAAAGGAGAATGAAGAACACCGAAGATACAAGGTAAGTATGAGCCCAAGAGTCAGAATAAATAGGCCACATAAATCAGAGACTACATTAGCCTGAGACCAGAAGAGCTAGATGGTGCCAGCTACAATCGATGACTGCCATGACAGGGAACACAACAGAGAATCCCTGAAGGAGCAGGAGAGCACTGGGATGCAGGTCTCAAATTCTCATAAAAGACCAGACTTAATGGTCTGACTGAGGCTAGAAGGACGCTGGAGGTCATAGTCCCCAGACCTTGTTAGCCCAAGACAGGAACCATTCCCATAGCCAACTCTTCAGACAGGAATTGGACTGGACTACTAGATAGAAAATGATGCTGGTAAGGAGTGAGCTTCTTGGATCAAGTAGACACATGAGACTATGTGTATAGCTCCTGTCTGGAGGTGAGATGTGAAGGCCGAGGGAGATAGAAGCTGGCTGAATGGACACGGAAATACAGGGTGGAGAGAAGAAGTGTGCTGTCTCCTTGAGGGGGAGCAACTAGGAGTACTTAGCAAGGTATATATAAGGTTTTGTATGAGAGACTGACTTGATTTGTAAACTTTCACTTAAAGGACAATAAAAATTTTTTTTAAAAAAAAGAAAATAAATAAAGGGCATCCAAATTGGTAACGAAGAAGTTAAACTGCCCCTATTTGCAGATGCTATGATAGTATACATAGAAAACCCAAAAGATTCCACAAGAAAACTACTGCAACTAATAGAAAGATTCAGCAGAGTAGCAGGATAGAAGATCAATATACAAAAATTAGTTGGATTCCTACACACCAATAAAGAGAGCGATAAAAAGGAAATCAGGAAAATAATACCAGTTATAAAAAAAAAAAAATAGCCCCTAAAAAATAAAATACTTGGGAATAAATTTAACCAGGGATATAAAAGACCTATACAAAGAAAATTACAAAATACTACTGCAAGAAACCAAAAGAGATCTACATAAATGGAAAAACATACCATGCTCATGGATAGGTAGACTCAACACTGTGAAAATGACAATTCTACCCAAATCAATTTATAAATACAATGCAATACCTATCCAAATACCAACAACATTCTTTAAAGAGATGGAAAAACTTATCATTAACTTTATATGGAAAGGGAAGAGGCCCCGGATAAGTAAAGCACTACTGAAGAAGAAGAATAAAGTAGGTGGACTCACACTACCTGACCTCAGAACAGCTACAGTAGTCAAAACAGCCTGGTACTGGTACAACAGATATATTGACCAGTGGAACAGAATTGAGAACCCAGATGTAAATCCATCCACCTATGGTCACCTGATCTTTGACAAGGGTCCGAAATCCATCAAACAGGGAAAAGACAGTCTTTTTAACAAACGGTGCTGGCAAAACTGGATGTCCATCTGCAAAAAAATGAAACAGGACCCATACTTCACACCATATGCAAAAACTAATTCAAAATGGATCAAAGACCTACATATAAAACCAAAAACTATGAAGTTCATAGGTGAAAAAATAGGATCAACGCTAGAGGCCCTAATACATGGCATTAACAGGATACAAACCACAACCAACAACATACAAAGTCCAGAAGATAAGCTAGATAACTGGAATCTTCTAAAAACTGAACACTTATGCTCGTCAAAAGAGTAAAAAGAGAACCTACAGACTAGGAAAATATTTTTGGCTATTACAAATCAGGTAGACTCAACACCGTGAAAATGACAATTCTACCCAAAGCAATTTACAAACACAATGCAATACCTATTTACTACAAGAAAATCCAACACCTCTACAACAAAAAGATAAATAATCCAATTAAAAAATGGGCAAAGGAAATGAACAGACGCTTCACCAAAGAAGACATTCAAGCGGCCAACAGACGCATGAGGAAATGCTCTGGATCACAAGCCATTAGAGAAAAGCAAATCAAAACCAAATGAGATACCATCTCATCCCCGGGCATTACCGGCACAAATCAAAAAAAAAACAGGAAATAACAAATGATGGAGATGCTGTGGAGGAGATCAGAACTCTCATGCATTGCTGGTGGGAACGCAGAATGGTACAACCATTTTGGAAAATGATATGGTGCTTCCTTAGAAAGCTAGAAATAGAAATACCATATGATCCAGCAATCCCACTCCTAGGAATACATCCTAGAGAAATTAGAGTAATCACAAGAATAGACATATGCACACTCGTGTTCACTGCAACATTGTTCACAACAGCAGAAAGATGTAAATGACCTAGGTGCCCATCAACAGACGAATGGATAAACAAACTGTGGTACATACACACAATGGAGTATTATGCAACAATGATGAACAATGATGAATCTGTGAAGCATCTCATAACATGGATGAATCTGGAGGGCATTATGCTGAGTGAAATAAGTCAATCACAAAAGGACAGATATTGTATGAGCCCACTACTGTATTGAAAAGGTTCACACACAAAAAGAAACAATTTTTGATGGTTAAGAGGGAGGAAAGCGGTGGGGAGGGAAAAACACTAAATAGACAATAGTTAAGTGGTAACTCTGATGAAGGGTAAGACAGTACACAATACTGGGGAAGCCAGCAGAACTTGTACAAGGCAAGGTAATGGAAGCTCTATAGAGACATCCAAACTCCCTGAGGGACCAAACTGCTAGGCTGAGGGATGTTGGGACCATGGTCTCAGCGACCATCTAGCTCAGTTGGCATAACATAGTTTATAAAGAAAATGTTCTACATTCTACTCTGGTGAGTAGCATCTGGGATCTTAAAAGCCTGTGAGTGGCCATCTAGGCTACTCCACTGGTCTCACCCATTTGGGAGCAAGGAAGAATGATGAAAACTAAAGATACAAGGGAAAGATTAGTCCAAAGGACTAATGGACTATATCTACCATGGCCTCCACCAGACTGAGTCCAGTACAATTAGACGGTACCCAGCTACCACCACTGACTGCTCTGACAGGGATCACAGTAGAGAGTCCATGACAGAGCTGGAAAAAAAAAGTAAAACAAAATACTAACTCAAAAAGAAAGACCAGACTTACTGGCCTGACAAAGATTGGAGAAACCCTAAGAGTTATGGTCCCCGGACACCCTATCAGCTCAGCAATGAAGTCACTCCTGAGGTTCACCCTTCAGCCAAAGATTGGACAGGCCCATAAAACAAAACAAGACTAAAGGGGCAAGCCAGCCCAGGGACAAAGACCGTAAGGCAGGTGCAGACAGGAAAGCTGGTAATAGGGAACCCAAGGTTGAGAAGGGAGAGTGTTGACATGTCATGGGGTTGTCAACCAATGTCATAAAACAATGTATACTAACTGTTTAATGAGAAACTAGTTTGTTCTATAAAGCTTCATCTAAAGTACATTTAAAAAAAAAAAGGAAAAAAATTACGGATGAGTAACGAATTTTTCAGGAGACTAGCTAACATTTTTTTTGTGTGTGTCCTTTTACACACAAGTTTACAAATTAAGTCAGTCTCTCATATAAAAACTTATACACACCTTGCTATGTACTCCTAGCTGCCCCTAATAAGGCAGCACACTCCTCCTCTCCTCTCTGTATTCCCCTCTTCCTTCTCATCTCGCCTCCAGACAGGAGTTGACCACATAGTCTCATGTGTCTACTTAAGCCAAGAAGCTCACTCCTTAACAGCATCATTTTCTGTCTTATAGTCCAGTCCGATCTCTATCTGAAGAGCTGGCTTTGGGAACAGTTCCAGTCTTGGGCTAAGAGAGGGTCCAGGGACCATGACTTCTGGAGTTCCTCTAGTCTCAGTCAGACCATTAAGTCTGGTGTTTTTGCAAGAATTTGAGATCTGCATCCTACTGTTATCCCACTCCATCAGGGACTCTCTGCTGTGCTCCCTGTCAGGGTAGTCATCAGTTGTAGCAGGGCACCATCTAGTTCTTCTGGTCTCAGGCTGATGTAGTCTCTGATTTATGTGACCCTCTTGAGCTCATAATTACCTTGTGTCTTTGGTGTTCTTCATTCCCCTTTGTTCCAGATGGGTTGAGACCAATTGATGTATCTTAGATGGCCACTTGTGACTAGCTAACTTTTAAGTTACTTTCCTATTACAGATTTAGTCCTCAATTTTTTAAGAAAGGCCTTGTGCACTACTAGAAGCCTTGCTTGGCTGCTAACCAAAAAGTAGGTGGTTCAAACCCACTAGCTGTTCTTTGAGAATAAAATGTGGCAGTCTGCTTCCATAAAGATTTACAATCTTGAAAACCCTATGGGACAGTTCTATTCTGTCCTAGCGGGTCGCTATGAGTCAGAATCAAGTCAATGGCAAAGGGTTTGGTTTCTTTTTGGTTTTGTACACTACTTATCAATGCCAAGCTCAAAATGGTAAGCTGTTTCCTAGATCTTCCTGAACTCTTTACCCATTTTATACTCCCCACTCAAGACTTAATTGCTGAACTTCACATTCACATTTTCAACCAACTTACACCCAAAGTTACTTAAAAAGAAAAGTATGTTTCCCTTTCATTAGATTAATGTCAGGAAGTCAAGTCCCCAATATAATGCAGAGTACAGGGTTCTACAGCTGAAGGAATAATGGTTTCCTGGTATCCTTTCCCCAGTATAAGAGTAACAGTTCACTTAAGGTTCATTATTGATTACTGGAGCTATCAGATTCCAAACAACTGCACCCATCATTGTATGGACAGTGAGATCAAAGAACCATATTACTCCTTAGCAAACGCACACCTGGGAATGCATGATAAAAACACCATGGCTGGAAACTTTGTTGCTTATCAGTCCAAACAGGACATACTAGGACAGCTTTAGAAGTAGAAAATATATTAGCAATTCAAACCAGGGTTTCATACAAAACTTATACACACCTTGCTATGTTCTTTTGTTTGTTTGCTGAGAATTTCCATTTCCAACAAGCTTCCAGGCAATGCCAATGCTGTTGGCATAAGCATCACCTGGGGAGCTGGTTAAAATGTAGATTCTGATTCAGTACATCTGGAGCAGAAATGCACATTCTCAGCAGGGGATTCAACTGAACCAGTTCAAAGCCCTGGCTCAAACTAACAAAACCAATAATGAGGACTTTAAAATTAATAATGAATAATCCACCATTAACTTTGTGTAGTCTGTGGTGAAAGCTCTAAAAATACTTTCCTTCCCTAGGGGCTGTGAGTCTATAAATGATTCCTTTAATATAAAAAAAAAAACCCAAATCTGCTGCCGTCAAGTCGATTCCGACACATAGTGACCTACAGGACAGAGCAGAACTGCCCCATGGGGTTTCCAAGGAATGGCTGGTGGATTTGAACTACGTATCTTTTGGTTAGTGCCGAGCTCTTAACCACTATGCCACCAGGGCTATTAAGCAACTTTACATCTTTAACCGGAAGCCTCGGTATAGAATAATTGCAGGAATGTTAAATTACTTACTCATATAGAGTTGAAAGTCTTTGCTTTGGGCCTGTTTCGCCCATATTCTTATCCCGGTCAGCATATTCTCTCTTTTGCTGTTGCCGTCTTTTATAGTAAGCTTCAAATTCTTCTATGTCTTTCCGAAGATGCTCAGGCACTGCAAATGGGCCTGAGGACTCTAAACTGCCTCTGTCGATGAAAAGCACCACTTTGTGAGTAATAAGCTTTTGCGTGAACCAGAAGAAGAATACTTAAACTGAAAAAAAAAAAAAAAAAAAACCCAAAACCACAAAGATGGTTGACTATTATTCAGGATTATGATGCAAAAACAAAACAAAAAACTTACCATACAGTTTAATGCAAAAAAGTTAACCTTCCACAATCAAGAGAAATCATACTGGACGTTCTGAGTAAGCACTTCTAATTAACTATGTATTCTTCCTACCAAGAGCAAAGTTTTACAAAACTCCTGGTTTTAAAAACTGATGTGTTGTGGTAATTGTAGCTTGTCGGAGTTGAGAGAAAAACGTAAGATTTTATTATACTTGCTATTAATTTAAGTTAAAGGAAGACTGAGTCTGCTAAAAGGAGCTTAATAAAAAGACTTAAAAAATAAATTAAAAAAAAGAGTAAGATTCTAACACTCTAAAATAAAGTAGTAGTTTGAACGTGGGCTCTAAAACCAGACTGCCCGCTTTGAATCCTGGCTCTGCTATGTTAGGAGCTTTGTGTCCTTGGGCAAGTTACTCACGTACTCTGTGCCTTATCTGTAAAATGGACTTTATCTCTCAAGGTACTTACCTCCTAGGGTAGATGGGTGGATTAAATGAGTTCATATTTGTAAAGCCCTTGAACAGTGCCTGATACATAAGATTATTTAGATATAACGTATTATTGTTTTAACTCTATACAACTACTAGATTTAAAGGATTTATGAAAATGATGGCAAGTTTTAGGAAATAGAAGAAAAAATACTTCTGGCCTCTTGGTCATAAAGGAAAATAGAAAAAGATCACTGCTACACGCTAGTTTTTTTTTTTATGTCTATTTGTTTCTTGAAAACTCAGTTTCCACAACCAGTTGCCACTGAAAATCACAAACATCTAAGGTTCAGCTGTAACATCATACATATGTAGCTTCCACAACACCTACTCTCTATTACAGCAAATATGCCAGTAATTATCAACACAATCGTCCCCCATGGAGTATTTTAATTCATATTTTCTAGACATTTTCCTAGGATTTTCCCACAGTGCCCTGCATATAGTAGGTTCTCAATATATACTTACTGAATGAATATCATCAGCCCTGTGACTTTACAACAGTTTGTATAGTGTGGCTTACCATCTATAAGCCACACTATAAATTCAACCCAGAGGAGTCACATCAGGCTCTCAGAAAAGATGCACATCTTTAGACATGGGAGTTAGGGAAATAAAACTCAAGTTTAAAGTGCATTAAATTAATGCCACTTACTACATTAAAATCCTTCAATTAAATGACGCAAAAATTTAAAAACTGTACTTACTTATTCTTATCGCTTGAAGTGACGGTCTGACTTTTAACACTTGGTCTTATTGAAGGTGTTCCAGACCCAACTAACATAGGCTGGTTTAAAAGATAAAAAAAATGATAGTGATTTTCTATCTTAAAATTCCATGAAAAATAAAAATTACCAATAAAATCGATGAACGTTTATGTAATTATGCACGTAAATTCCCCAAAACATACCAAAAAAAAAAAAATCAAACCCATTGCCTTCAAGTCACTTGTGACTCATAGCAACCCTACAGGACAGATTAGAAGTGCCCCATAGGGTCTCCAGGGAACAGCTGGCAGATTCAAACTGCCCACCTTTCGGTTAGCAGCCGAGCTCTTAACCACTATACCACCAGGGCTCCTTCAATATATAAGATCTATGTAAACTTCCTCATGAACAGGAACGCATAGTAATATAGGGTTCAACAATTTTTTGATAATGTTGGGTGCCGCTGTCAGCAACCATTAAAAGGCCCAAGTTAATATTTAGGGTGTCTTCCAACACTCCAAAAACAATTTAAATGTCACTTGGTTCAAACTCCCACCTTAGCTAAAGACATACAGTCAATAATGAAAGATAACTTTTACTGGAATTTATAAGCTGCTCTCATCTTTCCCTAATACTTGCTCACTCTTTCTCACTCAGGTTCTCCTACTGACCAAACCCCTCCCACCCCACATGAGCCATGAAGTACTCACCTAAAAAAAAAAAAAAAATTTTTTTTTTTTTTAGTTAACTCATGGGCTTGGAGTGGAGCCTTGGGTGAGAGGAAGGAGAGGGGTCCCATCAATTCGAAGATTCTGCTATGGTAATTATTATTCATCATTTAATTTTGAATAGCTTAGGTAATAAACTTTTAAACAATAGAAATAATCCCAATGAAAGCTTTCTGAATACTAAAAACTATTAAAAAATTCAGTTTAGTAACAGTGATAATAAAAACCAAACTAGCTGCCATCCAGTCGATTCTAACTCGTGTTTTAGAGCATAATAACTATATTAGTTATTAATAATATGTATCATTATTACTCCCGTTATACAGATGAGGATACTAGAGCACAGCAAAGTCAAATAACTGGCCCGGTTAGTAACTTGTAGAATCAAGACATGAGCCCAGGTCTGCCTGATGCCAAAGCCTTCTTGGCCACTAGGCTCTATGACCACCCGTATAGAATCCTACATTATGGTAATGTTTTCACTGGGAAATATCTAGAAAATAAAAAGGCCAACAAAGAATAAGTCTCTTCCAAGAGTTACTTACATATTATAAAAAAAAACATATTATATGAACCTTAAATTCCCTTAAAATGTAAAAGATTGCCAAAATACCTGTAGATTGAAGCCTAGAAATTCTCTCTCTACAAAATGCTTCAAAACATCCCAAGAATTGGTTAATTCTAATTTACATAGCCAACTAATTTTTTGGCGAGTTTAGACAAGAATTAATATAGAAAATACTCCATACCTTTAGATCTTTTGGCTTCTTTTTCTTGCCTTTGTTTTTCGCCTTCGGAGAAACGTACTAAAAAAAAATGAGAAAACAATTATCAATGAAAATTCAAACATCATCATCATTTTGAAGCTCAATATAAAGAAACCATACTGACTTCCAGAGACTAGTCTTAAGTTATATGTATATAAAATGTTTTCATTAGAATAACATTATGATGTTTCAGCCCAAGTGTTATGATTTATAGAAAATAAGAAAAAGTCTAATGATAAGTTATAACTCAAACTGAACTGTTCCAACATTTTCAACTTATTTTCAACAGGGTTTATGTAATTTTAAGTAACTAATCAGACTTTAAAGTAATTCTGATTACACAGGACACTTTTTCAATACTCCTTTTTTTTTTTACTAGGCATTCTGCACCTGGCCAGACGCTAGGGCAGATACAGTGAACCGAGAAGAATTTACCTTCCCAGAGTATGCTAGCTGTGCTTCCATGCTTACAGGGGCAATAAGAGGTAAAGCAGATTAAGACAAAATTTCAGTTAAGATGACTTGATCCTGAAAATCTTTCTCTTTGAAAACTGCCACAATGCCTTTCTTTTCTCAATTTGATCACTCTTCTAAAATGAAGAAGTCCTGAACTGCCAGAAAGGACAAAGGCAACTATGATCTACAGACACCTCTGGGATTGTTTTAACTTCAACTCAATCTGGAGCCACTCAAAGTCCCCTTGTTTTCCTTACTGAGCAAAACGTTAACATTTTAATCACGGAAGACAGCTTTTCAGCTGTATGTCAGGCGATAACTCAAGAACTCTTCCTTTCCTGTTTCCAATATTAACAGTTAGTGTAAGAGTTTAGGGCATCGTTCTAATTTAAGCCTCAGAATTGAGTGATTATTGTGCCAATTCCAAGAAGAAGGTTGGGATTAAACTTTCTAATGAACCTGTCTACATTATCCAGAAGTCCTCCAAGTTTGGCTCTAAGACGTGATGTAAACAAACACTGATGCAGGTCCTCCTCCCTTCCCTTAACATTTAACACAGCTCTGGAATTGATCGTGGAGCCTTGGTGGCGCTGTGGATAAGTGCCACAGCTGCTAACCGAGAGGACAGCAGTTCGAAGCCACCAGCTGCTCCTTGGAAACCCTTTGGGGCAGTTCTACTCTGTCCTATAGGGTTGCTATGAGTCGGAATCAACTCGACGGCAATGTTTTTTTGTTTTTTTTTTTTGGTTTTAGAACTGATCAGATCACTTACCATCGAGTCATCATTGTCATGTTTCCTCAGCACAGTGCAGCTGCTGTCTGTAGGAAGACACCGAGGATTTTATGAGGAAACCAAAAATTCACAGGGCCACACGATACACCAAAGCCTTCAGGAAAACTACCCCAGGTACTACTAACATAGAATATGTTCTACTTTCTATCTGGCTTTGACACATGCTTAATTTAGAAACCAAGAAAGAATGGGAGGATGGGTAACTACATGGGAAACCAACCACAGAAATACAAAAAAATTTCAATCCAATGTAGCATAATTTGAGCACCTTCTATGTGCCAAACTCTATTATGCTAGGTGCTGGAATACAGAGATGCATAAAACAGACTGAAGACAAAAAGGCAGGCAACTACAACTCTGGGTGCCGCGTGCCATGGTAAAACACATGGAAAGGACAAGGAAGGGGTAATAAAGTCTTCAAGGGCAAAAGGCCCAGGGAGGGATCAGGGAGGACTTTGGGGAGAAGACATTTGAGTTTGACTTGAAATGAGCAAGCAAAGGAGTGGGCAGGGTCTGAAGGCACTGCTTGAGCAAAGGCAGGAGGCAGGAAGCACAGGCAGGTTTAGGCACAGAAAGAAGTAGATTATATACCTAGAGGGCAGATGGTACAGAGTGAGAATGAACCTAGAGAGATGACGTGAATTCACTGTGTAGGCAAAACTAAGTAAACATTTCCCCAACAGAGCAGTTAGAGCACTAGACAGATGTTCTAGAAGAGCTGACAACAGTTAATACAGGAGGAAGATTTGAAGTGGGAGCATCTAGAAGCATGGAGGCCAGTTTGGAGGCTACTGCAAGAGTCTAATCATGGAAAGATAAATAAGGTTCTAGCCTACAGCAGTTGACATGGACAGAAAAGGACAGATCAAAGACAGAGGTGACAACCTAGATAGATGTAGACTGGTATAGCAGGAACAAGGAGGAATCAAGACTAATTCCAGGGTTTCCTATTAAAAGCTAGATATACAAAGATGCTATGAACTGAGGTAAATTTAGGCAAAGCAGGTCTCTGATCAAGAGAGTTTAGCCATGCTGTGTCTAAGGGGCCCGCTGGTTGTGACACAGAAACACCAACAGGGGAACAGGCACCCGGCGTTCAGAAGGGAGGTCAGGCTCCCAATTATCAGAGCACTGATGACATTACTGAACACCCCTATTTATAAAATCAGTGGACTCTGAAAAGTGTTAAGAAATATAATCCTTCCTTTAAATGAAAAGATAAATTGAGACATCTGGGGTGAGGGTGGGAGGCAGGGCTTGGAGGCACGCCTCTGGACTTGAAAACCTGCAGGGCTGGCAGTCACTTGGTTGGTGGCTTCGGGCTCTATGGCTAACAGCAGAGAAGCAGTCACAGCCGATGGACTGTGTGCTTTAGGCATAGAGCACAAGTATCAGGCAGAGTGCACACTCAGAGCAAACTGTGTCCTTTTTAGTTCTCCCGCTGTGTGATCCCAGCATGCATCGGGTTTTGAAAGCTCAGTCCCAGAACAGCATTTTATTACCAGCAGCCGCAAACTGATGGCAATAAAGTCAGGCTACCAGGTAGTGTGCCACCTTCCAGTCATGGAGCAGAATCCTGGAAAAATAAAGCCATCTATAGTTGAGTGTGCTTTTTCCTGAGAACCATGACATTACTAAGCTTGTCACTGTCAGTCCCTTACACTGCACTTGAAGTTTATAATGGTGACACTTGGGGTCATGGCTGGACCTTTTAACGTACCTTTTAAAACAAGGAGCATAAAATTTACAAGTCTAACTCCTGATAATGGAAACCCTGGTGGCGCAGTTGTTAACTGCTACGGCTGCTAACCAAAAGGCGCTCCTTGGAAACCCTATGGGGCAGTTCTACTCTGTCCTATAGGGTCGCTATGAGTTGGAATCGACTTGACAGCAATGGTTTTTTTTTTTTTCAACTCCTGATAATAGTTAAGCTGAATTCTAATGCTGAGGGCAAGGGGCAGGGGGAAGGGTTATCATAAAACATAGATGTAGTACCAAATATAAGATATTAAAATTAATTCAGAACCTAAGAATATTAGAATTGTGAGGTCAAAAGACCATTTGGTCAAAATCCTCTCATTTTAGAGATAAGGAAACTAAGGCTAAAAGACACTAAGGAATTAACTGCTATTTAGCCAAGAAAACCCTATGGAGCTGTTCTACCCTGTAACAGATGAGGTTACCATGAGTCAGAATTGACTCGATGGCAGGTTTTTTTTTTTTCTTAAACTGTATCTTATTCTCCGCCAAACTGGACTCCATGCCGTTTCCCCAACATGCCCACGATTCCCCTCCACCCGACCTCTTTACTCCCCGACATCCACCCTCTAACCCTGCAGCAAGGCTCTCCTCTCCCGAAGGGAGGCGCCTAGGGCTCCGGCCTTCCTCTGAACCCCTTACTCAGCACTGTCTCTAGTCCTTTCCTGTTCAGGTTTCCACCATATTACAATTATTTGTGCATTCATCTTATTCCCTTTTCTAGAAACAAGCTCCCTGAGGACTATCTTAAGCTTTTCTGAATTCCCTGTTAACACCTACACAGGGCCCTGAAGCAGTAGGACTACACGCAAAGTTTTCAATGAGTTGACTTTGGGAAGACTGAGCCACAGGCCTACTTCTCCTGACTCCCAGTTCTATACTATTCCTACTAAAACAGATGTCACATCTGTTCCAGGTTCTGCAAATACCACCTCCTCCCACATTCCGATGTTTTCTTGAATGCCAAAAATCAAACCACCTGCTAATAAATGCCATCCATTTAATATGCAATCTTCGCCATGACTCTGAAAATATCTAAGATGGGAAAAGTATGGTGTGTGCTTAGTGTAATGTACCCATCTGAACATCTCTACAAAACTTAGAGCTTTACATGGTAAAACAAGCTTCGCATCAAAAAATCACTATTCTCAACCACTAACTTCTCCCCCCAAATAAGCCAACTCTATAAGATATAATTTTTTACTATTTTCCTTATTAAGTATTTAAATACGCTAAGTCCTTCAAAAGCTTTTTTTCTTTCTAAGACTAGATATAAATAAATCTAAACTTGGTCCACGTACCCAATATACCAAAGAATTCATCTAAAGCACTATGTAATGTTGGAAACTTCTCTCTGTGGTCTTCCAGCAGCCATATTAAGAAACGTGCTTCCTTCAATGATGTCGGCTCAAGGAAATATTCAAAGTTCTTTCCTTCTATAGAGCCTAGTTTGTGACGATATTTCTCATTCCAGAGAGAACTCAAAATGTTAAAATCAAGGTCCTTAAGAGACGCCTCATAGCGAGTAAGAAAAGGTCCCACAGCACTCAAACCTACAATAAAAACAAAACCCAAGTCAGAGGAAGAGAAAAATTATTGATCATAAAATCACGTTCAGTTTCACGGCTTTTAATAGCAGTTCCATTATAGTCGGCTTACATTTTCAGGAAAAACATTTAAATACCTGGAACAAAGTTGTTCAAGCTATTATGCACTCTAAACATTAGTTAACAGATTTGCTAATTACAATTAAGTCTTGTCTATTAACTGAATAATGCTATCACTATAAAAAAAATTTTTTTTTTTTAAGAGATGAAAGTAACATATTAAATTCCTTTAATAACATTGTTATTGTTAGTTGCCATCGATTCGATTCTGGCTCACGGCAGCCCAATGTGTTATAGAATAGAACTGTGCTACGTACAGTTTTCGTGGCTGTAACCTCCACAGAAGCAGACTGCCAGGCCTTTGCCTCCACAGGACTGCTGGGTGAGTTCGAACCACCCAACCGTTTGCGCCACCTAGGGACGTCCTTCAAAAATACTCTATAACAATAACTTTTTCCCTATTTATAATGCCTTTCACTCCAATTAACACAAACTTGGCAAGGTTTATGGAAACCCTGGTGGCGTAGTGGTTAAGTGCTGCGGCTGCTAACCAATGGGTCGGCAGTTTGAATCCGCCAGGCGCTCCTTAGAAACTCTATGGGGCAGTTCTACTCTGTCCTATAGGGTCGCTATGAGTCGGAATCGACTTGATGGCACTGGGTTTGGTTTGGTTGTTTGGTAGGAAAGGTTTATGGTGTTTTCCATGTATATTCCATAGTAACAAAATGTGTAAAAGCTTTAAAAGAAGTTGGGCAGGTTCCTCCCTACCACCAACTGTTCCTCACCCTCCTCCATAAAAATCAAGGAGTCACTCTTCCTGCTTCTCCTAATCAGTTGCCAACAAGTAAAGGCTGGCTCTGCTCAAGCACCCCACCACGCCTCTAATACAGCATGGCCACCTCTCACACGGGCCTTAAGCTCAGCAAGTGAAGCAGAGACTGCTGAGTCAGAATTACCTTGGACCGCTCCTTCTTCCAGATGGAATCGTTAGCTCGCACTCAGAGGCCATGGTGCGTGAAAGTTAGTATCTCTGAACACCAGAATCAGTCACCACATAAAATACTCCTATGAGTACAATACTCATAAACCACAATGGTGGTTTTAGGGAACCACTGATGAAGAAATATCACACTCATACCTCCCATCTAAGGCTCACATCAGGTCCCTGGGTAGTGCAAATGGTTGCGCTTGAATGCCAACGTAAAGGTTAGAGGTTCAAACCCAGTGAGCAGTGTCATGGAAGACAGGCCTGGCGATCTGCTTCTATAAAGAATACAGCCAAGAAAACCCTATGGAGTAGCTCTACTCTGTAACACACAGAGTCACCGTGTGTTGGAATGGACTCAACAGCAGCTAAGAGCCACAAAAAGGTTCACAACAGAACACGTGCTATGTTAGGGGGAGGCAGACAGATCACACCCACTACTGAAATGCTCATTTCTGCAATTTGTGCTCTTGCTAGTACTCGCTCTTTTTTGCTGAGCATGTCAGCTGACCTCTCTCATGCTGAATTTGCATATGATGTGACTCCACTGGATAGACTCTTTGTGAGAAGGAAGTAAAATTCCAGGAATTGGAAACTGCTTGCTTTTAATACACAAGTAAGAAGCCCTGGTGACACAGGGCTCAACTGCTAACTGAGAGGTCAGCTGCTCGCCCCCACCAGCGGCTCTGCAGGAGAAAGACATGGCAATTTCCTTCCATAAAGATTAGAGTTTTGGAAATCCTATGGGGCAGTTTTACTCTGTCCTCTAGGGTCACTATGAGTCGGAATCAACTCCATGGTATCAGGTAATAAATGTGAGCTTTACACTGGTCTACAGTAAAGCCTATTAATTACAATGCTCGGACTCATTTTAAAAGTTTTAAATAGAAATTTCAACTTTAAATAGTACCCCCACACACTTATTAAACTGATGCCTTTACTTTTCAGAGTAAACATGAATTATATCAACAGGACAGACACACATTTTTCTGTCCAGATGTATGGCTAAATACTGCAGTTTACTGGAATGGACACTGGGTGGCACTCTTGCCCACGTGGCATAACCCAAACAAGCCGCCTCCTCCTCCAGTTATTTCTTTCAAAAGAGATTAAAGCAAGAGATAACTTTATTATTTACTTATCTTTTTGTTAACAGATGCCAGCAACAAGTTTACAACACAAGAGTAATTTTCTGGGACTACAAGCCCATGGAGACCTATGCTCAAAGCAGGAGCATTAAGCTATCTACAGCAAGCTTGCTGCCATCTTGCTTTTGTCTCTACGGACAGGAATTTACAGATTTACTCTCTGAAGCCGTAGAATTCCAACAGTCCCTATGTCCGTAACATCTCAGGCAGGAGGTGGTGGCTCTCAGAGGCTTGGCAGGCCCCCTCTCAGGGATCCTGTTGAAAAGGTCTGCTCTTGCTGTCTCCCTTCAGTCTTTTGTCCACCAGCTGCCAACAAAGCTGTTTACTGAACTAGGCCAGTTGCTCACATGGTCACCAGATAATTAGGGCCCTGGCAGGTGCCCAGAGAGAGCAGAGTCTAGTGACAGCCAATGACTCTCTGGGGCTGCCTTCTGCAGTCCCTGTGGGGCCTTCTGCAAAGTGCCTGCTAGGGGGTCTTCCTCAGCCTTCCCTTTTTCCAGTCAAAACAGAAGTCAGATCAGAGTACCAGTTTCATAATCTGGTGACCTACAAGCCTAGCTCAAACCTGGGGTATTTTTCTCTTAATCCTTACACACAGATTTGCCTTGAGTGATCCTAAACAATTGTTCCCATCCACTCTCCGTTCTCAAGTGTTCATTAATAATCTGAATTTTGGGTTCTATATTCTCTCTAAACAGCCACAATTGCAGAGGGCACCAACAGACAGCAAACTCCAAGGGGTACATTTACATAAAACCAAAAAACCAAACTCGTTGCAGTTGAGTCGATTCTGACTCATAGTGACCCTACAGGACAAAGTACAACTGCCCCATAGGGATTCCAGGGAGCAGGTGGTGAACTCAAGCTGCTGACCTTTTGGTTAGCGGCGGTAGCTCTGAACCACTACACCACCAGGGTTTCCACACTTACATAAGACTGCCTAAAATACGCACAGTTCATACATCTACATAGAGTTTAGCATAATACAGGTCTGGATTTTCTTACTGACTGAACTTTCTTGTGTTTACACTTTTTGAAAAAGTATACTATTATCTGTGTATCGTCTAACCTAAAAATTGTGAGCAGGGAGTAAACAGTATTTTTAACCATATTGCATTTAATAAGTCATAAATGATAGGATTTTTTTTTCCAACTGCTGTTGAGTCGATTCCAACTCAAGGTGACCCCGTGTGTGCCAGAGTAGAAGTGGGCTCCACAGGATTTTCAAAGGCTGATTTTTTGGAAGTAGATGGCCAGCTTTTTCTTTCAAGCCCCCTCTGGAGGGATTCTCGAACCTCTGGTTAGCAGCTGAGTGTGTTAACCATTTGCACCACCCAGGGACTCCAAAAACAGGAAAATAAAAAGGATCCAGAGGCCGGTATTCATCGTTTCTACTAACCATGCCTTTCCAGAATAGGGAGACATACCAAAGCCATTGAGTTTCTCGATCCAGGAGGCTACTTGGGGCTCCATTTCCTTATGCTCGCTCAAAACATGAAGAAATATTCTTGTCTTCACTCTACTATTTTCTTTAATCAAGTGCTGAATGACAAAGTCCACGGCTTCGCTCAGAAAATTTCTGCTAGAAAAACACGTTGTGTAGTCTTCTACGCTTAAAACCTTCCAAGAAAGCAATTCTTTCATAAGCGTGGAAGTATTGGGTATACCGGATTTGATCTTCTCAGAGTACTGCTTTATGCACTGCAGAATTCTGTCATCAAGGAACTGGGAAGGCTGAGCATATTCTACAGTTCCTAAGGATAAACAGTGGTCAGTGAACGAGAGACACAGAACCAATGGGCAAGGACAGAAGCTTAGAAATAACAGACCATTACATAATAATGTATGACTCAGTGACACCATTCTTTATGTGGTTTTGTAGGAATTTTTAATTAGGAAGATAAAATACTTAAAAAATTCCTCTGAAAAAATATGAAAGTTCACATTAAGCCAGACCATTAAAAAGTAAATGCTTATATCCTTCACTCTGTACTGATCATGTAACATCTAAAAACTTAGCTCCTCTTAAATAAGGTCACTTCCCTCAATACTCCTAACCTGGCCTCACCAACTACCATCAATAAATACGATTTGTCGATAAGCATGAAAAGTTAAGATACAAAGAGTCATGGAAAAATTATTCAATGGGGAAGATCATTTTGATTGATCTGTTAAACATTAACGGAAGACTAGGTGAAAAATAAAGACAGCAAGTGGTAAAATATTTCATTTTGGAAAAATAACAATGGCAGAAAATGAGGAAAACTTACTTCAACTCAAGACTGAAGGCAAAGACACCGACCACTATGTACGCAGGAAGAAGTAAAATAACCAGTGAGACAGACATTCCCATGTTGATCAGAGAATGGAGACAAGATGAGCTTAAAACAGAGAGCCGGACTGGGTAATCTCTATGGTGCCTTTTATGAACTGCCTTTTTATCTGAACTCAGCATTATTCTAAACAATTTGTAACAAATTGAGTGACATTTTGAGACTTAAAACCACATACAGTAGAGTTCATTTCACAGGGCACTTCAAACACACAATATGCAGGCTGGATATTATTATTTCCACCTTTACTTCAGAGATGAGGAAAATGAGGCAAGCATTTGCCCAGAGTTAGTGGCAGGGCAGCACTTTGAATCCCTGAGTACTGTTTCCAAAACAGTGCTCTTTATACCAACCCCCTCATCATCCAGGAGTAAGAGAACACGGTCAAAGTATTAACAAGCTAAGCTGAAATCTAAATTTCCATTCAATATCGATTAATACGATGCCCAATCAGATATGCCAATATTTATATCCATACTTTTAAACAAGAACACATTACTCTTATCACGCCTGGAACTTCTGCGTACCTTTCTTTTCTTCTTTTTTCGGTGGTTTACTTTCTTTTAAGTCCTCTTCCCGTCTTTCTTTTGCTAATTTTTTTGCTTCTTCTTTTTGGTTCTTCCTCTTCATTTTTTTCTCTTCTTTTTCTTTTAGCTTCTCTAGGCTGATAAACATTTATGATTAGGGGTAATTCACCTTTGTAATAAGCTCAATCGACTACTCTTCTTTGCCTACTATAGAAAGCATTCTTCAAGCAGTATAAGTTTTCCTTTTTACTTACAACTTGGCCTGCATCTTCTGTTCAACATCAACAACTGCTGACATCATCGGTCAACTCAGGCAAGATAAGGGCACTTGTTTCATAAAAACAAGAACCTCAATCACTGAGTGACTTCTAATTAGGTATGGCACATACAGACTGTACATACGTTATTTCCATATAAGTAAGTTATTGCTTAAAGTAAACATGAATAGTACAAGTTTCTCTGAAAGATAATACAGTAAGTATGCATTTCAAAAAACAAACTCATAGTAAGTAAAATGTTATTTTCATATCCCCGTAATGGCTCACCACATCAGAATTTGGATGATCTGATTACAATGAATTCTCTTCAACAAATAATTCTGTTCATCTTTTCTTTTTCTTTTTCTTGGTCACAAATAAAAAAAAAAAAAAAAGGAAAGAAAGAAAGAAAGAAACCACCGCTTAGAACAAAAAAGAAAAGCAGGACCAAAAAGAAAAGAAAAAAGGATTGGAATTATTTGATCTGAACAAGAAAATACAAAGATGATGATAATTTCAACTGAGTAAACTGAGTATTTCAAAAGTAACAAATGATCATTGATTCAAAATGTCTGCTGAACAGAGATAAAGAGGAAAAATACTTGTGGAATTAAGCTGAGAGTTATGTACAGGCAGCCCCTGGGTTATGAACGAGATCCAGTCCTAACTGCGTCTTTAAGTCGAATTTCTGGGTAACTCAGAACCAGTGCATATGGTTCTTATTTAGCCCAACTTCAGTGCAAGAAGCAGAGCCCTGGTGGCACAGTGGTTAAGAACTCCGGCTGATAACCCAAAGGTCAGCAGTTCAAATTCACCAGCTGCTCCTTGGAAACCCTATGGGGGCAGTTCTACTCTGTTAATCAGAGTCGCTATGAGTCGGAGTCCACACGACCGCAGTGGGTTTGGTTTTTTGGTTTTAGTTTGAGAAACACTTGAAGCCTTTTCAATGATTTAAAAGTTGAATGTGTAGCAAGTAAGGGTGACTGTAATGAAGAATTTGTTGTGAGTAGGGTAGGCGTTGGTTCAATCATTTTAAAGCAAGGGCAGCTGTATACAACATTAAAGGGCAAGTACAAGTTGTCCTTAAGTTGGAGTTTTGTAACCCGGGGACAGCCTGTATATAATTTTTATCTAAATGTGAAATCTATTCATAAAACATGTAACTTCACAGCACTGAATGTCACGGTTTTCCTTATAAATCCAACTACCAAATAATGCTTCTGATTCCAGTTTTGAATATTTAATAACTCTAGGTTAGTTTTTAAGACTCGTAAAATTCACTTAAAAACCACTTTTTGGACATACGTATGTACGTACATGCGTAAAGCCAATTTAAAAAGGAGCCTAATTTAGAAACCTGCATTTAATGAATTATATTCTAAGAGACATCATTAAACTGATTGTTAAAAATCTTACCTAGAACACTTCTGTTTCTGAATAGGTCTTGAAGGACCCCTTTCTTTTATGATCTTGTGTTCGAACTTTAAATAAAACAAAGACATCCAAAATTTGTCTCATACACCCATGACATAAAGCACAACATCACAAGTAACAGTATTTCAAAAGCACACACAACGTTCAATTTGCAAGAGAACAATGAATGACATTCTGACCCAGACAAAAGAGCCCAGAAAGCTTTAGCAAAACAATTTACTGAAAAGAGGAATAAGAGAGTAGACACACTTTAGGAAGGAGCAAAAAAATAAAAATAATTGCGGCTAAGCAGAAGATCAGGTACAAGATTCATTAAAACTACTCACTCCTGCCAGTCCCACAAAATGAAGGGAATCCTTCATGACACTCTTTCCTCTCCCTAAGAATCCACACCCTCTACAATACCCAAAAGTTTACTAGGGAGTAACAAAACCAAGTTACTGAAAAAGAGTAGAAACAATACAACTAGACAGTAAAAAGCCTCCTTTTCCTATTAGGAAATAAAAGACTGTGGGAGTGCTTCATTTCAGCAAGGCATTCCTACGTCCTATTACTTGCTGTATTTTCTTAAATTCGGTAACTATTTCTTTTCTGAGAAAAGACAAGACCCAAATCATACAACTTCCACAAATCTAAATGTTTTACAAGTTATAAGCATTTGGGTTATCAATTTAGTACGATTTCCCTCGTATTTGATACTTACTTCACACTTTACACCACCGTAACTGTTGAAGACGGTAATTTTACAAATGATACCTTGGCAGTCAGGGGTGAGACAACTTGCGTTTAGAAAGTCCTGTATGGTTTGAAAAAAAGAAGAAGGTATGTCTCGGGGGGAAGATATCCAAACACGTACATCATTTTAACCATCAGGCACAGTCACAGCATGATCTAAAAGCTCCTTCAGGGAGGTGACAGAGGTCCCTGCTGATTGCTATGTGGCCTTCAGAGTCTCCCTGTGGGGGAATGCACTTCCCGTGTAGGGCTGACCCTGTGATTTGCTTTGGCCAGTGCAAAGTGGGCTGACACGATGTATACCATGTCTAAGTAAAACCTTTAAGAAACACTGCATGGACTGGCCATTGCCTTTTCTGTCTGCCACAGAACACGTTCCAGAAAAGGGCCACTGTTCCACCTTGATTTAGAAACAAAGAACAGAGCCACAGAGCATAGAGCTGCTACAGCCCAAATGCAGTCACAACTGCAGGAGAGGTAATACAAGCAAGAAATGAGCTTTTCTTCTTACAAGCCACTAAGATATTTGGGCTGTATATTACTTTAGTATATCCTAGCAAAACTGACTAATTGTCAAAACCCAAACCAAATCCATTGCCATTGAGTCAATTCCGACTCACAGTGACCAACAGGAAAGAGTAACTCCCCCGCAGGGCTTCCAAGGAGCGGCTGGTGGATTCAACCTGCCGACCTTTCAGTTAGCAGCCGTAACACTTAATAGTTGCTCCACCAAGGCTCCAACTAATTTACAGAGGGTATTTAAAAACCACTGATTAGATCACTAAGGGAGAGTGCTCAGCTAGAGAAACTCACTTTAGGTAAGACAAAGACACACCAGCAGTGACTCAATGGCAATAGTAATCTGGTCCTATCATCATATCTTCAGTTAACTATATGAAAATATAAAGATTTATCTCTACCAAACTTGAATAATTCTTACTGCTAGCAGATATCCAGCACAACGACCTTATGTTTTACTTCAAATAAGCACAGTGGTCTACATGAACCTTTGCAATGTAGAAAAAGATTTTCTTTTTCTGTACCATAGCCTATAGCTTAGATAGAAAATTCTATGAATGCAGATGTTATAAAATTGTATCTTCTCTCAAGGTAAACATAGCTAATACAATCAGCATCATTATCTTGGTAATTAAGAGAAACCTCAACGAGAAGTAGCAGTACAAAATTTAAGCTGATTTCTTAGCTCAAATTACCACATCCATTTTGAGACTTTAATTCTACATCAAAACCTTAAAGTGATTTAATGAAAGATCTCTGATGGGCTCAAACTGTCAGTGCATAATTTAAGATTTACATTTTAAAATCAGATATTTAAATTTTTCTTTTTGATCAAAACATAGTTTAAAAGATGGTTAAACAATAAACAATCTATTAAATGACTCTATGGGTACTACACCTTTACAACTGTATCTAATAAACATGAAATTTTATTTTCCACTTTACTATTAAGTTTTAATTTAAAACTCTGTAAATATGTCTACAATGTTCAGGAAGAAATTTATAATCCCTTAAGACTCTTTTTCTGAAGATTCTTGGGGGATGGGGAGATCAACACGTAATAAGTATACTAAAAAATCCAGACAATATTATGTCTTACCTTGTCAGGTTTATCATTGTAGCTGGTTGCTTTTAACTTCTTCCAACAGTTTATGTGAAAGTCAATTTTACAGATATGGCTACAGAGGATTCGTATAAAGCCCTGGGGTTTCAAAAGATTTTTAATTCACACTTTAAAGATGTCACATACACAACATACCCATATTAAGATACAAAGAGCGGCTGTCTGCATTTAGCTGGCAGCATAGCTAGATACTGTACTGCCTCCTGGGGGAGTGCTATTCTTCTGGACCCCAGAATGTCTACTGCCAGGGACATAGAGCTTGACTGATACAGTCATTTCCACAGCTGACAGTTGCATTATTCTTCACAATGTACCAAATATTTTATAAACATGATTTCATCTGATCTACCAACCAGGGAGAGTGAGAGAGTAGGCGGGTACTATCTTCTTGAATAAATCAGGTTTTTACACACAAGGTAATTACGAGCCCAAGAGACAGAAAGGGCCACATAAAGCAGAGACTACATTAGCCTGAGACCAGAAGAACTAGATGGTACCTGGCTACAACCGATGACTGCCCTTACAAGGAACACAACAGAGAATCTCTGAGGGAACAGGAGAGCAGTGGGATGCAGACCTCAAATTCTCATAAAAAGACCAGACTTAATGGTCTGAGACTAGAAGGACCCCGGAGGCCATGGTCCCCAGACCTTCTGTTAGCCCAAGACAGGAACCATTCCCAAAGCCAACTCTTCAGACAGGGATTGGACTTGACTATAGGATAGAAAATGATACTGATGACAAGTGAGCTTCTTGGATCAAGCAGACACATGAGACTATGTGGGCAGCTCCTGTCTGGAGGGGAGATGAGAGGGTAGATGGCGTCAGAAGCTGGCTGAACGGACTCGAAAATAGAGGGTGGAGAGAAGGAGTGAGCTGTCTCATTAGGAGGTGAGCAACTAGGAGTATACACCAAAAAAAAGGTGTATATAAATTTTTATATGAGAGAGTGACTTGATTTGTAAACTTTGACTTAGAGCACAATAAAAATTAAAAAAAAAAAAAAAGAAGGTCTTTATTCTATAGATGATGCAGACCTAAAGGAAAGGAGTGGACAAGAAAATATAAAACTGCCTGTAAGCAGAGAACTGGGGGCCTCCAACTCCAGCATTCATTCTGAATCCATTTTAGGGCGTGATCTTGCAATTCAATGTCCCACTGTACATTCAGCAGTTACCTTAAAGTCTGGATCAGATATGTATATCTGGATTTTGAGTGCCCCACAATGATCATGATAGGAACAAATGCCCTCTGGCACTGGAGGGAACTCGCACTCTTCAATAAATTTTTCTAACAGTTCCTAAAACAAAAATAAGCAAAAATGATATTATTACAACACTAATGAGTTAATAAAAATGCTTGTGATTTCAATACCTTCTTGCCATCAAAGTATTTTTAGCTTAAAAATGACTCAATTTCTTTAGCCCAGAACCAACGACATACAACTTTGAAAGTCCTTTTAAGAAGAGGCCAATATGAACACACGTCGGGAGGTAGGAAAAAAGGAAGGACTGGACAAAACTTTTTTTTCAGGATTTTAGAGTCAGAATTAAAATCTTGCCCTGTGCTAAAATCATCTAACCTCATTTTATAATTTACAGCTCTCAGAAGCCTCCTTTAAGGATTCAGAAAAAATAAGTGAGAATAACCCTGAGGACAGCTCTGAGGATGCTACTATTCTCTTTTCTCAACTTCACATCACCTAGGATCCTAGAAGTCCCATTCATCCGCCTCCTTGCATCCCTGAACCTGTGCCTGTTCACTCCCTGGGGAGACAGTCTATTGCTATGTAAACCCCCTCACTTTATGCTTCCAGTGCTGGCTTTTTGTTATTAATAGCTCCCTACGCCTCCATTTGGAAGCCCTGGTAGCCTAGTGGTTAAGAGCTACAGCTGCTAAACAAAGGTCTGCAGTTTGAATCTACCGGGCACTCCTTGGAAGCTCTATGGGGCAGGTTCTACTCTGTCCTACACGGTTACTATGAGTTGGAAACGACTCGACTGCAGTGTTTGTTTGTTTGTTTGTTTGTTTGTTTTTGGGACGGGGGGTTATGCCTCCATTTGGAGCCTCAGTGGCACAGTGGTTAAGAGCTCAGCTGCTAACCAAAGGGTCAGCAGTTCAAATCCACCAGCTGTTCTTTGGAAACACTACGGGGCAGTTCTACTCTGTCCTACAGGGTAGCTATGAGTCGGAATTGACTCCACGCCAACCAGTTTGGTTTTGGTTTATGCCTCCATCTCAACCTAGCATGAAAAGAGGAAAATCCAATGATCCTGATTTGTGTTCCCCTGATGGCTAATGATGTTAAGCATCTTTACATGTGTTTTTTTGTCTATTTGCATATATTCTTTGCAGAAATATCTATTCAGGTCTGTTGCCCACTTTTTAATTGGATTACGTGTTTTTTTATTATCGAGTTGTAAGGGCTGAGCTCTGTGCTTTTAAAAGCTTTGATCAAAAGCAAATTTTGAGTATACGCCAGGGCTCCCTACAAGGGAAGATCTATCCCAGTAAATTCACACATAATAGACTTTTCTCCAGAACTGGCACAGCCTCCCAGATATGGGCGTAAATTCCTATCTTCCAGGTCTTCAAGTAACTATAGTAATTGAGCAAACAGTGATGATGCACCTTTCTCTAAGTACAAACAATACTCCTAGCACTTCAGAACACATGCTGAGCCAGAATGTCTAGACTCAAGTCTCAGCTCCACCACTTCCTAGCTGTTGAGCCTGAGCTCACCACTTCACCTTGCTAAACTTGATCTTCCTCACCTGTAAAATGGGAATGGGAATACCACCCATCTCACAGAGCTGCCGTAAGGATTAAATGTAATGATGAATGAAAGGTGCCTGCCTGGCACACAGGAAACACTCATTAATGCCAGTGATTTTCATTAGTCTCTAACGGGAAATGCATGTGGGGAGATGGCAATTGAGTACTGGTGGCTCTGTCTTCCGATACCTTAGTTAGTTCATGCAGATGGGCTTTTAGTTAGTGAGAAACGCTGCACAAATAGTTACCCTTATTTTTGATGGCTCAGTCTCTTCAATAATCACATCAGTTGTGGGCCAAGTTAACACTCCAGGAAGGTTACCAATGACCTCTCTTGCTGTCTGAAAGTGGTTAAGAGCTTCTGAAAATCTAAAGCCAGAATTATTAGAAAGTAAGTATTAAAGATGTGAAATGATATTTTCATTCACAGAAACAAAAGTCCTACGGAGATTTTATGCTTAATAGTTTAAGTCTGACAAAAAACAGGACAGAAATATTTGAAGTAGCCCATATTTTCTTTAAAAAAAAAAAAGTCATTATTGCTATTTGCTATAAAAGTAATATAAATTAAACCCAACTCTGCCCTGGATACTGGTTCCCCTATGGGAGGGGCACACAGGCCTTTTAAACGTGAACAATTAAAACAGAAAACTGAACAACAATTTGGTTGTTTCATTTTTATCTGTTTCATATACTAAGCTAATTTAAGTAGGTTCTTGTAGAGAAATGACAACCCTCCACTTCAATTAATTAATCATAAATATGGGAAAAACTTTTTTAACTTAATTCTATTAGGGCATCTATAGTACAAAACATTCCACTGAAAAAATTAAAAAGGATCACGTATTCTGGATATCTTTCTTCAACCACAACGCAGTAAACTATTCTAACAAAGTCAAATTGTTTTAGCTGTTAATATAAAATGTTTTAATTCTGACTTGATTCATGGCTTTAAAAAATAATTGCAATATTTCACAGTCCACGCAACAATATGAAAACACTGGATCATAACCAAGTTTTTGTTCTGCTCTTCAGTCTAGAGAAGAGGGTTTCCTGCTCTCTCCAATCTTAAAATGATTTCCCAATTTCAAAATCTATTTTTGCCTATGGGGATAGAAAGATTCATCGGCAGAAAGCCAGACCACCATCCACTGGTGACAAGGACTTTTAATCAGAAACTGTACATTACAACAGCCAAAATCAGCATATTAGCCGTATAACCCATATGCATTATTTGGAAATTTAAATACAAATGCTTTTTGAGGTAAGAACCACAATCCCCATGATTCCCTTTGTGTGACACTGACCTACTTCACACATTGGTATTACTTTCCCAGACCTTGTGAAGACCTGCATGTGACCGCTGCATTAAACTTTTATCAAACAGGTGTGTTCTAAGCAATTTACCCTAAGCCTTGGATTCCATTTACTATCACTATTAAGGTGAATCCTAAATCTTCACTTCCCTGTGTCTACCTGATTCCTAATACAGTCCAGCCTGGCCAGACAGTAACTTCCAGGAAATAAAAAAGAAGAAAACTTTCTTCAATCTTTAAAAATCTATAAAGGAGATTCAAAAAATGCCCTAAGACTGGGTTCCCAAGAGTATCAGTGGTCTCTTATAAAATTCCCCTTAAAAAGTTAGATGATAAACAAAAAGACTAAAACGATAAAGATCATGGAAGAAAAAATAGGGACAACCTTAGGAGCCCTAATACAAGGCATAAACAGAATACAAAACACTACCAAAAATGACGAAGAGAAACCAGATAACTGGGAGCTCCTAAAAATCAAACACCTATGCACATCTAAAGACCTCACCAAAAGAGTAAAAAGACCACCTACAGACTGGAAAAGAATTTTCAGCTATGACATCTCCGACCAGCGCGTGATCTCTAAAATCTATATGATTCTGTCAAAACTCAAGCACAAAAAGACAAACAACCCAATCAAGAAGTGGGCAAAGGATATGAACACGCACTTCACTAAAGAAGATATTCAGGCAGCTAACAGATGCATGAGAAAATGCTCTCGATCATTAGCCATTAGAGAAATGCAAATTAAAACTACGATGAGATTCCATCTCACTCCAACAAGGCTGGCATTAATCCAAAAAACACAAAATAATAAATGTTGGAGAGGCTGCGGAGAGATTGGAACTCTTATACACTGCTGGTGGGAATGTCAAATGGTACAACCACTTTGGAAATCTATCTGGCGTTATCTTAAACAGTTAGAAATAGAACTACCATACAACCCAGAAATCCCACTCCTCGCAATATACCCTAGAGAAATAAGAGCCTTCGCACAAACAGATATATGCACACCCATGTTTATTGCAGCTCTGTTTACAATAGCAAAAAGCTGGAAGCAACCAAGGCGTCCACCAACGGATGAATGGTTAAATAAATTGTGGTATATTCACACAATGGAATACTACGCATCGATAAAGGACCGTGGGGAATCTGTGAAACATTTCATAACATGGAGGAACCCGGAAGGCATTATGCTGAGCGAAATTATTCAGAGGCAAAAGGACAAATATTGTATAAGACCACTATCATAAGATCTTGAGAAATAGTATAAACTGAGAAGAACACATACTTTTGTGGTTATGAGGGGGGAGGGAGGGAGGGTGGGAGAGGGTTATTTACTGATTAGTTAGTAGATAAGAACTGCTTTAGGTGAAGGGAAGGACAATACTCAGTACATGGAAGGTCAGCTCAACTGGACTGGACCAAAAGCAAAGAAGTTTCTGGGATAAACTGAATGCTTCAAAGGTCAGCGGAGCGACTGCAGGGGTTGGGGGACCATGGTTTAAGGGGACTTCTAAGTCAATTGGCAAAATAATTCTCTTATGAAAACATTCTGCATCCCACTTTGAAATGTGGCGTCTGGGGTCTTAAATGCTAACAAGCGGCCATCTAAGATGCATCAATTGGTCTCAACCCACCTGGAGCAAAGGAGAATGAAGATCACCAAGGTCACACGATAACTACGAGCCCAAGAGACAGAAAGGGCCACATGAACCAGAGACTTACATCATCCTGAGACCAGAAGAACTAGTTGGTGCCTGGCCACAACCGATGACTGCCCTGACAGGGAGCACAACAGAGAACCCCTGACGGAGCAGGAGATCAGTGGGATGCAGACCCCAAATTTTCACAAAAAGACCATACTTAATGGTCTGACTGAGACTAGAGGAATTCCGGCGGTCATGGTCCCCAAACCTTCTGTTGGCCCAGGACAGGAACCATTCCCGAAGACAACTCATCAGACATGAAAGGGACTGGACAGTGGGTAGGAGAGAGACGCTGATGAAGAGTGAGCTATTTGTATCAGGTGGACACTTGAGACTGTGTTGGCATCTCCTGTCTGGAGGGGGGATGGGAGGATAGAGAGAGTTGGAAGCTGGCAAAATTGTCAGGAAAGGAGAGACTGAAAGGGCTGACTCATTAGGGGGAGAGCAAGTGGGAGTACGGAGTAAGGTATATACAAACTTATATGTGACAGTTTGACTTGATTTGTAAACGTTCACTTGAAGCTCAATAAAAGTTAATAAAAAAAAAGTTAGATGAAAATTAAAGGACGATAAAAGTTATGAGTGACGTTCAATCAGTTAATTATTTCTGTATAAAGTAATCTAACATACTCACCACTATATTAAGGGTAAGAGGCAGAAAGGGGGAGATTTTTTTCTTTTTTAAGTTCAAGACACAATTCTGCCCCCTAAGGATCATTAGAGTCAATTTGGGGAGACAAGGCTAAGAGACATGAAACACTTAGAAAACAGTTACATATTAAACTTTGAGTATGGATTTCAACTATGATCGAAATTCAGAGAAAAGATTTTTACTCCTAATCCATAATGTTTTCAAACATATTTGTTGTTGTTAGCTGTCATCAAGTTGGATCCCAACTCATGGCAACCCCATGCACAATGGAGTAAACCACTGTGATCCAAGGGTGCTCACTGGCTGATTTTTAGAAGTAGGTTGCCAGGCCTTTCTTCCTAGTCTCCCTTAGTCTGGAAGCTCCACTAAAACCTGTTCGGCATCATAGCAACAGGCAAACTTCCATTGACAGATGGGTTGGTTGCTGCATGTGAAGTGCACTGGCTGGCAATCAAATATACATTACTTATTAAAACCATTTTCATATAGCGTTTTTCGGGAAATAGTTATTTAACTGAAAAATTACATAGTAAGACTTTAAAGTATTAATTTATATTAATTCTATCACTATTTACAGATAACATATATTAAAATATAAAATATTAAGGGTCAAGTTATGTTATTACTGATGTTCTTGTTAGACTGGATATTAGAAAGCACCAGAAGCTGACGTGATTGGGCTACTTTAATAATTAACATTGGTATTGAAATGCCACGCCTTCAAAACAAAGCCACAATGACAATAGCGTGCCACAGAGAAGGTATCAGAATAATTCCAGAAAACGGATCACCATATATTAGACTTCAAATCATTTATCACCCGAGATCTTAAAGGAGTATGGTTGCTACTAGCCTGTTTTTTTTCAAATACACGGTTCCGATTCCACAGTAGGCCAGACAATCAAGTCCTTCATTAGGGTACGATGAAAGAATGTGCCTGAACTGGTTTTCCGCTTCAGATAATTCCTTCAATAGCAATGAGAAAAATGATGATTTATACAAAAAGAGAAATGCTGGAACACATTTTATTTAAAGGCCGATTTGAACGTGTATAACATTAAAAGTAACTGTCCATCTCAAAATTCCTACGGTTAAATTATACCTTCTGTTTTTCACTTTCTCAGCAATTACATAAGTTTTCATCATATGGATAGTCAAGGACACAACCAAACAATTTCTGCTTGAGAATTAACAGTGGGAGCCGAACACATCAGACAACGACCCACTGAGCATTTATTCATTGGCACACATTGAGAGATCGGTATGTAAACAGTAAAACCTGTACTAGTTGCCGCTGAGTCAACTTCAACTCGTGTCGACCCCATGTGTGTCGGCGTAAAACTGTGCTCCATAGCGTTTTCACTTGCTGATTTTCAGGTGTAGATTGCCAGGCCCTTCTTCCATGACGTCTCTGGGTACACTCAAAGTGCCAAGCATTCTGTTAGCAGCCTAGCACTTTAACCATGTGCACCGTCCAAGGGCTCCTGGCTAATACTGTTGTTAGCTGCTGTTCAGTTGGCCCCAACTCATGGTAACCCAAAATACAACAGGACCAGACTGTTGTGATCCATAGGGTTTTCACCAGCTGATTTTTCGGCAATAGATTGCCAGGCCTTTCTTCCTGGTCTGTGTTAGGAAGCTCTGCTGAAACATGTTTGGCATCATAGTAACACATAGGCCTCCACTAACAGACAGGTGATTGCTGTTCTTGAAGTGCTGAATTGGCCGGGAATTGAACCTGGGTCTCTGGCAAGGAAAGCAGGAATTCTACCACAGAACTAGAAGTGTGAAGGTGCAAGCACACCATAACATGTACTAAACTGCTGCTCCCTAGGAGGGCAGGCGTTATTTCAATGATGTTGCCAAAAAGTTCTGAAAATGCTGTCTTAAAAACGGCTCTTTAGGAAAAGCTTTACAGAGCTTACAGTACTTTTCTTTTGAACATTCTCGACACTGGGAAACCTCTGTGCTTTGAATGTTTCTTTCTTGCTGGGGGAGGGGCATAAAGGGAAATCCAAAAGATGCTTAGCTCTAAGCAATACTGGTAACCCTGCAGTGGGTCAAAAGGGAAATGTCACTACACAGTAGCTCTGACGCAGTTAAGGAGTAGCTTGGGAGAAGTTCCAAAGAAGGCATTCTAAAAACCGTTTCGAGCAAGGGTTGTATTGAAGTAAATGATGGCTTCCTTCCGTGCCTACACTAAATGACGAGATTCATTTAAATGTCTAAGCTCTACCATGCCTATTTGCTTTTTGACCAGTCTCACTACTTTACAGTAAATCACAAATACAATAAATTATGTCTTCAATTCCGGTGAAGCAAAACATGGTAAGATATGCATTATACTGTTCTGTCAAGAATAAAGGAAATGAGATCAGGAAGCCCTGTCCCCAGTGACCTATCAGAAATAGAGCTGGACAGCTTTATAGGTAGACATTCATCCGTCACATAGAGCACAAGGAAGCACAGCACATGCTGAGACTCAGGCACTGTGAAATGCTGGGAGAGACGGGAACGGAAAGAAGACGTAGATCCTCTGGGGTCTTAAAAGCTAGCGAGCAGCCATCTAAGGTGCATGAATTGGTCCCAACCCACCCGGGGCAAAAGAGAATGAAGACCACCAAAGACACAAGAAAAATATTCGCCCAATAACAAATATGGCCATATAAACCAGAGACACCATCAGCCAGTGACCAGAAGAACTAGATGGTGCCTGGTCACGACCAATGACCACCCTGACAGGGAACACAATATAGAGTCCCTGACAGAGTAGGAGAAAAGGAGAGTGGAGAACCAAATTTCTATTATAAAGACCAGACTTAATGATCTGACTGAGACTGGAGGTACCCCAGAAGACATGGTCCCTGGATTCTCTGTTAACCCAGAACTAAAATCATCCCCGAAGCCAACTCTTCAGACAACGATTAGACCGGACTATAAGACATAAAAGCATACTCCTGAAGAGTGTGCTTCTTAGCTCAAGTAGATACATGAGACTATATGGGCAGCTCCTGTCTGGAGGCAAGTTGAAAAGGTAGAAAGGGACAGGAGCTGGTTGAATGGACACAGGCAATCCAAGGTGGAAAGGAGGAGTGTGCTGACATATTACAGGGCTTGCAACTAGGGTCATATAATAATGTTTGTATAAATTTTTGTATGAGAAACTAACTTGAGCTGTAAACTTTCACTTAAAGCACAATTAAAAAAAAAAATGTAGGTCCTAATTACGTAGCAATTTAGGGTTAAGCCTTCATTTAGCCACGGAGGCTTGGAACCTAGGTTGGTAGAAAGGATCTATTATACCTGAGGCCATTCCAGAGCCATTTGATTATTTACAGAAAATCCAAAAGCAGGAAAGGAAATTACGATGCAGAAGGTGCAGGTAAGTAAAAGTTCCAGGAGAGTAAGGCAAAACCAGAGTAATTGAAGCTGTGTGCCCAGACCTATACATGGGCTGGGGGAGGCTACGCACTCCAGAAATCATAAAGCACCCAAATACCCACCACTCAGAACTAGTAGACGGTGACGTTAGCATTCTTTGCCTTGGTTTTTTTTTTTTTTTTAATAAAACAGCATAACACACAAAGTTGAAGTCTATTTTCCTACCCTCCCAGGCCCATTTCTCTCCCTCCACCCCTAAATGCAACCATTATCTTACATTTGATGTAGGTCTCGTCCATGTTTTTATACTTTAACAAGGCGGACAGATATCCATAAACAATATATCGTAGTGTTCTTCTGTAGGCTTTTCAAATCATACCTAAGTGGTAAAATGTCTGTTGCGTCCTCCAACTTCCCTTTTCCCTCAGCAGTATGTTTCTGAAATCTATCATGAGCAGAGAGCCTTCACTTTTACACAAATAAAAAGTAGAATCCTACTGGTTGTCTGGCTTTTTCTAATAGGAACACACACTAAGTTTTCTAAAAACAAAACAAATGAATCTTAGCTACTTCAGATAAAATTGTCAAAAAAGTACAGGGGAGAAAATGAGCCAAAATTGGAAAACGACTTTTATGTATTTTCTAAAGGCGCAGTGGTTAAGAGTTCGGCTGCTAACCAAAAGATCGGCAGTTCGAATCCACCAGTCGCTCCTTGGAAGTCCTATGGGGCAGTTCTACCCTGCCCGATAGGGTTGCTGTGTGTCGGAATCGACTCGACAGCAACAGGTATAGGCAATGCCTTTTTAAGGCAATGTCTAATTATATTTTAATTGCTACCTCTGTTACCAATCTTACCTCAGGCTTTCCTATTCCAAGTAGAGAGAGGCCAAGCCCGTAGACCACTAGGACATAGTTGATCATGGCCAGGTTCAATTGCTGTCAATAAAAATGCTCCAGTTAAAAGTCTGTACACAATTCTGCCCAATTGGCACTATACCAACCTTCCGGTCATAACCAAGAAAGAAGTGTAATAAAAACCTCACTTTTCAATACTGACTGGTTTAAAGGACCAACAGAATTAGAAGAATTTGTTTTGGGGGGGATATAGTTATACTGTAACCAAGTATCTAAATAAAATACAGAATAATTACCTCGTAATTCCTTGGGGAACTAGGGCTCGTAATAGATTAGAATTTATAAAATCTTATTATTTTGCGTGTAAGTGGGTACTAGTGGCAGATTAAGATATCTGCTGTCTTACAACCTTGTGTATTTATTTACTGAGCGAATACTTCTTTCTGGATGCAAACATGTGCCTAAACCAATCCTTGGTTTAGAATTTCAGTAAGTGAAAAGGCCAGGAGTGCTAAGGAACACAAATTACACTACCAGGACCGAGTATAAACATGGATCACATATTGAAGGTAACCATGAAGTCTGAAGTGAAGCACTACCTGCTTCTCACAATCTGGATTAGACCCAGCTGATCTCAGCACGTTCTAAGGCCTGTGAACACCATGGAGTTAAAGCCTGGATTCCCTTCTACATTCATCTGAGATGCACTGGTGCTGATGAGCAAGTTATGATACGTCGCTTTTACCTTTATCTTTTGAGGATCTAAACCATTTAGCAAGTGTGTAAAGGCCTGAACAGCACAGTGACACCGCTGGTCCGACAAAGCTGTGTAACCATCTTGAATTAGGCCTCTCATCATTTTCATTAAAGTAACAAAATCCTGCCAAAAAGAAGTTCTTATTTCAGTAACCTGGATCTATATACTGTCTAAAACTGAAGATGACAAAGTTCATCACAAAACCCACAAAATCAAACCTGTTGCAGTCGAGCTGATTCCAAATTGTAGCAACCCTACAGAACAGAAAACTGCCCAGTAGGGCTTCCAAGAAGTGGCTGGTGGATTCAAACTGCTGACCTGGTTAGTAGCCAAGCTTTTAACCACTGTGCCACCAGGGCTCCAAGTTCATCACAGAGCAGTAATACTTGATTAACTGATAATAAAATATCTAAATAAAACTTGAAATGCCCTTTAATGCATTATATTCCTTTCTCTGTACGCATCCTGAAGTGAAAATTAGAAGGTATTGCTTCAGCGTCTTGATTCCGATGTTTCCGCCGTTGACCGTGACAAGGAAGGGTGGCTTATTCTACATTATCTGGTGCTAATAAGTCTTGTTCATTTCTCCAGACTAAACTGACAGTATTTTGAATTTTTAACAGCATAGGAAGAACACTAGCCACGATTTAGGTAAGTAAATTGTTTGGCTGAGACAAGTATAACCACACACTTCAGAACACGTAATCGATTTCTTGATCACTATCAGACTTTAACAACTGCAATCATGCCCTGGAACAAACTTCAGTTCTAAACAGGGAATGGTTATTTCAATCTTTAGTTCTGCTCCTGCCTGACTTGTAATTGAATATAATAGGATAAAAATATCTGGAGCGACGTTAGCAGGTGAAAGACAAAACAAGGAGCACAGGAAATAAAAACAAAATTGCTGCAATGCACCCTTAAATAAAGTGAGAAAAATTTTAAGACTTGAATACATGATGTGCACATATAATTTGAATTCAGATTTTAGCTACACAGCAACAGCTTTAAGTCATGAAAGTTCCAGAAAGACTAGAGGCAAGGCTATAATTTAAGCCTAGATCTCCAAACCCCTTGCCATACAGTTGTGCGCCATTAATGTGTGTGTGACATGCTCACCGTTCCTAACGATAAAGATCCAAAACGAAGATTCCACCACACAATGCAGGAAAAATAGTTTGGGTTACAAAAGCTTTCTGCTGGTTTCCACTCAATGAATCAAAATCTAGGAGAACTTTCCCCAGAATACTCATGGAAAGAACAGCTCTCATCAAAACTTGGTATTTATTGTACTACTTAAAAAGCTCAATTATAGCCACATTTATGTTGTTAAGGTATGGTTTTGAAGATACAGAAGATGACGTGTTATCCCGACAACCGATTTGATTTTGATCTTTGTATACCAGAAAGCAGGTCCATATATCCTCTTGTTCCCGTTGGAAATTCCCTCAATATAACACAAACGATCCGTACTGAACGCCCCATGAGACAGGCTGGATCCCGTTCACTGAATACCTGGTCTCTCTTACGGTCATCAGGGCTCAATAAAAACGTTTTCAATGAACAAATGAAGGTTCAGAAATAACCATCATTTTTATTTAATAACTTTTTGATTTTCACAGGCTGTCTTTTCTGTGTAAGTCCTTTGTGGTTTTTAGAGTCAACAAACGCAATAAAACATAATTTGAAAATCTCCAACAGGTTGTTGTTGCTGTTAGGTGCCGCTGAATCAATTCCAACTCATAGCAACCCCATGACAGAGTAGAACTTCCCCACAGGATTTTCTAGACTGTAACCTTTACAAAAGCAAATCCCCAGGTCTTTCTCCCGCGAGCCTCTGGTGGGTTTGAACTGGCAACCTTTCGGCTAGCAGCTGGGCCAAAGCAGCAGGGCTCCTCTGCTTTTATGCAAATGAGTATAAATCTGTTTTAGTAAACTGCTTGCAACATGCTTTATTCCAACAGTCCTCTGTGAAATATCTGTTACATAAACCTAAAAAACTGAATTTGAAAATGACCCATGTATTTCCAAACAAGTATTCTGTTCCACATTAACGTATACTTTTTATCACTTACTAAATACCACAGCAAGAACTTTATATACAGAGGTATATGATTAAGGTCAAATCTTTCAGAATAAAAAGTTTGCTCTTTAATGTCTTTAGAGGGGTAATGAAATTTGAGTGTTTAAGTAAACTTTTAAATTATTTAAATCTTTTTTAAAATATTAAATTTTAAATTTAATATTAGTATTAAAGCTTTGGGAAGCAAATAATTTTGCAGTGTTATCCATTAGCTAAACTTCTGGCTAAAATAATTATCAAGTTAATATTTAAATTAGTGATAGTTTGATTTTTTTAGCAGTCATAACCAACTCGACGGCAATGGGCTTTTTTTTTTTTATATTAAATATGCCTATAACCTAAATTGGAGACCTGATGGCACAGTGGTTAATAGCTATGGCTGCTAACCAAAAGGTCACCAGCTCGAATCCACCAGCCACTCCCTGAAAACCTTATTGGGAAGTTCTACTCTGTCCTATAGGGTCACTATGAGTCACAATCGACTCAAAGGCAACGGGTGCATAATTATAATTGGAGCCCTGGTTGCACAGTGGTTAAGAGCTCGACTGCTAACCGAAAGGCTGGCAGTTCAAATCCACCGGCTGCTCCTTGGAAACCCCATGGGGCAGTTCTACCCTGTTCTATAGGGTCGCTATAGGTTGGAATTGACTTGACGGCAACGGGTTAGGTTTTTTTTTGGCTACAACTAAAATTATAAAAAAATAAATCTTAGAGACATCTATGATCAGAAGTTAATACACACGAAAAAATGTTTTGTTCCAAGAGTTTGCCTTTTCCACTGGAAAACGCCTTTTCCATTACCTGATGTGAGGCTCTAGAAGATTTAGATGAAAATTGTTTCTCCAAGATACGTTTCAAATCTACGGTCACTTGTGAACTAGAATTAAAAAAGAAAAGTGTTCATTTTGAATTCATTTTAAAACATAACAGTCTTATATAAATAAAACAAAAATATCTACTGAGAGATAAGAACTACTTTAGGTGAAGGGAAAGACAGCACACAATACAGAGGAGGTCAGCACAATTGGACTAAACCAAAACCAAAGAAGTTTCCTGAATAAACCGAAAGCTTCGAAGGCCAGCACAGCAGGGGGAGGGGTCTGGGGACCATGGTTTCAGGGGACATCTAAGTCAATTGGCATAATAAAATCTATTAAGAAAACATTCTGCATCCCACTTTGAAGAGTGGCATCTGGGGTCTTAAACACTAGCAAGCAGCCATCTAAGATGCATCAATTGGTCTCAACCCACCTGGATCAAAGGAGAATGAAGAACACCAAGGGCACAAGGCAATCATGAGCCCAAGAGACAGAAAGGGCCACATGAACCAGAAACTACATCATCCTGAGACCAGAAGAACTAGACGGTGCCCGGCTACAACCAGTGACTGCCCTGACAGGGAATACAACAGAGAACTCCTAAGGGAGCAAGAGAGCAGTGGGATGCAGACCCCAAATTCTCATATGACCAGACTTAATGGTATGCCTGAGACTAGAAGGACCCTGGTGGTCATGGCCCCCAGACCTTCTGTTGCCCCAGGACAGAAACCATTCCCGAAGCCAACTCTTCAGACATGGATTGGACTGGACAATGGGTTGGAAAGGGATGCTGGTGAGGAGTGAGCTTCTTGGATCAGGTGGACACTTGAGACTATATTGGCATCTCCTGCCTGGAGGGGAGATGAGAGGGTAGAAGGGGTTAAAAAAAAGCTGGCAAAATGGACATGACAAGACAGAGTGGAGGGAGAGAGTGGGCTGTCTCATTAGGGGTAGAGTAATTGGGAGTGTGTAGCAAGGTGTATATGGGTTTCTGTGTCAAGACTGACTTGATCTGTAAACTTTCACTTAAAGCACAATAAAAATTATAAAAAAAAAAAATGGGAAAAAATAGCTACTGAGGATCATTTTAAATCCTGAGTACGGGAGAGTTACACAAGTTCCTGAACAGAAATATTCTCCCCAAATTAATCTCCAGGTCGATGCAATTTCAATAAAAAATATCTATATAATAATGATGGTGGGGGACCAAATAAGTGGATTCTAAAGATAACTCAGAAAGAAAGAACAATTAGGAGGGATTTATGCTGATGATCAAGTTATTACAGGCCTACAGTCATCAATAACAACATAGTCCTGAAACAAGAAATGTGTCCAAAAAACCTGGAGAAGATGGTCAATGTCACAGGAAAACTTAGTAATAACATATAACCATTTAAACTAGTAGAGGCAAAAGTCAGAAAGTCTGACTCCAATGTTGGTGAAGATAAGGAAGACTCAGGCCCTGTTACAGGTCAAGAGGAGTGTGAACAGTGTCAGCTTTCTGGGAAGACCATTTGGCAATACTATCAGTTAAAATTGTACATCCTCTTTAACACACAATTCAATCTAGAACTTTCTTTAAATATACACTGACAAGTACACTAAGGAACATGTGCAAGGATGTTTGCTGAAGTATTGTCTTACTTATTGTTAGGCAAGGTAGGGAAGGAAGGGAGGCAAAGAAGAACAAAGCGCCCACATATACAACAACGGAGGACTGGTAGGTAAAATACATGTGTAGTATGCAATATGCTGCAGCCATGAAAATGAAGGGAGTAGGTCTCTGCAGTCCGATATGAGAAGATACCCAAGATATTGTGTAAGGACTAAGCCAAGCTGTGGGCTAGAATGGTTCGAGTAACAATGAAAATGACAGTCACACAAGGACAGTTACACTGCATTGGGCATTTAATATGTCCCAGGGCTCTGAGTGCTTTATGTGGTTGCCTGACTAAATTGTGCAATAATAACCACATTAGGTAAAAAGAAAAAAAAAAAAGACATTAGCAAATAGGGAGACTTTATTTTGAAAACTTAAAGTATTAGGAAAATAGATTTATTTTTAACAAAAGAAGTTAAAATTACAACTATACATTCAAAGACTGCTCCTGTATTGGGTTTTGGTTTCTTCGGCAGGGGTTGGGATGGGAGGAGAAAGATTCAGGATGTTTCTACCAAATAACAGAATAACTAATATGCTATATCCTCACCTTATATTAATATTTGTAGCAGCACAAAAAAAACGGTCATTTTTGAAAACAATTAAACCACTGCCGTCATGTCATTCCTGACTCCTAGTGACCCTATAGGACAGAGTAGAACTGCCCCACTGGGTCTCCAAGGCTATGGTCGTCACAGAAGCAGACTGCTCCGTCTTCCTTTCCTGGAGCAGCTGGTGTATTGCAACTGCAGACTTTTCGATTTGCAGCTGAGCACTTTAACCACTGTGCCACCAGGGCTCCCTGAAAATTATTAGGACTTCATTCATTTCCTTAGGGCTCCCCTAATGCTTTGATACTCAAATGATTCTCCTTGAAGCAACTATCATGTAATCAGTCTTAACAAACAAAGAGAAAACTGACAACTGGTCTAACTGTGGTAAACATGGCTTTGCGGCTTCTCAGCCACTTTCGTCAACTTCATGAAACTCTGTCTATTTTAAGATTTACAATTTCATTTTGCAACCATCTGAATGATTGTACGCAGTGGGAGATTAACCATAAAGACAGCTGGCAATAGTTAGTACTGTTAATTTGGGGGAGGGGATGTTTGGTTGAACCAATTGGTAAGTGGTTACATTAACAAGTGTTTTCCTCTGATAATAACTACCCAAAAGGGCCTCTGACTAGACATACAGCCATGCCTGTGTATGCACAGGAAGTTTCCAGGTGGCCAAGAAGTTATTTACAGTGAGTTCCCAGAGGAGGTGGTGAGGAGATGGTCTGAGGCAGACAACGAGGCTTCGTTTTCACCTTCTACCTCTTTGAATAGTTTCCTCCTACAAGAATGTACTTTGGAATAAAAAAATTAATACTGAAAAATATCATATTATATGACCTTGAGAACTCAGTTTAATACCCAGGATTAATAATCCTTTCACCAAAAAAAAAAAAAAAAACAAAGATCCTGCCCTGAAGACATGCCTTTGATATTTGAAAGCGATTTCAGTGCTCATCATAACACACATATGTAAAGGCAGCTAAACTTGAGAAAGAGATTTTCTTTCTCTTTTTTCTTGGGAGAGGCACATTAGGGCAAAAACAAATCAAAACATACCTTAGGAAAAAAACATACCTCGCCTTTGCCTCGTTGTTTCTGGATCTATGTCTTCCTCTGTGTCTTGGAGGCTTATCTATGAAAACAAAAGCATTTGTTCCTGAAATCTGTATATAAAAACTATACACCACAAACTTGAGAGTAAAATAGCAAAAAATAAGTAAACTGGAATAAGAAAGTAAAAAAACCCAAAACCACTGCCGTAGAGTAGATTCCGACTCATAGCAACCCTATAGGACAGAGCAGAACTGCCCCCGCAGGGTTTCCAAGGAGCACCTGGTGGATTCGAACTGCTGGCCTTTTGGTTAGCAGCCATAGCTCTTAACCACTACGCACCAGGGTTTCCTAAGAAAGTAAAGGAAGCAATACTGTGTGTCTGCAACTACAAATGAGTAAGCCACAAAAGAAATTACTGGTAGTGTTTTTCTATGTATGCCATGAAATTATTACAAACGTAAGTTATTATAATGGTAAGAAAAGTAGACTTGGAGTAGACACAGAGAATAGAGCCCATAGCTTCTCTTCTCAGTTTACAATCTAGATGGAAGAAAAAAGTCACTTTAGTAATTAAACAATACCCATTAAGAAGAAAGAAGACACTGTGTTGTTACTATTAAGTCCGTAGTTAGTAATTGCTCTCCTAACTCACAGGAGGGAGAAATCATTTAAGAAGTGCTTGGGAAAGGCCTTAGTAGAGATGGAGCATATACAAGTGTTTGGTTTTGAGCAACAAATGGGATTTGGAGAGAATGGTCAGAACCCAAGAGTATATGAAGATCCATAAGGGTGGAAGGTTGGACAGGGCTGCAAAGGTAGGCTGGAGTGAAAGTTTACAGGCCCTTTGCTTCAGGTCCTGTGAGCTCATATTTAGTCCCCTGGCTTCAGGAGGAAGCCACTGTATTATGTCTGGGCAGAGGAGTGACAAGCTCAAGGCTGTGTGTGAGGCTGTACAGGGAGGATGCATTTGGTGGAAGGTTTGGGAAGAAAGGACAGAGCTGAGTCTGAGCCTGTACACTATGGACGGAATGAGAGCCTGAGGTGGGTTTGGTGGTCTCAGAAACCAAATGGCCTCTGGAAAGGCAGAAGAGTTCCAGTTTGATTTCTGCTGACTGTGGCCAAAACTACTTAACCCTAATCCTGGGACCTCAATTTTTTCACCTGAATGTGGATGTCGAAAGGCAGGCAGTATCTAGATTTTTTTCCTTAGCACTTTTGCTATCTGGTAATAATGGCCTAAACATAAGCAATACATTTAAAACTGCTTGTCAAAGAAAAGTTTTACGCTCAGAGATTTCCATGTGTTGTTCAGGTTACACTGAGTAAGACGTCCTCCTAGGATTCCCCTCTCTATACGTCTGCTAACGTGCTAACGAAACAGAAAGGCCCAGGAGTAAACAGCACAAAACATGGAACTGGAGCCTGAGAGAACATAGCACTGCAGGTAGCAGGTAAAGAAAACGGCCGCTAGAAGCAAAAACACTGAGAAGGAAAGAGACAAACCAACAAACAAGAGAAAGGAAGAGAGAACAGCAGGGTCGCTAACAACAAGGTCAATAATCTCTCCTCAACAACCTTCTGAGGAATACTACCTGAAAGCAAGATATAAATAACTGTTGTGCATAACCACCACCATCTTGAGTCATCAAGAAAACCTGTATCTTTTAAACTCTGGACGTTAAACGATGCATGACTGTATCACTGTTGTTGCTGTTAGTTGCCATTGTATTGTTTCTGACTCACTGGGATTCCATGTTATATCAGAGCAGAACTGCTCCATAGAGTTTTCAAGGCTGTGATCTTTTAGAAGCAGATCACCAGACTTGCCTTCCAAGGCGCCTCTAGGTGTGTCTGAATCACCAACTTCTCAGCTAACAGTCTAGTGAGCCACCCAGAGACTCTTAAACTGTATATTAACGGTAATAAAATTTCATGGGGGGAGATGTGGAAAAAATGTCTAAAAAGTCTCCTCAGGGAGGTCAGTAATGAACAAAAGGTTGGGAAACACTGTCCTAAAGGAAATCAGGTGGCGGAGTATGGATTTTTGCTCTTTCCTTTCCTCTGAATTTCGAAAATTAAATTTATTAAATAGTATGAAGAGACTGAGCACAGATTTCAAAAAACATGCCATGTTTTCTCAACACAGAAGCCTTATAAAACAAGGGCACTGGCTTATGCAAAGTAGGCTTATTTCAGGGCACACAAGTTTAGGCAACACTACATTAGCTTAGCGAACAGTTTACCTAAGAAAACAAAACTTACTCGAAGGTAGGTGATATTCATAAAACGCCTCCTCACTGTCATCAAGATCATTTCCCTTCAAAGCCTCACCTGCCCCCTTATGCCCACGATAGTAAAGCTAGAGATTTAAAAAAAAAAGTGAAGAATTAATGCAATAGCTAAATAACATAACAGAATTTATCCAAGCTGCTTAATCCTCAATGAATAAACAGACAAGCAAAATGATTAATAATGATAAAGCATTATGGCAGGATATGAGAAGTTCTTGAATTTCAAATTCTATTTCTAACCCCTGGCATGATGCCTGACATGGTGGTTTTTCAATAAGTGTTTGTATTGAATTAATACTATCACATTTTCCCTATCCGTCTCTCCCTGAGTACGGCTTCTTAGAGATTTTCAAAATTATCAATAAAATTCCAACTACATGGGTGGCTGGAAATGTTCTCTTCAATGCCCACCATTCACCCGGCCCCAAACACCATTTTCATTTGTCCCCTCAAATGCTCGAGAGAAATATAAATGTGGACACTGGCAATACCTGCTGAGCTTTGAGTATACTACAACTTAGAGAAAACCCAGATACAGATCATCTGTGAGAGGGCATCGCAGAGCTAGGCCTCAGGCAGTTAGGTGCCCTGAAGAATACATCAGATCAAGGCCTCTACTGAGCACACAAGTCACTTCTGTTAAGGCCCCGAAGGCTGCAGAAACAGCTCAGGCAGAAGGGGAGATGGGGCGCATTAGTGCCAGCACAGCATGGGTTAGGTGGGTGGTGGTACGGTGCCAGGTAGCCAAGTCACTTGCAAAAAGGAAAAAGGAGGAAAGACAAACCCAGAACGTTGTCAGGACTGGGAGAGCCTTGGCCTCAGATCCCTCTGTCACTCATTTCCAAGTGACTGTCTGGCTGGGAGCAGGTAATGGGAGGACACACAAAAGAGGATGATCTTTGTGGTAAAAGCTTGTTTAGAAGAAATACTTTGAAAACACATAAATGTGCTTCAAAAGAAATTCTGTGACTCTGAAATATTATCTTTGTAGTTCTAAGAGGTAGCTGGATTATCTATTTAAAAAACAGAAAAAATTATTCTCTTGGTATCAATATATAAAAGAGGGTTTTGTTTTTTTGTTTGTTTTGTTTTGTTTTTTTTGTTACCTAAATGCTTGGTTTCCATTATCACCAAAATATTACTGTAAAAATATGAGACTAACTATACGTGAAATAATTTTTTTTTTTTTTTTTTTTTTAACTGAGCTTACCTTTCTGTTCCTTCTACCACCACTTGCCATTTCGTAGACAGTGTATGTGGAGTCTTTTTCAAGATCCACAAAGTTAAGTGAAGCACAAAATGAAGGTGCTGATAAAGGTATGTAGTCCCTAGGGGAGGAGAAAAGGATAACCATTTTTTTCCTACTGATTAATACATGTGTTTAAAAAGTGATCCTTCAAACAGGCTGCAGCAACATATAGCCTTTTTTTCCTTGAAAGTGAGACCTTGTTGTTCTTAAAAAAAAAACTCCACCTCTGAGACTGGGTTTCATATATAAACTTTGTTTAAAACTCATTATCAAACACTTAAAATAGATGAAGAACAATTCAAAAAAATTATTCTGGGTTCTAATAGGAAAATAATTAAATCTCCCCATTTTAAATTTAACAGCTTCAATATTCTAGTCATCTAAATGGACACGTGGAAAAGCTTAAAATCTACTTTAATCGCCAAATAAGCAAATATAGAACCCTGGATACTATTTGTTTCCTTGTGAGCATACTCATGTCCATCTGTTGGCTATTTCTAAAAGGACGTGTCTTAACCTTTGAAAAGATAGCAGGAGGCTGGAGGCAAATGTTTCCAGGTCAGAGGTGAAAGGTAAAAGGGCCAGGCTGTCTTATCCTCTGATGCAAGGACCCTCATGGAAAAAAGTGGTCCCAGTCAATGAACATTTCACCCGTTTTGCCCACACGCTTGCGCTACTGATCTCTAACACATACATATTCCACCAGTTCAAGTTCCTAAGTTACGGGAGAAAGTAAACAATTCGGTAAAACACTTGGTAAAATAAATCTGACAATTCGCAGTCACCTGATCTTAAGAGTGACCACTAAAAAACTACCTCTCTTCCCTCCTCAATTTCACTGTGGCTGTTGTTAGCTACTAAAGAGTCAAACACACTTGATTCTTAAATTCAGGGATCAGAGCCACTCCAAGTAGGAACTATTGATCTGATACTAACTCACCTGTTACCGTAATAGGCTCTCTTAAAATGACTCCTACCTCGTGTTCGACCTATAAAAATCAATCACAGTAATCAATGGGTTGGGAAAATATACATTAAAAGATTTCAAATTTCTTTTAAGCTGACAGTAAAAAACATGAAATTTAGAGAACCGAAAGATAAACAAACCCAAGCAATTTTACACTTCTAGATGTTTTTAGTTTTAGGATGGTGTCAACAAAATGTTGCACGAACCCTGATGTCTTACTACGTGTGACTATTGACTAGATGAGAGCAAACTGTAAGTTTGAATCAGAAACGATACCCATCTTCAAGGAGCTCACAAGCTTGTGATCATGTTACGTTAGAGGACATCTCCTAATGAAATAAAGTCACTCAGCTCAGCCCCAGAATACTAAGTAGTCAAGTTAATAGAAAATTAGGAAAGACCCATATACTGAAAATGCAAAGCAAGGGAACTCCAGGTATTAGAAAAAGCAAAATGGCTTAGGAGAGAAAATAAAAGCAGAATGAAAATCTTTAATTCCTAGCTTACACATCCCATTTCTGTTATATGTATTTATAGAATTTATATATATATATGTATATTCCAAAAAAACTGTTGCCATCAAGTCAATTCCAACTCATGTGACCCCACGGGTTTCAGAGAGTAAAACTACCCTCCATAGGGTTTTCAATGGCTGTGACCTTTCAGAAGATCACCAGGCCTCTCTTCCATGGCACCTATGGGTAGATACGAACCGCCAACCTTTCGGTTGGTTGAACCATTTGCGCTGCCCAGGAACTCCTGTGTGTGTGTGTACACTTTATAATGAACGCAATTTTAATGATGAAGGAAAATTTTAAAAACAATTTTGCTGCAAAAAGCTAAGAGATTTTATATTTTACTCAATATTTTTGAAAGGCAAGTTTTTCTACAAAATAATAAATAACAACTTCCTGTCTGTTTCAAATAAAGAATACAAATCATTTTATAACTACTGAACAAAATACAATACTAATGGAATTCTACACAGAAAGAAATGGGAAACTGAAGTGACTTGACCAAGACAACATAACAAAATAAGTATGGTCCTCCACTGATCCAAGAAACCTATCTTTAAACGTTGTAATGGGAATTTGACTATAACCAAAAGAATCTTAGGTGAAATACCTTGTAGGTCGTCTATTTGTTTTTGGAACTTTATATGCTGCTCAATTAGCTCCTTTAATCCTTCACCGTCATTTTTACAGAGTTCTTGAGCTTTTATGTTTGCTTTCAGGGCCCATTCATGTTCCCCCAGCAAAGAAAGAGCATCACAATAACGATAGTGACCCTGTTCCAAAAAGATAAATTTAATTTTTTTTCTCAAATATATGCTTAAATTAAAAAAATAAATAAGGAAAAAATATTTTGCTTAAAAACCAAGTATTTACTTCAAAATGTTAGATTAGGCCACAATCAATTAAAAAACTAAATACGTTAATTTAAAAAACCCAGTTGCCATCAAGTAGACTTGGACTCCTGGTGACCCCATGTGTGTCCGAGTAGAGCTGTGCTCCACAGGGTTTTCTTGGCTGTGATCTCTACAGAAGCAGATTGCCAGGCCTTCCTCCCCAGGTGCCTCTGACTCCACCCCAACCTCTGACTTTTCAGTTAGCAGCCAAGCAAATTAACTATTTGCACCCCAGGGATACCAAAAATGTTCATACCTCTCAGGAAATAAAATTACATAATGAGCTAAATGATGTTATAAATACACAAATAACTTTTCCCAACTGACCAAAAAAACCAAAAAACCAAACCCAGTGTCGTCGAGTCGATTCCAACTCATAGCAACCCTACAGGACAGAGTAGAACTGCCCCATACAGTTTCCAAGGAGCACCTGGCGGATTCAAACTGCTGACCCTTTGGTTAGCGGTTGTAGTACTTAACCACTACACCACCACGGTTTCCTCACAACTGACTGGACGTTAATATTTCTTATTAGATTCTGGTACTGGTACCCTCCCCCCCAGCAAAGAATTCAACCTTTGTTATATTTTACTAATAAAGCATACAGTTTACATATCATTTTGTGTCAAATAAATTGCAAGTCTTTCGTTGGAAATAATTTTTTTTTTTCCAAAATATTTTACGGCAATAAAAGTCTGTCATTTCCTATGCTTTGGAAATCAAAAGAATTTTAAAGTGGAAGGAACCACCAGCCTGTCAGTAGTTTTCTACCATCACTGAAGAACATGGGCGGCCTCACCCACCACCTGAAGAGATTAGGAAGCACCTTGGCTAGGTTCCCCATCCATTCCTCCCCTCCAACCAGCCTGGCTCGGCTTTTCATTACTTTATCTCTTAAGTGTAGTTCCTGGCTTTGAAGGTCTGAAAACCATGGATTTACTCTTAATCACAGTGATCAGGGGTTTCTGGTTTTCTTTGTTTGTTTTTGCTACAATATCACATTCCTGGCTAGCTCCATTTATAAACTTTGGGAAATCTTCTATATCGAGCAGCAACTTTTTTTTTTTAAAGAGTTCATAAAGAATTTAATTTTCTAGACCATTAGTACAACTCTACAACTGACTAATTTCTCCCTTAGATTTTAAAACATTTCTTATCATAGACAATTCCAAATATCCACAAAAGTAGAGAGAATTGTGTAACGGATACATCAGCCTTAATAAACAATTGACAACTCATGGCCAGTCATGAACCATACATACCTTTTACCCACTCCCTGCCCTCTATAATATTTTATAGACATTTTATCTGTAAATATTTCAGCAAATATCTCCAACACATAATGAATGTTTTCAGAAAACATTCAATATGTGTTGGAGATATTTGCTGAAATATATTACCATGAGCACACCTAAATCCCAACTAAGAATTGCTTAATATTCAGAAATATCTAGTCAGCGTTCAGATTTTCAATGGCTTCTCACTTATGTTTTATTTTACACCAATATTTTTGTTTGTCTGAATTAGGATCAAAACAAGGTCATACGTGAATATCGGTTAATATGTCTCTTTTATTATTCTTTCCTCCTCTTGAAAAAACTAAGTAGTTTACTTATAGATTTCCCCACAGCCTGGATTATACTCATTGCAGCCCTTTATGTTGTTTGTCTTGTCCCCCTGTAATTCCTATAAATTAATTGCTGGAATAAGAGAATTAATTAGATTTAGATCCCATTTATGTGTGTATGGTGTTGTATTCTTCTACTTTAAAAAAAAGTTTATATATAAGCTGAGCTGAGACAAATGGTTTTCAAAGTTGCATTATCTTTTTGTCTAAATTATAGTCACTTCTCTAAACTATAAACATTAAATCAAACAAGTATTTTTCTCTGTAAATATTCTTGTGTCTCTCCTTCTTGAAAATGATAGAGGCAAACGCTATGAACTCAAATTGGAAATACCAGTTATGTCAGCCTCTGTGTCACTCCACGATGTTTTGCCCATCTTATTGGGCAAATGTTATATAAACATAATAACAGCACATAAAATTTTTGGCATAAATTCTCTCAACTAATCCTCACAACTACTTTATGAGATGGGCTTTATTTTCATTTTAAAGAGAATGAGAATGAGGGTTAGAGTGCTTAAGTACCTGCCTGAGAACACACAGCAGTTGAGCAGGGATTGACGACTGGAAATCCGACTCCTTCTTGTCTACTTTTAACCATCGTACTATATCATCCTGAAGGCAACGATAATTACAAGGGTAGTAGTCTTTCCCATAAACATTATTTAAATACTTCTGGAGACTCCAAGCCACAACCAAATGTGCAGAATACGACTGAAATGATGCAAACAATAACAATGCTATAGTATCTAGGCTTGTATGTGCATGGGGGGTGTAGGTGTTTGGTGTGTAGTATAGAAGTTCTGAAATAATTGTAAAGTGGAAAAAATATTCATCTCTATTTAATATAGAATACTAAATATATATTCTTACAATTGGGAGGGACACTAGAAATCTTGATCTACTGCAAGTCAGGTAGCATTTGTCAAGCAGCAGGTTTTTAATTTAGAAAACCAATACAACCAAACCTCGGGCTAACGCAACCACTCCTCACAACCCAGACTCCCATTTCAGGCACAGCACCTCCACTTGTGAGGGATTTACAAGTGCAACAGGTCAGAAACTGTCCTACTATAGCACCTGGGTGGAGGTAGACCAAGAAACCTGACCTCAAGTCTCCTAGTCCAGAGCTCTTTCCCCTTTACCGCCCATTTTACAAAGAACATTCTGATTCTCTGACAATCAGAATAATACAAGCCTCCTCTTCAAAAAGAAGAAAATATGAGGTCAGAAGTAAGCGATCCTTTTAAGAAAGATCAGCTTTGACTAGAAAAAGCCAAAAACAGTCACGTGGGCCTTTCTTCGTGCAGGCTCAGTGCTGTACACAACTCTGCTCCAGCTCACCACCCCACGCTTGTGAGCTGTGGAGCCAGGCTAAATACCTAGGCTCAGGTCAGAGATCCAAATTCAGATCACGTTTTCCTCAAAGGGTAAGTGGCCTGTGTTTCCTGACACGCAAGGCATAAGAACATAAAGAGCCTGTACAGATATGCTGCAAGACCATTTCTAGCTTCTAAAATCCTTTCCCCTAGGCATATACCAATATCAAAGTTTAGTTAACTGCATAGAAAAATAAAACACAGCTAACGGAGGAAATAATGATAGTTCATAAAGCATACCTGCTAAATTTGCCAAGAAGGCTTTATTTACATCTTTCTCCCCCACTCCATCCTCACTTTTCTCATATTTTACTAGGTCCTATTCTCTAAACTCTATAAAACCCAATATAACTTCTGGTGGTTGAGAAAAGATTTTATCCAGACCGCTTTGCTGAAGTTATCTGAATGAAGCTTAAAGATACCTCTGAAAGTTTCTCGAACCCAATAACAACATAAAGTGTTGCTCTTTGACACAATTGCATCCTGTATAACGTATGGATGTTCTTTTCTGCTTATCTGCCTAGCGTTCCCTTCTTTTGGATACCACCATTCTTCTGCTCTTCACAATAGTGACAGGAGTTAAATTCCGGAGCTCCACCTGGACAATGGATGTGGGGGGCATGGATGTGACCCAGGAGACTGGCCAATCAAAACACACCCTTTCCCCATTCACAGTAATCAATTCACAGGTGGACACAGGATCAGTCAGGATCCGTCTGAGGACTGCTCAGATTTACTATGGGGATACTGAGAGGGGTTCTCTTTCCATCAGAATTAAGAGATACTAATATTTTAAGAATACAAGATTGGGACCCCACTATGTGGTAAAAGTCTTTTTTAACATGAAGAGAGTGACCCCAGAGAGCAGCAGGACTGTCTGAAGGAGCACTGGGGCAGGCCTGCCAAGCCCTCAATTTCAAAGCGTGGAGCCAGAGCTCCCAAGGTTTCAAAGAGCTCAGTCTCCAATACCTAGTTCTGGAAGGTGAGGTTCACTTTCAGGTGCACCAAGAGAAGGGAAACTGAGGGGCAGAGCTGCCATGCCCATGGGCCAGGAGAATGGGGCTGCACAGAGCTGAAGGACTGGGGTCACCACTCAGGTGTATCAGGAGAATGGGGCCACCCAAAACCAAGGGAGCAGGGCCGTTGTCCCAGTGGGCCAGAAGGGGGTGCTGACGCCCAGGGCTAAGGGGCCTCCACCCAGAATCCAGAAAGCATGGCCGATGCCCAGAGCCTGGAGGGCAGAGCCATTGCCCAAATGGTCCCTGAGAACAGAGCATTATTTTCAAGCCTTGAGAGTTAATGAAATTCACTCTGCTGGACTGTGGACTTGCTTTGTACCCTTGATTTTTCCCATTTGGAATGGGAGCGTCAACCTTGTGCCTCTTCTCCACCTTTGTACTTTGGAGGCAGATAACTTACAGGACTGAATTGTATCCCCTCCTCCCCCAAAATATGTGTTGGAATCCTAACCCCTATACCTGTGGAAGTAATCCCGTTTGGGAATAGGGTTTTTCTCTGTTATGTGAATTAGGCCACATCAGTGTAGGGTGGGTTTTAAACCAAAAAAAAAAAAAATTTTTTTTTTTTTTTTTAACTCCTGTGTGATGTAACCAGCAGCATAGACAGAGACAAGCAAACACAAAAGGGGAAACCAGATGCTACCTGGAGATCACTAAGAAACTGAGGAACACCCAGAAGAACACTTGAGAAGCTGAGACAAGGATTTTCCCCAGAGTGAACGAGAGCCTCATCCTAGAGCTGGTACCCAGAATTCAGATTTCTAGCCTCCCCAACTATGAGAAAGTAAATTTCTGTATACTAAAACCACCCGCCGGCAGTATATCCCTCAAAGTTAAAAGCTTAAGAACGTTTGTGACGCTATTAGTTTGTATCTTACATAATATACACCAAAGGGCTCTGGTACGCAGAAATTTGTTGACTATACCATAAAAATTCTCACTCTTTAGGACTCAAAGAGTCACCCTCTCTATAGCCTAAAAGCGTGTGTAGGATAATCTTGTCTACCTGGAAAGAAGAAAAACAGACATTTACCGAGTGCCTTTTTATACACAGGCTTATATCCTAGAAGGACAAATCCATAGAATCAGGTCCATAATTATTCTAAAGTAGAACACTTCTTATAACACCTTGCACAGTTTACTTTAGTATGTATACTTCTGAAGTTTAAACTATCTTCCAACGAATATTCCTTTCTGGTAAAACTAAAGGAAACATGGCCTAATTGTACAGTCACCACAATTTTTTCTATCACTACTAGTGGCTGTGTCTTCATGTACATGAATATTTTTATAATCATATGCCACATCACAGAATAACCTAATTAAAAATATGAGTGAAGATTCTGTGATGAGGCAACTAAGCCAGAGCATAAATGTTTTACATAGAGTCTACAACGCAATTCAGATCACATTACAGATTGAAATATCAGCAGATACCTCTGGAAAACCAGTGTTGTGGTCTGAGTTTCAGTATTTAGAATTCTAGCACTCATTCATCCTACAAATATTTACAGAGCACCTGCCAAATGTCAGGTTCAGTGATCAGCAAATATTCTGCTTCGAGCACAAAAATGACTTAGAATGAAAGGGGCAGCAGGCCGACCACCCTCAAACAGAAACCTCATCCAGTGCTGGATTCTCAATTCAGTTTTGCATTTTGCTTGCAATGAAACCTTGCAAAAGTCACGTTACCTACCTGAGGCTCCATTTCTTCAGCTGTAAAGTGAGGCATTTAAAAACAATTCCAAAATCTGGATTCAGAAATCTGCCTGGGGAATTTTATAATTTCCAGACTACTAGATAAACTCCCAGGTCACCTGAATCACAACCTCTAGGGGAAGGGCAAAAAACTATTTTCTTTTTAAAAAGGTACCCACGCAAGGTTTTTCCCTTTTACTTTTTACCTTTCTGTGCTGTGTTTTTTACGACGTGCTATTTAGAATAAAGAGGAAAAGTTAAGTTTTTTAAAAACATTAAACAAAACATAATTAACTTCTACAATGAATCTAATGAAGTCTACCTGCAAAGCAGTAATAGAAGTGATGGATCAGATTACACTCTCCAAGACTCTCAAATTCTACGATTCTACTCACTCTTTTTTTTTTTTTTTTTTTAAACAAATTACGTAAAGCCAGGAATGTCTTTCTGTGTTTTATTTAAAACTGTACTTCAAAAACATTTTGGACATTTTTATGATTAAGAAAAATGCAAAGACTAATATAACAAATACCCAATACTCATAACCCAGAATTAGCTGCTAACATTTTGTGTTATTTGCTTTAGATTCTCTTTTAATGAAAGAATACAAATATGGTTGCAATCTCCTTTGTAACTTCTCCAATCTCCTTCCTCCCTCCCCCATTGCCCCAAAGCAAACATGATCATGAATTTGATAGGTATTCTCCCAGGTTATGCAATGCTTTTATGGCTTTTTTTCATATAACACTTTTTAAAAATCTATTCAGGGTGACAAGCCAGTGGACTCATTTTAATTTCAGTTTAACATTTGAGTTATTCATTCGCTAACTCAACAAGTATTTAAGAACAAGTGCCTTCTATGTGCCAAGCAGTTTGCTACGCAGCACAAAATAAAACCCCTCTCCTTGAGGTACTTGAGAACAGACAATAAACAAGATAATATAAACAACGTATACAGTATTTTAAATAGTGACAAGTGCTAAGGGAAAAAAAATTTAGGGAAAGAGCATAGGGAGGTCCGGAAAAGGTTAAGTTTTGCATTTTAGCAATCTGACCCGGAAAGGTTTCAACAAGAAGATGATTTTATGGAAAGAATTAAAGGAAATAAGGGATCTAGCTAATGCTCTGGGGGAAAGCATTCTAGATAGAGAAAACAGAAGTTTATATTTGACATAATGAAATTTACCAGCCCTTTTTTTTTTCACTGCCAATTTCTGCATTGTTTTATTTAAGAAATCCTTCCCTACTCACGGTTATAAAGAGAGTCTCCTATAACTTAAGTTTGTAAGTTTCATATTTCACGTTGAGGTCTTTAACTGATCCAAAATATACAGATGTCAACATCCCAATTGCTAAGCTACTCTGAAGACCATAAATATTCCTATGGTTTACCTATCTTCCCAGCCTCTCACTGCCCTAAGAACATCCTTTCTGATCATGGAACTGAGTATTTTTCATACTCTTCAGCTCTGCGTAATTTTTTTGAGTATCTTTAAACACAGATATACATCCAGTAAACAGATTTTTTACAAATTTGCTGTGTTACCTGTTCATTATATGATTTTATGTAAGACACCTACCTTTGGCCACGTACTTTTCAGAATAGTGGCTCTCTTTCCATCACCAAGTGCACTTCTAAAAAGAAAAAAAAAAAACGAATATTTTGACATTTTCATTGTTTCACTATAAATACACCTTCTATACCTACTTTTAGCTAAAAAAAAATCCAGATACATTAGCTCATCAAGATACAAGTAAACCTTAATTTTTAAAAATTCACACAAGATATGTCCATCATAGAAAATTTGGAGGAAAAAAAAAAGGCAGGTGAAACGAAGAGATCAGTCACCCAGAATCATAATCAGAACTACCTGGGAATAACGCCGTTTAATCTTCTTGGAGTATTTCTTGCACTTATCTATGCTGATCTATGCACAACTCTCATGTTTTCTTGCACCATTTTTGCATGTCAACAGGACGATTAAAGAATAGGAATTGCTTACCATTCTGCATGTGTGCTCTTCTGTGCTAGTCTGCGTATATGTGCTTCTCTGCGGAGGTCTACGTTGGTCTGCGCATGTTTGCACCTCTGCAGATGTCTACATTGATCTGCGCATGTCCGCACCTCTGCGGACATCTGTGTTCAACTTCGCGTTGCGTAAGTCTACTTAAGTACACGCATGCGCGCCCATTTCTGCACTGCGTATGTCTACGTTACACTGCGCATGCCTGTGCCTCTGGCGTATGTCAACACTGGTCTGCGCAGGCCTGTGCCTATTGCGTATGGCTGCATTGGTCTGCGCATGCCTGTGCCTAAGGTGTACGCCTCCTTTTGTCTGCGCATGCTTGCGCCTACTGCGTTTGCCTCCGTTTGCGCATGCCTGTGCCTATGGCGTATGTCTACAGTTGTCTGCGCATGTCAATGCATTGCTACAATGTTTTCATTTGTCTGCGTACATATGCATATGGCATTCTACGTTGGCGCTGTCACGTTTGTGTCTGCGCATGTCTGTAACTCTGACGTATATATCTGCGTATGTCCGCACTGCCTATGTATCTGCGCAAGTCTACGTTTATCTGTGCATCTATGCGCGTGGCTTTTTTTCAGCCAGCCTGTACCCCACATCAGCATTTGCACATCTCCGCGACAGTATTCTTCTGAATAGGTGACAATGATGGGGAGAGTATACTTGGTAGCTTTCTACTAGTAACATATCCAATATCTACTGTTTCCTGGCTTATCTTGAATGATCTCTTCTGCTCAGTTTGGAACTTATCCTCACCTGAAACTGTTCAAACTCAAACCACTAAATTCTAGCATTCCACTCATCCTGGAGCATCCCTCCTTCCCTATTACTTGTTCAGTTATTCCTGTCTTCAGGATGCCCAACTCGCTTTTCCACTTTTTTTTTTTTAACTTCCCTAATTATATAAGACTCGCTGGCTCATCACTTCATATTCACTGTTATTTTTACTTCTTTACCTTATTTTAATGGCAAAACCCCAACCCTCAATCAGTCCTACTTTCTGCTTTCTCCACTCCTGTATTTAAAAAGCCCAAGTACTGCTGGAGGAAATTACACAGCAAAGCACACTAGTACCACTAATATTATTACATCATCCCAAGGGGCCTTCAACATTGACAAGCAATCCTTCTAGGTCGAATCGTTCTCTACCTAAAAGAACAAATTGAAACGTTGTCTGCTCTCCTCAGACTTTTAACTCCCCTCCCTTCTCAGCAAATGACCTCTGCTCTTTTATGAGTAAATTAGAGCCATCCAAAACAGTTTCCTACTACAAAAGACAAACCCGTATCTGCTTTTGTTTTTCTTTCCTCTTATGATGTTTTAAATTACGCTTTTTATCAAATATATCAAGTATATATAAAAAAAGAGAGTAACAGCATAATTAACACACGGGTATCAGTTTAGCAAGATCTTAACATTTTGCCATATTTACTTCAGATCTTTTTTTCAAAAGGGCTTTATGGTCGATATCCTCTGTATACCACCCCCTTGCTTCTATCTCCAATTCCTTCTCTTCTCTCCTCCCCAGAGACAGCCACTTCCCTGGTGTTTAACATGACCAAGAATTAAATATTTTTAGTGCATTCTATGTATTAATTACAAATTTTCATGTTTTGAAACATATGTATGACATCATACTGTACATATTCAGCAACTTGCTTTTTTATTCAACATTGCATTCATTTTAACTAGAGAATTCCACTGTATGAATATATTGAAATTTATTTACCCATTCTCCCACTGATGCACATTGGTTTCACTTCTTTACTCCTAAACACAATGCTGTAACGAAGGCTCGTATTTTATCTTCTTCAGTATACATCTGTGAGTTTAGAGGGTGTGAGCCTACACGTGGGCTGTGGAGTGTGCACATCTACACCTAGCTAAATTGCTCTCCACAGCAGCTTTATCAATTTGCCCTCTGTCTAGCCAAATATGAAATTTTCCTTTGATCAACATCCTCTCAAACACTTGGTATTATGAGGCTTTTTAATGTCAATCTGATGGGTTTTCAGTCCGCCATGTCCTATCAGGATAAGCATTTCTTCATAAAGATTTATTGACTATTTGGACCTACATTACTGATCAAGTCATATGAACAATGAAATGTTCCTCACTTTAGTCTTAGATGGTGCTGAATCACAGGCTAGACCATCATGAAGACAGGACACCCTGTCCTTAATCTTTACCTCACTAGGCTACCTGGTTTCTGTATTTCTACTTTAATTCACCAGTGTTTTAAGGCAATCCTCTTTGTGTACCTAGCATTCAACCTCATAAAACAGAGCAGAAACTTTGTTTTGCCACATAGCTTCTTGGACTCCCTCTGGAAGGTGGATGACCTTCCACCCAGTCAAGGTTTTAGACAGGCACCTCAATTTTCACAGATGACTAACCAAGTTCACAACCTACTCATCAGATCCTGATAGCAGATTAACATTCAATCAGAATAGAAAATCTGCGATTATGCACCTAGCCAGAGGCAACAACCTAAAAAAACTTTTGCAGTTCATTTCTTGTCAGAACCAGTTGAGGCCAGTGGCCCTGATGGAAGACTGTGTCAAATCCATCCATTCCTCTAGTCTAGATAGCCTTGGTTTATCCACAGTTTAAGCCATCTATAACGTTAATACGGCAGTATTCTCCCAGGTAGTTGGATTACTGGTGACTTTTATTTTCTTCCTTTTAAACTCTTGTATTTTCCAAATTTTCTACCACGACAATCTGTTCTGTTTATAATAAAAAAAAAACATAATGTTATTTTTAAATTCTACATGCTTGGAATATACTATCACCCCCCTCCCCACCCTTCTTCATTCTAACGTTTAAGTGCTTTCACTGAAAAACAACTGTCACACATCAACTTTCATGACAAAGCTGCACACACACACAAAAAAAACACTTTATTGGTGAAACCCAAAACTGCATTTTCAGAAAATTGTTTGCTACGAACAGAAATGCTGCTGAGGTTATTCTCTATCCCATCACTCAATTAATGTTACTTGTAAGCCATGTAAGAAATTTCTTCTAGAACTAAACACCGGGAAGATACTGTTTTCACCTAAACAATATTTTCTTTATGGACAATGAGAATTATGTAGCTTGTCAAGTTTCCCCTTTTTATTTTTGGGCAACAGCAAGGTCAAGACCAAGTACAAAATATAATTTTAATAGCTTATGCAGGGCCTTATGCCTGAGAAGCTTTGTTCTGATGATCCCCTGCCCCCCAACTCTAATTAGGTTTTTTAGTTTTTTTCTTTTTAATATTCTTTGACTGTATGGATGTATTTTTGAAGCTTTCCTAAACCCTCCTTAAAGTAAGGCAAGACATAATTAAGCATAGTAAGCTACAGTGTTCAGTACTGACATTTATAATTTACGTCCTAAAATTTAAAAACTAGAGGACAATGAGGTGCCCTGGTGGTGCAGTGGTTAAGAGCTCAGCTGCTAACCAAAAGGCCGGCAGCCTGAATCTACCAGCTGCTCCTTGGAAACCCCATGGGGCAGTTCTACTCTTCATACAGGGTAGCTATGAGTCGGAATCAACTCGACAGCAATGGGTTCGGGTTTTGAGGGGACGGTAGAATCATGATGCAGTATCAACTATCTTGCTCAACTAATAAGCACTTACTTCTAAGTCAACATAAGGAACTAAGAATTAATTATGACTTTACTCCCATACTGACACCATTAAATTTATTTGCTTTCACTTGTGAAGGATATTTAATTTTGAGGAAACGAACAGAGCCAAGATGCTTCTTCCAGAGCTAGATCGATTAATTAATACAACAAAAGGAGGTATTATAAGTGTTGAAAACACAGGCTTTGACGTCATCAGATAAGACCTGTTTTCAAATCTCGGCATCTCATGTACCAGCTGTATGTGTTTCTTCACGTGTAAAATGTGGAGAGTAACGTTAGCTACCTATTAAGAGTGTGCTGAGAATTAAATAACAGATGTAAAGCACTTAACGCATTACACTTGACATAGCTGCTCCTGTCACTGTTGGTAGTATGTATAAACCCCTTTTAACCATTTAACTATTTCTGTGAAAGAACTATGCAAAGATCTTCTCGCGTACCTGCGAAACGGGAATATTCCCCCCACGGGTATTTAACGTAAGTAATTCAGTGACTGAAGTACTCTAACCAGCATCTCTGATTTGAAACTTACCTGAACTGCCCAGTACGGAGAAAACAAAGAGCTCGGTTTCCATAAAGAAGATGATTCTCAGGTCTTTAAAAGAAACAGTGTATAAGTCAGTAAAACACATTACATGTGAAACAAAATTCACACAGAAAACATAAGGCATCAACAAATTTTTTCAAGAACTTTACGTATGTGTAGCAGAGCAGAAAGAAATAGGATTTGGAGCCTTAACCAGCTAAATCTCAGCTGCTTCTCTTCCTGAGTAACTTTGTTCCAATCAACCTAAGCTTCCCCATGTTCAAAGTGAAAACAGTTCTACTTTCCCTGCCTAGCTCACAGGGCCAGATCTAATGAGACACACTAAAAAGCCTTGCAAACTACAAAGCATGCTGTAACTGTAACTGTAACTAACTGTAACTGTAAAGGACAGTGTAACTGGCAGACAAGACCATACCACCTTGACAACTCAGGTAACAGAAGCCTGCAAATGGCAACAGCAATTTAAATAGCTTCATTTCAAATTCTGTCCTTTTTACTTCTATCTATGTGTGGTACAATTTAATTTCCCTTTCGTCTACCTTTTCCTTCAGTTTGAATCCACCAGATGCTCCTTGGAAACCCTACAGGGCAGTTCTACTCTGTCCTATAGGGTCACTATGAGTCGGAATCAACTCGATGGCAGTGGGTTTTTCTACCTTTTCCTTAGAAAGACACGGCAGCAGCCTTGCAGATGTAGCATGCTAATGTGATCCACCCATTCCCTCCGGAGAAGGACAAGGTAGGAGAGTAGCTGCCCATTCAGAGAAAAAAAAAAAAAAAACACAAACCCCCACTGCCCTGCAGTCAATTCAAACTCATACCTACCCTGTAGGACAGAGTAGAACTGCCCCATAGGGCTTCCAAGGCTGTAAATCTTTAGGGAAGCAGACTGCTACATCTCTCTGCCATAGAGTAGCTGCTGAGTTCAAACCACCAACCTTTCGGTTAGCAGCCGAGCACTTAACCACTGCACCACCAGGGCTCCTTAGCTGCCTATATCCACCACTGCCACTGAGTCGATTCCGACTCATAGCGACCCTATACAGCACCCTAAAGGCTGCCACAAAATTAGGTGGTCCAGCTAAGACTGGTGGTGGAAGCAGTCTGAGGCACACTTGGCAGCATGCTACAAAATTCTAGCAGCAGAGCCAACAGAAGACTAGGTAGAGAGGGCACAGGCATTCTAACAATTCCATTATCCTTAAACAGCTCCCTCTTAAATGACTCTGTACTGGAAAGGTTGAAAGAGAATGGGTCAGGCTGGAACTTAATTCCCAGTTTTGCCTGATTTGCTTGAATAGTACTACTTGATTAAGTTCATATACTCAGGCCATCTGTAATACTTCTTAAGGACTAAAGACAAGAAAATCTGTTTTGCATAGCAAATTGAAGATATTCTCAAATTCCTCATCTTTTACTTCTCTTGACAAGCATTCTAACTTGACCTGCCACATAAAAAGAATTACCATTGTTCTACTGGCTCTTACCTATATTCGATGGCTCTGGTGTAATAGATAATAGCAAGATCAAATCTTTCTTTGCAAAATTCTTCATTTCCTTTTATTTTCATTATTTCTCCTTGCTGAAAAACCAAGGTGAAGAAAGACCCATCAATTAACTCCAAAGACAATCAAGAACCCCTAATACCTATGAAAAATGGGCTTGAGTTTCTGTCTCTGATAACAGAAATATACTGGGAGGTAACTATGTAGATGAGGACAGAATACCATTTTGGTACACATATTTGAAGAAACTTGTCTCTAATGACTCAACACTAACTTAGTAAAAACATTAAAAAGTAAACAAAACCATCACATTATGAAAAATTACCCACAATTTATCCCTTTTGCACAATATTTGAGAGGCTCACTTTAAGTTTATCTTAAGCCTACCACATGGCACAGAAAAAAGTCCATTTGAGGTAATATTTTAATTTTAGTTTAGCAAATATGACATACAGGCAGTCCCCGTGTTAAGAACGAGATCCATTCCTAAGTGTGTCTTCACGAATTTGTAGGTAGGTTAGAACAGGTGCATACACTTCTCACTTAGCCTTACTTTAGTGCCAGAGAGGCTTGAAGCCTTTTCAATGATTTAAAAGCTGCACGTGCAGCAAGTGAAGGTGGGTGGGAGGAAGCATTTGCTGAGAATAAGAGTTGGTTCATGCCCTTCAAACTGAAGGCGAATTTGCATAACATTAAAGAGCAAGTATGAACAGTCTGTGTAAGTCTAACTCGGGACTTACTGTAGTCAATAAACCTGAATGCTTAAATATATATGAATGAAAAAGACACAGGCAATGTTGTTTACAGTAACTGCAAAAGTAAATTAAGGAATGAACTGTTAGGAATATGTATGAGAGGTGGTACAGATATAGCCAAAACTTCTCACTTTCTGAAACACTCAAATTTTTTAAAAAGCTTCTAAAATACATTATCTAGATCATCATACCCATGGTGTTAGTGATTTCAATAGAATCTTAAATGTTTTCCTAAACTCTTTTTTAAAATTAAAGTCATATTTCCTGTGAATGAATTCTATGGCATGTCAATTACATCTCAATAAAACTGTTACAAAAAATATATTTCCTCCATTAAAAACCTTTTAGTTAAAAAAAATCCTTTCAATTTTCAATTAACTGTGCTAAAATTTCTAACAGTAGAAAATTCTGATCTTAAAAGTATTTTTTCTTCTTCCAAAAATAAAAGTATACATTCCAAATCAAACTTTATTAAAAATTGTGCCTCAAACATGTTATTCAATTTTACAGTCGCTCTTTGTAGAAGTTGTCGGACAGCAGTTTTATTATTAACTTCCTCTGAGTATTAAAAGTTTAACAGGTAAATCTTAAAATATACTTACAAGTAAATATCTATTCTTACCTCTGTACAGTCTGGACAATCTGCGGTTTGAAATTCCTCAAGCAAATTGTACTCTTCCGTTACAAATTTAGTTATGTGATACTTGTCTAAATTTTACGTTTGGGGAGAAGGGTGGAGAGAGAAAGAGAGAGAATATTTCTTTAAAAAAAAAAGGCCCAAATTGGTAATGTTCTAATTCTTAGTGTAAGTAGGTGACTCCAAGTCCATAAAGTTCACTGCCATTAAAAAAAAAATTTTTTTTCTTCATTATTACATTTTTTTTTTAATTACATTAGTTGTAGTTACAACAAATGCTGTCATAACATATTCCAAATAGGGCTCATAACTCACTCAAGTCAATTCAGTAAACATTATTGAGCACCTATGTATACACTAAAATAAAAAACTAGGCACAATAAAAATGTCTGAAAACAAGAACCTGCAAAACTACTTTCTAAAATGTACATAACAAAACAAAGAAGTTAAAATGTCTCTATTCAACATTTTGACTCTCAGGAATGAAATGTTAAAACGAGAAGTTATTTGAAATACTAAAATCTAATGAACTAATTAATTAAAATGGAGCAGGTGATAACAAACTTTACGTCAAAAGTTTACTAGGGCTTATTGTCTGTACTTTAATCTGTTCTATTAAAAAGATTTAACAAAACGGAAAAAAATTTAATTGCAACAAAAATACAGCTAAACGTTTAGCCAAACACATTCACTTCCAAGACAAAAAAAAAAAAATGCCTCAAATCTAAGATTCATGAATGCCTTTCACAAAAAAAAAAAAAACACGAATTAATAAATCTTGGAGAGGTTGTGGAGAAACTGGAACACTTATACACTGCTGGTGGGAACGTAAAATGGTACAACCACTTTGGAAATCGATTTGGCACTTCCTTTAAAAGCCAGAAATAGAACTGCCATACGATCCAGCAATCCCACTCCTTGGAATACATCCTAGAGAAATAAGAGCCTTTACACAAACAGATATATGCACACCCACGTTCACTGCAACACTGTTCACAACAGCAAAAAGATGGAAACAACCTAGGTGCCCGTCAATGGATGAATGGATAAACAAGTTATGGTATATTCACACAATGGAATACTATGTAATGATAAAGAACGATGAATCCACGAAATACCTCTTAACATGGATGAATCTGCAAGGCATTATGTGAGTGAAATTCGTCCGTCACAAAAAAACAAATATTGTATGAAACCACTATTATAAGAACTCAAGAAAAGGTTTAAATACAGAAGAAAACACTCTTTGATGGTTATGAGGGTGGCGAAGGTGGGAGAGGGGTATTCATAGTAGACAAGAATTATCTCAGGTGAAAGGGAAGTCAGCATAACTGAACTAAAGCAAAAGCTGAAGTTCCCTGAACACAACCAAAAACTTCAAAGGACAGAGAAGGGCGGGGGTCTGGGGACCATGGTTTTGGGGGACACCTAGGTCAATTGGCATAGCACAGTGTATTAAGAAAATGTTCTGCATCCCACTTTGGTGAGTGGCATCTGGGATCTTAAAAGCTAACGAGCCACCACCTAAGATGCATCAATTGGTCCCAACCTACCTGGAGCAAAGGAGAATGAAAAAAACCAAAGACACAAGGAAAATATGAGCCCGAGAGACAGAAAGGGCCACATAAACCAGAGACTACCTCAACCTGAGACCAGAAGAACTACACGGTGCCCTGCTAACACCAATGACCACCCTGACAGGGAACACAACGGAGAGTCCCTGACAGAGCAGGAGAAAAGTGGGGTGTAAAACTCAAATTCCAGTAAAAAGACCAGATTTAATGGTCTGACTGAGACTGGAGGGGCCCCGGAAGACACGGCCCCCAGGCTGTTAGCCCAAAACTAAAACCACTCCCAAAGTCAACTCTTCAGACAAAGAATAGACTGGACTATAAGACATAAAATGATATTCCTGAAGAAGAGTGTGGTTCTTAGTTCGAGTAGATCCATGAGACTAAATGGGCAGCTCCTGTCCGGAGGCGAGATGAGAAGGCTGAAGGGGACAGGAGCTGGTTGAATGGACATGGAAAATCCGGGGTGGAAAGGAGGACTGTGCTGTCACATTACAAGGAGAGCAACTAGGGTCACATAACAATATGTGTATAAATTTTTGTATGAGAAACTAACCTGAACTGTAAACTTTCACTTAATGCACACACACAAAACATTAAAATTAAAAAAAAAAAAGTATAAAAATCTGCTCTCCTTTCAGTGGAGATGACAGATTATTGGTCATGTTCTACTAAAGAGCCAAACATTTCCTGTTCCAAGATTCCTACTGATACATTATAAAAACACTGCTAACATTCAAACACTTCAAAGAAAACCATTTTACAAAGTAAAATATATGCCATATAAACATACATACACGGCTGTTTCATCATACATAAAAATAACAGATTCATCAGGAAAATAAAAATATTATAATCTTAGCATCTATTACTCATTTCTCTTATGACTGAGAATATGTAAGCCCCAGCTGTGGCCTCTTTCTTGGGTGTTATATATAATAGCATATGACATCAATTTGGTAGGATTTTTTTAAAGGTATAATGTCATAAAAAGCATTAGGACAGCAAATATGGAATAAAGGTAACTACAAAATTAAAGTTTTCTTATTCAGGTATATATAACAAAAGCTTTTTTTAAATGCTAAAATAAATAAGAAATCACATTATTTACACATTCCCTTTTCCCAAATAATGTCTTTTAAAAACTAAGTCAAGTACAATTTAAAGCACTTATACTCACATTCAGTAAAGAAAATACTTAACATCGGCCAACAATTTTCAAGTGATCCTAATTTGGGCAGAAGTGTTATATCGCCTACGAATTTTAACCAATTCACAGCCTCTTCAATTGCCAAGATTTTCTGTTTTAAAAACAGAGATAAAGAATGATTTTAAATGTCATTTGTCATCAGCAACTTATTTTATATAGTAGCTCAGATTCAATAATACAAAACTTGTACAAATCCCACATTTTCATTACTCCAATATACAACCAAATTAACATACAAGCTAACAGGTACCATGGACTCACATGGGCTGTAGGCGACCTCAGGCCACCATCAGAGTTCAAGATGCTTCTATGCGGATTCCAGACCTGAAAGTTTAGCTCTACGGCCTGACCGGAGGCTGCCCTGGGTAGCAGGGAAGTGCAGTAATACAAGAGGGATGAGGGGGGCGCTCTCAGTTCTCATCTAAACTAGAACTTCCATCCTTAGAACTAGCCCAAGGTACAGATGAAGGTTCACCAAAAGAAATGTGTGTTTTACATGGTATGTGACAAACAGGAGAATAAGGAGATAAATAAGAGGGCATGGCTGGGTAAACGGGCCCTGTGTGCAATAACCTTCGTGAAGTATCGGAGTTCACAGAAATGTTCCTGACACCTCGAATGTCTGAAATAACTTTAGAAATTAAGTACCTGAGTTACCAATATTGGTATCAGGCTTAAAGGAAACATGTAGATGTTTATGTCACCAGTAGCATTAAAAATTGGTTTATCGTTTAATCTGGCAATTAACTACTAATTATGTCATCAAAAAATGTGCATACCAGGGACCTAATAATTTCATTTGGAGGAACCTATACCAGGTAAGTAATCTAAAAGAGAAAAAAGAACTTGTACAAAGATGCTCAAAACGATACTACGTATATGTGACGTAGATAGAGTAGAGCTTTCAGGACCTTCATTTGCTGATATGGCACGACTCAAAATGAGAAGAAACAGCTGCAAACGTCCATTAAAAATCAGAACCTGGAATTACAAAGTACGAATCTAGGAAAACTGGAAATCTTAAAAAATGAAAGGGAATGCATAAACATTGGTATTGTAGGCATTAGTGAGCTGAAATGGACTGATATTGGCCATTTTGAATCAGACAATCATATGGTCTACTATGCCAGGAATAACAACTTGAAGAAGAAAAGGTGTTGCATTCATCATCAAAAAGAACATTTCTAGATCTATCCTGAAGGACGCTGTCAGTGATAGGATAATATCCATTCGCCTACAACGAAGACCAGTTAACCTGACTATTCAAATGTACGCACCAACCACTAAGGCCAAAGATGAAGAAACTGAAGATTTTTACCAGTTTTTGCAGTCTGAAATTGATAGAACATGCAGTCAGGATACTTTGATAATTACTGGTGAAAGTTGGAAACAAAGAAGAAAGATCAGTAGTTGGAAAATACGGCCTTGGTGATAGAAATGATGCCTGACATCGCATGACAGAATTTTGCAAGATCAACAACTTCTTCACTGCAAATACCTTTTTTCACCAACATAAACTATGACTATACACGTGGACCTCGCCAGATGGCATACACAGAAATCAAATGGACTACATCTGTGGAAAGAGGTGATGGAAAAGCTCAATCATCAGGCAGAACAAGGCCAGGGGCCAACTGTGGATCAGACCATCAATTGTTCATATGCAAGCTGAAGCTGAAATTGAAGAAAACCAGTGCAAGTCCACAAAAGCCAAAGAACCGCCATCTCAAGAATAGATTTGATGCATTGAACATGAATGACTGAAGACGAGACGAGCTGTGGAATGACATCAAGAATATCATATATGAAGAAAGCAAGAGGTCATTAAAAAGAAAGAAAAGACCACGATGGATGTCAGAGGAAACTCTGAAACTTGCTCTCAACGTTGAGCAGCCAAACCAAAAGGAAGACATGATGAAGTAAAAGAACTACAGGTTTCAAAGGGAAGCTCAAGAAGACAAAGTAAAGTATTACAACAACATGTGCAAAAAGCTGGAGATAGAAAACCAAAAGGAAAGAACATGCTTGGTGTTTCTCAAGCTGAAAAGAACTGAAGAAAAAATTCAAGCCTCAAGTTACAATAGTGAAGGATTCTATGGGGGAAACATTAAACGATGCAAGAAGCATCAAAAGAAGATGGAAGGAATACACAGTGTCCCTATACCAAAAAGAATTAGTCGATGTTCAACCATTTCAAGAGGAGGCATATGATCAGGAACCAATGGTAGTGAAGGAAGAAGTCCAAGCTGCTCTGAAGGCACTGGCAATAAACAAGGCTCCAGGAATTGACGGAGTATCAATTGAGAAGTTTCAACAAATGGATGCAGCACTGGAAGTGCTCACTCGTCTATGCCAACAAATTTGGAACACAGCTACCTGGCCAACCGACTGGAAGAGATCCATATTTATGCCTATTCCCAGGAAAGGTGATCCAGCTGAATACAGAAATTACCGAAAATATCATTAATATCACATGCAAGCAAAATCTGGCTGAAGATCATTCAAAAGTGGCTGTAGCAGTATATGGACAGGGAACTGCCAGAAATTTAGGCCAGATTCAGAAAAGGATGTGGAATCAGGGATATCATTGCTGATGTCAGATAGATCCTGGCTGAAAGCAGAGAATACCAGAAGGATGTTTCCCTCTGTTTTATTGACTATGCAAAGGCATTTGACTGTGTGGATCATAACAAACTATAGATAACGCTGTGAAGAAAGGGAATTCCAGAACACTTAATTGTGCTCATGAGGAACCTGTACATAGATTAAGAGGCAGTTTTTCGGACAGAGTAAGGAGATACTGAGTGGTTTAAAGTCAGGAAAAGGTGTGCATCGGGGTTGTATCCTTTCACCATGCCTATTCAATCTGTATGCTGAGCAAATAATCCAAGAAACTGGACTATATGAAGAAAAACGGGGCATCAGGATTGGAGGAAGGCTCATTAATGACCTACCTTATGCAGATGACACAACCTTGCTTGCTGAAAGTGAAGAGGACTCGAAGCACTTCCTGATGAAGATCAAAGACCACAGCCTTCAGTATGGATTACAGCTCAAGATAAAGAAAACAAAAATCCTCACAGCTGGACCAATAAGCCACATCATGATAAGCAGAGAAAAGACTGAAGTTGTCAAGGATTTAATTTTACTTGGATCCACAATCAACACCCATGGAAGTAGCAGTTAAGAAATCAAAATACTCATTGCTTTGGGCAAATCTGCTGCAAAGACGTCACCCTGAAGACTAAGTTGCACCTGACCCAAGCCATGGTATTTTGAATCACATCACATGTATGTGAAAGTCGGACAATCAATAAGGAAGTCCAAAGAAGACTGACGCCTCTGAATTATGGTGCTGGTGAAGAGTACTGAATACACCCTGGACTGCCAAAAGAACGAATAAATCTGACTTGGAAGAAGTACAACCAGAATGCTCCTTAGAAGCAAGGATGGTGACACTGCATCTTACATACTTTGGATGTGCTGTCAGGAAGGATCAGTCCCTGGAGAAAGACATCATGCTTAGCAAAATAGAGGGTCAGCGGAAAACAGTTAAGACCCTCGATGAGATGGACTGACACAGTGGCTGCAATAATGGGCTCAAGTGTTAACAATGATTCTAAGGATGGTGCAGGACCAGGCAGTGTTTTGTTCTATGGTACATATGGTTGCTACGAGTCAGAACCAACTCAACAGCACCTAACAACAACAACATGTAAAATAATGAAAATCACTCATATCCCCAGAGTTAGGTGACTGCTTGAGCAAGATACAAAAATCAAAACTGCCAAATACTACATATAAAATATGGACTCAATGGGGAAATGAGCAGTGAGATGAATGTCGTTTATTCACAGTGGGTGAGTGGGGTTCCCGCATTTAACACTTACATTTTCTATTTTGTAACCAATTCTCAGCAAGCTTCCAATAAAGAAGGAATCATTCTGCAAAACAAAACAGAACAAGATACGTGTTTTTCCTTAATCAATTATACTTGAATTTTCTAGTGGAAAAAAATTTCTGTATTTTAGAATAACTTAAATAGTAATCTTCCCACAAGTACTTTTTTGCCCAGTTTACCCCTTAAGGGCCTAAAACAAGAATGGAGAAAAAGTCTTATAAAGAGCTCTAATAATGAAAACATTTAGTGTAACTTTCACATGTACTAATTTTTAAAGTTCATTACACCTAGATTTTTTATAAAGGTACACTGGCTGATATATGTTACTACAAAGAATTATCAGCAGAAAATAAACATCAGAATGCCTTTCTTAATTTAAGTTTGCAATCAAAACAGTACCACGAAAATCACTTGGCTCCATAAACAACTGAAATAATAAAAATTATCAAATGGCTTTCAAGAAGAAGAAGAAAAAAAAACAAAAACCCTCAATCGAAACCTTCTTAAAACTGACAGGATAAAGTTTACCCCAAAGACAAAATATCCACTGCAGTAGCGATGAACGTGTGTATTTTTACGTCAGGAAACAGAACCCACCGTTCTGATCCCCTTTAATCATGTAATAGACTGTGACACATTCTACTTGTTATCCTTCTGCGACAAGCAGCAGTCCTGGTCCTCACGTCATGTCAGAACTATAGTAACAGCTGTCTACGTGATCCCGAATATTGAGCACAAACTCATGAATGGTAAGCAGAATAAACCAGTTGCCATCCAGTCAATTTCAACTCATGGCAACTCCATGTATGTCAGAGTAGAACTGTGATCCACAGGGTTTTCAATAGCTGATTCTTCAGAAATAGATCTCCAAGCCTTTCTTCTGGTAGACTCAAACCCTCTGGGTGGACACAAACCACTAACCTTTCGGTTAGCAGCTGAGCGTGTTAATCATTTGCACCACCAAGGACTCCAACAGCAGATAGTCTCAGCTTAACCAAAACTAAAAGCATTACCTGTCAACGGCTACAAATTAGTAACATTAGCCTGACACCATAAAAATATTTATATTCTTTACGTAGGAAATTTAAAAAATGCATTCTATCACTTACCACAACTTTCTTTGCCAAATCCATGATATCTTCCATCAACTCAATATGTTGTAATTTCGCCAAACTTAACTCACAAGCACGAGAATTACTTAAAGACAAATTAATTTTTTTTTAAGATTAGGATCTCATATATAAAAATTCACTGAAATTTACACTTAAGATTTAGATATCTCTAACTATGTTACACCTCAATTTAAAATACTGAAGAAAAATAAAGTGCTCTATTTCTTCCCTCTAAGTAGTAATAAGTTCTTTATTAAGTGGACAAAATACTATTCCTTTATTCCTCTTCTGTACTAATATTTATTATTTAATATTTATAAATAGCATGTTAATTTTTCCCGACTCGGCTTCAAGACTACCATCTAATACTATTCAGAATTTCATTCATTATAATGTTGTAATGATCATTCATTCATATTCAAGTCCCAAGTGCTTACTTTTTCTACCTCAATCTATTAAACAAGAGTCAAGTTGAACAGTATACCAGAATGAGACATAAGCCTTCCACTGTACTTGGCATTCCTCAGTACTAGGCAGCATGCTTGTCACTGTTCATACAAAATGAATAACATATAGTAACTTACTTGGCCTCCACACAAGGATGCAATCGTGTTAATAGAGAACCATGCTGACGTTGAAACAGAAGTGGCCAGAAGATAAACACTTTAATGGCATCACAGTACTCTTTCAGGACAGAAACTGGTTTACTACACCATATACGACAAATGTCAAATTCTTAAATTAAAAAAAAAGTTTTAAATTAATATTTTCACCTCATTTTGGAATGAATCAAGACTGTTAATTGGGAAAAGGCAAAAAAGGGTGTGGAAAGGCAAGATACTCAGACTAGGATGAAAGTATCTTTAACCTGTTAAATATTAAGTACATAAAGTGTTGACTAAAACTCTTAAACTTTAACAAAGAATGGCTTTGGTTTCTCAGGGAAAAACAACAAATTAAAAAAAGATATGTATCAAATCTGTTATGTTGATGTGAATAGTGAATCTCCCTGTATAGTCTTTCAAACATTTAGCATTAAAGTACCAAAGAACTTACCCAAGTTTTTCTCACGTTGGATATAATCATCACAGTGCATACCCTAAAAAGAAGAAAAATATTTTGTCTCTGGTAAAACGCCAAAGTATAGTTCTTCATTTTCACTCTAAGAGACCATCGGTACCAAAATTAAAAATTTCAGTGCATAGCTGCATATACACTTTGAACGTATCTTCAACCAACAGGCTTTAAAAGGCCTTTTCCACAGAGCTTCCCGAGTTTGTTTCTGCAGCTCCTGCCAAGAGCTTTTCTAATCTCCAGGTGGCAAATGATTTTACCATCACGCATTCTCTGTCGGTCCCTTCTGAAATCTCTTTTTCAAAAGTACGTGTACCTCCCTACAAAACCTATGTACCCAAAACATCCTTACTCACATACATCTAAACCAGAAAGACTTTAAGACGATACTGCTAAAAATAAATTAGCAAACCTACTTACCACCCCATCACTGTAAACTTGAGTCAGACGAACACAATTATGGGTTATCGGTTCCGGAGCAGAATCCCAGTCCTCCACGTAACAGTCATCTTCTAAGAAGGCGCAATCCGCTATAGCGAGCTCTTCCAGGGTTAAATCATCCATGGTGTCCGATCCTAAGAAAACAACAGAAACCCAAATCAGTAATTCAATCCTATGGGACTATATAAGAAGCAGTTTTCTTGACCACTGTGTTCTGCGGTATATTAGGAAAATACTGGGACCTACGCCCCAAGGAAATAACTCCAATCACAACACTGAGGTCTAGAAGATTCTAATCCCCACCCTGCTGCTCTTCTTCTGCTGACTCTCTCCAAGTATCAGTTTAATGTTTCTTTCTTTAGTTCACACATTCATTATCTCTACACTGAATTTATCTGTCTGAATATCCCTTTTAGATTAAAAATAATTAAGGACATCTTGTTCATCTGTGTATCCCTGGCTATTATTTAATACAGTACCTAGCACATGGTGGTGGCTGTTTTAGGTGCCCTTGAGCTGATTTCAACTCCTAGCAACCCCATGAGATGAAGTAGACCTGCCCCGTAAGGTAGGCTCTCAAATAAGTGTTTGCTGGAAAAACAAAAAACGTCTTTCTACTGCTGTCCTCTTACCACACCTGCTTTTATTGCAATCTGTGAAATATGCCATCCCACTGCCCACAAGCTCTGCTACCTTCTCAGCCTCTTGGCCTAAGTCCTAACCCCTTAGAAAACCGTTTCCTATCAGTTGCTCATATCTTCCTATCCGTCTCTGTGTCCTTCTGTCTTGTACAAACAGGCAGGGCTGGGATGGTAAAGGGGGAGTCTATCTATCTCACAACTCCCCATTCTGCATCCAAGCCTTCTAACCTAAAACAAACCCTCCTAACACTCTCACAATTACTGCAGCACATAATCAATTCTGCTAGACTGCACAGGGGAGAAAAAACCCTCAAGTATCAAAGGCCAAGTTTTAAAAATAATGATTTCGATGGAGGGAAAGGAGTTAGGGCTGGAGTTTCAAACCAAAGCTTTTCCCTGAAGGAATTTTAACAATAAAAGATTTTTATAACTCTGCAAGCATAGCTACAAAACCTAAATTATCACTGAAAAATGCAGCATTTTACAACTTCTGACTCTTGCCCAAGCAATGGCCTTCTTATCACCACCAGCACCATGATTAATACCACTTGTTATATCCTTTCACTTTCCGCCATTGTTAGGGTAAGCCAAGTTTCTTTTTTCCTAGATAGATCATCAGCATCAAACCTTGAAATACAAATCTATTTAACTAATCTTTCTTATTATGTCCAATTTGCTGTATAAAAACCTGAGAGTATCAGAAGTGAAGAACAATTAACAACCTTCTCAGCAAACTGTTTGTACTATTTGTCACATATTGTACTAAGTGTTTTACATACATTAATTATCCCATTAATCCTCAGAGCCATTCTTCTTGGCAGGTCCAACCGTCACCGCCTCTGCTGTACAGAGTGTTTTCCTAATTACATTAAGTAATTTGCTCCAAGTTGCCAAGCTAGGAAGGGTTCAAACTCAGGTCTTCCAATGCCAGTCTACCTCTCAAACATTGTTTCACTACATCTACCTTTCCTTGTCATTATCATCTATGTACCTCTTGGTTATTCTCATGGTTAAGAACACTGGCAACTAGCTGACAGTGCTCCTCTCTCTCCTCCAAATTCCATCATCATCCCAGCTGCATGTAGATGACCCCTTCGGAACATTAGCCTTGTGGCTTAACTACCTCCTCAGCCAAAATGAATTGCACTGCGCCACACCTCAGGTAACTCCCCAGGTCTAAACCAGTTTTTAAATCACTAGGTCTGGGCAGCTCCTCTCTGACCACAGTCAGAAGAGATTCTGGTTCATGTCTGCCCCATCTCCTACTACGCCCACTCTCCAACCTCACCAAGACCCCTTCTCTGTCTCCCATTTGAATCCTGCGTCTTCATTTAAGTTTCCGACAATTTGGTTTCCACTTCTACCATTCAGGGGAACTGCTTTCAGTAAGGTCATTAATGATTTTCCATAATAAAGTGGATAATGTCTGGAACTTGATCTATTCTGGATTAACAATATTTCCGGAGTTTAGAGAATTTAAATCCAAAAATTAACAATAACGGGGGGCGGGGGGGAGACATTTTAGCATCCAAAGTATGGCATAATATGGGACATATGCTACCTCAGAAATGCACATATACTTTGAAATTCATTTGTCTTCCATTTTTTATACATAAATACTACAGAAAGTTAAGAACCCTCACATTCCACATATCACCATGACAATATCAGTTACAATATAATTAGTGTGCTCATATCCACTAGAATGAGCCACTGTGACATCCTGCTGGTCATTCACAATCTGGCAGATACTCCTAATACCACGCACTATCCCAAATGTGCTGTAATTATGACATTGTGTAGTTTTTATTTTCTATCTTAATGACAGAAGCAATGTGGCATGGTGGTTAAAAGCATGGATTCTGGAACCAGACTGCCTGGGCCTGAATCCTGCCTCTCCCATTTCCTAAGTGTGTGATCTTGGACAAGCTACGTAACTCTGTTAATCAGTTAATGCACAAAGTGCCTGAAGCAGTACACAGCATAAAGGAAATGCTATAAATACCAGCTATCACAGTTTTTTTTTTTTTTTCTATCACTAGTAACAATATTAGATGAATATTGTTAAAAACCCACTGTCTGGATGCTTCCAGCTAAACGTCTACTTTAACTGCTAAACCCAAATAGCACTTTTCAGCTTACAACTTACTTGACACTGCTGACCACTTCCTCCTCCTCAGAACTCTTCATCTGGACTCCAAACACCATCTTCTGGTTCTCCTATTCTTCTGGCTGCTCTTCCTAAGTCTCCTTCATGGGCTCTTCTTCTCCATTCCCTGCCACCCAAATGTCATTTCTCTTTTCTTCTCACTCTTACTCTCTCCTTGGGTGACCTTATCTACCACCCCCCCCCCCCAAAAAAACCAAACCAGTTGCCATTGAGTCAATTCCAACTCATGGCAATCCCATATGTTGCAGGGAACTGCACTCCATAGGGTTTTCTAATGGCTGATTTTTTGGAAGTATATCAGCAAGCCTTTCTTCCGTGCCACCTCTGGGTGGGCTCCAACTACCAACCTTTCAGTTAGCAGTCGCATGCTTAACTGGTTTGCACCACCCAGAGGTTCCTTTATCCACCACACCCCAAGGTTTAAAACAGCGCTAGCGTATTATCTGCATAGCTTCACCATGATTTTTAGCATTTCCATGTACCACATGTATTTTGCTTAATATTTCTTTTATTAAGTTCACTTTTTTATCACTTATCCTTGGCACAAATGATCATGTCCTTATTGTGGGCTTGATGTGCAACTTGTATTTTTCACACACATTAAATTCCTAACTATTATAATTTTTGAAAGTATTTTTCTATGTGCCACTTTAAATTCTCTCAGACCGTACTGTAGAGGAAACACTAGCTTAAACTTCAAAATGCTGATGAATCCCACATCTCTCCAAGCTGGGCTGCATCTCCCAATTTCTAAAGCTGCCCTGTCAATGGCTACTAGATCTTAACTGAAATGTCCCACAAGTCCCTCAAATTCAATTTAGTTTAAAACAAACGTATTTTCTTTTTCCTCAAAAATAAATGAATCCAAGTTCTTTCCTCTTTCTGTGTGTTATTTATCAGGTAACTGGTCCTGCTACCCAATTAGGGTATCAGGGCTATACCCTGATAGCCACCTGGTTACCCAAACCAGCAATCGAGGGGTCAATCTAGGCTCCCCAGTCTCCTTCAACGTTCCTATCCCGCTAGATCACTAAGTCTTGTCATTTCCACTCCCCTAACAAATCTAAAATTAGCACACACAGACTGATTCTTATTTTTGGGCCCTGGGTTTGCAGATTTATTCGTTCTCAGTGCCACTGCCTTACCTGCACTTTCATCTTTCTTTTTTCTGAACTAATTTAACAAGCATTCTCCTAACTGGTCTCCCTACCTTGAATCCTGACATCTTCCACAACTTTGATCAAGGCACCCTACTGCTTAAAATCATTCAAAAGTGTCCCTTCATTTTCAAATAAAGGCCCAACTCCCTAGTACAGCATATAAGGGCCTTTTGTGATCCTGCTTCTGCTATAATCTGCAGTCACCCCATGGCCCGACTGGGTAGAAGCCGGCCATGCCTAACTGCTTGTCATTCCTAAACAAACCTTATTCTGCAGTCACCTAACGCCAGCCATTCCTTAACATACAACTCCACGAAGCAGACCTATCTTCCCACTATCATCCACAGCACTGTGAGCACATCTCTTTGACAGCAGACTTCTCACCATCTGGTCACCACGGGTTTACCGCTGTAGGGTCCAGAGAGTACATTGTGCCCTAGTCATCTTGACTTGCCAGCTCAGTATTTTCCCAATCTTTTACACACACACAAAAAGAAACTTTGCCAAATCCACTTGCCACCTGTATTACTATTTACTTGTTTTTTAACTCAATTTTTAACTTTAGTAAACATGTTTTAGTAGAAAATTTGATAGCACCAAGAAATTCTATGTCTGGCGTGTTGCTGTTGTTAGGTGCTGTCGAGTCGCTTCCGACTCATAGCAACCCTATGCACAACAGAACAAAACACTGCCTAGTCCTACGCCATCCTTACAATCGTTGTTATGCTCCAGCTCACTGTTGCAGCCACTGTGTCAATCCACCTCGTTGAGGGTCCTCCTCTTTTCCACTGACCCTGTACTCTGCCAAGCATGATCCGTCCTGACAACATGTCCAAAGTATTAAGATGCACTCTCGCCATCCTTGCTTCTAAGGGGCATTCTGGTTATACATCTTCTAAGACAGATTTGTTCATTCTTTTGGCAGTCCATGGTATATTCAATATTCTTCGCCAACACCACAATTCAAAGGCATCAATTCTTCTTCGGTCTTCCTATTCATTGTCCAGCTTTCACATGCATATGATGCCACTGAAAATACCATGGCTTGGGTCAGGCGCTCCTTAGTCTTCAAGGTGACATCTTTGCTCTTCAACACTTTAAAGAGGTCCTTTGCAGCAGATTTACCCAATGCGATGCGTCTTCTGATTTCTTGACTGCTGCTTCCATGGCTGTTGATTGTGGATCCAAGTAAAATGAAATTCTTGACAACTTCAATCCTTTCTCCATTTATCATGATGTTGTTCACTGGTCCAGTTGTGAGGATTTTTCTTTCCTTTATGTTGAAGTGTAATCCATAGTGAAAGCTGTGGTCTTTGATCTTCATTAGTAAGTGCTTCAAGTCCTCTTCACTTTCAGCAAGCAAGGTTGTGTCATCTGCATAACGCACGTTGTTAATGAGTCTTCCTCCAATCCTGATGCCTCATTCTTCTTCATATAGTCCAGCTTCTCGGATTATTTGCTCAGCATACAGACTGAATAGGTATGGTGAAAGAATACAACCCCGATGCACACCTGTCCTGACTTTAAACCAATCAATATCCCAGTGTTCTGTCCAAACAACTGCCTCTTGATCTATGTAAAGGTTCCTCATGAGCACAATTAAGTGTTCTGGAATTCCCATTCTTCACAATGTTATCCATAATTTGTGATGATCCACACAACCGAATGCCCTGCATAGTCAATAAAACAGAGGGAAACATCCTTCTGGTATTCTCTGCTTTCAGCCAGGATCTATCTGACATCAGCAATGATATCCCTGGTTCCACATCCTCTTCTGAAATCAGCCTGAATTTCTGGCAGTTCCGTCAATATACTGCTGCAGCTGTTTTTGAATGATCTTCAGCAAAATTTTGCTTGCGTGTGGTATTAATGATATTGTTCTATAATTTCCACATTTGGCATACAAACTAAAATAAACATACCACTAAAACTAAATATTAAAATAAAAGACTTCTGCTCCTATCAGTAATGGTAAATTACTCTGGGGGTCTCTACCACTGCAAAAAAAAAAGGATTCTAGATTTTTTTTTTTAAGTACTTTTTGTTGTTTTGCTGAGTTCAAAGAAATAGGGCAAGAGTTCACGCCACCCTTTCCCCCAAAAACAACAAACTTGCAGCTAGAAACCAAAATTGGCAGCCAAGCACTAAGGGTAGCACTGCCAAGCAGCAGTGCCAAAAACAAAGCGAGGGAACTGAAAAGTGGTCCCCGGTTAAAGTTCCTGGGGTACAACCAAAGCGATACATGTCCTTTTAGAAGGAAAGCATCACCGAATTAGACTCTGAAAAGTCCAACAGAAAATGATCCGTCAGACAGAAGCTCCTAATCAAAGATCACCAAGCACAGGAGATGACAAGACACAATGAGAGAAAACAGAAAAAACTCAAGATTTTGACACCCTAAGGACATCAGACATTAGAATTGCCGGATACGGACTACAGAATAGCTATTAAAAAAAAAAACCAAACCCAGTGCCATCGAGTCGATGCCGACTCATAGCAACCCTACAGGGCAGAGTAGAACTGCCCCACAGAGTTTCCAAGGAGCGCCTGGCGGATTCGAACTGCCGACCCTTTGGTTAGCAGCCGTGGCACTTAACCACTACACCACCAGGGTTTCCCAGAATAGCTATAGAGTCTCAAAAATGAAAAAGCAATATGAAACCATGAAGAATGACTGAGTATATCTGAAAAAGCATCAGGTGGAACTTTCAGAAATTAGAAAGAGAATTGTTAAAGTAAAAAAAAAGGTGGATGGATTAAAGAGTAGATAAGGCACAGCTGAAGAGAAAAATGGTAAACCAGAAGATATACTTGGTGACATTACCCAGCATTGTAAATCTGGTAAACACAGAGAGATGAGAAACATGAAACAAATGTATGTGATCTGGAAACCATCTAATACATGTACATCCAATTAAGTTCCAGAAAAAGGGAGTACAGAAAACCAAAGAGATAATATTTAAAGAGCATATGGCTAAAATCCTCTAGACCTCACTAAAGAAAAAAATTCAGCATCAGAAAATACGTGTATCCAAAATGGGATAAATGAAAAGTAACCTCCATCTAGACTGTGAAGTGAATGACATCAAGGGCAGAAAATCCAATGCAGGAAAGGAAAAACATAACTTTTATCAAAGACGTATGTATAAAACTGGCAGCAAATTTCTCATGAGCAACAGTAGAATACTACCTTAACCAGGCTGACAGAAAATAAGCTATCAACCTAGAACTGTATACTCATCAAAATTATTTCTCAAGAATAAGAGAAAAATAAAGGATGTACTTCGGGCAGAAGAAAAGCCATCCCAGAAAGGCTAAGATACAAGATGAAACTGGGAACAGATAAAACCGTAAACATTTAAGGAAATTCAAATGAACATATATAAAATAATGCCTAATTTGTGTGAGGGGGGAAAAAAAGACATTACTAAAATACTGGAACAACAGCAGCATGTAAATCTGTACAAGATGATGAAAGGTAATTTGTTCTAAAGTCCTTGCATTGTCTATAAAACTTTACACTCTGTTCAAGGGCATACAAATTCTGAACCACTGTTGTTGTTATGTGGCCTTGAGTCAATGCCAGCTCACAGCGACCTTATAAGACAGGGTAGAACTGCCCCATAGGCTATAGTCCTTACAGGAGCAGACTGCTGGGTCTTCTCTCCTGCGGAGCCACTAGCGGGTTAGAACCGCCAGCCTTTCAATTAGCAGCTGAGTGCTTAACCACTGTGGTACCAAGGCTCCTTTCTAAATCACTAGGATGGGGAAAAAAAGAAAATTTCAGTTCAGAAAAGGACATGAAAGGAGAAAAAAAGCAAAGAAAAAAATGGGAAAAGTAAATTTTAAAAAGCCCAACAAGATAATAACAAATGCAAACACGTGATCACAATAAATTTAAATGGCCTATCACTTAAAAAACGTATATCTGAGAGGATTAAAAAACAATTCAATTATATGCTCTTCATAAGTGACACCTAAAACGTAAAGACATTTTTTAAAAAAAGGGTGGAAGGAAAAGGACATTACATATATGCCATCCAATGAAAGGTGAAATCAGACAAAACAGACCCCAAGACAAAAAGTAAAACTGGGGATAGAGGAGGGCCACAACATAAAAGAAAAGGCTCAGTTCACTAGGAAAATAATTTTTAGCTTCCATGGGCCTAATAGTTTTAAAGTACATCAAAACAAAAATGTTAGAACTACAAGAAGTCTGTTAGCTAACAGTGGGCGATTTCAACACCTCTCTCTCAATAACAGGCCAAGCAAAAAATTAATGAAGATAAAGACTTTCTTAACAAAATTTACAAGCTTCAGCTAATGAATATGCAGTCTTCACAAGTGCACATGAAGTTACAGTAATTCACCACGTACAAGGCCGTGAAGCAAGGGCAAACACAATTTTTTTAAAAGACAAAATACAGACCACATTTTCTGACACAAAATTAAGAAATCAATAACAAAAGGAAAATAATCTTACTGGAGAAACATGTGAAAGCTTTAAAACACACTGAGAAATTTTAAGTATTTAAATTTAAGAACACACGGAAAATTAATCAACACAAAGAAGGTCATTTTAAGAATGTCTAAATAACTCATAAGTTAAGAAATCAAAATGGAAACTTAAAAATATTTCGGAAGTTAGTGAAAACACTAAAAACCTAACCCACGTTTATAAACTGACAAACCATGTGGCATAAAGCAAAAATAGTGCTTTGAGAAAGTTTATAGCTTTAAATGATATTAGGAAATAGGGAAGACGGCAAATACATAAGTTCAGCATGTAATTCAAGTTAGAAAAATAACCAAAGAATGCAAGAAAAGTAAAACGAATGAAATTAATAAAAAAGGGAAAAAAAATCAATAAAGCCAAGGGTCAATTCAACAAGGAGATACAACACATTATAAATACAAATGCACTTAACCTCAGAGCCCCAAAACACATAAAGCAAACACTGACAGAATTAAAAGGAGAAAGGTCTAAAATAATAATCGGGGATTTTAATACACCATCTTCCATAATGGAGAGAGGTTAAAAAAAAAAAAAGAGGTATAAAGGAGATCAATAAACAAAAGGCGTGAACATCACTTACTAGTCAACTTGACCTAACAGACATATACAGAACACTCCACTCAACAACAGCACAGGAGAATTCTACCCAACATTTATATTAGAAGTGACCACAATTCTACTTAAACCTTTCCAAAAAATAGGAAGCCAAACCCATTGCCATCAAGTCGATTTCAACTTACAGCAACCCTACAGGACAGAGTAGAACTGCCCCATAGGGTTTCCAAGGAGCGGCTGGTGGATTTGAACTGCCGACCTTCTGGTTAGCAGCCAATAGAAAAGGAGGGAATACTCCCCCTACCTCATTCTATGGGGCAAGCATTACCCTGATACCAAAAGCAGACAAAGGCACAAGAAAACTACAGACAATATCACCTGTGAATATAGATGCAAAAATCTTCCACAAAATACTAGCAAACTAAATCCGAAAGCATATTGAAAGGATATACCCTGTGATCTAGAGGGATTTATCCCAGGAACGCAAGGGTGGTTCAACATGAGAAAATCAATGTAACACAACACATTAATAAAACGTAAGATAAGAACCACATAATCGTCTCAATCAATGCAGAAAAGTCACTGCACAAAATTCAACACTCTTTCGTGATAAAACCCACCAGGCATTTCAAGGCAGAAAGATGTGGCAGTCTGCTTCTGTAAAGATTTACAGCCTTGGAAACCCTATGGGGCAGTTCTACTCTACTCTGAGTTGGAATCCACCCGACGGCAGTGGGTTTGGTTCTGGGTTTTTTTGTTTCATAATTAAAAACACTAAGGAAAATTAATATAATAAAGATCATTTATGAAAAACCCACAGCTAACATCATACTCAATGCAGAAAGACTGAGAGCTTTCCCATTAAGATCAGGAACATGACAAGTATGCTCTCTCATTCCACTGCTATTCAACAGTTTACCAGAAGTCCTAGCTAAAGCAATTAAGCCAGGAAAAACAAAATCCAAATTGGGAACCAGGAAGTAAAATTATCCCTATTTGCAAATGAAATGATCCTGTTGTTGTGTGCTGTCAAGTTGATTCCAAGTCATAGAAACCTTAGAGGACAGAGTAGAAGTGCCCCATAGACTTTCGTAGGCCATAATCTTTAGGGAGAAGCTCACCAGGTCTTTTCTCCTGCAGAGCCGCTGGTGGGTTCAAACTGCCAACCTTTCAGTTACCATCAAGTGCTTAACCACTGCAACACCAGGGCTCCTTGACTTGCTCCTATACATAGAAAATCCTAAAGAATCCATAAGGAAGTTTTTAGTGCTAATAGAGGACTTCAGCGAAGTCGCAGGCCACAAGGTCAACACACATAGATGAGTTAAGTTTATATATACCAGAAATGAGAAATTTAAAAGGAAATTAAAACAATTCCATTTACAATAGCATCTAAAAGAATGAAACACCTGGAAATAAATTTAATCAGGGATGTGAAAGACTTATACAATGAAAATTATAAAAAACACTCCATATTCATGGATTGGAAGACAGTATCATTAAGATGACATTACCATACAAAACATTTATTGATTCAACGCAATCCCAATCAAAAGTCCAACAGCCTTCTTTACAGATACAGAAAAACCAACCCTCAATTTTACACTCAATAAGAAGCCTCAAATAGCCAGAGCAAATTCGAAGAAAAACAAAGCAGGAGGACTCACACTTCCGGATCTCAAAACATACAAAAAAACCAAACGAAACCTGTTGCCACTGAGTCAATTCTGACTCATAGCGACCCCATAAGACAGAGTAGAACTGCCCTACAGGGTTTCCAAGGAGCACCTGGTGGATTCAAACTGCCGACCTTTTTGGTTAGCAGCCGTAGCTATTAACTACTACACCACCAGGGTTTCCAAAACATACTATACAGCTATAATAATCAGAACAGTCTGGTACTGGTATAATAACAAACACAGAGACCAGTGGAACAGAAATGAGTCCAGAAATAAATCTATACATCTACGGTCAACTAATTTTCGACAAGGGTGCTAATGCATTCAATGGGGAAGGAAGAGTCTCCTCAATAAACAGTGCTGGGAAAACTGAATTTCAACAGGCAAAAGAATGAATCAGGACCCATGCCTCACACCATACACAAAAACCAAAATAGGATCAAAGAACTAAATGTGGAAACTAAAACCATGAAATTCTTAGAAGAAAATATAAGGGTGTGGCTGCAGGGCCTAGTTTTTTTTTTTTTTTTTTTACCATGGATTATCGGATATAACAAAAGCCATGAGAAGCAGAGGACAAAAAAGATAAACAGGACCTCAAAAAAATTAAATACTTTTGCTCATCAAAGAGCTTTATCAAAAAAGTGAAAAGACAGGCCACATAAATCGAGACTCCATCAGCCTGAGATCAGAAGAATTAGATGGTGCCCGGCTACCACAAATGACCACCCTCACAGGGAACACATTCCAGAGTCCCTGATGGACCAGGAGAAAAGTGAGGCATAGAACTCAAATTCTAGTAAAAAGACCAGACTTCATGATCTCACTGAGACTGGAGGGATCCCAGAAGACACGGCCCTCGGACTCTCTGTTAGCCCACAACTAAAATCATTCCCCATGTCAACTCTTCAAAGATTAGACTGGACTTTAAGACATAAAATGATACTTGTGAAGAGCTGCACTTCTGAGCTCAAGTAGATACATGAGACTAAGTAAGTAGCTCCTGTCCGGAAGTGAGAGTGAGATGAGAAGGCAGAAAAGGGGAGAAGCTGGTTGAATGGACACGGGAAATATAAGGTGGAAAGGAGGACTGTGCAGTCATATTATAGGAAGATCAACTAGGGTCACATAACAATGTGCGTATAAACTTTTGTATGACAAATTAACTTGAACTGTAAACTTTCACTTAAGCATAATAAAAAAAAATTTTTTTAAAGAATATATTAAAAAAAAAAAAGGGACCCAAATTCTCATAAGACCAGACTTAATGGTCTGACTGAGGCTAGAAGGACCCCAGTGGTCATGGCCCCCAGACCTGTTGGCCCAGGACAGGAACCATTCCTGAAGCCAACTCTTCAGACACGGATTGGACTGGACAATGGGTTGGAGAGGGATGCTGGTGAGGGGTGAGTTTCTTGGATCAGGTGGACACTTGAGACTATGTTGGCATCTCCTGCCTGGAGGGGAGATGAGAGGGTGGAGGGGCTTAGAAGCTGGCGAAATGGACACAAAAAGAGAGAATGGAGGGAAAGAGCAGGCTGTCTCATTAGGGGTAGAGTAATTGGTAGTGTGTAGCAAGGTTTATATAAAGTTTTTGTGTGAGAGATTGACTTAACAAGAAAAAGATAAATCACCCAATCTAAAAAATGGACAAAGGAACAGGCATTTCATCAAAGAGGATATTCAAATGGTCAATAAAAAGATGCTAAACATCATTAGCCGTTAAAACCCACTGCCATCAATTTCAACTCACAGCAACCCTGTTGGACAGAGTAGAACTGCTCCATAGGGCTTCTACGGAGCGGCTGGTGGATTCGAACTGCTGACCTTTTTGTTGCAGCCTGAGCTCTTAACTACTGTGCCACCAGGGCTCCCATTAGCCATTAGAAAGACACAAATTAAAACACGATGATACTACCTCACTCCCACTAGGATGGCTAAAAAAAAAAAAAGGAAAATAAATAACATTGACAAGAATGTGAAAAAACTGGAACCCTTATTGGGGCCCACTCAAAGGCAGCTAACAACATCAACAACAATCCATCGTTGGTGGAACTGCAAAATGGTACAGACACTGTAGAAAGCAGTTTGGTGGTTCCTCAAAAATTTAAACATAGACTACCATACCAAAAACCCAGTGCCCTCGAGTCGATTCCAACTCATAGCGACCCTATAGGACGGAGTAGAACTGCCCCAAAGAGTTTCCAAGGAGTGCCTGGCAGATTCAAACTGCCTACCCTTTGGTTAGCAGCCACAGCACTTAACCACTACGCCACCATATGACCCAGCAATTCCAATCCTAGGCATATACCCAAGTGACTTGAAAGCACTGATGCAAATAGATACATGTACACCAATGTTCACTGCTGAGCTGTTCACAAAAGCCAGAAGGTGGAAACACTTAAGTGTCCGTTAACAGATGAAAGGGTAAACAAAATGTGGTATAACCACACAGAGGAGTCCTACTCAGCCACACAGATAAATGAAGTCCTGATACATGCTCCAATGCAGATGAATCTTCAAAAGATTATGCTAAGTGAAGTCACTCAGAAAAGGACAAATATTGTATGATCTCGCTTATATGCGATAATAAGAACAGACAAATGTATAAAAACCAAAGTTTATTAATGGTTACCTGGGTGAGTCTCTGTTCAGGAAACAGTGAATTTGTTTTTGGTGATAGGAAATTTGGCAACGATTATGGGTGATGGCTACACAACATGATTAATGTAATTGATGGCACTAAATTGTACACTTCAAAAATATGGAAATAGAAAAAAAAAAAAATGGTACCCCAACTGGGAAGGAGGAAGCAAAACTATCCCTTTTCACAGATGACATGATCCTATATACAGAAATCCCCAAAGATTCCACAAGAAAGCTATTAGAGCTAATGAATTGAGCAAAGGGGCAGCACACAAGGACAACACACAATAATCAGTCAGGTTTCTACACATCAGTAATGAGGAAACTGAAAAAGAAATAAAGAAAGCAGTACCATTTACAATAGCACCTAGAAGAACAAATCAGCTAAGAATAAATTTAACCAGGAATATGGAAGTCTTATACACTAAAAACTACAAAACATTACTAAAAGAAATTAAAGACAACCTAAATAAGTGGAAGGACATTCCACATTCATGGGCTGGAAGGCTTAATTATAACAAATGTATAGACTACCTTATAGATGTCAATACTACCCAAAGCAATCTGGGCAAGGTACCCAAAATACCTAAAGCAATCTTCAAGAAGAAGAAAGTAGGAGGATTCACACTTCCCAATTTCAAAACAAACTACAAAGCTACAGTCATCAAAACAGCCTGGTACTGGTATAACAACAGACATATAGACCAATGGAAGAGTCCAGAAATAAACTCATACATTTGCATTCAACTGATTTTTGACAAGGGTGATAAGTCCGTTCAGTGAGGAAAAAAGAGTGCCTTTAATAAATGGTGCTGGGAAAACTGGATTTCCACATGCAGATGAATGAAGCAGGATCCATGCCTCACACCATATACAAAAATCAATTCAAAAAAGATCAAGGACCTAAACGTGAAAGCTAAAACCATAAAACTGTAAGAAGAAAACAGAGATATGACTACAGGACCTACTTTTTAACAATGAATTATCAGCTATGACACCAAAAGTACAAGTAACAAAGGATAAAATAAATAGGATCTCACAAAAATCAAATACTTTGTTCAAAGAACTTTATCAACAAAGTGAGGAGACAACCTACAGTTGGGAGAAAATTCTGGAGAACCATGTATCTGATAAGGGTCTAATACTCAAAAATATGTTAAAAAAAAAAAAAAAAACCTGTAACTTAACAAGAAAAAGACACCCCCGCCCCCCCCAAAAAAAGAACAGGGAAAGGATTTAAACAGACATTTCACCAAGGAGGATATATAACTGGCCAAAAAGCATGTGAAAAAATGCCCAACATGATTAGTCATTGGGGGGAAAAAAAAACCAAACCCATTGCCATTGAGTCGATTTCGCACATAGCCATTAAAAAACAAAAAAAACTATTCGTAATTTACAATTCTTTGCAAAGAAAACATTAGGCCCAGATGATTTTACAGTACAAGTTCCATCAAACTGTTAAGAAACAAACCACTCCAATTCAAACTCTCCCAGGCAACAGATAAAGACAAACTCACTCACCATAGAAGGCCAGTGTTAACTTTACTGCCAAAATCAGACATGACAGTTAACAAAGAGAAACGACAGGCAATTACATTCATGAACAGATGAAAAACCTTAAATAAAATATTAGGCAACTCAAACTAGTACTGCACAATCAAGATAATCCATTAAGACCAAGCTGGGTTATTTCAGGAACGCAGGAGTGAATTAAGAATTTTAAAAAATCTTAATTTAACATTTAACAGATTAAATGAGAAGAACCACAAGATGTTCTCCACAGGTGCAGAAAAGCATATGACAAAATTGCAAACAAAGTCCTTCCTATCTGAATGAAGGATATCTACAAAAGCTCACAGCACACGTCATTCGTAATGGGGAGACACTAACTTTAAGACCTGGAACAAGACATGTACGGCCATTACAATCACTTCTAATGAACACAGATCTAGAAGTGCTGCCAGCATATTAAGAAAGGGAAAATACACAAAAAGGAAAAGCCCAAACTGTCACTATTTGCAGACGATATAACTGTCTACATAGAAAAGCCAGAAGAATTCTAGAAAATACATTAGAAATAAGAGTTATCAAGTGGCTGGCTCAAGATCAAATTTTTAAAAATCCATTCAATTTCTATTTACAAACAAACAGAAAATAAAATCTAAAACAAAACAATTTTAACAAAAACTGTTAAATACATAGATATCAACATCACAAAAACGTGGAAGATCTGTGCAGAGAAGATCACAAAACCATATGAAAGGAAATTAAAAACCTAAAAGAAGACAAGAAGGCTCAAAGTCTTAAAATCTCAATTCTCTCCCAAACTAATTCAAATTAAACCTCAAACAGTTTTTCATGTCACCTGACAAGCTGATTTTGAGGTTTTACAGAACAAAAGTTCAAGAACAGCTGAAACTCAAATCCCTCCCTATATCAAGATTTCTTATAAAGCTAAAAACATTAATAAGGATTAAGCCAGTGTGGTATCAGCATGTTGCAGTTAGGTACCATCAAGTCAATTTTAACTCACCATGACCCCATGTGACAGAGTAGAACTGCCCCAGAGGTTTTTCTAGGCTTTAATCTTTATGGGAACAGATCACCAGGTGTTTCTTCCACAGAGCTGCTGGGTAGGTTCGAATTGCCAACCATTCAATTAACAAACACCTAAGCACATTAACTGTCTGCACCACCTAGCAATTTCTTTTGGCTCATAAACTCCCCCCAAAAGCTTTTAAAAATTACAAACCCCTTCACACATCAAGACGACATTTAAAAGATTTCAGTATAAGTTTAAGTAACTGTAAAGGATGAATTTCTGAAGTATCATGGTGACATTTTCAAATAAAACTGATACATCAGTCTTCCAACTGTATGTCATTATAATTATTAATATACAGCTGATCATAACTATATATGTTGATAATTATAAAAAGTGAAATCTTATTGAAAAAGCATCTCTTGAGACAATGGGGTAGATGCCTGGACTGGAACAATGCCCTGGTAACATTCCATGTGGGGGAGTGGAAGGCTACTGTGAAAGGGAAGATAAGAAAGGAGAACTAGCAGGTGACCTGTACCATAAGCCTCAGGCATTACCAATTTTAGAAAAGAACCCCCAAAAACCGGTTGCCATCAAGTCGATTTCAACTCATTGCGACCCTACAGGGCAGAGGAGAACTGTCCCATAGGGTTTTCAAGGAGTGCCTGGCGGATTCGAACTGCTGACCTTTTGGCTAGCAGCCGAGCTCTTAACAACTGTGCCGCCAGGGCTCCTAGAAAAGAATACATACAAAAATTAAGGATCTAGAAATTGATTCATTAACACCATTTGTACCCAAGCACCCCTTGGAAAAATCTTCCTAACTCCCCTGGGGGTTATGAACCCCAGTGTGAAAACTTAAGAGAAATTCTTGTACCTGTGTACCAGAAAATACACACAAGAATCTTCATTAACAGTACGTTTTAGAAACAATGAAAATGTCTATCAACAAGAGAATGCATAACCGTGTTAGATTCACGCATGGAATATTATACAGCAGTAAAAATTTATGGACTTACATCTATATTCAAGAATATCATAATGGTGAATAAGTCCTAGAAAACTACATCTGGTAGGATTCCTTTTTTTTTTCCAACTCAAAAACAATAGAAACTATACATTGTCAAGAGATATATATATATATCTGATAAAATTATTTTTGAAAAGCCAAGTGATGACATGAAATTCAGGATAATAGTCACCTCTGGAGATGAGTACATGCAATACTGGTAATTTTAATTTTTCGACTGAGTGGTAGACTCATTTTTTACTGCTTTGCGTAGTTATATATATCATGTATGTATCAAACATTACACTGAAATAACCGAAAAGATTAAGATAAACCATTCGTTATATTAATTTTTTAAATTAAATCTCCTCACTGGACACTAAAAAGGTACATATACCACAGAAATTACTGTCTTTACATCAACCATAGGAACTGATACACGCTAGGAAGACGATAAACGTTCATTAGAATTAATCTTATGAGGACCAAATGAGATAAAAACTGAGCCAGTTAGCTGTGAGAGAAGAACCAGTAGACGGAGACACGAGCAGAAGCCAACGTGGCTCCAAACAACAAGCTGAAGTTACAGAGAAGGCAAAAAACGTGAAAGTCTGAGAGCATGAAGTGTTAGCAAGAAACAGGTGTTCTCACTCAAAACAAGGGAGTGTGAAAATTGGTAAATCGCTTGGAGAGCATCTGTGATATCCATGTATCTTACTATCAAAGCAGATCTACTACTAGATATATTTCCTAGAGAAGCTTTCAAATGCGTGTACAAGCAGACAGGTAGGTAAAAAGATGTTTATTGCAAGAGTGCTTTTAAGAGCAAAAAGCTGGGAACAACTTCAAAGTCCATCCATAGATAAATGGATAAATGAACTATGGTATATTCATACAATGGAACTCTATACCGGTAATTTAAATGAATGAGCCAGAAACAACAAAATCATCTGATTTATTCATATATAAATCTCAAAATGTGATACAAAGTAAAAATAGCAAGTTGCAAAAAAAAAGTACATGTAGTTTAATACCATTATGTAATGTTTAAAAACACACACCAGTATATATTGGTTATGGATTCACTCTGATCGAAGTATAAGATATGCAAGGGAATGACAAACACAAACCTGAACACAGTGGCTTTTGTCTAGGAAAGGAGGGGGAAAAACGAGAAGCACCCCCATATGGGCAACATTTCATTTAAAAAAAAAAACAAAGGATCTCAAGTAAATTTGGCAAAATATTCCAATTAAAAAAAAATTTTTTTAAGCACCTGTAAAATCTGAATTATGGATTGGGTAGACTCCCCCCTCCCCGTAATTTATGCGTCAAATAGTCCAGAAATTAAAAAGAAAACTTTGCAAGAGTAAGAAAATGGAGCAGATGGCGAGAGAAAAACACCAAATGCAGCTCTTGAGCGCAGAGCACACAGTCCTTGAGCAAGAGTAGTAGTCAAGTTCCTGATGCATTTGACTTTTCTTGGCCCTGTCTGTGTACTCTAATAATGAAGTCCATTTTCCTTAAGATAAAATGCAAATTCCTTGCAATCAAAAATGTCCTAACCAGAGCCGAGTAATTATGAGAAAACTGCGCCCAAAGGAGGAGTAAGATTTATCAGATTTCTACTTTATTTCCCTCTCCTGCACGCTGCGCAGAAGCAAAAGAGATGATTTACGTGAAAGCCATAGAACCCTAACTAAACCGTTAGCTGTTACCAAAAACGCTCAGGGTCGGCTACAAGGTATTGCCCGTTTGGCGGATGCATGGATTCTGGGGGAGGTTTGCAATTTGAAGGACTGTGACTAGGGTTCCTCTGGAAAACGCCCGCCGCAATGGTACCAGTCCAAATTCGCCTATGCCTTGCTCGGTTGTGGTCCCCCAATTCTATTCCCGGGAAAGGCTGGCTCCACAGGCCACACCTAACTTTGCAAATACCACGGAGCAGCTGGCCCGAACCGCTCCCGTCCTCCCAGTTAGTCTTTGGGGGTGTGGGGGGAGAGACTTCTCCTGGTCCGTTCCTTGGGGAGGGGCGAGCGCCGCACTCCGCTGCCAGTTCTCACAAAAACAGGTGGCAGGTACGTCGGAGCACACAGATGGTGGGCTTGCACCAACGTTCCCGAACATTCGTCACGGAAAACTCGCACTCGCGCGGGAACACACTAGGGTTGAGATCGCTCCAAGAGGGGGTCGCGTCGCACAAGGCGCGGGGACGCGCACCCCCAGAAAAGAGCAATGACGCAAAGGGGGAGCCACCCACGGAAGCCGCGAAAAGAAAGGGTGTCCACAAAGGGGGTCCGGGGGCAGATCCGGGGGCGTGCCCGAGAGCGGGCTGGGGCGGCCACCGCCCCAAACTGGTATCGGAGACGAGGCGCGCGCGGACAGCAGAGGAATGTGCACGCAAAAGGAACGCTCCCACCCTCGCGCAGACCCCCAGCGGGGCACCCGCTTGCAGAAGGGGGACACCAGGCAAAGGAGACACACCCCGTGACCGTTCCCTGGCCCACGCAGACACACAGCGGGCACCACAGCGAGGGACACCCCGCAACGAGCACACGCTCCTGCAAGGGCTGTGAAGGATAAGGCCCCCTTTCCCCGGGAGTCTCGGCTGCAGCGGGACCACGTGACCTGCCGCGCGCCAAGGGTGCACTTACCGGGGCCCGCTGTCAGCGAGCCTCGGACGCTGGTAATTCCCTCAGCCATTACCGCCGCCGCCGCAGCGACCAGACCTCCACGTCAGCCGGGCGCGAGCGGGGGCGTGGGCGGGAGGCAGATTTGTCACGTGGAAAGGGAACACACATGCGCAGTGGGGCCAGCCCGCCCCCTCCCTCCGCGGCCGCGAGCTGAGCGCCCTAGCCTGCCCCTGCGCATGCGTCCACCCTCCGCGCGCTCCCTGCGAGGGTCGCGGTGTACGCGCGTGCGTGGGCGGGAGTGCGCCGTCGCTCCTTTCCTTTCTCTCAATTTTCTCTCTCTCGCACCCCGCCGTTCCGTAGTCGGCGCTTGCGCAGAAGACTCGGCGCGGAGGTGGCCGAGTTGGCGGGAGGGGCCCGGGTGAGCGCATGAAGGGCTGCTGGCCGAGGGCATACCCCACCCAGCTTTTGAGTGAGGCCTCGAATGAGAAACAAGCCCCAACAGAGAGCAGGGCCCAGGCCTGGGAGGCCGCGCGCGTCCAGGTCGGCGCCTCGCGGACCCCACTCTGCTCTTCCCTCCCCTTCCCCTGCGCAGGCGAAGCTCGCGGGGCTGGAGCGGCGTAGGTGCCTCCGCTGCCGTGCCCCCCGCAGCAGGTGTGCGCGCGTGCACTCGGGCGTGGGCTGGGGTGTGCGCAGGATGGCCGTTTGCAGTGGTTTCCGCTGAAATAAACCCCTGCGGGGGCTCTGCCCAAAGCAAAGTCAGGAGGGGCAAAGGGGTGTAAATCGCTGACGGCTTGTCTTCTTTTCCACAGATTGTCTAAAGCCACAGGGACAAAATGGTGGAAAATTCACCGTCACCATTGCCAGAAAGAGCGATTTATGGCTTTGTGCTTTTTTTAAGCTCCCAATTTGGCTTCAGTAAGTATATTCTTGAAGAGTGACTAGGAACCCTTTCTGGATGTCGAGGACAAGGAAACGTTGCGGTTTTTTTTAGAATGTATACACAGGAGCTGTGATTCTTTACAGCAATGTTTCTTTTTAAGGGAATTCGTTGTTCAAGATGTTTTATATGTAAGACGCTGGCCCAAGAGCTTTAATTTTAACACATATATTTATATAGCACCAGACATGATGGCAAAGTGTGTAAAATCTGGTTCTTGCCCTTAAGGAGGTCAGGGTCTTCTGGACCAGATGTTCACTGTGGTAAGTATCATGGAAGAACAGTGGACGGACGTTGAAATCAAACTGGGAGATCAGATTGGCTTTCTCTCAGAGACTTTATTCACAACACTTATTACAGAAGAATAATTAAGAGAGAAGGAAATGTGAAGGGCTTGGAGGAAGGCACAACCAGGTTGAAAAGTGAGTAGTTTGGTGTGGCTCCAGTGCAGCATGCAGGAACTGGAGAGTGATGGCAATTAAGCTAGAGAACTCCCATTGAAAGATAGACCCTTTAATCCGCAGAATGTCCCATTTTACAGATAAGGAAACTGACTCTCACTGAGACACTGACATACCCCAAACCCAAGACCCACTGCTGTCGAGTCGATTCTGACTCATAGCGACTCTATAGGACAGAGTAGAACTGCCCCATAGGGTTTCCAGGGAGCGCCTGGTGGATTTGAGCTGTCAGCCTTTCGGTTAGCAGCTATAGCTCTTAACCACTATGCCGCCAGGGTTTCCATAATATGCCCAGTCACACCAAAAAACCAAACCCATTGCCATTGAGCGGATTCTAACCCGTAGAGATCCTATAGGACAGAGTAGAACTGTCCCCATAGGGTTTCCAAGGCTATAGATCTTTACAGAAGCAGACTGCTACATCTTTCTTACTTGTAGCTGCTGGTGGATTCGAACCACCAGCCCTTGAGTTGGCAGCCAAGCACTTAACCACTGTGCCACCAGGGCTCCTTGCCCAGTCACACAGTAGGCCCCATATTGCCCCAAAAGGATTTTGGAATTATGAGAGAAACAAAAGGGAGAAAATTGGGTACCTTAATCCTACTTGCTGGAACTTCCTGAAAGCTGAGGGATGGGGGGAGGGGTGTGTGCGGAGGAATCTTAACTGAAAAAAACCCCACTTTGCACCATCAGTATAGCTTGGAGATGGCCTAATGGCCAAGCTGTTGACTAAGGGAGTTTGTGGAGTGAAGAAGTTACGTCATTGTTAGTTGCTGGCGAGTGAGCCCCAGACTCACGGCGACCCCACGCACAATGGAATGAAACACTGCCTGATCCTGGGCCATCCCATGATTGATTGTGGATCAGGCCATTGTGATCAACAGGGTTTTCATTATAACTAAATTCAAATCCTTACTCCTCCACAGATTAGCTGTGTGATCTAGGGCCACTTAACCTCTGTCTTAGCCTTCAGGTTCCTTATCTGTAGAAGTGGGTGGGAAGTGCTGATGATAATGTTTGTTGGATCTGTGTGTTGATCGATGTTTGTTGATCTGGCAGGAGCCAGATCATTCAAATCCTTGTGAGTCCTGATACGCACAAACGGTCCTGTGAGGTAGATACTGTTGTTATGGTCCTCACCTTCCAGGTGACGATACTGAAGCACACAGGTGGGTTTAAGTAACTTAACCAAGGTCACACAGCTAGCTGGAATTTGAACCTAGATACACTGTTTAAGAATATTTGCTCTAAAACATTTCATTCTGCTGTCTCTTAGGGCTGTTTTGAGGATTAATCAGGGTAATTTATATAAAGCACTTACAGCAATGCTTGGGATACAACAGGTATTCAATAAATATTAGCCACTGCTATTATTATTAACATCGTTTTGTAATCCTAGTGTTTAATAGAGTACTTGAAGGATTAGAAACTATGCAAATAAATAAAAGCAATGGCTTTAATACTTAAATTCAATAGTACCTACAATCAAAAATTAATTTAGTAAATATTTATTGAGTGCTTAGTATATGCCAGACACTATTATAAGTCAGGGAGGAGCAAAACAAGCAGATATTTCCTAGTCTCATACAGTTTTCATTCTAGTAGAGGCACATAGGCAATGAACAAATTAAGTGAAACGTGCACAATGTCAGATGATAGCATGCCCTTTGGGGAGAAATTAAGGACGAAGGATAAGGAGTGGAAGAACTTTGTGATTTTGAATAGAGCAGTTGGGATGTACCTGAGAGATTAGGTTTAAGCAAAGACATGAAAAGTGAGGGAGCTAGGTGGGTGGTTCTCTGGAGAAAGAGCACCCCAGAGAGAGAACAGCCAGTGCCGACGCCCAGAGGGAGACACATTCCTGTGAGTTCAAGGAATAACAGGAAGGTTGAAGCCTGAAAAAGTGAGGTCAGAAGCCAGCTCTGGGCAGTTACGATAAAACTAGGTGCTGGGTACAGGAGGATTACATGATTCTCTCTCTACATTGAAATGTTTACTAATTTGAAAACAACCAAGGTAATTGCAGATTGTGATGAAGGCTTTGAAGTAAATAGAGGGAAATGATAGTAATGTGGGGGGCGGGGCAGCAGATGGAGGGACTAATGGTCGGGGAGAGCCCCTGCTGCCTGAAAGAGAAGGGACCAGGCATTGAAAAGAGCCAAGGGAAGAGCAGACAGGTCCAGGCAGATGGCACTTCAAGCACAGTAGCCCTGAGGAGGAAAGGTGTGAAGAACAGAAAGGAGACCACTGTGGCTGGAGCATAGTGCACAAGGCTTAGAAAGGACATTGGAGAGGTGGGCAGGAACCAGATCATTCAAGTCCTTGTAGGCCTTGGTAAAGAGCTTGGATTTTCAACGGCAGTGGGTAAGGGCGTTGAAGGGCTTGAACAGTTGAGGAATATGGTTTACTTAATATTTTTGGAAGATCATTCAACGCTGTATGGAGAATAACTTCTCAGATACTCTCTTTGGTGTTAAAATTACGAGTCACCCAATCCGAAAACCTGGCTGTCATTCCCCATTTGTCCTTTTTCTTCTGCCCATAACTCATTCATTCGCTCCTGCCACGGAATCTGCTGTAGGCCTCTTACTGTCTGATTTTATTACCACCAAATACGTCCTCCAGAGAGCCACCAGAGCAACCCACTCAGAGGCAAATCTGAACTTCTCTGCTTAAAAAACCTCTTTGGTGGGTGTGTGGATGGTTCTCTCTCTCTCTGTAGCCCACTTTTGCACTTTTATATCTCAGTACTCACAGCAGCTCTGAACTGCTCGTGTTGTCGTTAGGTGCCTTCAAGTTGGTTCTGACTCATAGCTACCTGTGTATGACTGTTTATGGTTTCCCCCAAATACGTGACATTCTTTTGTCACCTCCGTATTTTTCTTAATGGTCTTGCTTCTGGGAACGTTCTTTCCATCTTCATTATCTCTTTGCATAGCGACCTCCCTTACGGGAGCTTACCTCCACGCATCCTTTGAGTCAGCTCAGGCATCATCTTCAGGAAGCCTTCCCTGATCTCCCCAATTTGTGTTAGGTCACTTTTTTCTCTCTTCTAATGATACCTTACGTAGGTTTGTCACTGTACTTGTCTATGATTACCTGGGGAGTAGCGTAGTATGAACAGACTGTTTGGGTTCACACTGCAGCTTTGTAGCTCTTACTGTGAGACTTCGAGCAAGTTACTTGATTCCCCAAGCTTCAGTGGTCTTCATCTGTGAATTAGGGCTAATAATAGCTCCCACCTCAAAAGGGTTTTGAGAGGCTTAAGTAAGATACTACATGTGAAGTTCCTTCCACTACACTTGGCTTGTTTCTGTCTCCCACCCTAGTTTGTGAGTTCCCTGAGAATAAGGACTGTTTTAGTTTCCTCTATAACGTTTTTTAAAAAAAAAAAAAATTTTTTTTTATTGCGTTGGCCTTACATAGTGTCTGGCACATAGTAGTAGATGTTCAAGAAATGATCATTCATTTCATTAATTAAACTAATAAATCACTTCTGCTTATGGATTTATAGTGTTTCATTATGATTGTGTTGCATTAACTTTAAGAGCTATGTTAATGCTTCAAGCCAGTTCCTGGCCACCCTTTCCCTTGGCCTCTACCATCTAAAAAAAAAAAAAAAAAAAAAGGCACCAAATCTCTCTTCAGATCCCTCATGTTCTCTCTCTGTATCATGGCAGGGAACATCATTTCATCTATTTTCCCTTCCTGTCATCTGCAGGCTCCCTAGCCATATACGTTTTTAATCTGGCTTACCTCCTACTCATCCTTCACACCTTAATTTCCACCTGCGCCTGTCTGGGCTAAGGTTCTTCTCTTGTGCTCCCGTGTCGTCTTTTATCACATAGTCATCAGCAGTTATCATAGTGTAGTGACAATATCAATTTCCTCAACTCTGTTCTCCACTAGATTTTAAGCTCAGGGAGGGCAGGGGTTGTCTCTTTCAAGTTCATTATTGTATCTCAAGGTCCTGACGTAGTTTTATACTACATATTTGTCAAGAAAAAAACAATCAACACTTCATCATCGTTGATTTAAGTAATTGGAAATCTGTCTTTGCCGCTTACCTTGGGCAGACGATTTAACCTTTCTAACCTTTTCATTTCCTCATCTGTAAAAATGGTATACATACGTCAGTTTGAAGATTAAAGGAAATAATGCATGTAAAGTGCTTATAACTGTGCTTAGCCCGAAGTGAGTGCTCAGATGGCATCTGTTACTACACAGGGACAACAGCAAAAAACCAAACCAAACCCACTGCCGTTGAGTTGATTCCAACACATGGCGACTCTGTAGGACAGAGTAGAACTGCCCCTGTAGGGTTTCCAAAGCTGTAATCTTTACTGAAGTAGACTGCTACATTGTCTTGGTCATCTTGTGCTGCTCTAACAGAAATACCACAAATGGATGGCTTTAACAAAGAGAAGTTTATTCTCTCACAGTCCAATAGGCTAGAAGTCTGAATTCAGGCGCTAGCTCTGGGGCAAGTCTTTCTATGTCAGCTCTGGAGGAAGGTCCTTGTCATCAGTCTTCCCTTGGTCTGGGAGCATCTCAGCGCAGGAATCTCAGGTCTAAAGGAAGCACCCTGCTCCCGGCACTGCTTTCTTGGTGGTATAAGGTTCCCCTGTCTCTCTGCTTGCTTCTCTGTTTTATATCTCGGAAGAGATTGGCTTAAGACACTACCTAATCTTGTAGACCTTACTAGTATAACTGCCACTAATCCATGTTATTACATCATAGTGACAGGATTTGCAACATATAGAAAAATCAAATAAAATGGTGGGCAATCACACAATACTGAGAATCATGGCCCAGCTAAACTGACAGGTATTTTGGGGGGACACAATTCAATCCATGACATACAGCTTTCTCCCAGCAGAGCCACTGGTGGGTTCGAACCACTGACCTTTCGGTTAGCAGCCGAGCACTTTAATCACTGCGCCACCAGGGCTCCTTCAAAAACAGCAAAGGGTACCACAAAGCATTGGCATTAAGGGAAATGAGATTGTATCCAGGGAGATAAGGTAGAAACTCAGATTGCAGTGTATTGGACCAAGGGTAGGTAAATTGACCTTTAAGTAGCTAAATGTCATAATTATTCCCATCTCTCTCGGGTGGGGGTGGGGGTGAACTGTTGAACACTTGCTATGCATAAAGCAAACTGTTAGGTTTATAGGAATTACAGCAATTGCTAAGACATGACTTGTGCCTTTAACTTGCCTAAAATGTAGTGTGAGAGTTAATGTATATTTTTGAATAATAACTGATACAAGGTAATTGTGGTTTTATAAGGATGGTACAAATAAAGAGCTAGAAAAACTGAAAGGAGGGAAAAATCATTTCTGAATAAATTAGAGAAAGGTTCAGAGGAGCTTTTTATCTAAACCTTGATGGACTGGTTGCATGCCTTACTGATGTTTCTCTCACTGTTTTTTTTTTTTCCTCTTCTCTGTTTTACAGTACTATATCTTGTATGGGCTTTTATTCCTGAATCTTGGCTAAACTCCTTAGGCTTAACCTACTGGCCTCAAAAGTAAGTTTAATATGTTTCTTAAATAAAATGTCCTTAAGACTGTCTAAGTCTTAAATATATTTTCTTAAGATCTATTAATAGCAATATAAAAATTGAAAACTTTGTAAAGGTCATTTATTGATATACCTGTAAGTAAAGGTGATTGGCTGAACACATATGTTTATCTCCATTTCCCCCCAAAATCTCACTAAAATGACTATAAAACCAAAACCAAACCCAGTGCCGTCGAGTCAATTCCGACTCATAGTGACCCTATAGGACCGAGTAGAACTGCCCCATAGAGTTTCCAAGGAGTGCCTGGTGGATTTGAACTGCTGACCTTTTGATTAGTAGCTGTAGCTCTTAACCACTATGCCACCAGGGTTTTCAAAATGACTCTATAGGAAAAAAAAAAAAATTGAAAAATGTATAAACCCACAGGGACAAAGTGAGATAGAGATAGAAGGTAAGAGGTGGATTTTAGGAAGTGAAGAGCAAGTACGTGAGAGGTAACTGACTTAGTCTCCACTTCTTCCACTGCAGTGAAATTGGGGAGCCAGCAAGAATATTTGTACCCTAGAACTTTTTTTTAGAACACAGACAGGCTCAGGCACTGGAGGTAGCAGGTATCTCTAAACATGGTATTTCTGGGTTGCGTTGAAACTGTTTAAGGAGCAGTTAGACCCTCAGACCCCCCTCCCTAAGGCCTGAGAGCTAGATTGCGAACCATCCTCTGCACTGGCAGAAGACAGGCGTTTTCACTCTAGAGAAACATAATGAGGCCTCCAGCCTGGGGATATTAGGGCTAACTGAGCACAAAAATGAGGTGTCTAACTGAAAACGGGGATGAGTGAAAGCCCGCATTGCTGAATGAGAAGATTCTCCAGCTCCTTTCTTTACTAGGCTCCCAGGCTTGTGGCTACCAAGTTCACACCACCCTACTCCTCTCAGGAAAAGATCGGAGGCTTCTCCCTGAGGAAGCTGACCAGCCCAAGAGAAAGGATCTGTAGTTTCTGACATGTGGAGGTCCTCTAATGAGGCTCACCAGTTGGCCTCTCCTGCCTCCGTATACACAGGGCTTCCAGTTAGCTTGTTGGTACTTCAGTTCTAAATACGCATCGACAACCATAACTCACCAGATGTCAGAAGAAAGCCTCTAACATGAAAGGCAAAAGAAAAAAAGGAACTTGAAGAAAATGAAGGTAATGTAGGGAACAGAAGGTAATTTGAGTAACATAAAATCCTTAAAGAGATAAGAAAAGATGTAACTATGAAACAGACACAGACTGCTATTTAAAAATATATATATATTCAGGGAAATATGGTATTTGGAAATTACAAATATAATAGCTAAAATTAAAAATGTAATGGAAAGGTTGGACAATAGACCAAAGGGTAATCTTCCAGAGGGTAGAACAAAAGTGAAAGAAATGAAAAGGTGAAAGTATAACCGCTAAAATTCTGTTAGAAGTTCTGGAAAGAGAAAACAATAGGGAGGAAATTATTAAAAAAAAAATACAAAAAACTTTCCTTGACCTGCACATGAGATTTCAGATAGAAAGGGCCCACTGAGTAATTTTTAAAACTCCGTAAATGGTTTAAAGGCCCCCACCAAGGCACATCGTAAAGTTCCAGTACACCTGAGAACACAGAAGGTCACATACAGTCCTGAGTCAGAATGGCCTTCCCAACAGCAACACTGGGTGAACAAAGGCAATAGAAAGGAAGTATTCCCAGCCTATAATTCATACACAGCTGCACTGTCAGTCAAGACTGAAGGAAGCACACCTAGCACTCAGGTCATGACTTCTATAAACTCTTCTCCAATAAAAGGAACTAAGGCTCCTTGGAGAAATGGCTGTTTCTAGCTGTTTCTAGGACTGGGGTAAAAAAAAAAAAAAAAGGACTGGGGTAGGGAAAATAAAAGATGAGCCTGTAGCATCCGATAGTGCCAGAAGGTGAGAAAGTGCCCCTTACCCTCCCAGGAAAGAAGACAAGACAGAAAAAGGCTGGGGCATGTCAAAAGATCACAGAACCAGCCTGACAGAGCTTCTGATGGCCAAAGGTGGAATAATTTGAGCAACAAAGTAAGTGACTATGGTATGAGTATAACCCAAAGAATAAATGTTTGCGGATTCATGCTGATATAAATAAATGAGCAAGTAGATAATTCAGAGAGAAAGGACAAATCTTCCTTACAGAAGAATTTCAAATATAGAAGTGATGAGGAAAATAGGAAATCAGCATTTAGATACCACAATAATAATGGCCACAGGCAAAATCCACTAATGAATGCCAAAATCAGTGGGTAAAACTTCAAGGATATATTTAACAGTTGCATAGCCCCAAAATATCTCCCATACGATAGTTGTTTATTACTGTGGTAGTTTTAACATCTGTCCATAAATTTTTTGATACTTTTCCCTTCAGGAGTGTGCCTTAATTCCCCTTGAGAGTGATCTCAATTTAGCAACTCACTTCTAATAAACAGATTAAGGAAAGGAGAAAATAGTAACTTTACAGAAGCCAGGCAGACACTGCCTTAACCAAGTGATCAAGGTTAGCATTGCTAATAGTAAGTCACAGTGATAACTCACACACGCACAGTATGATGTGGTAAGAAGGGTGCTTCAGTTCTGTGGTATTCGTCTCCAAAACCTAATAACTCTAGGTATGGAATATTCTACAAAATACCTTAGTAGTGTGTTAAGACCATGAAAGACCAGGGAAGATTGAGAAACTGTCACAGACTGGAGGAGACTAAGTAAACATGATGAAATGCATCATTTTATACCTGAATTGGCTCTAAAAAAAAAAAAAGAACCATTGCCATCAAGTCAATCCTGACTCATAGCAACCCTATAGAACAGGGTAGAACTGGCCCATAGAGTTTCCAAAGAGCAGCTGGTAGATTGAAACTGCCAACCTTTTGGATAGCAGCTGAATGCTTAACCGTTGCACCACTAGGCCTCCAAATTGGCCCTAGAACAGAAAAATGGGAGTAAAAACCTGGTGAAATCTGAATAAAGCCTGTGGTTAACAGTGTTGTACCAATGTTAATCTCACTTTTGGTAAATGAACCATAGAAATGTGAGATGTTAACACTCAGGGAAGCTGGGTAAAAGCTACATGGTCATGCTCTGTGCTACCTTTGCAGCTCTTCTTCAAATCTAAAATATTTGAAATTAAAGAGTGAAGAAAAAAAGGGAGTATGAAAGCATTTTCAGACACAAATGGTTCCAAATGATCTACCTCCTGTGTACACTTTATGAGAAAGTTCCTGGAGAGTACGCACCATGGAAACAAGGAGGTAAAGCAAGAAAGAAGAAGACGGGATCCAACCCTGAAGAGAGGCCAAGGGAGGAAGTTCTAGGCTGTTGGCTCTGCAGCCTGCTGAGAATATGACCTGGCCAGATGGGAGCAGGAGGGAGAGGAGCTCCCGGAGGGCTGCACCCAATAAAACCTGGCATTTCAGAGTCCTGTCAGGATTTGAGTATACAGTACTGATAGGTACATGGGAAACCAAGGAAACAGACAAAAAAGGTGAAATGACTAATTACAAGAAAAACAAATAGTTGCACAAAAAAGAAAATATGATACACTAAAGTGCTCAGTTGCAAACATTGTTTATATAGTCACAATAATTTTAAAAAACTGACATAACCAAAAACTGTGATGTAAGTACAGTAAGAGGATAGGAGGAATGTGAGAGGGCAGAGAGTAAAAGAGCTGAATCCTTCATCTCCATGTTAGGCCACGAAGAGAAAATGTCTGAAATTGGAAAAAATCAAGAAATAATAATAGGGGCATGTTATGTAGAAATGTGGAGGTAAATACCAGAAGAAACAGCAAAGGTGTTGGAAGTGTTCGCTTTTAGGGAGTGAGGTGCCAGGACAGGGATGGGTGGAATACAGGACTACAGGTTTTCATTGTCAGGCTTGTGAAACTATTTGTTATATTCTCATGTATTGCTTTAATAAAAATTAAAGTAATATGTGTATGTAACATACAAAGCTTTTAATTTAAAAAGCTAGAATGTTAGCTTTGTGACTGACTCTTGAGAATTATAACTTTTTAGGGTGTTTATTATTTACTGTAAGGAGCCCTGCTGGCACAGTGGTTAAAGCAATCAACTGTTAACTGAAAGGTTGGTGGTTCGAAACCACTGGTGGCTGTGCAAGAGAAAGATGGGGTAGTCTGCTTCCACAGAGATTTACAGCCTTGATAACCCTGTGGGGTTGCTATGAGTCAGAATCAACACGATGGCAGTAGTTTGGTTTTTTTTTGTTATTACTGTAAGGAGCCCTGGTGGCACAGTGGTTAAAGCACTCCGGTGCTAACTGAAAGGTCATTGGTTCTAACCCACCAGCCACTCAGTGGGAAAAAGATGTGGCAGGCTGCTTCCATAAAGATTTACAGCCTTGGAAACCCTATGAGGCAGTTCTTCTCTGTCCTATGGGGTCCTTATGAGTCAGAAATGGGTTTGGTTTTTGGTTTTATTACCTACTATGATATTCTCTTCCACAGATACTGGGCAGTCGCGTTACCTGTCTATCTCCTTATTACAATAGTAATCGGGTATGTACTCTTATTTGGAGTTAACATGATGAGCACCTCTTCACTTGATTCCATTCACACGATCACAGGTGAGTATGTGGAAGGAAAGTGCTGGGGATGGAGGAGTGGAGTATTACCACTTTTCTCAAGAAACGCAACTGAGATTAATAAACTGTAATAGGTAACAGTCATTGGCACAGTAAAAAGAATCTCGGAAAAACAAATACAAAGTTATATGAGAGAAAATATTTACATGGAAATAACTTCTGATGAATATGCTGTTTATAGCACTAGTTGACAGGTGTATTTTCCCATAAAAACCACAAGTATTTGTTCTTCAGCAGCTTGCCTGAAAGAAACTCCTTTTTTCCTACATAGGAACTGTTGATCCAAACTCAACCCAACCCATTGCCATCGAGTTGACTCTGACTCTTAGTGACCCCCATTGGACAGAGTCGAACTTGCCCCTTAGGGTTTTCCAAGGCTGTAATCTGATGGAAGCTGACCTTTCTTTTAGCAGCTGAGCACTTTAACCACTGCACTTCCAGGGCTCTCACTGTGGATCAAGGGGTGGCAAATAGGGTCATGCAGACCTTGTTTGGGAGGAGGGATTTGGGGTAAGGGGGGCATGTCCTCCCCAGGATCACTGTGTACACCTTATCCCAATTAAGTGGGTTGAAGAGCCACGGCAAGTTTTTGTAGTTTTTTTTTTTTTTTTTTTTAAGTTCTTTTATTTCAAGTCTAAAGATTAAAGTGAGGCTGGCGCAGGACCTGGCAGTGTTTCGTTCTTGTACAAAGGGTCACTATGAGTCGGAACCAACTCAATAGCACCAAACAGCAACAACAACAAAGATTAAAATAAGATTTCTGAGCTTACTTAGATTCTAGGAAGTGAAGTGGTTTAGTTTTTCAACATTTTAACACTTTTTTTTTTTTTGTGAGACTATGCAGTCTATTTTGAAAATCAGTTATAGTATTTCTTTCCTGATAACCTACTATATTCTCTGCATTGTTGACTGAAATTACAGTAAACAGACAGTTTGCACAGAGGGAAAATTGTTAAGTTTGCATGAATGATTATGCCAAATGGTTTAATAGCCTTCGGGGTGTTGAGTGAAATAGATTTTCAGAGTCTGGTTATAATTCTGCCCTTAGGAGAGCTGTGCAGATAGAACTTTAATCGTCATTGTGCAGTTGAATAAGATATTAATTCCTTATTCAAAGAAAAGCCACTTTGCCGACTGGATTTATTTTATTTTGATTAGGACATTCCGTCTAAAGAGAATTTAAATGTTCATTTAGTTATGTTAAACATAATCTTTGTCATTAACCAAACGTCAGCCTAGTAAACTATGGTGGATCTCTAGGGACCACAGAGACTGTAGAAGGAGTTACTTCGTTAAGCAAAGTTTTTTGTCCTCTTCTTGCAGATAACTATGCTAAAAACCAACAGCAGAAGAAATACCAAGAAGAAGCCATCCCAGCATTAAGAGATATTCCTATTAGTGAAGTAAACCAAATGTTCTTTCTTGCAGCCAAAGAACTTTACACCAAAAACTGAGCTGCATACAGACATACTGATGCCAAGCATTTATTTATAAATTCTTAACATACTAGTTCTGACCATTATTTTAATTATCTCTTATTAATAACCAGTATTGAGATGGAAAAAAAGTAAATTGAACTTCTCTTAGATTTTTTTAAGTTCCATTAATATTGTAAATGTTCTAAAATATTAGTTACTAATGAACAGAATACATAAAATACTGCATTGCTATACACCAGATTTTTTATAAAATGTCAGTATAAGCAAGGTATCCCTCCTCCTATTTGCCTTTAAAACGAAAAAAACCAAACCCGCTGCCATCAAGTCAATTCCGACTCATAGCGACCCTATAGGGCAGAGTAGAACTGCCCCATAGAGTTTCCAAGGAGTGCCTGGTGGATTAGAACTGCTGACCTTTTGGTTAGCAGCTGTAGCACTTAACCACTATGCCCCCAGGTTTGCCTTTAGAGGGCCAGAATTCAAACTCTCAAATGTGAGGAAAAGGTACATTTAATATTTATTGTCCTTGCCATGAGATTCATATTTAAAGAAACAAACAATTATTTACTGAGCACTTCTCTGTGCCAGGTATCTTTCTAGGCGCTGGGGATGTAGTAATGACAAGATTCTCAAAGAGCTTACATTTTAGAGGCAAGTTGAGACTGACTAAGCAAATAAACAAGGAAAACATCATATGTTATAAGTGCTCTGCAGAGAGTTAAAATACCACAATGTTCTAGAAGATAAAGGGATTACTACTTGACATTGGGTTGAGATTTGAATAGCTAAAAAAGGCGGCCAGTCATAAAAGATTAGAGGGGCAGGCTGAGCTACTGGTATGAAGCAAACAGACAAAGACCTTGAGGTGGGGAAGAACTTGGTGTGTCCTAGAAACAGAGAGAAGGCTAGCGGTGGGCCTAGTGCATGCTGAGCGAGCAGGAATGTGGTCTGAGGTGATCCTGGAGAGGGAGGGCCTGGGTCAGGAATGTGGTCTGAGGTGATCTAGAGGGGCAGGGTCTGGGTCAGGAAGGCTTGATAAGCCAGGATAGGACATTTGGATTTAAGTGTAAGTGTGATGAGCTTGAAGTACTTTAGGTTCAGAGCTGTTGGGAGGCTTAAGGAAGGGAGTGGCATAGCCTGATTTCTGTTTTTAAAAGGGCACTCGGGCTGCTGGGTGGAGAATGGATTGGGAGCAAGGCTTGGGAATAGGGCAAAAGTGGAAATAAGGAGACCAGTTAGGAGTCTGTTGCATTAGTCCAGGCAAGAAATTATTGCAACTTAGACCAGAATCATAGCAGTGGAGAAGTGGATAGCTTTAGGGCCTTTGTTGGAGACACAGCTAACTGACTGGGTAGATGGATATGATTGTGCAGCATAGGTAGGGCTGCTGTTGGTAGGTGCCGTCAAGTCAGTTTTTGACTTGTAGCAACCCACGTCAAAACCCATGCCAGGAGATCTGGAAGACAGCTACCTGGCCAACCAACTGGAAGAGATCCATATTTATGCCTGTCCAAAGGAAGGTGATCCAGCAGAATGTGGAAATTATTGAACAATATCATACAAAAGTAAAATTTTGCTGAAGATCATTCAAAGGTGGTTACAGCAGTACATCGACGGGGAACTGCCGGAAATTCACGCCAGATTGAGAAGAGGCTGTGGAACCAGGGAAATTGTTGTTGATGTCAGATGAATCCTGGCTAAAAGCAAAGAATACTAGAAAGATGTTTACCTGTGTTTCATTGACCCTGCAAAGTGATTCAACTGTGTGGATCATAATAAATTATGGATAGAGTAGAGGGTCAGTGAAAGAGAGGATGACCTTTAACAAGATGCATTGTCACAGAGGCAACAACAGTGGGCTCAAGCGTAACGACTATCGTAAGAATGGCACAGGACCAGGCAATGTTTCATTCTAATGTACCTGGGATCATTATGAGTTGGAACTGACTGGGCGGCACCTAACAACAACAATTGCTACAAAAATGGTTTTGGCCGAGCAGAGTCACTGAAAGGGTCTCCACACCACCTTTTGAGAAGGACTGTTGGTTAGCAGACCTCAGCCAGCATCTGTATGTGTGTGGTGAACTAGAGTGAAATAGACTGTATCAGACTGCACTGCACTCGGTAAGGGTATTTTTGTTGAACACCTCTTGTGCATCACTTCAGATCCTGTCAGCTTCTTTTCTTACTCCAGCCACTGATGACGCAGCAAGTTCCATGCAAGCTTTGAGAAGATTTACATAGGTGCCACAGGACACGGCCTCTCGGGGGCCCATATGTGTGCACTCTGGAAGGAGGGGAAGTTAATACCATAGGGCCACCCGAAACCCCACCATGGGTGCAGGAGTCAGTGGATCACTGTGTCCCCATTTCATCTCCCAAGCAGACGGTTCTGTGCTTCATGAACTCTTCTGAAGGCCTAGTGGGGTTGAGCTGCAGTCACCATGGCAACCGTGAAGTCAGTAATGCATGCCTGTATTGTCTTTCTCTGGTCTGCTCCCCTGCCTGCTCCCTAGGGTTGCTTTCCAAATGAGCTGCTTCCACACAAGCCTTTTGTCATGGGCTCTGTTGTCAGGAACACAAGCAAAGATGTTTTTATTTTGGAAGATTTTTTTTCTTCAGGTATATGTGTATGTGTGTGTTTACAGGGCCATGATGTATAATGCATTTCCCTGCTGTGTGTCCTAATTTATGAAAAACGCTTGAAAGACTGTTTTCCAGTGAGCCCAAATAAAAAATGTCGGTAATAAAAAAAAAGTGTTTCGAATTTTAACAAATCCACTTCTGATGATTAAGCTCCCAGGGAGGAATTAAAAGTCCAAATATGAAATCTAAATTACACACCAGCAGAATTCATAGCCAAAATTCTGTCTCCCTGCTTTCTTAATTTGTCATGTTCTACATAGAAGGGTCTCAGTCATATGCAGGAGTGGAGCCAGGGATTCCTCAAGAAGCTGCTGCTGGACTCTCCTTAAGCAAATTGATCCAACCCAGAATTTCTTGTGTGTCCCATTTTTTCAAAGTCAGTAGGACAGAAGAATATCATGTTACCAGCCCTATATACCCCCAGAACTGAGAAAACCCAAATAAGTCAGCTCCTGCAGCTGTTGTCCCCAGAATCCATTATGCTATACAGTACAGACCCCGCCTTACTTGCCAATAGCCATGGTGCAGACTTGATAGAATGTGGGGAAAGGAAGAGCAAGAAGAAATGGAGATTCTTCTAGATTTGTCTTACCAGGATACCATCTGAGTTGTGGTAGTTGCTGGGATTCTCAGTCACTGAGTTTAAACTCAGTTGGGCTATTTGCTGCTTTGGAGGAGGTGGAAATTGACTTATCCCATCTTTTAACATCAAAATAATCTGAGTGATGCCACTGAAACCAACCCTCCTAAAACTTCAGTGGCTTAGCATAATGAACGTTCATTTTTCAAAGAACAGCATTTTGAGATAGCTCTGAATGGGGCCCCATGGACAAGGACCCGATATTCTCTCCCCCACATTGCCTCATCGCTACCTGAGTCCCAGCATGCTACAAATCCTCCCCTATCTACATGAAAAGTTCTGTTTGCTGTCCTCGCTCCACTCCCATACTCCCCAGACAGACAGACAAACATACTGCTCCACCAAGGGAAACCTCAGCCCTCTGCTGGCCTGTCCTTCCTGGGATGGGAATGGAAGACATTGTATGTATTCTTCACTGAATCAATTTTTTAAAAAGTTGCCTTTGAGTAAATTCCAACTCATGGCGACCTCGTGTGTCAGAGTAGAACTGTGCTCAATGGGGTTTTCAATGGCTGATGTTTTAGAAGCAGATTGCCAGGGCTTTTTTCTGAGGTGTCTCTGGGTGAACTCGAACCTCCAACCTTTTTGTTAGCAGCCAAGCGCATTAACTGTTCGCACCACCTGGGGACTCCTTGGTGAATCTATAGTAGCAAAAAATGAGCAAGATGTCAGAAAGCAGCGCAGTAATCACCGTATTTCCCGCTTTTGCTAATATAGCTAATATAGTAAAAAATATATATATATATAGTAAGTAATGATAAACAAAAGCTTGTTGCAGCCAAGTCAAATCCAACTCATAGCAACCCTATAGGACCAAGTAGAACTGCCCCATAGGGTTTCCAAGGAGCACCAGGTGGATTTGGGCTGCCAACGTGTTGGTTAGCAGCAGTAGCTTTTAACCACTATGCCACCAGGGTTTCCAAGTAATGGTGTGTAGTTTTAATTTATAATTTTGAATACTAAAAATATTTGTGTGTTTATATATGTATGTATATATTTTTTTAATACAAATAGTGATTAAATACACATTTAAATGTTCAATTTCCAAAATCCCAGCCCCATGACTTCCTGACAATGTGACCTTAGGTAGGTACCTTAACCTTTCTGAGCCTCAGCCTCTTCATCTGTAAAATAACACCCATTTTATGCGAACCACAGCCTCACTTACCCTGAGACAGAAGAACTAGATGGTACCCAGCTACCACTACCAGCCGTTATGATCAGAGCCACAATAGATGGGTCCTGATGGAACAGGAGAGAAATATGGAACAGAATTCAAATTCTTAAAAAGTCCAGAATTACTGGACCGGTTGAGACTAGAAGACTCACAGAGACTATCACCCTGAAATACTCTAAAACTTAAAATTATCCCTTGAAGTCACCTTTCAGCTAAATAACAGATTGGCTCATAAAATAAAGAATATCACCCATGAGCAATGAGCTTCTTTAAGAAAAATCATCTATAGGAGACCAAATGGTCAAAAACTACTCGAAAGTGAAGATGAGAAGTTAAGGGGACGGGGAAACCAGAGTACTAGAAATGGTACAACCAGAATGGAATGAATGAGAATGATGACACATTGTGAAAAATGTAACCAATATCACAAACTAATAATTTGTGTAGAAATTGTCAATTGGGAACCTAACATGCTATGCAAACTTTCACCTTAAACATACTAAAATATTAATTAAAAAAAAAAAAACCCATTTTACAGGCTATCGGAAAACAAAGCATATAAGATAGTTAAAATGGTGCTTGGCACACAGTAGGCCCTGAAGCAATGGTGAGCATTACGACACCTCAGGCTTTTCCCCAAGGTGGCCCCTGTCCTGGAACCTTGTCCACCAATTCTTGTCCCTCCCTGTAGTAGCTTCTTGTGGCCTTGCCTCAAACTTAGTGGCTTAAAACACCAGAACTTTACTGCCTCACAGTTCTGGAGGCCAGAAGTTCAACATCAGATGCACTGGACGGAAATCAAGGTGTCAGCAGGGCACACTCCTTCTGGAGATCCAGGGGAGAATCCGTTCCTTGCATTTTCCAGCTTCTGATGGCTGCTGGCCTTACTTGGCTTGTGGCTGCATCATTCTGGTCTCTGTGGTCACGTGACCTCTTTTATATGTGTCAAATCTCCCTCTGCCTTTGGAAACCTGTGATTGGATTTAGGGCCCACCCAATAACCCTGGACAGTCCCTCCAAGTCAAGACCCTGCAAAGACCCTTTTTCCTTATAAGGTCCCCTTTATAGGTTCTGGGGATTAGGACCTGATATCTTTGGAGGGGCTATTAGCCAGCTTCCTACAATCATCATCTTTCAAACTGGAGTTTAAAACTCATCTTTAAAAAAAAACAAAAAAGAGTATTCCCTCAAGCCTGAGGATGAAAGCAGCATGCTAAGGATGGCACAGCAGAAAGAAGGAATGCCCCTGTCCTCGTCAACAAGGCTGTGCCACTGAATACCCCAGACCTGGAGGCACCCACTGCCATAATTGCTACTAAATTAGATATTCAATCCCTATATGAAAGCAAAAGAGCCCTGCTGGCATAGTGGTTAAGCACCTGGCTGCTAAGAAAAGTCAGTGGTTCAAACCAGCCACGCTGCAGGGGAAGGATGTGGCTGTCTGCTGTTTTAAAGATTACAACTTTGGAAACCCTCCCGGGAAGTTCTGCTCTGTCCTATCACTCACTGAGTCAGAATCAACTCGATGGCAAGGGTTTATGATCATGTGAAAGCAAGCAAGAAAACCAGGAGGAAAGAAGGGAAAAAGAAATATCTTCTAACTGCACTACCTCATGCCACAGGGTTTCTGAAGCTCTAAGTCCTTACAGGAGCAGACTGCTACATCTTTCTTCCTCAGAGCGGCTGGTGGGTCCAAATCACCAGCCTTTTCATTAGTAGCCGAGTGTTTAACCACTGTGCCACCAGGAGTCCTCCCTTTTCTGTAGTCCCACCATATTCATAAATCCAGTCAGGGTTCTTAGTGCATATGGTTCCTCTAATCTCACCATTGTAACTAGTCTCTTGTCTAAACTCCCCAAAGATAGGACGCTGGGTCTTTTGTACAAAGCACAGGGCTTCTTACATAGAGCTGGGTGCCAAGACTCACAGAGGAGATGCCTTTTGATGAAATGACCAAGGCCCCAGCCCAACAGTGACATCTGCCCTATATCCGTTGGTCGTTATTTTTACCAACTGTTCTTTGCACATCCACCGTACATAATTGTGTTCCTGAACAAGAAAAACATCTAGAAATGCTAAAGTCTTCCTGGAACCAAGGCTTTTTTACAGGAACCATTTTACAATTTTCCCATCCTCCTGCTGTGGCCCCCGAGAGTCCCAGAGCCTGGAGGGAACGCTTCTTGTTCTGGTTCTGTCCTTGGATGTGGTTAAACATAAAGCTTTCATTTAACGAGTGCATTACAGGAGGGCCAGACACTCCACTAAGTACTCTACCTTCTCTTTATCCCTGCAAGGTCCCTGTTATGGGCTGAATGGTGTCCCAAAAAAATATGTGCTGTAAATTCTAACCCCTATACCTGTGGATATAGTCCTATTTGGGAATGGGGTTTTCTGTTTTCTGTTAATGAGGCCATGTAAGTGAACCCATTGCCATCAAGTCGATTCTGACTCCTAGGACCCTATAGCACAGAGTAGAACTGCCCCACAGGATTTCCAAAAGTGTAATCTTTACAGAAACAGACTACCACATCTTCCTCCCCCAGAGTGGCTGGTGGGTTTCAACCACCGACCTTTCAGTTAGCAGCTGAGTGCTTAACCACTGCGCCACCAGTTCATGTTTTAAACCAGTCACCTGCAATATAAAAAGCAGATTAGGCACAGAAGCAAGGAAGCACAAATGGGGAAAATTGATGTCACGTTGAAATCTCCAAGGAAACAAAGAGAAGCCGAAAGAGAAGGATTTTCCCCCACAGCTAACAAAGAGAGCCTTCCCCTAGAGCTGGAGCCCTGAATTTGGTCCTCTAGCCTCCAACGGTGAGATAATACATTTTTGTCCATTAAAGGGACCCACTTGTGGTACTTCTGTTACAGCAGCACTAGATGACTAAGACAGTCCCTTTATAGATGAGAGTATGATGCCCAGTTTCAGGGGAGTCAACCGAGGCATAAGAAAAGTAAGCAACTCACTAAGTCACGTTGCCTACAAGCGTCAGAGTCACTCCAGAGCCGATGCTGTTACCATGGTGACTCACTGCCTTCCCAACAATAAACGTCTCTCTTATTCATTGTAGTCATCCAAGTATACACGCTTTCATTCAACAAACATCAGTCGAGCGTCAAATATCAACCATGTTCCAGGGGTGGGGGACACAGAGAGAAAGACAGAATTCTTGTTTTCAAATATCCCCAAGCTCATTTGGGGAAAGGGACAGGCGGTGGAGCATTTATGACATCAGGCTCAGGACTTAATAACAGCAAAGTACTCTAAGCACTGTGGAACACTGAGCAAGAGCAGCTACCCTTGCTGGTGCATAACCGATGAGGTAATACATTGCCAGAATCCTAAAAGCCAAGTAACAGCTAGGTGGAAAAGGGGGCAGAGGGGGAGTTTGCCAGATGGAAAGATGAATATATGCAAAGCAAGCAGTGTAAGGGGAAGACCAGTAAAGCTCAGGAGGCTGAAGGTGGGTTGGAAAGCCAAAGCTAATGGTAGGCCATCCAGAAGGTGGCTGAAATGAGGAACTGGGTATTGGGAGACTTGTGCCCTAGGAGAAAATGCTGAAAACCGCTGGTTTAATACATTTGCCATGAGAGAGAGGACTGAGACGGAATTTGGGAGGCAGAAGGAGGAAGAACACCAGCAGATTGAAAAGACGCACCAGAGAACCAAAACTGTTCAGTATTGGAGAAGCCAAGGAAAGAGAGATACAAGAAAGCAAAAACCAAAAGACCCAAACCTACTGCCGTCGAGTCGATTCCTACTCATAGCGACCCTAGAGGACAGAGTAGAACTGCCCAATAGAGTTTCCAAGGAGCACCTGGCGGATTTAAACTGCCGACCTCTTGGTTAGCAGCCGTAGCACTTAACCACTACGCCACCAGGGTTTCCATACAAGAAAGCAGAGATGGTTAATGGTACAGAAAACGTGCAGAGGATGAGAAGTAAGGAAGGGTCATGGAATTTCACTCTGGCTTTCAAGAAAGAACCTTCTATACAGCAGGGAAGCTCAAAGCCGTATTTCAAGGAGATCCAGAGGGCGGCAGGGTCAGGCAGGAAGGTGGGACGAGACTGGTGGTATAGGCAAGGTCAACAATGGTCCTTGGATGGGTAGGCAGAATAAAGAAAGTTAGATCTGGGGTAGGGCCCTGGCACTTAACATTATTTAAGCTACGTTAAATCTGAGTGACTTAAAGAATCAAGGGAAGATTCTAGAGAAGAGAGGTGATGATGGTCTGAGAGAGGGAAGGTGGATAATGGATGAGTACGAGTGAAGAGTAGGCAGATGAGGATGAGATCATGGTGACCTAAAAAGCCCCTTATTTTCTGACCTCCTATCACTTCTCCAGCCTCATTTCACTTCCTGTTCCCTTCTGGGAGGGTTAATTTTTTTGTGTCAATTTGGCTGGGCTATGGTGCCCAATTGTTTGGTCCAACACAATCTACTAAAGTGTTTATATGTGATTAGCATATAAATCAGATGACCTTAAGTAAGGGAGATTACCCTCCATGATGTGGGTGGGCCTCATCCAATCAGTTGAAGACCTTAAGAGCAAAAACTGGTTTCCCTGAGGGAGAACGATTCTGCTTCAAGGCTGTACATAGACATCCTACTGGTGTTTCCAGCCTGCCACCTGGCCTACTAACTTCTGACAAGCCTGTTGGAATTTCCAGTGGCCCTACAGATTTTTTGGACTTGCCAGCTCCCACAATCATGTGAGCCAATTAAGAAAAAAATCTCTCTCTATAGTTGTATGTGTGTGTCCTATTGGTTCTGTTTCTCTGGAGAACCCTGACTAATGCACCTCCTCTGTCCCAGAGCCGGGGCCACACTGTCCTTCTTTTAGATCATCCCATGACCCTGCTTCTTCCCACTATGGGGCCATGTGTGCTGTTTTTTTTGCCTTGAACTCCTTTACTCCTCCTCCCACCCTTCACTTAATCCTTCAGATTTCAGTACCTTCATAGTGACTTCTCCAGCTCTCCAGAGGAAGCTTGATCCCCATTAGTGAGTTCTTTCCTTCTCTCTGGCAGCACCCACAGGGAGAGAATATCATTTCACATTTGCCCATTTGCACAAGCTGTAAGAGACCTGCTGGGTTTATCACCTTATCCTCAAAGCTGGGCTCAGTGCCTGGTACACAGGAGAACACTTGATAAATATTTGTTGAATGAGTGAATAACCCAAGTGGAGAGGTTAGCATGGAGAGAGGTAAACAGCATCCAAAGGCTTTTCCAGCCAAAAACTTCTCAGCTCCTGTGCTCTGGCTCTAAAGATGGACGGCAGTCTAGGCGTTATTTGGCTGCCTTATCTCTGATATTTGAAATGTAAATTGCTCTTCCCTGCTGCTTCATAATAGCTCTGTGAAGAATCTATGAGAGACAAAAAACCACATTGCCCATGAAAAATCAGTGGGGGAGGGGAAAGAAATGAAATGGGCTTTGTATCATACCTGGAAAGTTAACCTGCTGTCAAAAGAAATAAAAAAAAAATTGATTAACACGTCAATTAGAGTTAACAGGGTCTATTTTTTTTATTGAGTGAGAAGTTGTTCTCGAACAGAGAGCACCTCAAATTGAAGAAGGTGAGGAGGTTGAGGTTACACAGTTACAAGGCCTTTGAAAGCTTAGATGAGTATCTTGCTCTTTGCTTTGATTGGTTAATCACATTTAATTTTCCTTTTGGGAAAGTTGGTCACTTAATGCTAAGCTGGATTGTTTTGACTGGATGAGTGTTGATAACTCATGCTGGTAAGTATTGTTAACGCATGCAGATTGAGGCAGGTAAGGGCCCTAGACACTAATGATCTGTGGTGCCTTCTCTGCTTATGCGTTTAAATGGGATATTTGATTATATATAAAAAAACCGAAAAAAAAAAACCCAAACCCATTGCTGTCGAGTTGATTCTGACTCATAGCGACCTTATAGGACAGAGTAGAACTGACCCCATAGGGTTTCCAAGGAACAGATGGTGGATTTGCACTGCCAACATTTTGGATAGCAGCCCAACGCTTAACCACTGTGCCACCTGGGGCGCGCGCACGTGCACACGAACTTGTGTGTGTGTGTGTTTTAGCTATCCTTGATGTAATTTCCTTTTAAATGTGACTATAATATTGGAGATTGAACAAGATAGTGGCATTTGCCATTTTAGCGGAATGAGGTGAACCAGATTACAAAATTTTTAGTGGTGCTAAGAGTTTTTCTGTATGCCACATTTTCTACAAAAAGAATATTTCACATATTCTACAACAAAGAAAATGAGTTGGTGAACTTAGTTGTTTCAACAATCAAAGTAAAATTCTGTTGGTCTCCCACCACAAAAAATCAACTTTCACGGATTTTTTGTTAAATGGTTCATACTTCATTTTTATGCCTGTTTCATAATAAATGCTGTAATTATAAATGAAAAGATGTCATAAGAGAAAATCTAATGATCAGAAAAAAATACAACAAATTACTATATTTTATTTTTTAGATAAACCTTTCATCTCTACCATGTTACAGTTAAAAACATCTTTCTATTATTTGCTCTTAAAAATTCTTCAGTGATTTCATCACAATTAAGCTACCAAACTTCCATATATAGAAGGATAATGAATTGAGTCTTTCTTGAATCACTGTTGTACGCTGAGGGTTTTTGAGTCTCTTTAGGGATGAAAATGAGTGTTCTATTGTGCAGTTTGTGATCATTACAGTTAGGAATATGCATAAAGCAATTTCAACATTGGGAAATACGCATCGTATTTTATCTTCTATTATGGAATCATACATGGCTACAGGAGTAATATTTGTCTTTCTTGAATCTGTAAACTTAGTTCTCATGTAGGAATGAAATTGTCACACTTCTCCATAAAGGTCTGTATTTAAGTCATCGGGATAAGCCTGCACTAATTTTCTGGATGCCTTCATGCCTTCTTCATCAGGTATATCCACATTATTAAAGAAGGAAAGTCTGTTTGAAAGAACTTCATACACTTTCGCCCTTCTTTTCATGCAAGATTCAAGTGCATCAATAATGGTGTAGTTGGTTACGCGAAATTGATCTCTGGCCTTCAGCGATACTTCTGGAGCACTTCTGGCATTTACTTGTTTTTCTCTGATGCTTCTGTAACAGTGAACTGCTTGATAACTGGTATTTGGTAGTGTCGTTTTGTTGTGTTTTCAAATTTTTCAAAATCTCTTAAATGATGTAAATACTCTGTTAATGACTGGTAGAGGTCTGTGCATGTCTTTAAATTTACTTCTGAATCTTGGAAAGCTGGACTGGGCCCATGAAAATGCTGCAATATATTATTCCGCATAACCAACATAAATGCATACTCAAGGGTTTCCACTGTGTTGGCCATGTATTCAGTTTCTCTTTTGGTATCTCCTTTTCGTGTCTAGCCTTTAGCAATATTTTCTAAGGCATCTAGAATCTGAGTGTATGATTTCAGGATTACACTTGTTGCTACAGCATGTGCTTCTTAGTGTGTATTAGAAAGACATTTTAATTCCCTTTTGGACCATTGCCTAAATATGTTTTAAGAATTGCCCATCGGTGAGTAGAGGTGGCCAAAAAAAAAAAAAAAATGTGTAGAGCAACTGAACAGTAGGAAAAAAAAATCAACTGCTTCTGGACAACAATCTACTGCACTATGTCCTACAGCATATGGTATGAAAATGGCATACTCATTTGTTCTGAAGTTTTCTGTTGCGTGCCTTTATAACACCCTGACATACTGGCAGCATTGTCATAGAACTGGCCCCTGTACTTCAAAAAATCCACTTTGCAAACTTCACAAAAATAGTGAAGTACTTGATCTGCCGTTTCTTCACCGGTATGACTTTTTAAGCTAGTCAATGTGATAAATCACTTTTCTGTCTATTGGAGACACGCATCTTAAAACAATACTTAGCTGATCTGTAGGAGAAAGCTCAGGAGTGGGATCTACAGACAAACTGAAATATCAACCTATACTTTTATTTCACTGAAAATAGTTGCTCAAATTTTATCACTTAAGTTTATTAATTCTTCACACATTGTTTTAGACATATACAATGGTTGTCCTTTCCTATGTTATCATATTTTGAGATGTGACCTGCTAAAAATGGATCAAACTGAGCAACAAGTTCAAGTAAACTCCCAAAATTTCCATTTTATGGGGACCCAAACACTTCATTTCTTCCTCGAAAAGATAGTCCACGTTCAGCAATATGACAGCCACAACGCATTGCAAAACAGCTTTCCAGAACTGACTTTTCCATTAATTTGTGTTTCCAGTTCATGAGTTAAGACAAACCCATGTCTTTAGTTTGAATATGACGGCGTACAGTCTCTGTGAATTGAACTGTTTTCATGCTTATCAATCATATTCGAGTTGCATGAATCACTAAGTCCATCTGTAGCAAATCGAGAATTAAATGGTTTAGGACTGAATGGTTTGCAAACAAAACATTTTACAGAGCCAACCGATGGAGAATGCAGTAGCCGCTCCATCTTATAATTTTCACCATTAGCTTTGCACCCAAGAAAAATATTCTGGCTACAGAACCTTGTTTGTTTATCATCCAGAAATTTTCAACCTGAATTTTCAGATGGCCCACTGTGATGCTGACAATCACTTGGCCCTCTTTTGATCCAATAATTTACGTCATTAGTAGAAACATTATTCCACAAAGCAGGATCTGTATTTCTGTTATTTACAGGGTTTGCAGATGTGACAATTTCAGATTCTAAAATAGGTGCACTTTCTACACTATTATTAATTTTTTTGACAGCAAGGAATTGATGCAGAATTTGTGAAAAATTCTGTTATATTCGTATTGCTATTAGTAACGTCAGCACTAGTGGTACTATTACCACAATTTGCACTCATTAAATTCAAGTATTCAGTGGAAGAAGTCTCTTCTGATTCATTACATTTTATAACGGAAGTTAATTTTGGAATTGTCTTTAGGGATTCACAAATCCTTTTTATCTTCTGCGAGGTTTTGTTTTTTGTGCTCCACTTAGTTGTTGCCATTTCATCTTACCTGGATATAAAATCATGTCACTTTTTAAATTTGGTTCTACCATGGCAAATAAATTTGAATAATTGAAAACAAAATTTATAAGGCAAGTAAAATCTATCAAACAAAATTTAGATTTGAATTTGGACATTAACACAAAAATTTATATTCAAAATTTGTTGTTAGGTACCTTCAAGTCGGTCCCGACTCATAGTGACCCTATGCAAAACAGAACGAAACACTGTCCAGTCCTGCACCATCCTCACAATCGTTCTTATGCTTGAGCCCATTGTTGCAGCCACTGTGTCAATCCACCTCGTTGAGGGTCTTCCTCTTTCCCGCTGACCCTGTACTCTGCCAAGCATGATGTCCTTCTCCAGGGATTGATCCCTCCTGACAACATGTCCAAAGTATGTAAGACGCAGTCTCGCCATCCTTACTTCTAAGGAGCATTCTGGTTGTACTTCTTCAAAGACGGATTTGTTCGTTCTTTTGGCAGTCCATGGTATATTCAATATTCTTCGCCATCACCACAATTCAAAGGCGTCAGTTCTTCTTTGGTCTTCCTTATTCATTGTCCAGCTTTCACATGCATATGATGCCATTGAAAATACCATGGCTTGGGTAAGGCACACCTTAGTCTTCAGGGTGACATCTTTGCTCTTCAACACTTTAAAGATTTACCCAATCCAATGCGTCTTTTGATTTCTTGACTGCTGCTTCCATGGCTGTTCAAAACTTAACAAGTAAAAAAGTTAATTTGGAACATATAACTTTGTTCTTCAGGTCTGAAATAGTGAAAAGAAATAGCACTTACAAGGCAGTCAGAAATAATTTCATTCGTTTGTTGTATACTGTTTGTTGGCAGGCCCGTCGCAGATCTCCAGAGAGTTTTTTCTCTTGAAATAATACTTAAAAACTTGCACACTCTCTTTCCATCCTTTGATGCTGCATCTTCACGGTTTATTTGACCACATACCCAGAGGGAGTGAGAGCAATCGGAAAGAGCATGATACAAATACAAGGGTGTGTTCAGTCTGAAGACACGTTTTGGTTCACTTTGTGCAGGACCAGATAATGTCATGAGTCAAGTGATTATATTACCTTTGGCACTTACGTGGTCAATGAGAGAGAGCTGAACGTAAAAATATACCTGATCAGCCTGAAATGAAAAGGAATATATAATTGTTAACATATACAAAATGTATAAAATGGTATCAGTTTCATTTGGTGGCCTGCCAGTTCCCTTCCACGGCGGAGGTTGCTTTTCCTTGTGTCCTTTCTGCTTGGCATCTATGGGTCTTTGCTTTGGACAACTGGTGCCCCTGCTTTGTTGATGCCTTAAGCACGTTCTTACCTTGCTTATTGGTCAATCCATCCCTGCATGCTGATAAGTATTGCTAACTCATGCTGATAAGGAAAACTTGGTTATGTTTCAATTCTGAGTAAAGTTGTTGTTTCTTGTAAATGGACTTATGACTGGTTTTTGTTTGGCTCTTGGCCCAGGGAAGCCACTTCAACTGTTGCCTCTGTAGAATCTTTAACATTGCCAAGTGGGGCTGCTGAGCCACCAGGACAGGCAAGAAAGTGAATGAACTCCCAGAAAGGTCCCTTCCATAACAAAAAAAGAAAAAAAAAAATCCCCCCCAAGGTTTTGAGGTTCTGGATTTCTTGTAATGGCCAGCTGGGTGACTTGGATGTTTATGGAGCTCCATCTTTGCCTGGAATGCCCTTCCCTCCCTCTCCCTGTCCCCGCCTGCTCCCTGACGCTCCTCCTTGGCTCCACTAACTCCCTCACAGGGACACTTCCCAACTCTGCCATTCTTCAGGTAATAGAACATGAGAGGTTAAGAGCTTACGCTTTGAATCAGAGCATATCTGGACATGAGTTCTGTGTTACTTGCTGTGTGAGGCCTTGAGAGAGTTAACTGGCTTAAATTGTTTATGGTTTAAATTGTGCCCTCCCTCAAAATATGTGTTGGAATCCTAACCCCTATACCTGTGGATGTAACCCTGTTTGGAAAATAAGGTTTTCTTTGTTACATTAATTAGATCATACCCAAGTAGGGTAGGTTCTAAATCTAATTCTTCTGAGTTATACAAAGGGTAGATTAAAAAAACAAAACAAAACAAAAAAACCAGACCTGTTGCTGTCAAGTCAATTCTGACTCATGGCGACCCCATGAGTTACAGAAAAGAACTGCCCCATAGAGTTTTCTTGGATGAAATCTTAACAGAAGTAGATCCAGACTGACAGGCCTCTCTGCCTCAGCACCACCGGTGGTTTGAACCACCAATCTTTAGGTTAGCAGTCAAGCGGAAACCATTCGTGCCACCCAGGGATCCTGAGAGCAGATTAGACATAGAGATACCTACACACAGGGCAAGGCAGCCACCATATAAGGATCACCAAGGAACCAAGGAACTCCCAGGGCTACAGACAAGGAAGGAATCAACATGGCTGAGACCCCGATTTGGACTTTTAGCCTCCAGAACTGTAAGAAAATTAATTTATGTTCTTCAAAGCCATCCACTTCTGGTATTTCTGCTGCAACATCTCTAGGAAACTAAGATACCCTCTAAACCTCTGTTTTCTCACCTGGTAAATGGGTATACACCTTCTCCTCACTTATGGACTATCTCGTTATCTGACATTTTGCATTGACGACAATTGTAAAAAATCTACTATTCGCCTATTTTATGCGTTAACAATGTTCATCTGGCAGCAATGAATGCCAAGGTGCAAGGCGAGAGTAATGATGACTGTGATGGTTAAGGTTATGTGTCAACTTGGCTGGGCCATGATTCTCAGTGATTTGGCAGTTATGTAATGATGTAATTTGGCAGTTATGCAATGATGTAGTCAACCTCCATTTTGTGATCTGATGTGGTCATCCTCCATTTTTGCATAATGCCCATTTTCACATAGTGACCTGGTCTTTGGAACCTACCATGTCAGTAAGTAAAGAGTGGGTGTACCTACCTCGAGATTATTGGAAGGTTTGAATCAGGTGGAGTGGGTAAAATCCCTAGAATTCACAGAGCCTGGCCCACTCATCTCACTGCTATTCCCTGAATACTCCCTGGCTTCCAATCCAGCCCTAGGATAAGGGCCTGCTACTTGCTTCAGCAGAGATCCTGAGTGGTGCGAACTGGTAAGCACTCCACTACTAACTAAAGGGTTGGAGGTTTGCTTTCATCCAGAGGAAACTTGGAAGAAAGGTCCGGTGATCTACTCCCCAAAACAAGCATTGAAAACTCTATGGATCACAGTTCTACTCGGACACACATGGGGTTGCTACGAGTCAGAGTCAACTCAGTGGCAACTGGGTCATGTGCTTCTGCTGTGTTCTGAACGCACCTCTATGGTGCACACATTTGTCCACGTGCACACTTTGCCACTGTCTGGTCAGGAACTTGGCTGATTCATCCTGGTGTCCCTTAGCTGGGGGAACCAAGAATGTGGTTGTTGAACGAAAAAGTTTAGAGGTTCCTATTTAGAATCACCAGAAGGGTTACAATTAAGTTGTTTTGAAGGTACAAGAAGACAGTTGTAAACATTTTTAAGGAATCAAATCATTTAAACCTAGATATTTAGAATAATCAATGTGGAGATCCTATAACAGCCTTAAATTACACTACATTACTATTATTATTACATTATATTACATTGCTATTACATTACATTATTTGCTTTCTACTTTCAGATTTTGGAGAGTTATGATTTTTTTTTCTGAAGTTACTAAAATTTCTGAAGGTAGTCCAGTAGCAAGTTCCTATCAAATTCCCCACGACCTTCTAATGTGAAGATTATCTTTGATATGTGTGAAAGATAGATGAACTGTTAAACAGGGTGAAAGGCAATTAGTAAGAATGGCCTGTGGCCGTGGTGGCGCACAAGGTGAAAGACTATAAACCCTGGGCAGAGATTCTATCGGTGAGGAATCTATTTCACTCTACTACTGAGCTAGTACAATTGTGGGAAAACTAACAGACACGACCTGAGTGAACAGACACGCTGGGGCCATTTGTGTCTTAGGTGAAATGGTCAGGCCCCCAACTTCAGGCTTTGCTTTTCCATCACTGCTGAGTGGCAGTGTGGCAGCAAAAGATGACCTTTACTTAACCTTGAGAATAACTCTACCCCTCCCAAAATAAGGAATATATGTCAATGCCAATGGACACCCCATTTGCAGGAGTTATTGAATGTTTGGTCTAAGTTGATGATATCTTTGCCTTTTTGAACTTTATTTTACAAAATAAATATCTTTCATGGGCCATCTTAGAAGTTAGAGTGGCACACACACCAGGTTCAGATGCATGACGAATTTAAAAGGTGACTCTTACCTGATTTGTTTTTGTTTTTGTCCTTTTTACTCCTTCATTTGAAGGAATATAGAGAAATAACCAAGTTTTATATGCCACCTTCTTGCTGGAAGACAATCTACTTTCATTCCTATAGGTATTTAGAAAATGTTTATTGCTGTCAGCAACTCAGTAGATAAGTGATTCCACAACAAATCCTACATCAAACATTGCTCCCAGCCTTAACACCTTCCCTCCCAAACATACCTGTGTAAGGACTTGTTCAAAGATCTGAAGCAAACAAAATCAGATCATATATCCAATCCTTCAAAGAAAATGGTTTCAGTGAAGTTTAATCCCAAAACTTACCCTCATTTTCACCTCTTCAACCTATCCTTATCAGGGGCTTCTTGTCACCAATAAGATTAGTGGTCATTAGTGCATTAGACTAAATCGGATTTTTCTTTTGGTTTAGTCATGAAAATGCCCTTAGCCAAATAACTTATGTGATTGAAAGGCACTGAAGAAGTCCATCAACCACACATTCTGTGCATCAATAGATTAAAGCAAAAACCAAACCATTGCCCTCGAGTCCATTCGGAATCATAGCAACCCTATAGCACAGAGCAGAAACACCCCATAGGGTTTCCAAGACTATAAACTTTTTTCTTTCTTTTTTTATTGTGATTTAGGTGAAAGTTTACAGAGCAGATTTGTTTCTCATTAAACAGTTAATACACAAATGGTTTTGTGTGAGTGTGTGAACACTCTCCCCTTCTCCACTACAGGTTCCCTGTTTCCGTTCCTCCAGTTTTCCTGTCCTTTCCTGCCTTCTCATCTTTGCTTTTAGGCTGGTGTGCCCATTAGTCTCATATACATGATTGAACTATAAAGGACGTCCGTCCATTCCACGTGTTATTGTTGGCTCTGTAGACCTGACTGATCTTTGGCTGAAGGGTGAACCTCAGAAGTGACTTCAGCATTGAGTTAAAAGGGTTTCCGGTGGCCATGCTCTCGGGGTTTCTCCAGTCTCTGTCAGACTAGTAAGTCTGGTCTTTTCGTGTGAGTTTGAATTTTGTTCTACATTTTTCTCCCTTTCTGTCTGGGACCCTCTATTGTGATCCCTGCCAGAGAAGTCAGCGGTGGTAGCTGGGCACCATCTAGTTGTTCTGAGCTCAGTCTGCTGGAGGTTGTAGTAGTTGTGGTCCATTAATCCTTTGGACTAATCTTTCCCTATGTCTTTGGTCTTCTTTGTTCTCCTTTGCTCCAGCCAGAATGGGACCAGTAGATGTATATTAAATGTCCTCTCATGGGCTTTTAAGACCCCAGTCACTACTCACCACGGTTGGACATAGAACATTTTCTTTATAGACTATGTTATGCCAATTGAGCTAGCTGTTCCCCGAGACCATGGTCCACAGCTCTCAGCCCAGTAGCTTGGACTTTCGGGGCGTTTAGATGTGTCTGTGAAGCTTCTATGACCTTGCGCTGCTCAAGTTGTGCCGACTTCCCCAGTATTGTGTACTGTCTTACTTTCACCAAAGTTACCACCTATCTACTATCTAGTTTGTATTTTTCCCTCCCTCATAACTATCAAAGATTTTTTCTTTCTGTGTGGAAACATTTTCATGTGTTTTTATAACACAGTATTTGTCCTTTTGTGTTTGACTTATTTCAGCATAATGCCTTCCAGGTTCATCCACGTTGTGGGATGTCTCACAGATTCATCAATGTTCTTTATCGTTGCATAGTATTCCAATTCCATTATGTGTATGTACCATAGTTTGTTTATCCATTCATCTCTTGAAGGGCACTTAGGTTGTTTCCATCTTTTTGCTATTGCCAAGACTGTAGTCTTTACAGAAGCAAACTGTCACATCTTTCTCTCGAAGAGCACTGACCTTTCACTTAGCAGCCAAGTGCTTAACCACTGCACAACCAGGGCTCCTGATCAATGGATTACATCAGAAATATCCTTGATTAAAGCCTGTAGGATTTTGGCTAAAGTCCTTTCATGATGCTAGAGCTTTAAATCTACATGAGTAATAACTGTGGAATGATATCTGATAACCGATGCTTTAAATATTTTCATTTTTGTTTTTGAAAAAGTATCACTTATTTTAAAAATAATACATATGTATTGCAGAGAATTTTAGAACTATGGAAGATAACAAAAATAAATAAATAAAATCACTCATCATCCATCACCCAAAGATAATTACTCTTAATAGTCTTATATAAGTCCTTCTAGGGATGTGTCTGGAGCCTTCCTGGCTCAGTGGTTAAGAGCTCAGCTGCTAACCAAAAGGTCAGCAGTTTGAATCCACCAGCTGCTCCTTGGAAACCCTATGGGACAGTTCTGCTCTGTCCTATAGGATTGCTATGAGTTGGAATCGACTCAATGACCAAGATTTTTGGTTTTATGCCTGAAGTTATAGTCCCATTTGGGAATGGGTTGTCTTTCTTATGTTAATGAGGCAGGATTACTGTAGGGTGTATCTTGAGTCAGTCTCTTTTGAGATATAAAAAGAGATTAAACAAGCAAGCTAAGAAGCATAAATGGGGGAAGAGAGATGCCAAGCTAAATGAAGATTGCCCAGGGGCAGAAGCTAAAAGAGACAAGGACCTTTCTCCAGAGCCAACAGAAAGACAAAGCCTTCCCCCAGAGCAGGCACCCTGAATTCGAACTTCTAGCCTCCTAAACTGTGAGAAAATAAATTTCTGTTTGTTAAAGTCACCCATTTGTGAATTTTCTGTTATAGCAGCATTAGGTAACTAAGACATAGACATATGCAAGTTATTAAAGAATTCTATGCCATCCTTTTAAAGGAGCCCAGGTAGCACAAGTGGTTTGCAATCAGCTGCTAACCCAAAGGTTGGTGGTTCAAACTCACTCAACGGCTCTATGAAAAAAAAAAAAGCCTGCTTTTCTGCGAACTGCTACCATAAAGATTATAGTCAAGAAAACCCTATAGAACAGTTCTACTCTGTAACACATGGGGTTGCCAAAAGTCGGAATAGACTCCACAGCAATAGGTATGCTATCCTGTTACATAGGTTTCCGTTGCAGCTTACTGTCTGAGTTATCTAGTTCTGCTGTAACAGAAATACCACCGGGAGATGGCTTTAACAAACGTTTATTCTCTCACAGTTTAGAAGGCTAGAAGTTCCAACTCCGTGCATAGCTCCAGGAGAAGGCTTTCTCTCTTTGTCGGTTCTGGAGGAAGGTCCTTATCATCAATATTCCCCTGGTCTGGAAGCTTCTCAGCTCAGGGACCTGGGTCCAAAGGATGCACTCTGCTCCTGGCACTTCTTTCCTGGTGGTAGGCGATGCCTCTCCTCTCTGCTCATTCTTTTATATCTCAAAAGAGATTGGCCCAATATACAATGTAATCCTGTAGATTGAGTCCTGCCTCATTAACATAACTGCCTCTAATCCTGCCTCATTAACATCATAGAGGTTAGGATTTATAACACACGGGAAAATCATATCAGATCACAAAATGGTGGACAACCACACAGTACTGGGAATCATAGCTTAGCCAAGTTGAGACACATTTTTGGGGGGCACAATTCAATCTGTAACACCTGTTCTTAAAAAAGAATACATAAAGCACAACTCTAAAATTATGCTAAAGTAATTTTCCTTTTGGCAATTTGGAAGATACTTTAGAAATTCATAGATCCTTGGTCATCATCGGTGGAGCCCTGGTAGCACAGCACTCAGCTGTGAACCGCAAGGTTGGCAGTTTGAACCCATCAGCCACTTCATGGGAGAAAGATGTGACAGTCAGCTTTCATAAAGATTTCAGCCTTGTAAACCCTATGGGGCAGTTCTATTTCTACCCTGTCCTATAGGGTCGCTATGTGTCGGAATTCACTCTATGACAGTGGGCTTTTTCTTTTTTCGAGTCATCATCAAGGGACCCAGGATTACTCGGTTGTTGAAGCACGCAAGCATCAATTGATAGAAGGCCAGATAAACCATCTTTTCTATGACCCATTCCCTACTCTTAGAAAAATTATGAATTTGAGTTCCCTTTTATATTCTTTGGCTTTTTTTTTTCCTGGTTGTATAGTACCTTTCGAGAAATCTTTCTTTGAATCACATCCCACCTTGGCAACATCTTGTCTCAGTCAGTAAATGTCCAAGGCACAAAAAGTTCCTTAAAAGGGTTTGCTCTACAAGAAAGCCGTTCTGAAAACCCCTGTCTCAGGATTGGACTTTGGTTGAGATACAGTTATCACGATGTCTTTCTGGGTCTGCCAGTTGAGCCAGGATGGGGCGTTTTGCTTTGTATGTGACTGGACAGAGACCTCAGCCTAGGTACAAAGAGCCGATGCGACTGTCGGTCCAGTGTGTTCACCCCAAATCTGGATGTCTTTATACTGCACGTCAAAATTTTCTCCTAGAATTCCCGAGGACACTTCCCAGCTAGCTGCTGCAGCAGTGGAGCTGGTCTCCCTTTCACCCCTCCCAGAGCTGTTCAACCCCTTCCCCATCCCCATAGTAGCCAGAAAAACCAGTTGCCATGGAGTCAATTCTGACTCATGGTGACCCTATGTGTTTCAGAATAGAACTGTGCTCCGTAGGGTTTTCAATGGCTATGATCTTTCAAAAATAGATCCCCAGGCTTTTCTTCTGAGGCACCGCAGAGTGGGTCAAACCACCGATTTTTCAGTTAGCTGAGCGTTTAACTGTTTGTGCCAACCAAAGACTCCTATAGCAGCCAGAGGGAACCTTTACAACAAACCAGACCTCATCTTCCTGTGCTGAAAGCGCTTCAATATTCTCTCCTTGCACTTAGAAGACACCCACATGATGGGCCCTCTGCCTGCATCCCCACCCTCCCACCGCTCTCCCCTTGCTCACTCTGTTCCAACTTCACCGGCTTCCTTTGGGTTTTGGCCCTTGAGATTCTAGCTCACTTCAGGGCCTTTGCACAGGCTGTTCCACCTGCCTGACTGGCTCCTCCTTACTGTTCAGATCTCATCAAATGCCATCCTCCTCAGGCCAGGATTTCCCCTATTATTATCCATCATGTTTTCATGGCACTAATTGCAATCTATGGTTTAGAGCAGTGCTTCTCAAACTTTTGGTAGTTATGGATGAGTGTTTCTAAATTTTTAATACATTGCAGATTGATACTTTTGTAACATATAATAAAAATTAATTACTAGAAAGTACAAACAATAGAAGCCTCTTTTCTTTCTCTCTTTTTTTTTACTATTATTGCTGTTGTTAGGTACTGTTGAGTCAGTTCTAACTCATAGTGACCCTGTGTACAACAGAACAAAACACTGCCCAGTCCTGTGCCATCCTCACAGTCATTGCTATGTTTGAGCCCATTGTTGAAGCCACTGAGTCAGTCCATCTCATTGAGGGTCTTCCTCTTTTTGCTAACTCTTTACCAAGCATTATGTCCTTCTCCAGGGACTTATCCCTCTTGGTAACATATCCAAAGCACTTGAGACAAAGTCTTGTCGTCCTTGCTTTTAAGGAGCATTCTTGCTGTACTTCTTCCAAGACAGGTTTGTTGATTCTTCTGACAGTCTGTGGTATATTCAATATTCCTTGTGAACCCCTTAAAATTCAAAGGCATCAATTCTTCTTTTGTCTTCCTTATTCATTGTCCAGCTTTCACAGGCATGTGAGACGATTGAAAATATCATGCCTTAGGTCAGGCACACCTTAGTCCTCAAAGTGACATCTTTGCTTTTTAACACTTAAAAAAAACACTAAAAGATAAAAAGACTGAAAAAAAAGATGTTTTGCAGCAGATTCGCCCTATGCAATACTACATCATTGGATTTACTGACTGCTGCTTCCATGGGCATTGATCGTGGATTCAAGTAAAATGAAATCGTTGACAACTTTGATCTTTTCTCCGTTTATCATGATGTTGCTTGTTGTCTAGTTGTGAGGATTTTTGTTTTCTTTCTGTAGAGGTGCAACTCCTACTGAAGGTTGTAGTCTGTAATCTTCATCAGTAAGTGCTTCAAGTCCTCTTTGCTTTCAGCAAACAATGTTGTGTCACCTGCATATCGCAGGTTGTTAATGAGTCTTCGTCCAATCCTGATGCCGTGTTCTTCTTCATGTAGTCTAAACTTTCGGATTAAGCATAGTGAAAGGGAACAGCCCTGATGCACACCTTTTCTGATTTTCGACCACTCGGTATCCCCTTGTAAAAATGGCTGCCTCTTGATCTATGTACAGGTTCCACATGAGCACAGGTAAGTGTTCCTTTGTTTAGCAGTGGAACATTGTCTGATATAGTGCTGAAAGATGAGCAACTCAGGGACTTAATTTGCATTCTTTGCAGTGTTATCCATAATTTGTTATTATCCACACAGTCGAATGGCTTTGCATAGTCAACAAAATACAAGTAAACGTCTTTCTGGTATTCCCTGCTCTCAGCCAAGATTCATCTGACATCAGCAATAATATCTCTTGTTCCGTGTCCTCTTCCAAATCTGACTTAAATTTCTGGCAGTTTCCTGTCGATGTACTGCTGCAACTGTTTTTGAACTATCTTTAACAAAATTTTACTTGTATATGATATTGTGTGATAATTCCTACATTCCGTTGGATCACTTTTCTTGGAATGGTCACGTTTATAAATCTCTTCCAGTCAGTTGGCCAGGTAGTTGTCTTCCAAATTTCTTAGCATAGATAAATGAGCGCTTCCAGCCCTGCATCGGTTTGTTGAAAAATCTCAGTTGGTATTCCATCAGTTCCTAGAGCCTTGTTTTTCCACGAATGCCTTCAGTGCAGCTTGGACTTCTTCCTTCAGTACCATCGGTGCTTGATCATATGCTGCCTCCTGAAATGGTTGAAAATTGACCAATTCTTTTTGGTACAGTGACTGTGTGTTCCTTCCCTCTTCTTTTAATGCTTCCTGTGTCTTTGAATTTTTTGCCCATAGAATCCTTCAATATTGCAACTCAAGGCTTGAATTTTTTTCATTTCTTTCAGCTTGAGAAATGCTGAGTGTGTTCTTTCCTTTTGGTTTTCTAACTCCAGTTCTTTGCACATTTCATTATAACGCTTTACTTTGAGCCGCCTCGAGCCACTCTTTGAAATCTTCTGTTCAGCTCTTTTACTTCATCATTTCTTCCTTTTGCTTTAGCTACTCTACGTTCAAGACCAGGTTTCAGAGTCTCTTCTGACACGCATTTTGGTTGTTTCTTTCTTCCTTGCCTTTTTAATGACTTTTGCTTTCTTCATGTATGATATCCTTGATGTCATCCCACAACTTGTCTGGTCTTGGGTCATTAGTGTTCAATATGTCAAATCTATTCTTGAGATGGTCTCTAAATTTGGATGGGATATATACTTAAGGTTGTACTTTGGCTTTCATGGACTTGTTTTACTTTTCTTCAGCTTCAACTTGAACTTGTACATGACCAATTAATGGTCTGTCAGTTTGTCGTACTGTGGTGGCTTGGGTGTTGCTGTGATGCTTGCAGCTATGCCACCATTATTTTCAAATGCTAGCAGGGTAACCCATGTTGGACAGGTTTCAGCGGAGCTTCCAGACTAAGATAGCCTAGGAAGAAGGACCTAGCAATCTCCTTCTGAAAAAACTAGCCAGTGAAAACCTTATTGATAACAGCAGAACATTTTCTGATATAGTGCCAGAAAATGAGCCTCTTAGGTTGGAACCAAAAACCCATTGCTGTCAAGCTGATTTTAACTCATAGTGACCCTATAGGACAGAGTAGAGCTGCCCCACAGGGTTTCCAAAGATTGCCTGGTGGATTCAAACTGCTAACCTTTTGGTTGGCAGACAAGTTCTTAACCACTACACCACCAGGGCTCCTCACGTTGGAAGGCACTCAAAATACTACTGGGCAAGAGTTGCCTCCTCAAAATAGAGGTGAACATAATGACATGGGTGGATTAAAGGTTTTCAGGAACTTCATTTGCTGATGTGGCATGACTAAAATGAAAAGAAATAGCTGCAAACATCTATTAATAGAATGTGGAATGTACGAAGTATGAATCAAGGAAAATTAGAGATTGTCAAAAAATGAAATAGAATGCTTGAAGATCAACATCCCAGACATTAGTGAACTGAAATGGACTGGTATTGGCCATTTTGAATCAGACAATCAAATGGCCTACTATGGCAGGAATGACAAATTGAAGAGGAATGACATTGCATTCATCATCAAAAAGAACATTTCAAGATCTATCCTAAAGTACAATGCTGTCAGTGATAGGATAATATCCACGTGCCTATAAGGAAGACCAGTTAATATTGACTATTATTCAAATATATGCACCAACGACTAATGCCAAAGATGAAGAAATTTAAGATTTTTACCAATTTCTGCAATCTGAAATTGTTAAAATATGCAATCAAGATGCATTGAAATAAGCCCCATAGACACATCTAAACTCCCTGAGGGACCGAATTACTGTATTGAGGGCTGCTGGGACCATGGTCTCGGGGAACATCCAGCTCAGTTGGCATAACATAGTTTGTAAACAAAACGTTCTACATTCTACTTTGGAGAATAGTGTCTGGGGTCTTAAAAGCTTGTGAGCAGCCATCTAAGATACTCCGTTGGTCTCACTCCATCGGTAGCAAAGGAGAATGGCAAAAACTAAAGACACAAGGGAAAGATTAGTCCAAAGAACCAATGGACCATGACTACCACAACCTCCACCAGACTGAGCCTGTACAACTAGATGGTGCCTGGCTACCGTCAACAACTGCTCTGCCAGGGATCACAATACAGGGTCCCAGACAAAGTGGGAGAAATACGTAGAATAAAATTCCAACTCACAAAAAAAAAACAGACTTACTGGCCTGAGAGAGACTGGAAAACCCCTGAGAGTATAGCCTGCAGGCACCCTTTTAGGTGAGTAAATGAAGTCACTCTTGAGGTTTACCCTTCAGCAAAAGATTAAACAGGCTCATAAAACAAAACAAGACTAAAGGGGCACACCAGCCCAGTGGCAAGGACTAGAAGGCAGGAGAGCACAGGAAAGTTGGTAATAGGGAACTCAAGGTCTAGAAGGAAAGGTGTTGACATGTCGCTGGGTTGGCAACCAATATCACAGTTAGTGTGTACTAACTTTAGTGTGTACTAAAGTTAGTGTGTACTAACTTTAATGAGAAGTTAGTTGGTTCTGTAAATCTTCCTCTAAAGTATAATAATTAAAAAAAAAAAAAAGATGCACTGATAATTACTGGTGATTGGAATGTGAAAGTTGGAAACTAAGAAGAAGGATCAGTAGTTGGAAAATATGGCCTTGATGGTCATTTCAGACGTGGGAGATTGCATAATAGAATTTTGTAAGACCAATGACTTATTCATTGGAAATACCTTTTTCAACAAAATGAACGGTGACTATACATGTGGATCTCGCTGGATGGAATACACAGGAATTGAATTGATTGCATCTGTGGAAAGGGACGGTGAAGTTCAAAATCATCAGTCAGAGCCAGGCCAGGGGCTGACTTTGGAACGGACCACCAATTTTTACTATTAGATTCAATAAACATAAAATTACTCCATCAAATTGCTGTAGAAGTTTGTAAATATTTCTCTCAACTTCTGTGCGACCTCTTCTCATCCTGGTAACATGCAGTTCATGGCTGGCCCCAGTCCATGAGCCCCACTTTGAGAATCATGGGTTTGTTTAGCATATTGTTTACGTGTTCTGTCTGTGTATGGTAAACTGTAAGCTCCATAAGAGAAGGGACCTCTTCAGTCTTATACCTGGAATGGTTCCTGGCACATCTATGTTCAATATATTTTTGTTGGACAACATGAGTGGATGGATAAATGAGTGAATGGATGAATGAAGCTCTGACAACCAGTTACTAGTAAAGAAGGGTACGTAGAAAACAGGGGTGCACTAGACGATTTGACAGCAGTCTTAGTTTCCTAGGGCTGCTATAACACAAACACCACAAGCGGGTGACTTTAAAAAACAGAAATGTATTTTCTCACAGGTCTGGAGGCTAAAAATCTAAATCAGGTTCTCTACTATGTCAATTTCTTCTTTGTTGGTAGCCCCGGGCATTTCTTGATTCATTGGCAATTCCCAAGTGGCATTTGCCATTGTACCTAATATGCTCTTTTTATAACTCGGAATTGCTTAGATTTAAGACACTCCCTACACTGATACGACCCCATCAACATAATAAATAAAACCTTATTCCAAATGGAATTACATCCACATATATAGGGGTTAGGCTTCCAACTCATATTTGAGGGGACACGACTTAATCCCTAAGAGTGGCATTGGCCACTATTGGCCAGGAAGTCTGCAAAGCATCATGGGAACCCTATGGGGCATAGGGATGACCTAGCAGCACGCTCACTGCCCAGGCCCATGGCAGTCAGGAGAGGCCTGGGGCAGCCTTTGCCAAAGTGTAAGCCATGGTTTATCCCAGAAAGGCTCACCCATCAGCCACCCTACCCTGCCTGGCAGCCAGTCTGTTCACTAACTGAATTCCCCTTGAGGACCCTGGGTGGAAATGCCGCTTAGGGTTCATTACTTGACCTGGGTGGGACTGGGGCTACCTGAGGGAAGATTCAGAGGGACTCTGAGGAGGCAGGTTTAGGTGGAGTCAACTGGTGGTCATTAGCCCTCTACTAGTGATTGAGTGGAGCCCTGGTGGCACAGTGGTTAAGAACGTGGCTGCTAACCAAAGGGTTGGCAGTTCAAATCCACTAGCCCTTCCTTGGAAACCCTATGGGGCAGGCCTACTCTGTCCTATAGGGTCGCTATGAGTCAGAATCAACTCGATGACAACAGGAGTGAGCAGGTACCTAAGCAAGGTGCAGTCCGGACACAGATCTCATAGAGAAGCCAGCAGGGACACATGCTGGGGGAGTGAATGGAATGTCGGAGGCAGCTGAGCCAACCCTAATGGGCTTTGGAAGTTTGGCCCCTGCTGTTTATAAGGACACATGACTTCAAGAGACAATAGGCTCGGCTCTAAACTTACAGTGTAGATAAAGAAATTGAGCTTCTCTGAACTTACCAAGAAATGTTGTGGGGAAAACACTCAGGACAGAGAAATTGCTCTAGGAGGGGGACAGGATCCAGAGGCCTGCAGGACAGGAGGAGGAGTTGACTGCAAGGTCAGACAGGAAGCCTGGGCAGGGAGAACTCCCTGGAGGTCTGATAGGGCTGGTCCTTTTCCACAGTAGAAGGGAGGGGGGCTGGGCAGGACCAAGAGGTCAGGCAGCTGAAGACACAAGCACAATGGGAAGGGGGTACGAAGTGTATAGCTAGCGACATGAGGATGCGGGATGGAAAGGTACAGGGGATGCCACAAGGCTAGGTCTGGCCCTGGGGGCTGTCTGAGCAGGGCCCAGTTCCAACTTCTAAGCCAAATGGTGCAGAGACCTTCAGGACCACCTCAAAACTCACTATAAAGAAGGGATCCCAGGAAAGGCAGAGCCAGCGAATTTACTATAGAAGGAAGATAACTAGACACCGTCCTTTACTATGTCTGGAGAGTCTGTTACGTTCCCAGTATCTGTCACCTTTATTTCCTTCAGTTTGTTTTCCTATCATGATTAGCAGTAAGATATTTCAAATACAAAAGGCCTATGTTTAAGCATTCTTCATCCCACTTTGGTGAGTGGCGTCTGGGGTTTAAAACGTTAGCAAGCGGACATCTAAGATGCATCAATTGGTGAAGAACGCCAAAGACACAAGGTTATTATGAGCCCAAGAGACAGAAAGGGCCACATAAACCAGAGACTACATCAGCCCGAGACCAGAAGAACTAGATGGTGGCCGGTTATAACCGATGACTGCCCTGACAGGCAACACGACAGAGAATCCCTGATGGAGCAGGAGAACAGTGGGATGCAGACCTCCAATTCTCGTAAAAAGACCAGACTTAAGGGTCTGGCTGAGACTAGAAGGACCCCGGAGGTCATGGTCCCCAGACCTTCTGTTAGCCCAAGACTAGAACCATTCCCAAAGCCAACTCTTCAGACGGGGATTGGACTGGACTACAAGACAGAAAATGATACTGGTGAGGAGTAAGCTTCTTGGCTCAAGTAGACACATGAGACTATGTGGGCAGCTCGTGTTTGGAGGTGAGAGGAGAAGGGAGAAGGGGACAGGAGCTGGTTGAACAGACACAGGGAATACAGGGTGGAGAGGAGGAGTGTGCTGTCTCATTAGGAGGAGAGCAACTAAGAGTATGTAAAAAAAAAACCACCAAACCTGTTGCCATCAAGTTGATTCCGACTCATAGCGACCCTATAGGAGTACATAGCAAGGTGTATATAAGTTTTTGTATGAGTTTTAAAGCACAATTAAAAAAAGAAAAAAAAGGTCTATGTTTAGGCTGACTCTTGTGAAAGTACCATTTATGTAAGTAAAAATTGGTGGAACATCAGCATTTTCATATGGTTGCACCTAATACATTTGTGTCCAGGGCAGAAGACAGTGGGGAGCTAGAGAGATAAATGTCTGTCTCTTCCTCAGCCAGTTCTGGTGTGGAGTGGAGCCATCTCTTTGAGACCAGAAAGGCAATGGCAGCTGTGTTGGTTTCCTGGGGCTGCCATGACAAAATAGCACAAACTGAGTGCCTTATAAGAACAGAAATTTATTGTCTCACCGTTCTTGAGGCTGGAAGTTCAAGATCTGGGTACCGGCCATGTTGATTCCTTCTGGAGCCCTGAGGGAGAATCTGTTCCATGGTTCTCTCCTGGTTTCTGGTGATGGCTGGCGATCCTTGTTCCTAGATTTGTGGATGCCTCACTCAAATCTGTGCCTTCTTCCTTCGGTGGGTACTTTATGTCTCTTCTCTTTTATAAGTACTCCATTCACCTTGGATTAGGACCCTACTCCAGTATGACCTCATGTTAACCTAACTGTTAGCATCTTTTCAAAGACCCTATCTCCAAACAAGGTTACATTCACAGGGGTTAGGACTTTAACGTATTTTTTTTGCAGGGCTCAAATCAATCCATAATAACAGCTATAAGGAGAGAGAGCAAGTTGCATCCCCCAGGACAGAGAGAAAAAAGGGAAGGTAACAAGGGGAGCTGATGTGGAAGAGCAAACAGAATGAGGTCTTCACTGACAGGAGGACAGTCCTGACGTGGGTTTCCAGAACAGTCTGCATCCTGGACCCAAGGCCTTTCAGGATAGGGACTCAAATCCCAAAATGTTCTCATTAGTTCTCAGGGGCAGCACTGAAGGCCTTAGGTATTGTTAGGATTGAATTGTGGTTGGTGGTCGTGGTGTTAGTTGCCACTGAGTCAATTCTGACTCACAGCACCCCATGTGTTTAGAGTAGAACTGCTCCGTAGGGTTTCAAGGCTGTGACCTTTCGAAAGCAAATTGCCAGGCCTGTCTTCTGAGGTGCCTCTAGGTGGGTTCAAACCACCAAACTTTTGGCTAGTAGTCAAGCACTTAACTGTTTGTGTCACCCAGGGACTCCAGGATTGAATTCCCCCCCCGCCCCACAGGGATATGTTGAAATCCTAACTCCTGCACATGTGAACGTGACCTTGTTTGGAAATAGAGTCTTTGATGATGTAATCAGTTAACATGAGGTCATACTGGAGTGGGGTTGGTTCTAATCCAATATGATTGACATTCTCATAAAAGAGGAAAAGAGACAGACACACATAGAAGGAAGAAGGTCATGTGACAACAGAGGCCGATATTGGAGTGATGTTTGTGCAAGGCAAGGAACGCCAAGCATCGCTGGCTGTCATCAGAAGCTAATAAAGAGGCATGGAACAGATTCTCCCTCAGAGCTCTCAGAAGGAATCAACACGGCCGACACCCTGATCTTGAGCTACCAGTCTCCAGAACTGGGAAACAATACATTTCTGTTCTTATAAGGCACCCTGTTTGTGGTATTTTGTTGTGGTAGCCCTGAGACCTGAACACAGGTCTCAATAGTCAGCACACGCTACTGGACTGTAAATGCAGCAGTGTAAATACAGGCACCAGTGCCACATACAGAATTATGAAACCTAAGTCCCCATTTGGTTTTAGGAGCTGGGGTGGCACAATGATTAAGAACTTGGTTGCCAACCAAAAGTCAGCAGTTCGAATCCACCAATAGCTCCTTGGAAACCCTATGGGGGCAGTTATACTCTTTTCTAGAGGGTCGCTATGATTCGTAATCGACAGCATATAATGAAACAACATTTGGTTTTAGCTCCAAGTTTGACTCGGGTTGGTAAGTCATTGTTTCCTAGGCTGCCCCAGGTTTTGAATGTCTGGCCACCCTAATGTCCCTGGAGAGCGCAACCACAGAGTGTGCGGTGGCCCCTGTGGGATTAGGCTACCTGGCTCCCCTTAGGCCAGCTGTCCAAATTAAAATCTGACCACACTCAGCTTCCTCAAAGAAGGGTGCCCAAAGTCATCTGCCCAGAACCACCTGAGGCAACAGGACCTCATCTGACCCTCATTGCAGCTCCACCTGCTGAAGTCTGCCACCACAAGTGCCAGTGAGAAGGGCCATGTTTTTGAGGATGTGATGGTGGAGACAGCACCCTCATCCCCCATCTGCATGCCAGGAGGCCCTCAGCAAGGCTCGGCATGGGGAGAAGTTGTAACCTGCATGTCCCCTCTCTGGCTCAGGATCTTCTTTTTCCTCCCTACTCCTGTCAAGACGGTATGTGGCAGTTGAGAAAGGCAGTGGCACTAAGGCTTACTTGGGGATTCAATCTTTTTCCACCTTTGGGGACCTCCCTCAGGCTGTGGCGTCCCTGTTCCTCATCAGGCCAGGCTATCTCTCTTGATGTCAGCAGCAGAGCCCCTAGGGACTTGAACGCTGGCCCCCAAGTGTCCCCTTTGAGAGTTGACTGGAGGTCGCATGGTACCTGCTCACTCAAAGGCTATGGTTTGGTACATGCTGCGACGCCCACCCTGCATCCCTCACCTGTTGGTGCCCGGCCTGGAATTCTGCAGCCCAGAAGATGGCAGTTGGGCTCAGAAGCATCTTATACAATGCAGCCACCTCTGAGAGAAACAACAGGCTAAAGAGTCTTTCCATACTTTGCCCTTAGTATGGATCAAGGCCCATGCTATGGATTGAACGGTGTCCCACAAAAAGATTATGTTGAAGTCCTAACCACATTCAGTCTTACCTGTGAATGTGACTTTGTTTGGAAATACGGTCTTTGAAGATGTTGTCAGTTAAGTTAACATGAGGTCATACTAGAGTAGAGTGTCCTAATCTAATCTGACCTGTTGTTAGTTGTCTTCGAGTCAATTCCAACTCATGGCAGCCCCATGTGTACAAAGTAGAACTGCTCCATAGGGAAGCAGATCACCAGGCCTGTTTTCTGAGGCACCTCTGGGTGGGTTTGAACTACCAACCTTTCGGCTAGTAGTCGAGTGCTTAACCATATGTGCCATCTAAGGACTCCCCAACCTGAGTGGTGCCCTGCAAAAGAGAAGAGACACAGAGAGAAGATAGCCATGTGACGATGCCTCCAAAAGACAAGGAATGCCAAGAAACATCTACCAGAAACCAGAAGAGATAAGGAATATCTCCCCCAAGAGGCTTCAGAGAGAACATGGCCCTGCTGACGCCCTGAATTCAGACTTCTAGCCTCAGGACTGTGAGACAATAAATTTCTGTTCTTATGAGCCACCCACATTATAGTACTTGTTTATGGAAGCCCTAGGAAACTAATACAGCTGTAATTCTGAAAATATCTCAGAGTCCAGAACTTTCCAGATTTTAAGAAAAGTAATATGGTGCCTGTCTTAGTTATCTAGAGTTGCTATAACAGAAGCATCACAAGTAGATGGCTTTAACAAACAAGCTTATTCTCTCACAGTCTAGTAGGCTAGAAGTCCGAATTCAGGGTGTCAGCTCCAGGAGAAGGCTTTCTCTGTCAGCACCGGAGGAAGGTCCTTGTTATCAATCTTATGCTGGATTAGGAGTTTCTCCGAGAAGGAACCCTGGGTCCAAAGGACATGCTCTGATCCTTGCACTGCTTTCTTGGTGGTATGAGGTCCCCCTGTCTCTTTGTTCTCATCTCTCTTTTATATCTCAAAACAAATTGGCTCAAGACAATCCAATCTTATAGATTGAGTCCTGCCTCCTTAACACAACTGCCACCTATCCCACCTCATTAACATCATAGAGGTAGGGTTTACAACACACGGGAAAATCACATCAGATCACAAAATGGTGGACAATCACACAATTCTGGGAATCACTAGCCAAATTGATACACATATTTTTGGGGAACACAATTCAATTCCTGACAGTACCTATACTATGTCATGTATAGGACGGGGGCCTGGGGTAGCAGTCCATAAACACATTAATGTGTATGCAGCAAAACATGTGAATAGTCATATTAAAAACCAAAAAAAGAGGAACAAATAAATTCCAAAATAGCCTTATGTCAGTTTAGGTCAGGTTTCCCCAAATGAACTACAAAAAAAAAAAAGTTTTTTTTTTTTTTTTTCAGGGCTTTTTAGATTTCAGAATTGCAGATAAGGTGTCATGGACCTGTAGTTACCTGAGATGTCATCACAGAAGGAGCGGGTGTTTTGATGGGGAGGTTGGGGAAGGAAGAAGGGGTACTTTGGAGGATGGTACACCAGTTTTCAGGAAGGAAGAAGGGGGACAGGAAGTAGCGGAGACCCCGTAAAAGAAAAGGCAAAAGATAAACTTTGTCTCTTTACCCATTTTCTTCAGGCCAGCTCTGTGCAAAACCAGGTCTTTTCCTCATAGTTCTTTGCTGCTCCCAGACTCCCCCATACATCCTTTTTACTTCTTTTTGAATTCTCATTCACTTCCTCAGAATTCTTTTCCCCACCCTGCCCTCAGCCTCTGTGGCAAAGTCAAACTTGGAATGGCCATCGCCTACCTCTTAGGTATAAGAAAAGTACTAGCCTCCACTACTAGAAAGAGCCAAGAATCGTTGTTGGTTCCATGACAGCAGTTCTTGGGGGATGATTCTGTGACACCTAATTCCTCTTGCTCAGGACATCCACCATCCCATCTCACCCTCTACTTTCGCATCTACCTGGAAACATCTGAGTCACATACATCTCAGGCCTTGCTTTAAAAAAAAAAAAGCCAAACCTGTTGCCATCAAGTCAATTCCGACTTATAGCCACCCTATAGGACAGAGTCAAACTGCCCCATAGGGTTTCCAAAGGAGCAGCTGGTGGATTCAAACTGCCAACCTTTTGTTAGCAGCCACACACTTAACCATTGCACCACCAGGCTGTTGGTAGTATAGTGATAGAATTCTTGCCTTAAATGTAGGAGGCCTGGGTTCGATTCCCAGCCAAAGCACCTCATGTGTAGCCACCACCCGTCTGTCAGTGGAGGCTTGTGATTTGCTATGATGCTGAACAGGTTTCAGTGTATCTCCCAGACTAAGATGGGCTAGGAAGAAAGCCCATCAGCCACTGAAAACCCCATGGATCACAACAGTCAGAACTGCAGCCAGTCACGGGGATGGTACAGGACTGAGCAATGTTTTGTTCTGTTGTAAATGGGGTCCCATGAGTCAGGGGCCTGGTTTGCTAATGGCTGTCATGGATTGAATTGTGTTCCCCAAGAATATCTGTCAACTTGGCTAGGTCATGATTCCCACTATTGTATGATTGTCTACCATTCTATCACCTGATATGATTTCCCTGTGTGTTGTAAATCCTATCAATACGGTGTAATAAGATGGATTAGGGGCAGTCATATTGATGAGATCTACAAGATTAGATAGTGTCTTAAGCCAGTCTCTTTTGAGAAATAAAAGAGAGAAGTGAGCAGAGAGACATGGGAACCTCATACCACTAAGAAAGCAGTCCTGGGAGCAGAGCATGTCCTTTGGACCTGAGGTTCCTGCACTGAGATTCTCCCAGACCGAGTGGAAACTGATGCATCACAAGGGCCCTCCTCCAGAGCCGAAAGTTTTCTCCTGAAGCTGACGCCCTGAATTCGGACTTCTAGCCTACTAGACTGTGAGAGAATAAACTCCTGTTTGTTGAAGCCATCCGCTTGTGGTTTTTTCGTTACAGCAGCACTAGATGACCAAGATACTGGCTATCCCTTTAAAAGGATTCTTGCTGCCTTCTCCTCTGGTCCTCCGGTCTCTGTCTTAGGCTGGGCCCCTCACAGGTCTCTACTGAGGTTTCTGCCCTCTGCAGGGACTGATGCGCCTCCTTTCCTGAGGGATTTCAACCCTTGTGAAGCTGGAAGGTGCCGCTTGGTCACTTGACTCCATGGATTTATGCCCTAATATAATACAGTTCATTAGACACTGTTAAAGTAATACTCTGTTGAAGTAATACAATCATTAAGGTCTACACCATCTAATTACATTGAACCTAAAAAAATAAGAAGCCTGTAGACTTCTGCAGCAACCCCCTCACTGAGCTCCCTGCATTCACTCAAAATACCTCTGCCCACCCCAGGACATTGTCAGTGCACCAGAGTGTGCAAATGTACATCTGCCCACACAAGCTCACCTCCACATAAGTAGCTTGCCATTACTTTTGAGATAAAGGCGACAATCCTTAACATGGCCACCCAGGCTCATGTTGGGCCCCTGCCCTCCTCTCCAACCTCACTTTACATCACTCTCCTTGTTGCCTGCACTTCAGCTACACTTGCTCCCTCTCACTCTAACCAAGGTCTTTGCACATGCTGTTCCCTGTGCCTGTAATGCCCTTCATCCTCCTCCCAATCCCTAAACTTTCATCTAGTTACTTACAACTTCTTCAGTTCTCAGCCGAGTATCGGTTCTTCAGGAAAGTATTCCCTAACCCACCAACCCAGGTCAGGCTTCTTGGTAAATGTCCTTATGGATTCCTGTCCCATTTCTTATAGCCCTTCTCTTGGTCTGTGATGCATTTATGTCATTGTTTGACTTAGTTCTGTCTTCTCCATCAGTCTGTGAGCTCCATGAGAGCTCTCCATTTTGCTCAGCACTACATCCCAGCATCTAGTACAGAGGTCTGGCCCTCAATAAGTATATATTGAGTAGGTAAACACTATTGCATATAAGAAGTAGCTCGATCTCCCCTCCTTACCTTGCCAAAGTTTTAAACACATCTAAGTGCCTTTTTTAAGTGCCTACAAGGAGCTGCCTCTCAGTGGAAATTGTTGGTGAAGATCCACTTACCATCTCTCATTTGTCTCATTTCCGAAGGACTTCAGAGATTCTTGAAAGTGACAAAAGATGTCCTTCTAAATCCTACTGGGGTAGGCAGAATTCTAAGATGCCACCTATATTCCCACTCCCTGGTGTGCACACCCTGTATAATTCCCCTTCTCTTGAGTGTGGGCAGGACCTATGACTACGATGGGATACTAAGTCTGTGGTTATGGCAGAAGAGATTTTGCTGATGTAATTAAAGTCCCTAATCAGTTTATTCTGAGTCAATCAAAAGGGAAATTATCCTGGGTGTGCCTGGCCTAGTCAGTCAAGCACTTTTTTTAAAGAGGTCAAAGAACTTGGAAGCAAGAAAGATCATTTTCTTGGCCTTGAAGAAGCAAACCATCATGTTGTGGAAAGGGCCACATAGCAGGGAATGGCAGGTCACCTCTAGGAGCCAAGAGTCTGAGTTCTAAAACCACAAAGAACTAAATTCTGCCAATAGCCAGGGAGCTTGCAAGAGGACCCTGAGCCTCAAATGAAATTGCAGCTCTGGCCAACGCCTGGATTTCAAACTGGTAAGACCCTGAGCAGAGGACCCAGTTGACCTATACCTAGACTCCTGGCCCATAGTAACTGTGAAAGGATAAACTTGTGTTTTTTAAGCCACTATGTGTATAATAATTTGTTAATCAGCGATAAAAAAAAAAAAACTAATACATCTACATTTCCTCTTTATATCAATTTGATATGTATAGTTACAATGAATGAAGGCCAGGTTGCAATCTTATGCCAAAAAATGTTCTGATGATTCCCCATATTTTTAAGGCCCCCGTATACTCAGAACTGGCTCTGGTCTATACCTGCACTGTCCAGTACAGTAGCCATTAGTCATATGTGGCTATTTAGATTTAAGTTAATTAAAATTAAAAAAATAAGTTCCTCTGTCACTTTTGCCACATTCTCAAGTACTTCAATGGCCACATGTGACTGGTGACTACTATTTTGGACAACACATATTAAAACATTTCCATCATGGTAGAAAGTTCTTTTAGACAGCCCTGGAATCTGTCCAGACTTTAAAATATATTTTTTAGATCCCATGTAACCCAGGAAAGAGCCAGTTTATGGTGGACCAAAGTCTTGGGTGCTACCTGGCTGTGATATCAGGTACTGCTTCTTCATGGCTTCAGTATTCTCTGAATTCTTCTCCATTGACTTATCAGGAGTGGCTCAAAACAAAGATTTAGGAGTCTTTGGTTGGAAGTAAGAGAAATCAACTCAGGCTAACTGAGCAAGAAGGGAAATTTATTATACTTATTGGGAGGCAGCATAGCATTGTCTTAGTTTTCAATGGCTCACACAACAAAATACTACAAACCAGGTGGTTTATGAGAACAGAAATTTATTGTCTCACTGTTCTGGAGACCAGGAGTCCAAGATCAGGGTGTCAGCCATATTGATTCCTTTGGAGGCTTGTTGGAGAATTTGTTCCATGTCTCTGAACAACAGCTTCAGAACAAAGGTCCCTGACATGTGTAGGGTGGTTGGCTTAGGAGCAGGCTGGACTCCATTTTGTTACAAGCTCTTGCTTCTACATTCCTGAGAATGTAACTTTGACTTCTTCCCATTCATATGTATATGGCCTTGGACTTCTGGCTAGGTGGAACCAACAAATAATGTGGCTACACCTAGGAAGCCAGGGCAAACCTGGGCAAGTCCAGGAAAGTCCAAGGAGGGCCAACCAATTCGAATCTTGCTGGGAGGTTCCTGATTCCACCCTGTGCAGCAGCCTCCTCTTGGATTCATTAGTCTTCACTCCATGTGGGCTAACATCTCCCCATTAGAATGTTTCTTATGCTTTCAAAAAATCCCATTGTTTTACCTTAGCAAAGTCTAAGGATTTCACTCTGTAACATTGTGGTGTAGTCAGCAGGATTTCTAAGATGTCTTATCTTCGGCAAACCCTGAGATTGTTAAGGACCAGAGCTTTGGTGCCAGCTCAAGCCCCTTGTGCTCAATCCATCTCCACAAAACTTCAAGGTCATGAAAGAATCTCAAGCATCTGCTTTGTTGCATAGATGGCTCTTCGGGAGATTTATTGTCAGTTTTCTATTTTTGCTTTCATTTGCCAGTCACATTCTGAACATTATGACAAGTTCTGTCCACCACCTAGTGGGAAGTCCTGATAAGACTTTAGAATTCAATTTTTGTTTTCTCTAGGAGCACATACACTTGTTGTTGTTAGGTGCTGTTGAGTTGGTTCTGATTCATAGCGACCCTATGCAGAATGGAGCGAAACACTGCCCAGTCCTGCTCCATCCTTACAATTGTTCTTATGCTTGAGCTCACTGTTGCACCCACCTCGTTGAGAGTCTTCCTCTTTTCTGCTGACCTTGTACTTTGTCAAGCTTGATGTCCTTCTCCGGGGACTGATCCCTCCTGACAACATGTTCAAAGTATGTAAGACACAGTCTCTCCATCCTTGCTTCTAAGGAGCATTCTGGTTGCACTTCTTCCAAGGCAGATTTGTTCGTTCTTTTGGCAGTCCATGGTATATTCAGTATTCTTCACCAACACTACAATTCAAAGGCATGAATTCTTCTTCAGTCTTACTTATTCATTGTCCAGCTTTCACATGCATGCTTTCACATACATATGATGTGATGGAAAATATCATGGCTTGGGTCAGCCTCACTTTAGTCTTCAAGGTGACATCTTTGCTTTTCAACACTATAAAGAGGTCCTTTGCAGCAGATTTACCCAATGCAATGCGTTGTTTGATTTCTTGTCTGCTGCTTCCATGGCTGTTGATTGTAGATCAAGCACATATGCTTAAATCCACCTTTAAGGTTGTAAAACTTGCAAGTTACTTAGTAAGATGGGGAATGCCAGCTCCAAAAATGGTCCCAGTTCAGTTTTGTTTCTTAATCACTACCATGCACTTCTCAGGGTGATTTAGGAAATCAATGGCAGTTATAAGGCTCATTTGACCTAGGTGAATTGACTTTTCTGTGCAGTAAATTAGAAGCCAAGGCTTCCAAATAAAACAAGTACAATGAGAAGCCTCTTTTAGTTAGTACCTGGAAGCTTCCAAACTGGTTAGGCAAATTAAAGAAATGCAATGTCAAGCACCTGCCCCTATTTCACCTACTCCCATTCCTTTTTGTGCTCCACCAGCTGACTAATATTCTTTCTGAACTCCCTTTCTACCCTACCAAACCAAAACCAAGCCCACTGCCATCAGAACCTACTAAAGAACAATTAGAGAAGCCAGTTTCTGTTACAGCCTCTGAGACACCTTTTAAGATAAGGTACCCAGAAGAAGCAAATAAACCTCCCTAGGTTACCTTTTCCCCTTGGTCTAAAGCAGAACTTTGCACAATTGTAAAGAACTTTCCTAATCCTGATGAAGATCCAAAAAAATTCACCCAGGAATTTAGGATTTTAATAGAAACTTATGAACCTGGCCTATCGATCTGTATCAATTAATAAATATGTTGTTAGGACCAGGGGAACTCAAAGGTAGATGGAGGAGGCCAATTGGGAAAATCCAGAAAGATCTTTTAACTCTAAGACCCAATGTTCCCAGTATAGTATTATTAGGCCAAACCAAAGCCATTGTTAAATTACTCATGGACTGTATTCCAAAGTTTTTCCTAGGAAAATGGATTGGGCCAAAGTACAAGGTTGTAAACAAGAAAAGGATAATTATAGGATAGGTTGAGCAAACTTTTTGCTGAACACTTGGGCTTAAATTTAACAGAGGCTGGAGCTGATATAGCTTTAAACTCCATATTCCTAACTGAACTTCACCCTGAATTATATGAACTAATCAAATGCCACACTCTGGCCTGGGAAGCTCTTCCCAACCTTGCTAGGAATTTTATTTGGCCCTGAGACACCAAAGTTTTCACCTATTCTTAACACCTTTCATAAATGAGATGCTGGTTTGGGGTTCATGTTCAAAAATATTTATGTTGTATTTGAAATAATTTAAAATTTCCATAATCACTTTGAGAAAATGAGTTTCCATCCACTCTTTCCTTTAATTTTAGGAAAATGAGTTCCCATTTCTTTTGGCTTTTCTTTTCTCTTTTGGGAAACTTTTTGTTTGGTACTCAGGTTTGTCAGAGGGTCTGAGAGGCCTCCACCTGAGGCTCTGGCAAGTTAATCAGTTTTATCTAGTACCTGTTTTTCTATTGAATGAGGTTGGTCCTACCAAAGAATTGCCATATAAATTTTAAGAAAACTGGATTGGTTATCTCATATGGTATTGTGTTTAAGTGTAGTGCGATAGATCACTTTTGTGTGTGTGGCCTTTCTAGACATGGTCTTGTAACTCTCACCCAAGTGATTGGACAGGGCTGTGTGATAGGGTAATTGTGGCCCACAAAAGGGATTGGTTAGTTTTGCCATCCAACGGGCTTGAAATAAGCCACTGCAGAGGTGGGAAAGAGAAGAGCACACCACCACCAAGGAAGAAAAGACCCTCAGGAGATGGCGCAGTGGGCTCTGGCCCATGGAGAGACTGAGGGCCCATGGAGAGACTGAGGACCAGGGAAAGGTGTGTCTGTGCACATGGCTGGGAAGAGGCTGTCCTGATGGGAGAATTGTATCCCTGAGTGTCCCTGAGCCTGAATTATAACCTGTTACTTCCCTAGTAAACCCCATAATCATGAGTATGGTCTCTGAATTCTGTGTGGCCATTGCAACAAATTATCAAACTCAGCAGAGAAGTAGAGAGTGCTGTGGGAGGGATGGTTGGTGCCAGAATTGGTAAAGATGGCAGAGAGAGGAGGCTTGCCTGGCCTCCACCTCATGAGAGTCAGCCTTGGGCTGTTGATCCTGAGTCTCCTTCCTCCTTGTGAAGTTAGAGGTGGTCAGACACTGCCCTCTGACATTTTTACAGTAAGCCTGGTCTTTGAGTTGGCCTCACAGACTGATGAGTTTATGTGCTTTTCTGTCTTGTTTTGTTCTGAGGGTTTGTTGCTGGTAGTGTCTGAGTTCCTGTCCTGTGTCAGGGTGGAGACCATGGCTGGCAATTACTGTTTTTCATGAGGATCTCCATTTTTTCTCTTTGAAGAAAAACTGCTTTTTGCATCTATCTTATGATTTGAGCTTTTAGCAACTACTTGGAGAAATTTTGATATAAATTAGTTTATTTAAAAGGAGCAGCAAAGAATGTCCTTTATACTCTTATTCAACATTGTGCTGGAAGTCCTAGCTAGAGCAATAAGGCAATAAAAAGAAATAAAGCTTATCCAAATTGGTAAGGAAGAGGTAAACTATTCCTATTATCAGATGATATGATCTTATACACAGAAAGACCCGAAGAATCAACTAGAAAGTTATTGGAACTAATTAGAAGATTTCAGCAAAGTAGCAAAAGACAAGATTAACATGTAAAACTCAGTTGAATTTCTTTACACCAACATAGAGAAATTCAAAAAGGAAATCAACATATCAATACCATTTACAATAGTCCTCAGGAAGATGAAATACTTAGAAATATATCTAACTGGGGACATAAAAAACCTGTGCAAAGGGCACTACCAAATACTGCTGCAAGAAACCAAAAGAGACCTACATAAGTGGAAAAACATACCATGCTCATGGATAGGAAGATTCGACATTGTGAAAATGTCAATAGTACACAAAGTGATCTACAGATATAATGCAATACCAGTCCAAATTCCAACAGCATTCTTTAATGAGATGGAGAAATAAATCACCAACTTTATGTGGAAAGGGAAGAGACCCTGGATAAGTGAAGCATTACTGAAGAAGAACAAAGTGGAAGGTCTCACACTACCTGACCTTAGAATCTATTATATAGCCACTTTGATCCTTAAGATTGTGTGTCAACTGGGCTGGGCCATAATACTCAGTGGTTTGGCAATTATGATGTAGTTTTGTAGTCATATACTGATGTGATCACCTCTACAATGAGATTTGCTCTAATGCGAACACCTCCATGATGGGATCTGCTGTGAGTAGCCAATCAGTTGAAAGGGAGTTTCTTTGGGGGTGTGGCCTTCATTCAGTATAGGTGGACATTCTGGCAAGGCTCTCAGGCTTTTGCTCACTCTGGATCCTGCAGCTGACTCTTATTCCTCTGACCTCCAGTTCTTGGGACTTGAGCTAGCAGTTTACCAGCCATCTTGCCTGCTGATCTTGGGGTTTGTTGGTCTTCACAGCCTGTGAACCAGAGCTCTGCTGTCTTACTTGCCAATCCTGAATTCGCTAGCCCCTGAAGCTATGTGAATCAGGAGAAGCCTCCAGCCTGACCCACAGACTTGGGACATTTCAGCCTCTACAACCACATGAACCATTTCCTTAATATAAATCTCTCTCTCCCTCTATTATATATATATATATATATATATATATATATATATATATATATATATATATATACATATATGCTTTGCAGGTTTTGCATCTCTGGAGAACCCAGCCTAAGACAGCCATGGTAGTCAAAAGAGTTTCGTACTAGTACAAAAACAAACACATAGACCAATGAAACCAAGTTCAGAGCCCAGATGTAAATCTGTCAATCTATGACCAGTTGATATTTGACAAAGGGCCTAAGTTCATTAAATGGGGAAAAGACAGTCTCTTTAAGAAATGGTGCTGGCACCTCTGGAAGTCCATCTGTAAAAAAAAATGAAACAAGACCCATACCTCACACCATACACAAAAACTAACTCAAAATGGATCAAAGACCTAAATATAAAGTCTAAAATGATAAAGATCATTGGAGAAAAAATAGGACAACATTTCGGGCCCTAATACATGGCATAAATATTATACAAACCATAACTAACAATGCAGAAACATCAGAAAAGAAACTAGATAACTGGGAGCTCCTAAAAATTAAACACTTATGGTCTTCAGAAAACTTCACCAAAAGAGAAACTGTGTACTGGGAAAATTTTTTTAGCTACAGCATACCTGACAAGGGTCTAATCTCTAAACTCTACATAATACTTCGACACCTCAACAAAAAAAGACAAATACTCCAATTAGAAAATGACCAAAGTATGTGAATGGACTCTTCACCAAAGAAGACATTCTGGCAGCTAACAGACACATTAGGAAATGCAACCACTAGCCATTAGAGAAATGCAAATCAAAACTACAACGAGATACCATCTGACCCCAACATTACTGGCACTAATTGAAAAAAAAAAAAAAAAACAGAAAATAACAAATGTTGGATAGGTTGTGGGGAGATTGGAACTCTATGCACTGCTGATGGGAATGTAAAATGGTACAACCACTGTAGAAAACAGTATGGATCTTTCTCAAAAAAGCTAGAAATAGAAATACCATATGATCCAGCAATCCCACTCTGAGGAATATATCTTAGAGAAATAAGAGCTGTCACACAAAGAGACATATGCACACCCTTGTTCATTGCAGCGTTATTCACAATAGCAAAAAGATGGAAACAACCTATGTGACCATCAACACAATGAATGGATAAAGAAATTATGGTACATACACACAGTGGAAGACTATGCAATAATAAAGAGCAATGGTGAATTTATGAAGTACCTCAAAACATGGATGAATCTGGAGGGGATTATGCTGAGTGAAATAAGAGAATCACAAAAGGACAAATATTGTATGAGACCACTATAATAGAAACTCAAGAAAATGTTTACACACAGAAAACAAAAAACAACAAAAAATCTTTGAAGATTACAAGGCAGGGCCATGGGGGACGGGAAATCACTAACTAGATAGTAGACAAGTGTTAACTTTGGTGAAGGGAAAGGCAACACACAATATAGGGGAAGTCAGAACAACTTGACCAAGACAAAGTCATAGAAGCTTCCTAGACACATCCAAACACATTGAAGGGCTGAGTTACTGGGGCTGAGGACTGGGGATCATGGTCAGTTAGCATAACATAGTTCATAAAGAAAATGTTCTACATCCTACTTTGGTGAATAGCGTCTGGGGTCCTAAAAGCTTGCGAGTGGGCATCTAAGATACATCTATTGGTCCCAGGATGTTCAGAACAAAGGAAAATGAAGAAAACAAAAGACACAAGGAAAATATTAGTCCAAAGGACAAATGGACAACATGAATTACAGCCTCCAACAGCCTGAGCCCAGAAAAACTAGATGGTGCATGTCTACCACCACCAACTACTGACAGAAGTCACAATAGAGGGTCCTAGGCAGGGCAGGGGAAAAAATATGGAAAGAATTCCAATTCACAAAAAAGGCCAGACTTACTGGTCTGACAGAGACCTGAGGAACCCCTGAGTCTATGGTCCTAGACACCCTGCTAACTCAGGACTGAAGCCACTCCCAAAGTACACTTTTCCACCAAAGATCAGACAGGCCTATAAAACAAACTATAGCACAAATGAAGAACATGCTTCTTAGTTCAATCAAGATAGGAGACCAAATGGGAAACACCTGCCCAAAAGCAAAGACAAGAAGGTAGGAGGGGACAGGAACTCAATGAATGGACCAAGGGAACTCAGGGTGGAAAGGGAAAGGAGTAGAGTGCTGAAAAATGTCAGGGATTGCAACCAATGTCACAAAACAATTTGTGTACAAAATTTTTTAATGAAAAGCTAATTTGCACTGTAAACTTTCAGCTAAAACAGAATAAAAAAAAAACTAGCAGTTCCAGAATGGGAAAAGGGAGGCATGAGATAAACCTAGAGGGAAAGAAAAAAAAATGGCTAGCCAAGAAGGATTGCTAGTTGGAAAATATAGCATTGGTGATAGAAATGATGCCAGATATTGCATGATAGAATTTTGCAAGACCAACGATTTCTTCATCGCAAATACCTTTTTTCAACAACATGAATGGAGAGTATACAAGTAGATTCTGTTAGCTAATGCAAATGGAAGAAACAATGAACTAAAGAGCTGAACAGAAGATTCAAAGGGTGGCTAGAGAAGACAAAGTATTATAAGGACATGTGCAAAGACCTGGAGTTAGCAAAGCAGAAGAGAAGAACACACTTGGCATTTCTCAAGCTGAAAGAACTGAAGGAAAAAAATTAAGCCTCAAGTTGCAATATTGAAGAATTCTATGTGGAAAATATTAAACAATGCAGGAAAAATTGAAAGAAGATAGAAAGAATACACAGAGTCACTACGCTAAAAAGAATTGGTTGAGAGAGGCAGAGCCAAGATGGCAGAGTAGTCAGATGCTTCCTTTGGTCCCTCTTGAAATGAAGACCAAAAAAAACAAGTGAATTGATTATATATTTTAAACTAGTAACCCTGAACATCAAAGGCAAAGTTGAGGAATCAGACCGAGCGGCAAGGGGAGGGAGAGACAGTTCAGAAATAGCGAGGAGTTGCCAGACCTTACCTGGTAGGAACCAGCACCCTGTAGGCTGAGATCAGCTGGTGCCAGCAGTGAGGCAGGCAGTGGTGTTTGGGACACGTTTTCCTCATCAGGAGTGACCAAGCAGCAGAAAGTCTACTCACGCCTCCAGAATCAGTGAAAAGCAGCGCTCAGTCGGCAAAAGATAGGTACGTGCATCTAACCTACCGCGCGGATCAAAAAACACCCCTTTGGGAAAACCTCTCCGCTAATTACCTGCCCCCTTCCCACTCTGCACTGGTCCAAGCCAGCTTCAGAGATTATGTCATCCCCTGGGCCAAAAGTAGGACCCGCCATGCGCCCTGATCCATTCTCTGGCCTTGGAGAGGGAACAAATTAACAAACAGGGAAAAAAGAATCTGCCGGCTCCCCTAAGCCAAGAACGCAGGGCAGAAACAGCTCCTTTGCCTAGGCACAGGAATAAGGGGTCCACAGACTTTGAATGCCTTTCACCCCTGCGTAGACCTGTGTGGGCCAATTTCAACAGTGTAGGTCCACATTAGCACAGTACAACAAGGTATATACCTGAAGTCTAACTTCAACTGTTTCAGCTATATGGTGAAGAAGCAAGTTCATGACATTTGACACCGCTCTGCCTACTAAGCAGGGTCCTCACCTACCCACACCAGGGGCCTGAGGACTGGTGGCTCCACCCACACCACCTGGCCACCCACAACAGGGGTCCAAGAATAAGTGGTGCCTCCCAGTCCTTATAGCCAACAGCATTAGGTGCCCATAGTCCAGCTGCAAAACCCACCCAGCTACACACTCTAGGGAACAGGGACACAGTTTTCTCTGGGGTGGTTGTCAGCCCCCTGCCTTTCTCAGCATGTGAGCCCCTACTACAGCCAGATACTTGTGCCTACACAAATCACCCCACCTCATCTAAGGACTGTACTTATAAGCCTGAACCACACGCTTGGTAACCACCTACCTGGACACCTGAGCTGAATGCATACAAGAAAAGTAAACGTACTCCTGGGCTCACATACCTAGTAACAGCTCTAACCACTTATCACAGAACATTATAGTTTTAAAGTCACCAATAATCAAATTAGCTCACTTGAGCAGCCTATTTGGGCATATCAAAACAAAGCAAGAAGCTAGGACACAGTAAGTAAACCTAAAATATATAACTACAATAACTTATTGATGGCTTGGAGACAACAATCAGTATCAAATCACATAAAGAGGCAGACCATGATGGCTTCAGCAAGCTCCCAAAACAAAGAATCAAGAAATCTTCCAGATGAAGAGAACTTCATGGAATTACCAGAGGTAGAAAACAAAAGATTAATATACAGAACTCTTCAAGAGATCAGGAAGGAGATCAGGCAAAACGCAGACCAAGCCAAGGACCACACAGACAAAGCAATAGAGGAACTTATGAAGATTAGAGAAGAGCATAATGACAAATTTAACAGACTGCAAGAATCCATAGAGAGACAGCAAACAAAAATCCAGAAGATTAACAAAATTTCAGAACTAGACAACTCAATAGAAAGTCATAACAGAAAATACAGAGATTTATTGAAGATTTGTTGGCAGAAAACTTCCCTGATATCATGAAAGATGAGAAGATATCTACCCCAAAATGTTCATCAAACCCCACACAAGGTAGATCCCAGAAGAAAGTCACCAAGGCATAGTATAATCAAACTTGCCACAACCAAATATAGAGAATTTTAAGAGCAGCTAGGGATAAATGAAAGCCACCTACAAAGAGAAGCCAGTAAGACTCAGCTCGGACTACTCAGCAGTAACCATGCAGGCAAGAAGGCAATGGGATGACATATATAAAGCCTTGAAGGAAAATAAACTGCCAGCCAAGAATTACATATCCAGCAAAACTGTGTCTCAAATATGATGGAGAAATTAGGGCATCAGATAAGCAGAAGTTTAGGGAATTTGAAAAAAACAAATAAAAATACAAGAAATGCTAAAGGAAGTCCTTAGGTTAGAAAAGCAATAACATAACAACCCAAGACTAGAACACAGGATACAGCAACCAGATATCAACCCTGATAGGGAAATTAAAAAAAAAAAAGCTAAAATGATCAAAACAGGGAAACAGAGACATCATTATATAAAAGATGACAACATTAAAACAAAAAAGAGGCCCTAAAAAATGTAGTCATAGTTCTTTCATATGAAGAGGAAGCCAAGGTAATATAAAGAAATAAAAAGAGTGGTTTAAACTTAGAAAAATAGGGGTAAATATTAAGGTAACCACAAAGGAAACTAACAATTCTACACATCGAGATAAAAAAAAAGAAAAGCATACAAACTCAGCAAAGACATTATCAACAATGAAAAAGAGGAAAAGAAAATATATAAAGAAAAATGATTCAGCACAGAAAATTAAATGAAACAAAGAAACTGTCAACAACACACAAAAAAGATACCAAAATGACGGCATTAAACTCATAAACTCACTATCAATAATTATGCTGAATGTAAATGGACTAAATGCACCAATAAGGAGACAGAAAGTGGCAGAATGGATTAAAAAAAATAGGATCCGTTCATATGCTGCCTACAAGAGACACACCTTAGACTTAAAGACACAAACTAAAACTGAAAGGACAGAAAAAAACATATCAAGCAAACAACAATCAAAAAAGAGCAGGAGTGGCAATATTAATTTCTGACAAAATAGACTTTAAAGTAAAATTCACCACAAAGGATAAGGAAAGACACCAGGAGGACATAAACATAATAGATATTTGCACACCCAATAACAGGGCTCCAAAACACATAAACTGTAACCACATTGAAAAGAGAGATAGGCAGCTCCACAATAACAGTAGGAGATTTCAACACACCACTTTTGGTTAAGGACAGAACATCCAGGAAGAAGCTCAATAAAGACATGGAAGATCTAAATGCCACAATCGACCAACTTGACCTCATAGACATATACGGAACACTCCACGCAACAGCACCCAAGTATACTTTCTTTTTCAACACACATGGAACGTTCTCCAGAACAGACCACATATTAGGCCATAAAGCGAGCCTTAACAGAATTGAAAACACTGAAATATTACAAAGCAGCTTTTCTGATCATAAAAGTAGAAATCAACAACAGAAAAAGCAAGTAAAAAATGAAACACATGAAAACTGAACAACATTGTGCTCAAAAACTACTGGGTTACAGAAGAAATTAAGGATGGAATAAAGAGAGTCATAGAATTATACGAGAATGAAAACACATCCAACCAGAACCTTTGGAACACAGCAAAAGCAGTGCTCAGAGGTCAATTTATATCAATAAATGCACACATACAAAAAAGGAGAAAGAACCAAAATCAAAGAATATCCCTACAACTTGAACAAATAGAAAGAGAGCAACAGAAGAAGCCCTCAGGCACCAGAAGAAAGCAAATAATAAAAATTAAAGCAGAATTAAATGAAATACAGAATAGAAAAACATTGAAAGAGTTAACAAGTCCAAAAGCTGGTTCTTCAAAAAGATGAATGAAATTAATAAACCATTGGCCAAACTAACCAAAAGAAAAACAGGAGAGGAAGCAAATAACCTGAAAAATAAATGAGATGGGCAATACCAAAATAGACCAAACTGAAATTAAAAGAATCATAACAGAATACTATGAAAAATTATACTCTATCAAATTTGAAAACCTCGAGGAAATGGACAAATTCCTAGAAACAAACTACCTACCTAAACTAACACAAATAGAGGTAGAACAACTTAATAAACCCATAACAACAACAAAAAAGAGATTGAAAAGGTAATTTAAAAACTCCCAAAAACAACAACAAAAAAAGCCCTGGCCCAGAGGGCTTCACTGGAGAGTTCTACCAAACTTTCAGAGAAGAGTTAACACCCCTACTACTACAGGTATTTCAGAGCATAGAAAAGGATGGAATACTCCCAAACTCATTCTACGAAGCCAGAATAACCCTGATACTAAAACCAGGTAAAAAGACAGCACAAAAAAAAGAAAATTACAGACCAATATCCCCCATGAAATTAGATATAAAAATCCTCAACAAAATTTTAGCCAATAGAATTCAACAACATATAAAAAAAATAATCCACCACGAACAACTGGGATTCATACCAGGTGTGCAGGGATGGTTCAACATTAGAAAAACAATGTAATCCATCATATAAATAAAACAAAAGACAAGAACCACATGATCTTATCAATTGATGCAGAAAAGGCATTTGACAAAGTACAACACCCATTCATGATAAAAACTCAAGATAGGAATAAGAGGAAAATTCCTCAACATACTAAGGGCATTTATATAAAACCAACAGCCAACATCACCCTAAATGGAGAGAGTCTGAAAGCATTCCCCTTGAGATCAGAAACCAGACAAGGATGCCCTTTATCACCACTCTTATTCAACATTGTGCTGGAGGTCCTAGCCAGAGCAATTAGGCTAGATAAAGAAATAAAGCGCATCCAGATTGGTAAGAAAGAAGTAAAAGTATCTCTATTTGCAGAGGACATGATCTTATACACAGAAAACCCTAAAGAATCCTCAAGAAATCTACTGAAACTAATAGTTCATCAGAGTATCAGGATACAAGATAAACATACAAAAATCATTTGGATTCCTCTACACCAATAAACAGAACATCAAAGAGGAAATCACCAAATCTGTACCATTTACAGTAGCCCCAAGAAGATAAAATAAAAAAAAATTTTTTTTTTAAATACTTAGGAGTCAATCTTACCAAAGATGTAAAAGACCTATACAAAGAAAACTACAAGATGCTACTGCAAAAAAAAAAAAAAAAGAGACCTACATAAGTGGAAAAACATGCCTTGCTCATGGATAGGAAGACTTAACATTGTAAAAATGTCTATTCTGATATAAGCAATCTATAGGTACAATGCAATTCCAATCCAAATTCCAACGATACTTTTTAATGAGATGGAGAAACAAATCACCAACTTCATATGGAAGGGAAAGAGGCCCCAGACAAGTAAAGCATTACTGAAAAAGAAGAACAAAGTGGGAGGCCTCACACTCCCTGATTTTAGAACCTATTATACCACCATGGGAGTCAAAACAGCCTGGTACCAGTACGACAACAGATACATAGGCCAATGGAACAGAATCGACAATCCAGACATAAATCCATCCACATATGAGCAGCTGATACTTGACAAAGGCCCAAAGTCCATTAACTGGAGAAAAGACAGTCTCTTTAACAAATGGTGCTGGCATAACTGGATATCTATCTGCAAAAAATGGAACAAGACCCATACCTCACACCATGCACAAAAACTAAGTGAAAATGGATCAAAGACCTAAATATAAAATATAAAACGGTAAAGATTATGGAAGAAAAAATAGGGACAATGTTAGGAGCCCTAATACATGGCATAAACAGTATACAAAACATTACTAACAATACATAAACACCAGAAGAGGAATTAGATAACTGGAAGCTTCTAAAAATCAAACACTTATGCTTATCCAATGACTTCACCCAAGGTGTAAAAAGACAACCTAAAAAAAAAACCCAAAAAACAAAAAACCAAACCCATTGCCATTGAGTCGATTCCAACTCATAGCAACCCTAAAGGACAGAGTAGCACTGCCTCATAGGGTTTCCAAGGAGTGCCTGGTGGATTCGAACTGCTGACGTTTTGGTTGGCAGCTGTAGCTCTTAACCACTATGCCACCAGGGTTTCCAAAAAGACAACCTCCAGACTGTGAAAAATTTTTTGGCTACGACATATCCAATCAGTGTCTAATCTCTAAAATCTACAAGATACTGCAAAACCTCAACAACAAAAAGACAACCCAATTAAAAAATAGGCAAAGGATACAGACAGGCATTTCAGCAAAGAAGACATTCAGGCGACTAACAGATACATGAGGAAATGCTTACAATCATTAGCCATTAGAGAAATGCAAATTGAAACTACAATAAGATACCATCTCACTCCAACAAGGGTAGCATTAATCCAAAAAACAAAATAATAAACGTTGGAGAGGTTGGAGAGAGACTGGAATATTTACACACTGCTGAGGGAAATGTAAAATGTTATAGCCACTTTGGAAATCGATTTGGCACGTCCTTTAAAAGCTGGAAATAGAACTACCATACGATCCAGCGATCCCACTCCTTGAAATATATTCTGGAGAAACAAGAGCCATCACACAAATAGGTATATGCACACCCATGTTCATTGCAGCACTGTTTACAATAGCAAAAAGATGGAAACAACCAAGGTGCCTATCAATGGATGAATAGATAAACAATTTATGTTATATTCACACAATGGAATACTATGCAACAATAAAGAACAATGATAAATCCGTGAAACATCTCATAATGTGGATGAATCTGGAAGGCATTATGCTGAGTGAAATTAGTCAGCCGCAAAAGGACAAATATTGTAAGAGACCACTATTTATTAGAAGAACTCAAGAAAAGGTTTAAACACACAAGAAAACATTCTTTGATGGTTGCAGGGTGGGGAGTTAGCGAGAGGGGTATTCACTAACTAGATAGTAAAAAAAAAAACAAAACAAAACTAGACAGTAGACAAGAGTTATTTTAGGGGAAGGGAAGGACAACACAGAATACAGGGGGAGTCAGCACAACTGGACTAAACCAAAAACTAAGAAGTTTCCTGAATACAACCAAACACTTCGAGGAACAGAGTAGTAGGGGCAGGGGTCTGGAGACCATGGTTTTAGGGACATCTAGGTCAGTTGGCATAACAAAGTGTGTTACCAAATGTTCAGCACCCTACTTTTGTGAGTGGTGTCTGGGGTCTTAAAAGCTAGCAAGTGGCCATCTAAGATGCAAGAATTGGTCTCAACTCACCTGGAGCAAAGAAGAATGAAAAACATCAAAGACACAAGGAAAATATGAGCCCAAGAAACAGAAAGGACCACATAAACCAGAGACTCCATCAGCCTGAGACCAGAAAAACTAATTGGTGCCTGGCTACCACCAATGACTGCCCTGATGGAGCAGAACAGTGGGACGCAGAACTCAAATTCTAGTAAAAAGACTAGACTTAATGGTCTGACTGGGACTGACAGGACTCCAGAGGGCATGGCCCCTGAACTCTCTGTTAGGCCCAAGCTAAAACCATTCCTGAAGCCCAACTCTTCAGACAAAGACTAGACTGGACTATAAGACATAAAATGATACTAGTGAGAAGTGCATTTCTTAGCTCAAGTCGACACATGGTACTATGTGGGCAGCTCCTGTCTGGAGGCGAGATGAGACAAGATAGGGGGACAGGAGCTGGTTGAATGGACTTTGGAAATACCGGGTGGAGAGGAGGAATGTGCTGTCACATTATAGGGAGAACAAGTAGGGTCACATAACAATGTGTGTGTAAGTTTTTGTATGAGAAACTGACTATAATTGTAACCTTTCACTTAAAGCACAATAAAAAAGGAAAAAAAAACTTTATTGAAGATCATTCAAAAGTGGCTGTAGCAGTATATTGACAGGGCACTGCCAGAAATTCATGCTGAATTTAGAAGAGGACGTGGAAGGAAGGATATCACTGCTGATGTCCGATGGATACTGGCTGAAAGCAGAGAATACCAGAAAGATGTTTACCTGTGTGTTATTGACTATGCAGAGGCATTTGACAGTGTAGATCATGAATTATGGATAACATTGCAGAGAATGGGAATTTCATAACACTTAATTGTGCTCATGCGGAACCTGTACATAGATGAAGAGGTAGTCGTCTGAATAGAATAAGGAGATACTGTGTGGTTTAAAGTCAGGAAAGGTGTGCGTCAGGATTGTATCATTTCCCCATACCTATTCAATCTGTATGCTGAGCAAATTATCTGAGAAGCTAGATTACATGAAGAAGCACAGGAAATAGGATCGGAGGAAGATTCATAACAACCTGGATTACGCAGATGACAACCTTGTTTGCTGAAAGTTGAGAGGACTTGAAGCACTTACTGAAGATCAAAGACCACAGCCTTCTTTATGGATTACATTTCAACATAAAGAAAACAAAAATCCTCACAACTGGGCCGATAAGCAACATCATGATAAAAGCAGAAAAGATAGAGGTTGTCAAGGATTTTATTTTGCTTGGATCCACAATAAACACCCATGGAAGCAGTAGTCAAGAAATCAAACGATGTAGTATTGCACTGGGAAATTTTGCTGCAAAAGACCTTTGTAAAGTTTTAAAAAGCAAAGATGTCACTTTGAGGACTAATGTGCACCTGACCCAAACCATGGTGTTTTCAATCACCTGAAAGCTGGACAATGAATAAGGAAGACTGAAGAAGAATTGATGCCTTTGAATTACGGTGCTGGCAAAGAATATTGAATATACCATGGACTGCCAAAAGAGCAAACAAATCTGTCTTGGAAGAAGGGTAGCCACATTGCTCCTTAGAAGCAAGGATGGTGGGACTTCATCTCACACACTTTGGACATGTTTTCAGGAAGGTCCAGTCCCTGGAGGAGGACATAATGCTTGGTAAAGTAGAGGGTCAGCAAAAAAGAGGACCCCAACAAGATGGATTGACACAGTGGCTGCAACAATGGGCTCAACCATAACAATGATTCTAAGGATGGTCAGGACCAGGCAGGGTTTACTTCTGTTGTACATAGGGTCGCCATAATTTGAACTGACTTAATGGCACCGAATAGCAGCAAAACAAGAATTGGAGCCCTGGTGGTGTAGTAATTAAGAGCTACACTAGATGCTCCTTGAATAACCTTATGGGGCAATTCTACTTGGTCCTATAGGGTTGCTATGAGTTGGAATCAACCATTGATAGCAACGGCTTTGGTTTTTCATTTGTTGTTTTTGTTTGGCCAAGAATTGATGGCTTCATTTACAAAACTGCTAAAGAGATTTGGTATTTACTAGATAGATAAAACGTTGTGATAACAAGAAGGTAAAACTGCTTACCAAGAGAATAAAAAAAAGGGGAAAGAAAATAGTTATTTTTTTCCTTTTAAAATGCCTAGGCCAACTTAAACATATGTAATGAATTGGAATGACCTAGTCTGTTCTACCAAGTCAAAAGAGAGGGAGGGGAGGCCAGGATCAGGCCTACTCACCTGACACAAGACAGGCCCCAGCCTCTGAGGCCATGTAGCCCTAGGGAAACTTTTGAGGGGCCCCTCCCAATTAAATAAGGAAATTTTTAAGAAGAAAAAAAAATGATGTCTTAACTACTGTTGTTGTTGCTGTTAGGCGCCATCTAGTCGGTTCTGACTCATACCAACTCTATACACAACGGAACAAAACACTGCCTGGTCCTGTGCCATCCTCACAATTGTTTCTGTGTTTGAACCCGTTGTTTCAGCCGCTGTGTCAATTCATCTTGTTGAGGATCTTTCTCTTTTTCACTGACTCTCTACTTTACCAAGCTTGATGTCCTTCTCCAGGGACTGATCACTCCTGATAAGAAGTCCAAAGTATGTGAGACGTAGTCTTGCCATTCTTGCTTCTAAAGAGCATTGCGGGTGTGCCACTTTCAAGACAGATTTCTTCATTCTTTTGGCAATCCATGGTATATTCAATATTCTTCACCAACACCACAATTCAAAAGCTTCAATTCTTCTTCAGTCTTCAAATATATTTTTGGTATCTTCTGACTATATGGTATTATGTCTCAGCTTATTATGTATTACACCTGAAGCTCTTTGAAAATAAGGTTAATCATTATATAGAGATATTATTGTCTACATTTTTTTTTAAACTGACTTTTATTTGGCTTTGCATTAGTCTTGTAATTAATTTCTATCAGGTCTTTCACTTTTAAGGGTATTATTTTTATAAATTAGTCATGGCCATATTTAGTTTTGTCATCTGCAGATAAGTTTTTACTTTGCTGATTTGCTGAAAATGTTTGACCAAAATATCTCAACAAAAAGATAGACTATATTGGACTTGTGAAAAAGACTGTGATTTTTTTTATTATTAATTAATTTTTATTGTGCTTTAAGTGAAAGTTTACAAATCATGTCAGCCTCTCTTACAAAAATTTATATACACCTTGTTATACACTCCTAATTGCTCTCCCCCGAATGAAACAGCACACTCCTTTCCTCTGCTGTCTCTCCTTGTGTCCATTCAGCCAGCTTCTGGCCCCCTCTGCCCTCTTATCTCCCCTCCAGACAGGAGATACCTACATAGACTCATGTGTCTACTTGATCCAAGAAGCTTGTTCCTCACCAGTATCATTTTCCATCCCATAGTCCAGTCCAATCCCTGTCTGAAGAGTTGGCTTTGGGAATGGTTCCTGTCTTGGGGACCATGACCTCCGGGGTCCTTCTAGTCTCTGTCTGACCATTAAGTCTGGTCTTTTTATGAGAATTTGAGGTCTACATCCCACTGCTTTCCTGCTCCCTCAAGGGTTCTCTATTGTATTCCCTGTCAGGACAGTCATTGGTTGTGGCTGGGTACCATCTAGTTCTTCTGGTCTCAGGCTGATGCAGTCTCCGGTTTATGTGGTCCTTTCCATCTCTTAGGCTCATAATTACCTTATGTCTTTGGTGTTCTTCATATTTCCTTGCTCCTGGTGGGTTGAGACCAATTGATGCATCTTAGATGGCTGCTTGCTAGCTTTTAAGACCCCAGACACCACTCTTCAAAATGGGATGCAGAATGTTTTCTTAATAGATTTTATTATGCCAATTGGCTTAGATGTCACCTGCAACCATGGTCCCCAAACCCCTGTCTCTGCTACTCTGGCCTTCAAAGTGTTCGGTTTATTCAGGAAACGTCTTTGCTTTTGGTTTAGTCCAGTTGTGTTGACCTTTCCTGTATTGTGTGTTGTTTTTCCCTTCAGCTAACATAGTTCTTACCTACTATTTAATTAGTCAAAACCCCTCTCCCTCCTTCCTTCTCTCCCCCATCTTGTAACCATCAAAGAATATTTTCTTCTCTGTTTAAACTATTTCTTGAGTTCTTATAATAGTGGTCTTATACAACATTTGTCCTTTTGCAACAGACTAATTTCACTCAGCATAATGCCTTCCAGATTCCTCCATGTTATGAAATGTTTCACAGGTTCATCACTGTTCTTTATAGATGCGTAGTATTCCATTGTGTGAATATACCATAATTTATTTATCCATTCATCCATTGATGGGCACCTTGGTTGCTTCTATCTTTTTGCTATTGTGAACAGTGCTGCAATGAACATGGGTGTGCATATATCTGTTCATGTAAAGGCTCTTATTTATCTAGGATATATTCCTAGAAGTGGGATCGGTGGATTGTATGGTAGTTCTATTTCTAGTTTTTTAAGGAAGTGCCAAATCAATTTCCAAAGTGGTTGTACCATTTTACATTCCCACCAGCACTGTATAAGTGTTCCAGTCTCCCCACAACCTCTCCAACATCTATTATTTTGTGTTTTTTGGATTAATTCCAGCCTTGCTGGAGTGAGATGAAATCTCATTGTAGTTTTGATTTGCATTCCTCTAAAGCCTAAGGCTTATGAGCATTTCCTCATGTATCTGTCTGAATGTCTTCTTTAGTGTAGTGCCTGTTCATATCTTTTGCTCATTTTTTGATTGGGTTGTCTTTTTGTAGTTGAGTTTTTCCAGTATCATGTAGATTTTAGAGATCAGGCACTGATCAGGAATGTCATAGCTAAAAACTTTTTCCCAGTCTGTAGGTAGTCTTTTTACTCTTTTGGTGAAATCTTTGGATGAGCATAGGTGTTTGATTTTTAGGAGCTCCCAGTTATCTAGTGGTTTCTTCTGCATTGTTAGTAATGTTTTGTATACTGTTTATGCCATGTATTAGGGCTTCTAGCATTGTCCCTATTTTTTCTTCCGTGATCTTTATTGTTTTAGATTTTATATTTAGGTCTTTGATCCATTTTGATTAGTGTTTGTGCATGATGTGATGAATGGGTCTTTTTTTTTTTTTTTTGTAGATGGATATCCAGTTATGCCAGCACCGTTTGTTAAAAAGACTGTCTTTTCCCCAATTAACAGACTTTGGGCCTTTGTCAAATATCAGCTGCTCATATGTGGATGGATTTATGCCTGGATTCTCAATTCTGTTCCATTGGTCTATGTATCTGTTGTTGGACCAGTACCAGGCTGCTTTGAGTACTGGGGCAGTATAATAGTTTCTAAAATCCCATAAAGTGAGGCCTCCCACTTTGTCCTTCTTTTTCAGTAATGCTTTACTTATCTGGCACCTCTTTCTCTTCCATGTGAAGTTGGTGATTTGTTTCTCCATCTCATTAAAACATGTCGTTGGAATTTGGATCAGAATTGCATTGTGTCTATAGATTGCTTTTATTAGAATAGACATTTTTACAATGTTAAGTCTTCCTATCCATGAGCAAAGTATGTTTTTCCACTTGTGAGGGTCTCTTTTGGTTTCTCGCAGTAGTAAGACTGTGATATTTTGAATGTGTATACAGCCAGGCTGAACCAAGATTTCCAGAACTGTTGTGTAGAAGCTGACAGGTTCACAGACTGTGGCTGATCCAGAATTACATGGAACAGAAATTAACTACGTAGGACTGAGTGGATTAAAGAATTACTACGGGTTTTGTGCGGGAATATTGCTGATGTTTTAAGGTCCCACTTTCTGGATATAAGACACCATTTTCCTCCTTTCTCCTAATTATTAAACTAATGGGTTTAGATATTATAACTCTCGAATTAGAAGTTCTTGTTGGTAAACTTAACAAAGGTGTAATTATCATAACTAGAGAGACATCTGAAGTTCGAGCCATTATTTCACAAAACAGAATGGCATTAAGATTTCCCTCTAAGTCTCTCAAGGTACAGTTTTTTGCCTTGCTGGATAAATGTTGCTGTGTTGTATTCACACACAATCTGAGGTTTTTACAGAATGTCGTTGCTGCTAAGTCACTTGAAAAGCCTTTACTGGTGCTTTTTATGTATAAACAAACACCTCATGGGTCTTGTTTCCTTGGTACAAAGAACCTAGCATCATGGTTTCATGGGTTATTGCAAACAATTGGCCTAATATTGTTGTTAACATTTCTCTTCTACCTCCTAGTTTGCTGTCCACATTTCTGGCTTTTGTGGAAGTTGGTGTAACCTACACAGGCCATTGCCCTTAGGTGTCCTTTTGAACCTCGAACCTTGGAAAAACTGGTGTCTAAAAGCCACTTTTGAGTCAAAAAATTGTCCACATAAGCTAGTAAGACCATTTTGCTCTGGAAGTTGTGCTGTTTTGAAGAATTCAATATGTTTCAGGAAACAGACTCTAAAGATCAGACTGGGAGCTATGTTTAGGGTAAATCAGTAATTGTTTTAATTGGTCTTCAAGACAATGTTGTTTGAAATGCCTGCCTAATGGTTGTAATCAAACTGTAACTCCTTACCCACTTTGCTTTGCAGATAATTATATATCTTGAAGAAACCAGGTTCTCAGAGGAGATCAACCTCATACTTTGAGTCAACTTTATGGGAAACAAAACAGTTCCTCCAATGTAGTATTGCCCTGCACTTATCCTAATTTAAAGTCACAGAAGCAGAGTGTCTGAGCAAAAGAAGACACACTTATAATTGTGACCAAAGAATTTGTATGAAAATTCATGATCAGAAAAAGAGAATGTGTGTGGGCACTCTAAAACTGAGGCACTTGACCTAACTAAAATGGTTGACACAAAGTATGGCTCAGATTCCATTTTGTCTTAGTATCCACTTCTACTTCTGAAAAAGTGACCTATGACTGCCAGTGGGTAAACCAGGTAGGGGCAGTTTGCCCTCAAAAAGAACACCTAGTATGTTTTAAATAGATTAACTGAAGACCTCCAACAGGAGGGGTCCATGCTGTATTACCTGTATTAGAACACCAATTAATACCTATGAAGAGAATTATGGACTCGTATTTCAAATGGACTCATGCTCACTTTTTAAACCAGTCCCTTTAAAGCCAGTTTATTCTTTAATGCAGCCTGCTCTGTATGTCATTCCAAGATTATCACTGCAGAAGTAGAGGCTCCAGCTATGGCATGGTGAAGGTTTTAGATGATGACTGATTATTTGTAAATAGCATCCAGGGTCTTAAAGGCTTAGTATAGTAAGCAGCCATCTATAAGAACCTCTGAAAGACAGCAACAAAATAAAGTTCTTTTCACAGATATTCTAAAAATGCCATCCTACTGGGAAATATAATGGTTCCATGCAGAAGAACGTGCTCTCCCCAAAATGGTGGTTGATACTGTGATCAAAGAATTTCTCATAAATTCTTGATCAAAAGGAGGGAATGAATAAGAGCTTCAAAACAGAGGCACCTGGCATATTTAGGGTGGCTGGCCTGTGAGCAGGCTGCACCCTATTTTGTTACAAGCTCATACTTCCGCATTCCTGAGAATGTAACTTTCACTTCTTCCTATCATGTGCGTATGGATTTTGGCCTTTGGCTGGGTGGAACCAACAGATAATGTGGCTATGCTTGGGCAATACAGGACAAGCCTGGGAAAGCCTGGGCAGGTCCAGGAACATCCAGGGAGGGTCAACAAATCAGAATATTACCGGGGGGTTCCTGATTCCACCCTACAAGTATTCCTGTGAAGCAGCCGCTCCTTAGATTTGTTGACCTTCACTCTATGTGGGCTAACATCTCCCCATCTGAATGTTTCTTATACTTTCAGTAAATCCCTTTGTTTTTCTTTAGCAGAGTCACCCTATAACATCTCTCTCCTAGCTTCTGGTAGCTCCAGATGTTCCTTGGCTTACAGCTATAGTGCTACCTGGGAGCTATTATACATTTAACTGTGTCCCCCCCAAAATATGGGTTGTAAAGCCTAACCTCTATACCTGTGATTTGGAAACCCTGGTGGTGCAGTAGTTAAGAGCTATGGCTGCTAATCAAAAGGTCAGCAGTTTGAATCCACCAGACTCTCCTTGGAAACCCTGTGGGGCAGTTCTACCCTGTCCTACAGGGTTGCTATGAGTTGGAATCAACTAGATGGCCACAGATTTGGTGGTTTTGTTTTACTGTACCTAAAGTTGTCTTCTTATCTCATTTTAAATGTTTTGGTTGAATGTATAAGAGAAAGATGAGAAACATAATTGTGATACCTTTTCTGAGGTGACATGCTTGAAGAAGGACAGACTACTAAAAAGTACTATGGGTAATTATAAACAACTGTTAGAATGAGCTTTGTGGCCTTCCCTTGTGTGCATAAAAATAACTATGCTCATTTTCATGCTCAATTAAGAAAATCTTCCTTATATCTTGTATTTTATTTTGTTAAAAGAGCTAGCACAACTTCTCTTCTATCTCCTAGTTTGTTGCATAGTGCCTGGGATCTCAAAAGCTTGCAGTGAGACCATCCAAGGCAAAACAATTGGTCTCTATGCACCTGGAGCAACAGAGGAAGAAGGAGAGTCAGGAATAGGAGGAAAATATGGAATGTGTGAATAATTGCCTCCATGAACAACCGTCTCCATTGCCATGAGACCAGAAGAACTGGATGGTGCCCATCTACCATTACTGAACATTTTGATCAAAGAGTCTATAGAAGAATCCTGACTAAATGGAGGAAAACACAGAACAGAATTTCAAATTCTCATGGAATCCAGCCTTTCTGGAACCATGGGGGCTAGATGAACCTCTGAAACTATTGCCCTGAGATAATCTTTAAAACTTAAACCAAAAATATCCCCTGAAGTCTTCTTAAAACCAAACCATAAAAAAAAATAGTTTAGCTTAACTAGAAAAAAAAAGTCTGCCTTGAGCATTATGTTCTTTTAGGAACTATCTGTATGACATCAAAGTAACAACAGCAATTCAAAAGATTAGGGGCAATGAGTTTATGTTAATACGGGAGGACCAATTCAGAAAAGGAGGGTGAGAATGGTTGCACAACCCATAGAATGTAATCAATGTCACTGAATTGTACATGTAGAAACAGTTGAATTGGTGTATGTTTTGCTTTGTACATTCTCAACAACAAAATAAAAAAAATTTTTTTAAAGAGCTAGCACAAAAGCAGAATCCCTGGGTGATGCAAATAGTTAACGTGCTCAACTGCTAATCAAAAGGTTCGAAGTTTGAGTTCAAACAGAAGTGTCTTGGAAGAAAGGCCTGGTAGCCTACTTCCAAAAAATCAGCCGTTGAAAATCCTATAGAGCATAGTTGTACTCTGACACACATGGGACCGCCATGAGTCAGAGTCGACTTGATGGCAGCTGGTTACTGGTAGCACAAGAGCAAATAGAAGGAAAACAAGTAATGGTTTTGCCATTTCACTTAAACATGGAAACAGGAGCCATTGGCTTCTATTTAGGATTCAACAGATAGAAAAGAAATATGAATGCAGCATCTAATGTTGGGGAAAAATGCTTTTCTTTGGCAAAAGCCAAATAAACAAGCATATAATCACAGATCCCATTTACAGTTCTCTTGTTGAACACATGCCACTCTTAGAAAGAGCAGCCTCATGTTTAAAACTAACAGGATTGCAAGGCTAGAAGGAGCTTTAAGAAGCTATCTAGAGAAACAGCCCAAATGTTCCTGAATGGAGAAATGGACAAACAAAATGTGGTATAGCCATACAATGCATACAAATAGGAATTTCATAAAGAGGAATGAAGTACTGATATATGCTACCACTTGGATGAACCTTGAAAACATTATGTTAAGTGAAAGAGATCAGTCACAAAAGCCCACATATTATGTTTTCATGTACAGGCATTCCCCAGGGCACGAACGACTGGACTTAATGGACAACTCATACTTAAGAATGGACTGCCATAAAGCCTATTATATTAAAAAATTGAGTTAAATACAATGGTTCATAATAATGAACACATACACTGCTTTGTGACGTTCATGATAACATTGAGCGATTTGCAAGTGTTTAAGTGTTTCATATGCATGTTGTTGTTAGATCATCCCAAATATATGGAAAACTGACCCAAAAACTGACGAATATTAGTGGACTTGGTTGGTCTCTTGATAAAGCTTTTTCCTCTTGTATTGCCCAATTAGCCCTCTAATGCTGAACATATTTGTATTAATTTTCTTGTATGTTATATAATAAATAATGCTTTCTAAATATTAAGTTATCCCAAAAATGGGATCGAAAGTAATTTCTTTCCATTTCATAAACCTAAGCGAGAAGATGGTTAGTTGTTCTCTAAGTCCTTCTATTGAATATCAGCCGTTTTATAAATAACATTTTTTCAGAACCCATGTCTTAGGTAGAGTCTTAGAACGTGACATGGTTTATCCAAATGTGAGAAGTGTAACCATATTTAGAAAGCCCATCTGAGCTTGGAGAATATAGTTTCTGTTCTGTTAATGGCAAATGAGAATGTTGAACACTATGACAATTTTTAAGGCAAACAAGAAGCAGATAGTAAAACTCATGTGGTATATCAGTTTAAGGACTAAGGTGCGCACGACCCAAACCATGGTATTTTCAATTGCCTCATATGCACATGAAAGCTGGACAATGAGTAAAAAGACTGAAGCAGAATCGATGCCTTTGAATTGTGGTGTTGGCCAGAAGAACAAACAAGTCTCTCTTGGAAGAAGAGTAGCCAGAATGCTTCTTACAAGCAAGGATACCAAGACTTCGTCTCATGTACTATGGACATGTTATAAGGAGGGTCCAGTCCCTGAAGGACATCATGCTTGGAAAAGTAGAGGGTCAGCAAAAAGGAGGACCTTCAACGAGGTGGGTTGACACAGTGGCTGCAACAATGGGCTCAAGCATAACAATTGTGAGGATGGTGCAAGCCCAGGCAGTGTTTCATTCTGCATACATAGGGTCACTATGAGGTAGAACTGACTCGATGGCACACAGTAACAACAACAACTTAATGCTAAAAGCTGGGGTCACAACCGCTCTATTTGGGACACTGGGGTATGGTAACCAAAAACCACACCAGTTGCCATGGAGCTGATTCTGACTCATGACAACTCTATGCATGTCAGTGTAGAACTGTGCTCCATAAGGTTTTTGATGGCTGATTTTTCAAAAGTAGATAACCATGCCTTTCTTCTGAGGCTCCTCTGGGTGAACTCAAATCTCCAGCCTGTAAGTTAGCAGCCGAGCATGCTAACAGCTTCTATCACCCAGTGAGTCCTGGGGTATAACAGAAAAGAAATAAAGATGTAGTCATTGCTTGCCATCTAAACATGAAGACAAAATGGACACTATTCAATAAGATGCTTCTTCTCTGGGCTAACAGTACCGCTGAGACTTGGAGAAGAACCAACTTAAGAAGAGAGATTGAAAGAAAATGAATCAGAGACCTCCCTGTAGCCTGAGCCATTAGGGTATATGAGCCCCCAAGGTCCAGGGGTTTTGGGAACTCCTCAACTTCTCATGGGCAAGCAGCAACCCAGAGGGTCCCTTGTTTTCTAGGAAAGTTCTCTCCAAACACAAGTGGATACCAGCCCAGAAAACTATGAGGGGAAATGATGTGGAAGCTCCCTGGGATTTTTGTCCATTTGGGAGAAAATCCTCTGATTTCTAAGATTGACCTCTTCCATGAAAACATCCCACTGGAAGCATCATGGGCTGGTCCCTGGCTTGAATCCAAATATCAGGGTAGCAGGTCATGGATAAAGTTATGACATGGGGCAGTTTATGAGCCCAAGCCACCCCAGAACTGTTGTTTGCTACCGTCAAGTCAGCCTCCGACTCATGGCGACCCCAAGCACAATAGAACAAAATGACCCTCAGTCCTGCACCATCCCCTTATCAGATGGGGATCTAGCCATTGTGATCCATAGTGTTTTTATTGGCTGATTTTTGGAAGTAGTTCATCAGGCCTTTCTTCCTAGTCATCTTAGTCTAGAAGCTCCGCTGAAGCCTGTTCAGCATCATAGCAACATGCAAGCCTCCACTGACAGATGGGTAGTGGCTGCATAGGAGGTGCATTGCTGGGAATTAAACCCTGGTCTCCTGCATGGAATGTGAGAATCCTACCACTGAACCACCAGTGCCTCCCAGAACTGGTTATACACAAGAGCTTTTAGCCCTCTTGGGAGACAGAGGGCCACAGAGCTTCAAAAACAACAGAGAAATGCCCTCTAGAAACTTAAGCTGGACATTTTAAAAACAAACAAAAAATCTATTGATATCCATGCCTTAGGAGGAAAACTGAGCAAACAATGTTTTCTTTTGGGTCAAAGCCAGGGAATACAGCCATGCTTCTCCAGACTTCACTGAGTGCCCTTGCAGGAATACAGGACATTCACACGGGGTATGTTTCCTGAGGGCTGAGCCCACAGGAGATGATGTCTTCAGAGGAAGTTATGTTTGTGAGACAACACACTTCAGTAACTTTGTGACTGATATTCAATTGTCCTGCCTATAACAGTGTTTGCTCAGGTCAGCTCTGAAGAAGAATGAATGTGTGTTTACATTTAGGAAATTTCTGCATTAAGTGTGTTTACACTTAAATCACTTCAAGTAGCTTTCTAGAAGTTAGCAAAATAAAATGATTTATACTAAAGCTAACCAGATGCATACCCTATGAGCCAGCAATCACTCCAAGATATATGCCCAACAAAAATGTACACATGTGTACATCAAAAACATATACAAAAGTATTTCTAGCAGCATGTCTTAGTTATCTAGTGCTGCTATAACAAAAATACCACAAATGGCTGGCTTTAACAAACAGATATTTATTTTCTTACAGTTTAGGAGGCTAGAAGTCTGAATTCAGGGTGCTGGCTCTAAGGGAAGGCTTTCTCTCTGTTGGCTCTGGAGGAATGTCCTTGTCTCTTTAACTTCTGCTTTCTGGTTCCTTGCTGATCTCCATGTGTCTTGGCATCTATCTTACCCCCATCTGTCTTGCTAGTTTGCATTTTTTCTCTTGTCTGTCTCAAAAGAGTTGGGCCAAGGTGGCATAGTGGTTAAGTGTTTGGCTGCTAACCAGAATGTCAGCAGTTCAAATCAACCAGCCACTCCTTGGAAACCCTGCAGGGCAGTTCAACTCTGTCCTATAGGACTGTTATGAGTCGGAATTGACTGGACTGGCAATGGGTATGGTTTTGGTATCTCAAAAGAGATTGACTCAAGACACACCCTACACTAATCCTGTCTCATTAACATAACAAAGACAACCCATTCCCAAATAGGATTCTAACCACAAGCACAAACACATTATCAACTATGAGTTGATTCCTACTCATAGTGACCTTATAGGACAGGGTAGAGCTGCCCCATAGGGTTTCCAAGGGTGTAAATATTTGTGGAAGCAGACTACCACATCTTTCTGCCATGGAACAGCTGGTGGGTTCAAACTGCCGACCTTTTGGTTAGCAGCTGAACTCTTAACCACTATGCCACCAGTGTTTCCAGAGGTTAGAATGTACAACTTATATTTTGGGGGGACATAATTCAATCCATAACACAGCATTATTCATAATAGCCAAAGAACTTGAAGCAATTCAAATGTCCACCAACAAAAAATGAACAAACAGTGGTGTGTTCCTACAGTGGAATGCCACAGAACAGTGGGTAACTCTCACACACACAATGTCAAGCAAAAGAAACTGGGCACAAACATTCAGAGAAGAACTTACACCAGTACTACCAAAACTATTTCAGAACATAGAAAAGGAAGGGATACTTCCAAATTCATTCTATGAAGCCAGCATAACCCTGATACCAAAACCAGGCAAAGACACCATAAAAAAGAAAATTACAGACCAATATCTCCCACGAATATAGATGCAAAAATTCTCAACAAAATTCTAGCCAATAGAATCCTGCATCATATCAAAAAAATAAGACACCACGACTAAGTAGGATTCATACCAGGTACGCAAGGATGGTTCAGCATTTGAAAGTCAATCAATGTAATCCACCACATAAGTAAAAGGAAAGAAAAGAATCACATGATCATCTCAATTGACACAGAAGAGGCATTTAACAAAGTCCAACACCCATTCCTGATAAAAACTCTAAATAAAATAGGTATAGAAGGGAAATTTCTCAACACAATAAAGGGTATCTATACAAAACAAACTGCCAACATCATTCTTAGTGGAGTGAGGCTGAAAACATTCTCCTTGAGAAGAGGAACAAGACAAGGATGCCCTTTATCACCACTCCTATTTAACGTTGTGCTGGAAGTTCTAGCTAAAGCAATAAGGCAAGAAAAAGAAATAAAGGGCATCCAAATTAGTAATGAAGAAGTTAAACTGTCCCTATTTGCAGATAATATGATACTATACACAGAAAACCCAAAAGACTCCATGAGAAAACTACTGGAACTAATAGAAAGATTCAGCAGAGTGACAGGATACAAGATAAACGTACAAATATCAACTGGATTCCTATACACCAATAAAGAGAATGATGAAAAGGAAATCAGGAAAAAAAATGCCATTTATAATAGCCCCTAAAAAAATAAAATACTTAGGAGTAAATCTAACCAGGGATGTAAAAGACCTATACAAAGAAAACTACAAAACACTACTGCAAGAAACCAACAGAGATCTACATAAATGGAAAAATATACCATGTTCATGGATAGGTGGACTCAACATTGCGAAAATGACAATTCTACCCAAAGCAATTTACAAATACATGCAATCTTGATCCAAATACCAATAACATTCTTTAAAGAGATGGAAAAACTAATTATTAACTTTATATGGAAAGGGTAGAAGCCTCAAATCAGTAAAGCACTATTGAAGAAGAAGAATAAAGTAGGAGGACTCTCACTACCTGACCTCAGAACTTACTATGCAGCTACAGCATTCAGAATAGCCTGGTACTGGTACAATGACAGATACACTGACCAATGGAGCAGAATAGAGAACTCAGATGTAAATCCATCCATCTACGGTCACTCATCTTCGACAAGGACCCAAAGTCCATCAGATGAGGGAAAAGGCAGTCTTTTTAACAAATGGTGCTGGCAAAACTGGATGTCCATCTGCAAAAAAAAAAGAAACAGGACCCATACCTTACACCATATACAAAAACGAATTTAAAATGGATCAAAGACCTAAATATAAAGCCAAAAACTATAAAGTTTAGAGAAGAAAAAATAGAACTGACTCTAGAGGCCCTAATACGCAGCATTAGCAAGATACAAACCATAACCAACAACACACAAACTCCAAAAGATAATCTAAATAACTGGAATCTTCTAAAAATTAAACACTTTCATCAAAAGACTTCACCAAAAGAGTAAAAAGAGAACCTACAGATTCAGAAAAAATTTTTGGCTATTACAAATCAGACAAAGGTCTAATCTCTAAAATCTACAAGAAAACCCAACACCTCTACAACAAAAAGACAAATAAACCAATTAAAAAATGGACAAAGAAAATGAACAGACACTTCACCAAAAAAGACATTACAGCAGCCAGCACAGTCATGAAGAAATGCTCGCTATCCCTAGCCATTACAGAAATGCAAATCAAAACCACAATGAGATACCATCTCACCCTGGCATTACTGGCATGAATCAATAAAACAGGAAATAACAAGTGTTGGAGAGGCTATGGGGAGATCAGAACTCTTATGCACTGCTGGTGGGAATGCAAAATGATACAGCCATTTTGGAGAATGGTATGGCACTTCCTTAGAAAGCTAGAAATAGAAATACCATAGGATCCAACAATCCCATTCCTAGGAATATACCTAGAGAAATAAGAGTCATCACACAAATAGACATATGCACACTCATGTTCATTGCGGCATTGTTCACAATAGCAAAAAGATGGAAATAACCTAGATGCCTGTCAACAGATGAGTGGATAAACTATGGCACATACACACAATGGAGTATTACACAATGATAAAAAAAACTGATGAATCTGCGAAGCATCTGATAACATGGATGAATCTGGAAGGCATTATGCTGAGTGAAACAAGTCAATCACAAAAGGACAGATATTGTATGAGACCACTACTGTAAAAACTCATGAAAAGGTTTACACACAAAAAGAAACACTTTTTGATGGTTACGAGGGAGGGGAGGGGTGGGGATGGAAAAACACTAAATAGACAATAGATAAGTGGTTTAACTTTGGTGAAGTGTAAGGCAGTACACAGTACTGGGGAAGCCAGCACAGCTTGTACAAGGCAAGGTCATGGAAGCTCCATAGACACATCCAAACTCCCTGAGGCACCGATCTCCTGGGCTGCGGGCTGTGGGGACCATGGTCTTGGGGAATGTCTAGCTCGATTGGCATAACATAGTTTGGAAAGAAAATGTTCTACATTCTACTTGGTGAGTAGTGTCTGGGGTCTTAAAAGCCTGTGAGCAGCCCATCTAGGATACTCCACTGGTCTCACCCCTGCGGTAGCAAGTAATAATGAAGAAAACTGAAGATACAAGGGAAAGATTAGTCCAAAGGACTAATGGATCACATCTACCACAGCCTCCACCAGACTGAGTCCAGTACGAGATTGTGCCCAGCTACCATCACTGACTGCTCTGACTGGGATCACAATAGAGCGTCCTGGACAGAGCTAGAGAAAAATGTAGAACAAAATCCTAACTCACAAACAAAGACCAGACTTACTGGCCAGACAGAGACCGGAGAAACCCTGAGAGTAGGGCCCCCGGACACACTTTTAACTCTTTAATTAAGTAACTCCTGAAGTTCACCCTTCAGCCAAAGATTAAACAGGCCCATAAAACAAAACGAGATTAAAGGGGCACAACAGCCCAAGGACAAGGCTAGAAGGCAGGAGGGGACAGGAAAGCTGGTAATAGGGAACCCAAGGTCAAGAAAGAATGGTGTTGACATGTCATAGGGTTGTTAAGCAATGTCATAAAACAATACGTGTACTAACTGTTTAATGAGAAACTATTTTGTTCCGTAAACCTTCACCTAAGGTACAATAAAAAAAGAAACCAGGCACAAGAGAGCACATACCGTATGAAGTTCAAAACTGGGCAAAACGAATTTATGGTATTAGAAGTTTGAATTTGTGGTAATTCGGAGGAGACATCATAAGAAAGGATTCAAGAGTGATAGTAATCTCCTGTATCTTGACCTGGCTGGTGGTTAAAAGCGGGTCTTACCTATGAAAATCCATCAAGCACTTATGATTTGTATACTTCCCTGTATCTGTTATACCTCAATAAAAATATATTTTAAAAATAAACTTAATAATCTTTATGGTGGCTTTAACTATCGTGAGGAGCTAGTAGTGTTGTAAAAAAACAAAACTATGTAAAACTTCTAAGTTTACAGGTATAGTGTTTGATGTATCTGGAGAGACTCCAAATTATAACATGCTGGTGATCATGAGTGTTTCATATTGTTGTTTTCTGAAAGCTTAGGTTTGATACTTAACTTAAAGTTGGATATTGGCCCTGCCTCATTGTTTAACAACCTAATCTTGGAGTTTAAAAGAAATTTAAAATACTCATTTTGAACAAGGAACAGAAAGATCTAGCCTAGTGACCTGGATCTTAGCCATTGGTCTTTCCTTCATGTCTTACTTTGCAATTGAATTCATTATCTTAAAAGTACACCTGGGACCTCTTTACCTTTACATGATGGATGGCTCAGAGGTCACTGAAAGTCTCCAGAAGACAGGTTCTTGATGAATAAACCCAGTAGAATAAAACACTAAGAGGTGTCAGGGAAGAAATCAAAGAATTTCTTTAGAACGCTTTCCTTTGGGTTACTTTTAAAAATTTTTTTAAAAATACTGTATTTTTCCTGTAGTGGTTTAGTGGTTAAAGAAAAAAAATATTGTTTTAATAAAAGAGTCTGAGCTTTATTTTGTTGTTTTTTAAGTATGTGTTCTTTTGTGTCTGGCTTCTTTCCTGAACACTGTGCTGTAAGAGTTACCCATACTGTTGTGGGGACACTCATTCTCATTGCTGAGCAGAACTCTGTTATGAGCGTATACCACCATTCATTCACCCATTCTTCTGCTAATGGGCATTTAGGTAGTGGCCAGTTTGGGACTATTATGAATAATGCTGCTTTGACCGTTGTAATATGCTGTACATGGCTTTTGGTAGACATATGAATGCATTTCCATTGGGTGCATTTCTAGGACTAGAAGCAAGAGTAGTTTTTATAAGCCTGCTCTGCATATACTAGGTCTCCTTCAGCCAGAAAATAATTTAAGAGCTGGAGAGACGTGGGTGTGGGCCAAGAATTTCTAGTGGGAAAGAGCAAGGCTCCCCAAAAGGTCATTCTTTCCTTTGAGACCTTTAAAAATTAGGTGGAGCTAAGAGGAGCTTTGGGCCCAGCAAGTAAAGGAGTTTGGTCCATGAGTACTGCGTTCTTCCTGCACTGGGATTCTGAAACAGGGCTTAGGACGTTACTGCATTTGGAAATGGGATGGAAAATGGGAATGTGAAAGGGGATTTTGGACATTTAATCAGACCCTTCAGAAATTCCTGGGAAAGAAATTCTAAAAACTCTCCTGCAGGTTCAATGTGTTAGCTAGGACTTCCAGTACAATGTTGAATAGAAGTGGTGAGAGAAGACATCCTTGTCTTTTTCCCATTCATAGGAGGAAAGAATCTAGGTTCTCACCATCAAGTATGATGTTAGTTGTTAGGTTTTTGTGGATGTCCTTTATCAAGCTGAGGAAGTTCTTTTCTATTCCTAGTTTGTTGAGAGTTTTTATTATGAATGGATGTTGTGTTTTGTCAAATGCTTTCTTTGACAGTTGTTGATATGATGAATTACATTAGTTGATCTGTGAATGTTGAAATAACCTTGCGTGTTGTTGTTGTTATGTGCCATTGAGTCAGTTCTAACTCGTAGTGAGCCCCATATACAACAGAACAAGACACTGCCCAATCCTGAACCATCTTCACAATTGTTGCTTTGTTTGGGCCCATCGTTGCAGCCACTGTGTCAGTTCATCTAGAAGGTCTTCCTCTTTTTCACTGATCATACACTTTACCAAGCATGATGTCCTTCTCCAGGGACTGATCCCTCTTCATAACATGTCCGAAGTATGTGAGATGCAGTCTCACCATCCTCACTTTCAAGGAGCACTCTGGCTGTATTTCTTCCAGGACAGACCTGTTTGTTCTTCTGGCAGTTCATGGTATATTCAATATTCTTCAACAACACTGTAATTCGAAAGCATCACTTTTTCTTCCGTCTTCTTAATTCATTGTCCAGCTTTCTCATGCATATGAGGGGATTGAAAATACCGCGGCTTTTGGTCAGGCATACCTTAGTCCTCAAAGTGACATCTTTGCTTTTTAACACTTTAAATAGGCCTTTTGCAGCAGATTTGCCCAATGCAATACTACGTCATCTTATTTCTTGACTGTTGCTTCCATGGGCGTTGATTGTAGAGACGAGTAAAATGAAATTGTTGACAACTTCAGTCTTTTCTCCATTTATCATGATGTTGCTTATTCTTCCAGTTGTGAGGATTTTTGTTTTCTTTATGTTGAAGTGTAATCCATGCTGAAGGCTGTAGTCTTTGATCTTCATCAGTAAGTACTTCAAGTCCTCTTCACTTTCAGCAAGCTTTGCATACTTGGGATAAATCCTACCTGGCTGTGGTATATAATTATTTTTACACGTTATTGGATCAGAATTGATAACATTTTATTGAATATTTTTGCATCTACGTTCATGAGAGGTATTGGTCCGTAGTTTTCCTTCCTAGTAACGCCTTTGTCTGGTTTTGGTAGTAGAGTAATGCTGTCCTGATAGAATGCGTTTGCAAGTGTTCCTTCCTCTTCTTTTTTTGGGAAAGTTTGAGAAGGATTGCTGTTAATTTTTTTTTTTTTTAAGTGTTTGGTACAATTCACCCATGAAACCATCTGGGCCTAGTGATTTCTATTTTGCAGGGTTATCAATGGTTGATTCAATTTCCTTAATAGATACAGGCCTATTCCAATTACTTGTTTCTCCTTGCTGGAGTTCTGGTAGATTGTGCCTTTCAAGGAATTGATCCATTTCATCAGATTTGTGGACATACAGCTGTTCTTAGTATTCCTTTAACATCTTTTGAATGTTCAGGGGATCAGTTGTAATAGCCCCTCTTTCATTTCTGATATTAGTAATTTGTGTCTTTTCTCCTCTTTTCTTAGTTAGACTAGAGGTTTATCAATTAATTAATTAATCACACCTGCTATAATTAGCAGAGCAGGGATGTGCAATAGAAACAGATAAGAGTAATAATACATGGCAAGCGGTCAATGTAAGTAATTCTGGGTGAGCTATGCTCCACAGTCACAGAGGCAGCGAGGCTGGAGGGGGATGTGTTATAAGATGTGGGTTCTGCTATCAGATCTGACTCTCCCTGTAACTGGATTTTCTTTGTATATACGGGAATGGGCTGGCTCAGAAAACTCGGATGAAGCCTTGGTAAGTTCTGGAAAACCTCATGGAATCTGCAGGAGAGAGTTCTTACACTTTCTTCTCGAGGGCATTCTGAAGGGTCTGATTAATGTCCCAGGTCCCCTTCTATTTTCCCATTTTATATCTGTCTTAGTTATCTAGTGCTGCTGTAATAGAAATGGCACAAGCGGATGGCTTTAACAAATAGAACTTATATTCTTTCACAGTTTAGGAGGCTACAAGTCCTAATTAAAGGCAGCAGCTCAGGGGAAGGCTTTCTCTCACTGTTGGTTCTGGGAGAGACTTGTCATCAATCCTCCTCTGGTCTAGGAGCTTCTCAGTGCAGGGACCCTGGGTTCAAAGGACATACTCCTCTCCTGGCATTTCTTTCTTGGTGGCATGAAGTTCCCCATATCTTTACTCAATTCTCTTTTTTCTATCTCAAAAGAGATTGACTCAAGATACAACCTAATCTTGTAGATTGAACCCTGCCTCTTAACATAACTGCCTCTAACCCTGACTCATTAACATCATAGAGGTTAGGATTTACAGCGCATAGGATAATCACATCAGATTACAAAAATGGTGGACAGCTACACAATACTGTGAATCACGGCCTAGCCCAGTTGACACATTTTTGGGGGACACAATTCAGTCCATAACAATAACCCATTGCCAAATGCAGTAACCTCCCAAGTCCCATTCCTGAATCCCAGTGGTGCCCACCAACAGCAGTCGCTCACCTGGCCCAGGGCCAGAGTACCCAATAAGCAAGGTACTCACAGGCCCAGTCGTGCCTTCCATCAATCTGGAGTGCACAATTTCACCTGCCCCACCATGTCAAAAATGTGGTGAAATCCATATGAAATTGCTTACCACAGATTAGCAAGTAAATAAAATTAAGCCCGTGGATACCTTGCTCATTGCAAGCCCATGCATACCATGCTTACTGGTTAATCTACCCCTGAAAATGCCTCTGAGTTCTACTCAGTCTTTAAAGATCTCAAAGGAAAGAATGGGGAGATTTTTTCCTTCCTTTTTGCTATAGCTTCTTGGCCCACAACCGCCTCTCCCCAGTTCTTAAATTATTTTTGAGCTGGAGGATATGTAATAATGCAAGGTAGGCTTCCAAAAAATTGTGTTCTTGCTCCCACTCACACACCCAACAGAGACGCACGCCTGTGTCCACCCAAAGCCACATACAGCCGTGCTACGACGGTCAAGGCAGCGTTACTCTCAATCACCTCCATCTGGAAACTACCCAAATGCCCATCAGCAGGAGAAGGATGAAAAAATGGTTGTATTTCCACCCAGCGGGGTTCTTTTCAGCTATAAGAATAAGTCAACTACGACTGCCCACAACAGTATGGGTGACTCTCACAAGCACAATATTAGGGAGAGAAGCCAGGCATGAGAGCAAATAGTGTCTAATCCCAGTGATATTAAGCTCAAAACCAGAGACATTGCAGGGGGTCATGACTGGAAAGGAGCACGAGAGGTTACCTGGGGAGGGAGAGGTTGGTCATGTTCTGTTTTTGATCTGGGTGCTGTTAACCACTGGTGATTCAGCGGTTAAAGTGCTTGGCTGCTAACGAAAGGTGGGCAGTTCACACCCACCACCTGCTCCTCGAGAGAAGGATGTGGCAGCCTGCTTCCGTAAAGATTTACAGCCTTGGAAACCCTATGGGGCAGTTCAACTCTGTTGCAATTGACTCAATGGCAGCAGGAACAGGCTGCGAACTTTGTGTAAGCATATCATTTGTGCACTCTTCCATAGTGTTATAAAAATATATATAATACGACATTTGCCAATTTTATTTTTTTGTGTGTGTACAATTCGGTGACATCAATCAAATTTATCGCGTTGTGCAGTCGTCACCAACATCCATCGCCAAACTGTGTGTTATTCTCCAACAAAAAGTTTATATTGAAAAGGTAGCCTAGAAGGCAGAGAGGATGATTTTATTTTTTACCGTTAATATTTATCATAAAATTGCTGTGAAGTTTTTCTAGAAAAGTTGTGCTCTTCAGTATACCCTTCAAATGGACCTCTGGAATATAAAGAGAAATGAGAATCATTTAAATAATTTCAGTGAGCCGTTTTATGCCTTATTTTAAAATCTACCTAAAATAAAGTCTTCAATTCTTTTGTATGAAGCCCACCAGAATTTATGCCTAAATTCTGAAAAGTACATTCCATCAGCGTATTGCCATGTTCATGGTACATTTTTTTGGGGGGTGGGCTTCCTTGATAATAAAGACTGTGCTCCCTTTGTGAATATAAAAAATTCTGACTCATAGCAACCCTATAAGAGTAGAACTGCCACATAGGGTTTCCAAGGATTCAAACTGCCGACCTTTTCGTTAGCAGCCAAGCTGTTAACTGCTGTTCCTGCATGAAGATAAAGGTACCAAACAGATTTGCAAACAGTTCACGTGCTTGGCTGCTGATGCAAAAATGTACTGTAAACTGTTCAGTGGAATTGTCCCTGGCACAGACTAATGAGTCAGTCGTGAGCTGGGTTCTGCTGGCTCGTCTGGTGGGGGTGCCGTCTCTCTCCTGGCCAACAGCAGATATTTGCAAAACACCAGAGATCAGTTGCCAAGGAGTTGATTCCAGCTCCTGGCGACTCCACGTGAGTCAGAGTAGAACTGTGCTCCACAGGGTTTTCAATGGCTGATTTTTCGGAAGCAGATCGTAGGCCTTTCTTTCCAGGCTTCTCTGGGTGAACTCGAAACTCCAGTCTTTCCATCAGCAGCCAAGCACGTTAACTGTTTGCATTACCCAGAGACTTCTTTGTAAAACATTAATTTGCTTATTCGGAATGAATTTGTCTCTGTGCCAGGGTAACTGGACTGTGTAGAAATCAAGTCTGTCCAGCAAGTGCATTGGCACTGTGTGGTAATCAAGGCAGGGGGAGGGGGTCTCTAAAGTGGGTCCACACAGCTCAGGGGAGTGTGCAAAGGGATCCCTGGGGGAATATTAGGACTTCCGCTTTTTAAAATTTTATCTAAAAATTAAGAAAGATAAACTAGTTTAATGTTGTTGCTGTTAGTTGCAGTCAAGTTGATTCCCACTCACGGCAACCCCAGGTATGTAGAGTGGAACTGCTCCATAGGGCTTTCAAGGCTGTGACCTTTTGGAAGCCAATTGCCAGGCTTTCTTCCAAGGTGCCTCTGGGTGGATTCTAACCACCAACCTTTTGGCTGCTAGTCAAGCGTAAACTGTTTGCGCCAGCCAGAGACTCCTAATTTAATATGCAGATGACATTGGTGCTGTCATTTGGCAGCCAGTCATGGGTCACATGAGGTACAGGAGGTCTCCTGTGGTTGGGGGGCGGTTTGCATAATACCCAGGGGTGATGGTGTCACCTGTGCTTGCTTGATTCAGTGCATTGTGGTGTCGATATGCCTGGTTACGTGGATACATGGATTGTATCCTTCAGTTGGATTCAGTGGACGCAAGGGACTCAAACATACCGACAATCATGAAGATGGCTCAGGATAGGGCAACGTTTCATTCTGCTATACATAAAGTCGCCATGTACCAGAGCCACTAGACGGCAACTAACGACAACATTCTCCAGTTGTAACTAAATTACCGTTCACCAAAAGGACAAAGGGCTTTTAAAATGTACTGCCCAAGCACAGAATGGGAGAAAATATTTGCAAATCATGTACCTGATAAGGGTCCATTATCTAGAATGTATAAAGAACTATTTCAGCTCAACGATAAAAAGATAAACCAATTAGAAAATGGCAAAAGATGGAAATAGACATTTCGCCAAAAAAGATAAACAAATGGCCAATTAGCAAATGACAGATGCTCAAAATCATTCACCATCAGGAAAATGCAAATCAAAACCACAGTAAGATACCACTTTATACCCACCAGGATGGCTAGATTAAAAAAGACAATAATAAGTGTTGGCGAGGATGCGAAGAAATCCTCATACATTGCTGGGGGAATGTGAAATAGAGCAGCCACTTTGGAAAGATGTCTGGCAGTTCCTCAAATGATTAAACGTAGAGGTACCATATGACCCAGCAGTTCTACTCCTAGATATATACCCAAGAGAAAAGAAAACATATGTTTTTACAAAAACTTGTGCAAGAATGCTTATAGCAGTGTTATTCGTAATAGCCAAAAAATGAAAACAACCCAAATGTCCACCAGTTGATGAGTGAAAAAATAAGACGTGGCATAGTCATACAATGGGATATTATTCCGCATTAAAAAGAATGCAGTCCTGATGCTACAGTGTGGCTGACCCTTGAAAACATTATACTAAGCTAAAGAAGCTAGACATAAAAGGCCACATACTGTGTTTATATGAAATGTCCAGAATAGGCAAATCCCTACTGACAGAAAATAGATGAGTGGTTTCCAACGGCTAGGGGCTAGGGGAAAATGGGGAGTGACTGCTAATGGTTTAGGGGTTTCTTTTTGGGGTGGTGAAAACATTTTGAAATTAGATGGTAGTGCTGGCTGCCCAAATCAAAGAATATATTAAAAGAGGGTTGAATTGCATACTTTAAAAGAATAAATTCTATTGTATGTGAATTATGTCTCAAAAAAAAAAGTCCTGCCCAGCGTCTGGGGTCTTAAATGCTAGCAAGTGGCTGTCTAAGACGCATCAATTGGTCTCAACCCACCTGGAGCAAAGGAGAATGAAGAACACCAAAGACACAAGGTAAATACGAGCCCAAGTGACAGAAAGGGCCACATAAACCAAATCCTATATCAGCCTGAGACCAGAAGAACTAGATGGTGCGTGGCTACCATTAATCACTGCCCTGACAGGGAACACAACAGAGAATCCCTGATGGAGCAGGAGAACAGTGGCATGCAGACCTCAAATTCTCATAAAAAAAAATAATAATAATTTTTTTTTTTTTTTAAAAGACCAGGCTTAATGGTGTGACTGAGACTGGAGGGACCCCAGAGGCCATGGTCCCTGGACCCTCTGTTAGCCCAGGACTGGACCCATTCCTGAAGCCAACTCTTCAGACAGGGATTGGGGACTATAAAACAGAAAATGACACTGGTGAGGAGTGAGCTTCTTGGATCAAGTAGACACATGAGACCATGTGGTCAGCTCCTGTCTGGAGGTGAGATGAGAAGGCAGAGGGGGACAGAAGCTGGTTGAATGGACACAGGGAGTACAGGGTGGAGAGAAGGAGTGTGCTGTCACATTAGACGGAGAGCAGCTAGGGTTACAGAGTAAAGTGTGTGTACGTTTTTTTATGAGAGACAAACTTTAATTGTAAACTTTCACTTCAAGGACAATTTAAAAAGAAAAGTTCTGCCCAGGAAACTGGATTGAAAATAACACATGATGCAAGCACAAGCAAACCACAAGAGAATGGTAGGAGCAACGTTTTGTAGCACAAACATCCTTAGCCACATAAGAAGGTAAAAAGATCTGACAAAAAGTTAACAGAAAATAATTGAAATTATCAAGAAAAATATTTGAATTAACAGTTTTATTATCATTGAACCTCAACCTAAGCATATATTATACCTTAGATTTTATTGATCACAGGTTTAAAATTGTGTAGTCCTCAATCCAGTATTTTACGACATTTCACTAAACTGGATGACAAATATTTAACAGCCTGTTTTGTGATTTCTTGCTTAATGGACAAGTTCAAAAAGAAACAAGCAACTGGGAAAACACTTTTTTTTCACACCACAGTAAAACTGGTTAAATAGCAGACAGGAAACAATATGGCGACAATTCGAAATATATTCTTTTATTTGCAAATCCTTTGGAAGGCTCAATGAAAATGTGACTAGAGATTTGAAGAAACAAATATTAAAACAAATTATGCAGTCTCTATACATTTGCCTATTTCATCATATTGTGTGATCATACAATATGTGTCTTTTCGTGACTGAGATATTTCACTTAGCATAATATTTTCAAGATTCATCCATATCGTAGCATGCATCAGGATCTCATTTCTCTTTCTGGCTGAGTAGTATTCCACGGTATGTATGTGCCACATTGTGTTTATCCGGTCATCTCGATGGACATTTTGGTTGTTTCCACTCTTTGGTTGTTGTAAATCGTGCTGCAGTGAACACTGGTTTACACGTTTCTGTTTGTGTTTCTGCTGTTCAATACTTTTGAGTTTATAGCTAGGATTGGGATTGCTGGCTCATATGGTAGTTCTATGTTTAACTTTTTGAGGAACCTTAGTTTTTTTTAATGATGGTGATAAATGATCAAAAGTGCGGAGCCCGTAGGTTCGGGTCATAATTTAGTCAATCCATGGAACCACAATAAGAAGTAAGGGCCCTTATCTCCTCTGTATTACAAATTCCCGATTTGCGGTACACGTGACTCCCTCCATGGCCAAGGCCGAAACATCTCATTTTCTGAACTTACACTAAACTGTCCAAAATCTAAGTACAGATAGTCCCCAACTTAGACAGGGCTCCATTCCAATGACTTCGTCAGTTCTGATGTAAGTCGAATACCTCATTTTTTATTAGTTTTCATTATTATTGCCTTTTATTGTCAATGTCTTTATAAATCTGATCTTTATTTGTCTTTGGGGCTTGAAAACATTGCATATAAACTTCCATATATGATGACATCAGCAAATCACACGCAGTAACATTGTATGTAGTACATATTACTAACAATAAAATAAGATGTACAAAAAACAAAAACAAAACAGGCGGTCATTAAGTGTGGTTCATAGTAGCCTGAATATGTCATAAATCGGGGACTACCTGTAATTTAGGGGAAAACTACCATGTCTTAAGCTGTGGAATTGTGGCTGGTGCCACCAGATTGCAGATGAGGTAAATCTGTTTAGTTTTCTTGATGGTGACTGGTAGCTGGGCAACAGCCACTGCCCAGAGCGAATGTCATTCTGCTGTGCTTATTTCCGAAGAGGCAGATTTTTTTCTCAGGAAAACAGAATTTAACAACAAAAAATAAAACTGCAAGCGTCACCTGAAGGAGAGTAAGGGTAAGATTTCTAGTATTTTTCTGCTAAACCCCAGCAAAGCAGGAGGTCACCATCAATCCTTCCTGAAATAAGCCCAGGTTTAAGTTTGAAAACATGTACCGTAATTTTTTCAGAAGAGGTGGAGCAATAAATAACAATGGATGTTGGTTACCACTGGAGAGAGGAAGGAAAGAAGAGGGGAGGATGCTTTTACATTGCAATATTTACCTTTCTGTACTGTTTGGATTGTTAAAATATTTGTGTGTGTGACTCTGCTATAGGCTGAATTGTGATCCCCAAAAATAAGTGTTGTAAATCTTAACCCCTATACCTGCAGTTATAATCCCATTTGGGAATGGGTTTACTTTGGTATGTTAATGAGGAAATATTAGTGTAGTTGTTGTTAGGTTCCAACTCATAGTGACCCAATGTACAACAGAATGAAATGCTGCCCGGTCCTGCACCATCCTCATAATCGATGATATGTTTGAGCCTATTGTTGTAGCCACTGTGTCAATCCATCCCATTGAGGGTCTTCCTCTATTCCTCTGATCCTCTACTTTACCAAGCTTGATGTCCCTCTCCAGGGGCTGGTTCCTCCTGATACCATGTCCAAAGTAAATGCAACGAAGTCTCAACATCTTTGTTTCTAAGAAGTTTCCTGTGTCTTAAACCAATCTTTTTTTGAGATATAAAAGAGCAGATTAAACAAGCAAGCACAAATGCAGGGTGTCTTAGTTATCTAGCGCTGCCATAACAGAAATACCACAAGTGGATGGCTTTAACAAAGAGAAATTTATTCTCTCACAGTCTAGTAGGTTACAAGTCCAAATTCAGGGTGTCGGCTCCAGGGAAAGGCTTTCTCTCTCTGTCGGCTCTGGAGGAAGATTCCTTGTCATCAATCTTCCCCTGGTTGAGGAGCTCCTCAGGAGCAGGGACCCCAGGTCAAAAGGACACACCCTGCTTCTGGTGCTGCTCTCTTGGTGGTATGAGGTCCCCAACTCTCTATTTGCTTCCCTTTCCTTTTATCTCTTGAGAGATAAAAGGCGATGCAAGCCACACTCCAGGGGAGCTCCCTTTACCTTGGATCAGGGAGGTGACCTGAGTAAGGGTGGTGTTACAATCCCACCCTAATCCTCTCAACAGGAAATTACAATCACAAAATGGAGGACAACCATTCAATACTGGGAATCATGGCCTAACCAAGTTGATACACATATTTTTGGGGGGACATAATTCAGTCCATGACGGGGGGAAGATACACGCCACATGATCACCAAGGAACCTAGGAATAGAAGCTGAAAATAGACAAGGACTTTCTCCCAGAGCAGACAGAGAGAAAGCGAGAGAGAGATTTCCCCTAGAGCCACACCCTGAATTCAGACTTCTAGCTTCCTAAACTGTGAGAAAATAAATTCTGTTTGTTACAGCCACCCACTTGTGGTATTTCTATTATAGCAGTACTAGATAACTAAGACACAGTGTTATTTTTTAATTACTGGGTTTTTGGGCATTGAAATTATAAGCCATTTTGTTTCCTTTTTTGTAGCTTTTCTGCATTATAAAAAACAAAAAATAATTAAAAATGAAAAAGTTAAATATAAAAATTCTTCACACATTTAAAGCAAATCTTCAAAGCAGAAATTGATTAAATCTAAAAATGTCTTAACAAAGGTGATTATCAAACATTTTTTCTTTCAAAATATTTATTTCAAGTAAAAACCTACATAATGAACTATATACAAAAAGGCAACCACGTGTAAGAGAGTAAAGTAAAAAATCTTTGAGAAATACACTTATTTGGTCATGAAAGTATAAAAACTGAAAATAATTTTACATAAGCACTTTAATTGAAAACAGGTTTATTCTATTCGTGTAAAAAGCCCAAAGCAGTCACCAACTAAGAAGGGTTAAATTTCTCCTCTCTATATTCACATACACAGCCCTTATACTGTCCCCTAGAAATCCTTATCTTTTTATTTATGTTACTCTTATGGAAACTGTTCAGGGATTTTTTTTTTTTTCCCACCATGACTTTTTTTCCTCAGAATGCCACTCTGAGACCACGTGAACCCTTGGATAATACCTACATCATTTGTACAAAAGGAATAGCTAAATAATGAGTCTCAGATTAAGTGAGAGGCACTGTTGGGTTATTAATCTAAACCAGAAAATCCAAACCTGTTGCTGCTGAGTGAATTCCAACTCATGGCGACCCCATGTGTTACAGAGCAGAACTGCTCCCCACAGGGTTTTCTTTGCTGTAATCTTTATGGAAGCAGACCACCAGCCCTTTCTTCCGAAGCACCAGTGGGTAGGTTTGAACCACCAACCCTTAGTAGTCAAGCACAAGCCTTTTGTGGCACCCAAGGGCCTGGTTATTAATCTGTTGCCGTGTGCTGTTGAGTCAATTCCGACTCTTAACAACCTTATAGGACAGAATAGAGCTGCCCCGTAGGGTTTCCTGGGCTGAACTCTTCACGGGAGCAGACCTCCAGGTCTTTTCTCCCGCGGAGTGGCTGGTGGGTTCAAACCACTGACCTTTCAGCGAGCGGCCAAGCACTTAACCACTGAACCACCAGGGCTCCTTAGTTATTAATCTACATAGAAATAATTTATAATTTGATTATCCGAGCATCAATGCTGAATGTGCTTGAGAGTTGGCCCTATCTAATAACAACCCATGTTGACACAAACCTCCTCTTTGTCCTATAATCCTTTCTCAAATGTATGCATGAGTGCACTAAAGAACAGACAACAGGAGAAAGAAAAGTGAATGCTGAGTTCTTTTACTCATGAGTGGGACACTGACCAGAGGCAGTCAAAGCAGCCCCCACCCCCTGTAATCCCAACGGAGGATTAAAAGGGTCCTGGCTGGGCTATCCCCAAGATGACATGTGGGGTGAGCCCCAGAACAGGGCTGGCTTGAGAGAGGGCCCCAATTTATTGGGGCGAGGAGGGTCACCATAGGGGAGGAGACCCTTCCCACAGAGGCCTCTGCTCCCTTGGCATCTCCCTTCCTGGTGCATCAAGTGGTCCTTGCATTTCTCCCCGGACCACTCCCCGCAGAGCCCTCTGTCTCCTGGCACTGAAGGGCAGAGGGGTGGATCTCTTCCTCTCGTTCTCCATCATCATCTGAATCAGATTCATCGTTGTAAAAGTGAATGGTGGCTTGCACTGGGAAACTGGCCAGCACTTTCTCCCCGGAACTCTGCAGATATTCTTGGCGCTTTGAGATGGGCAAATAAAGTCTAATATTTAAGAAAAAAAATACGCCATTAATCAACTTGAAAACTGTCCTAAACTCCTAGGGAATCCTTTTCCCCAGAAGCAGCTAACTCTCTAATTTTGCCCTGACTGCATACAGTGTTTTTTTTTTTTTTTTCTTAAATCACCAGAGCATGAAGAGACACCTAGATCCAGGGACCTGATAACAAATCTTACACGAGTTCAGAAATGAACCATAATCTGAATGAGTAAGTTAATTTAGAATGACACAGAAAAAAGGGTTTACTTCAATAAAGGAAATTGAAAACACTGAGTTCCAAGATTAAGAGGCCCACTTGGCCCAAATGGAAGACCAGGCTCATCTGAGATCGTCTGTCAAGTGGCCCCCAACTCACCGCAACCCCGTACACAACTGAATGAAATGCTACCCAGTCCTGCTCCATCCCCATGGTCAGTTGTGGGTCAGACCATTGTGACTCATAGGGTTCACAGTGGTTTATTTTTGGAAGGAGATCGCCAGGCCTTTCTTTCTAGTCCATCTTAGTCTGGAAGCTCCACTGAAACCTGTCCAGCATCCTAGCAACACACAAGCCTCCACTGATAGATGGGTGGGGCTGTGCATGAGGTGTGTTGGCCATGAATGTAACCTGGGTCTCCTGCCTGGAAGGTGAGAATTCTACCCCTGAACACCAATGCCTCACTCATCTTGGACAATGTATATGCCATGTTTGGATAGGGCCCTTCTTCCCACTCCCCACACATTCTCAGCCCAGAAGGATAAGAAATGTTGTACCCCATTGGGCTCTAGGGTAAACTTTACTCTCTGAATCTTGGCCTAGAGAAGCCGTAGGGGTGGGTGCCCAGTTCTGCCAGAATAGAATCTTTGCTTATTTGCAAAATCCTGTGTTTTTTTTTTTTTAAAGGGGGGAGGGGACTTTAGCATATAAAATTTATAGCCCCTAAATTCCAGATTTTGTGGAATTTAGGATTCTAGTTACATATGGGAAAGTGTTTCAAATATTCCTTTCCCTCCCCGCTTTTCACCATAAACTCTCATTCTTGTACTTTTCACCCACTTAATTCATTTGCATTTTTTTTGCAAGTTTTCCAAAAGGCCAGTGTTTCTCAACCAGGCAGAGATTTTTGCCCCCCAGGGGACATTTGGCAATGGCTGAAGACATTTTTGGTTGTCACACTGAGGGTAAGCTACCATGATCGAGTGGGTAGAGGCCAGGGATACTACTAAACATCCTACAAGACTCAGGACAGCCCCCCACAACAAAGATTGATCCAGCCCAACATGTCATAGTGAAACTCTACAATAAACAGAATATAGATGTGTATCTAAGGCAGAAAGTCAAGCATAGTTTACTCTTTGGCCAGGTCAACTCTTAGGCATCTATGACCCAGCAATCCCAATGCTAGGTATATACCCAGAAGAAGTGAAGGCTGGAACACAAACAGAAACCTGTATACCAACGGTCACTACAGCACTAAACTTTCACAAAGGCCAAAAGACGAGAACAACAGAAGCGTCCATCAACAGATGAATGGATAAACAAAATGCAGTACATACGCACAATGGAATATTACTCAGCCGTAAAGAGAAATGAGGTCCTGACGTGTGCCGCTCCATGGATGAACCTTGAAAGCATCGTGCTGAGTGAAATAAGTCAGTCACAAAAGGACAAACGCTGTATGATCTCATGTATATGAAATAAGCAAATATATAGGTACCAAAGAGTACTAGTGATTACTGGGGTGGGAGGGAGGAGGAAAGGGGGAGTTTTGCTTAGGGAGCAGTGAGTTTATATTAATGATGATGGAATGATTTGGAAAGGGAAGAGAGAATGGTTGCACAACGTGAAGAATCCAGTCAACGTTCCTGAATCACACATGTAGAAATTGTTGAGAGAAAAAAAAAAATTCTTTTTTTTTTTTTTTTGTTGAGAGGGCATATGTTTTGTGTATATTTCCACCACAATAAAAAGAGGCTTTTAAGCTGAAGTATTTACAGGTGAATTTGTTTGATGTCTGTGATTTGCTTTAAAATACTCTAACAACAGCCACAAATAGTTGGGGGAGGGTGAGACATGATAAGCTCAGAAGAATGTTGGTCATTATTGAGGCTGGGTGATGGGTACAAGGGCTTTGTTAGACTGCTCTCTCTACTTTGGAGCCTGTATGAAATTTTCCATTAAAAATATACGTGAATAAAATTACGGACTCAATTTGCAATCAACAGTTAGGTGAATGCAGCTCACCCAGTCTCCATATTTTTAACCCATCAAACACTGGGGAGCAGGGTGTCTGGTGCCATGGCAAGCCCACGGGTAGGCGGAGCAAGTGAATCTCTACAGGGCGCAAAGGACAGATGGTGGTGGTTCTCAACCCAGGCTGCACGTTAGCATCTCTTGGGGAGCCTTTGAAGATACAGATGCTTGTTCCCAGAACCTCTGGGGGTGCCTCCCAGGCATCTGAGTGATTCTATGAGTATTGAAAACCACTGATAAAAAGGATGTTAGGAAAGCCTCCTGTTTCAAAAATCACTCTTCGGCAAGTCTGAGGGGGTCTAAATTTCACCTCTAAAATTAACATCTTTGGGTTTTATTAAAGCTTTCCAGCCTTCCCAAGGCAAGCAGGATAAAAATACCCTCAGTGTGGTGGCAACATAAACCAGTTGCCATTGAGCTGACTCGACTCTTGATGACCCCGTGTGTGTCAGAGTAGAACTGTGCTCCATAGGGTTTTCAGTGGCTGAGTGTTCGGATATAGAACGCCAGGCCTTTCTTCCAAGGTGCCTCTGGGTAGACTTGAACCTCCCACCTTTTGGTTAGCAGCAGAGTGTGTTAACCATTTATATCCCCCAGGGGTGGCAGCATGGGCTAGGCTAATTTCAGTGAAGGGAATGAGAGAGAGTCAGAGAGGCAGATAAAGATCCTGAACAGGAGCCACTGGACCAGAATGACAAAATGTACATTTACAGGGCGCAAGTGCACAGGGGTACAGAAGGGTGCACCAACAATGGGTCTGATCCCCACCAAGGCCATGAATGCATTAAGGAGAGAGGCCAGAGGAAAATGCTCCCACAGACCTGCTTAGTGGTAGAGCCATTCATCCAATCTCATGTATGCAAAACGTTCTTTGTGTGTAAGTATAAATGTAGTTTACGTTTAAATAACATAAGAGAAAACATGTTGATTATATCAAATGACGCTTAATGCAGAAAACATTCAGAGCTGTTGAATATAAGTTAATAAATATAATAATTGTCATAATGATAACGGTAATGAAAATAAAGAACACTTACATAATACTTATCATGTGTCAGCAGTGTTCTAAGTGTTTTACATGTATGAGCTCATTTAAGCCTTGAAATAAACCTGTGAAGTCCTGATCATTTACCTTCGTTTTACAAAGATGAAAACAGTGGCACAATTTTAACAACAGTAGATACTTTTAAATGCATTAGGAGAAGACCAGGTGTAAGTAAGAATCTAAATACCAGGTATTTGACACAGATGTACCAGGCACCCAACACAGATTTTTGAAGGTCCATGGATGGTTAACAGTTACACTGTTTGGCTGCTAAACAAAAGGTCAGAGGTTTGAATCCACCCAGAGGCACCTCAGAAGAAAGGCCTGGCAATCTACTTCCAAAGAATCAGCCACTAAAAACCCTATGGAGAACACAAATGGGTCATAAGTTGGAATCGACTCAAAAGCAACTGTTTTTTTTTAAAAATGTGCTTGGCAATATGTTTGCTTATATTCTGGGAGAGAAATGGAAATCTAGCTAAAATCTAAATAAATAAGTGTATATGCATATACAATTCATATACAATTCAACTTAACACAAGGCACAATATATGTAATGGGAGATATAAACAGAGGTATGAAGAAAAATGAGAGGCCAATTCTGACTTGCAACTGAACTAGTGAATGAGTGAATAAATGAATGGATTCCAGAAATCCAACAAAATACCCTTGAAGTTCCTTGGAATAAGAAAACTAAGTACGACCTGAGAAGACACTGAATTATTTTCCACGTTGTTGAAAACGCACACAGTTGAAGACAGTAGAGTGTATCAACACTGACAGTAAAAGGAAATTGTGATGTCATACATTACCTTACAGGATGCTGAAACCCGAAGGCCCCCTTTGACCCCAAAGTTTGTTGGTCACTCCCGGGCTCAAGCTGTAAAGACAGACACATATAAAATCAGATAAAGTCAAGGAACAACTCAAAGGAATCATCTTGAAGAGTTTTTAAAAAGAAAATCTAAGTAGTCTGCATTTTTTCAGTATCCATACCAATTTTAGACCATTCACAATCTGAACAGTATAAGAACTCGGCTGCTAACCAAAAGGTCGGGAGTTCAAATCCACCAGCCACTCCTTGGAAACCCTATGGGGCGGTCCTACTCTGTTCTACAGGGTCGCTATGAGTCGGAACTGACTCAACAGCACCTAGCAACAACAACTTTCTGTTCCTGTTGTCTGTTCAATGTCCCAGGTGCTGTGAGGGATTCAACAATGAAAAGGTGAGTATGATGTGATCCTTTAGTTCCAGTGGTTTTACAGTCTAATGGGGAAGAGACACCCTTGTATGCAAACAACTATAATACAAAGAATAACACAGTAAGGTGCTGCGTAAGTTTCCTAGGTCTGCTGTAACAAAATATCACAAACTAGGTGGTTTATAAGAACAGAAACTTATTGTCTCAGGGTTCTGGAGGCTGAGTCTGAATTTAGGGCTTTGGCTGTGTTGTTTCCTTCAACGCTTTGAGGGAGAATCTGTTCTAGGCCTCTCTCCTCGCTTCTGGTAGCCCCACGCTTTCCTTGGCTTACAGCTACAGAGCCACATGGTGTCTTTCCTCTGTCTCCCTGTCGCTGTGTCTCTTCTCTTGTGTAAGGATACCAGTCATATAGGATTAGGTCCCACCCTACTCCAGTATAAACTCATGTTAATTTAACTGATAACATCTTCAAAGACCCTACTTGCAAACAAGGTCACGTTCATAGGTACAGGAGGTAGGACTCAACATATCTTTCTGGGGGGCACAATTCAATCCATAATGGATGCTAATGATTTCTAAGTGGGGAGCGGAGGACCAGGCAAGGTTCGTGGAAGATTTGGCAGAGGCATCTGTGGCACCTGGGAGTGCAATTCTGAGAAGATTCCTGGCAGAGCAGAGCATGAAATTCAAAGGAGGATCCTGGGGACTCATAGTACAGGTGAGGGGACATGAGCAGCCACATGTGGCTGCAGTATGGAATGAATGAGAGACAGGGAGGGAGCAAGAACTGCGATGGTAACAGGGCTCCAGGGGAGGCTGGGTCCCAATTACAGAAAGTTGTGAACCCCTACTACTGAGTTTAGGTGTGCTTTTGATGACAGGCACTGGAGACCATTACTGGGTTTTGAGCTGGAGAGTCCAACAATCAGATCTGTATTTTAAGGATAATGGTGGCAGCAGGGAACAGAATATAGACTAGATTGGTGAGGTAAGGGCTTGGAGACACCAGTCCTGGCAAGAAATAATATTCGGACTCAAGTAAGAGCAATGAGAGAGGGGCATTGTTGGTTCAGTGGTAGAATTCTCACCTTCCATGCAGGCGACCTGGGTTTGATTCCCAACCTCATGCACAGCCACCACCTGTATGTCACTGGAGGCTTGTATGCTGCTATGATGCTGAACAGGGAGCCCTGGTGGAGCAATGGTTAAGAGCTTGGCTACTAACCGAAAGGTGGGCAGCCTGAGTCCATCCAGCACTCCATGGGAGAAAAGACCTGGCGACCTCCTCCGGTAAAGATTTCAGCCTAGGAAAGCCTATGGTGTGGTTCTACTCTGTCATATAGGGTCTCTATGAGTCAGGATCAACTCAACGGACGGCACACAACAACAATGATGCTGAACGGGTTTCAGCAGAGCTCCCAAACTAAGAAGAAAGATCTGGCGCTCTCATTGAAAATCATCCAGTGAAAACTCTGTGGAGCTCTATGGTCCAATCCACAAGCAATCATAGGAATTGGGCAGGACTGGGTATAATTTCATTCTGTTGTGCCTGGGGACACAATGAGTTGGGGGATGACTTGATGGCAGCTGACAGCAACAACAGCAATGGGAAGGGAAAGGAAGGACTGATTCCCAGTACATTTTCGTAGCATCCAAAAGGCCATGAGCACTGGAATATCAGAGCAGAGGAGAGAAAAGCTGGTCTGAGCGCCAGGCAGTGAAGGGCAATATTCATGAAGACAAGACCTCAAGCAGAGACCCAGCTTGTCCATGCTGACTGCTAACCAGGACGAGCACAAAGAAGGTGAAGGGACCGTCACACAGAAGCTGGCTGGGGCTGAGCCTGTTCTGCCCAACCTCTTGAGGGTGCCAGACCTGAACAGATTTGGGCGGAGGTATAACCAGGTTGTCTGAGGCTGAGAGAAGCCAGCAATAGTCATTTGATCTCAGGTCTCCCAAAGCTTTAGTTACTGCAGAAAGTGGGGAGTGGGGCAACTTGGGTAACAGGATCATTCTGGGGTGACCTCAAAGTGCAGGGGCTCTGTGTGTGTGTGTGTGTGTGTGTGTGTGTATGACCACTTCATCATCCCACGCTGCAGGGGGCCTACATGTATGTATGTGTGTGTGTGTGACCACTTTGTCATTCTAACCTGCAGGGGACCTACAGGTATGTATGTATGTATGTATGCAACCACTTTGTCATTCTAGCCTGCAGGGGACCTACATGTATGTATGTGTGTGTGTGTGACCACTTTGTCATTCTAACCTGCAGGGGACCTATATGTGCGTGTGTGTCTGTGTGTGTGTGTGACCAATTAGTCATTCTAACCTCCAGGGGACCTACAGGTATGTATGTATGTGTGTGACCACTTTGTCATTCTAACCTCCAAGGGACCGACATATATGTATGTATGACCTTTGTGAGCAAACAGGCCTGCAGGAGCCTCTGAAGATGCATTTATCAGTCTTTATAACACACTGTGGTGTGCTAAGGGAAGTAAACTGAGACTCTTTGGCACAAAATCTTTTCTATAATGAAGTTTGTTCTTTGAGGGCTGTAGGAAATCGTGTCTGTGTTGAGCTCTGCCTGTAAGGATAAGGGATCCCTAACAGCTCAGGTCACCTCTACCACCGCAGGCAATCCTGTACTGCTCGAGGCGGTTTTATGCCCTGTGATGGCATGGGGTCTAATGATACAATGCAAACTTTGGTGGACACTAAAACGCAGTGTTACAAGTACAGAGAAAGAATAGCTTCCTTAAAGGGTCAGATTCTAACTTGTGTTGTTGTTAGTTGCCATCAAGTCGATTCCAACTCATAGCAACCCGACATGTACAGGGTAGAGCCACTGCATAGGATTTTCAAGGCTGTGATCTTTCGAAAGCAGATCGCCAGTCTTCCGATGTGCCTCTGGGTGGGTTCAAACCGTGAACTTTTCAGCTAGTAGTCGAGTCACCCGGGGACTCCTAACTAAAAAAAAACCCCAGGAAATATATCCACCTTTACATACTTTAAAAACTTTCTGCTGTACATGTAAAAATGGTCAAAATGGCAAATGTTGCATTATAGATATTTCACCATAATAAATTTTTTTTTAACTCTTGCAGTACCATTATCCTGATTATTTTCCAAAAGATCTTATTAAAGATCCCTTTCGGATGGCAGAGATGTCTAAGTAGTCACACTTTGAAAATCAAAAAAAGAACAGGAAAGTATATAAGGTAAAAAAAAAAGAAAACACCCAAACTCATTACCACGGAATCGATTCCGACTCATGGCAACCCCATGTGTTACAGAGTAGAACTGCTCGATGGGGTTTTCTTGGCTGTATTCTTTACAAAAGCAGATTGCCAGTCCTTTGTTCCTTGGAGCCTTTGGGTGTGTTTGAACTGCCAATCTTTAGGTTAGCAGCCAATCGAAAACCGCTTGCACCACCCAGGGTAAGCACTGAGTTTAAAGTACGTTGTGTGTGTCTGTTCTAAAGAGTGAGAGAACAGATACTAGCAGAGACAGTCAGTAAGAGTTTTGCCCTCATGGGCTAAGGCTGAAGTTGTGGGCACCCCAGAAGTTGTGAGGACAGGCCCTACAGAGCACACAGACATGACTTCTTCCAGGAAATTGCCTCCCTGGCAGGGCCGGCAAGTGGCCCGGAGGGAAATGCAACAGAGGTCAAGAAGGGTTTATATGGTCATTATTTTTCCCAGATGGGGTGCTAGAATACCAAGTGGGTAGCGTGGAGGGTGGGGTGCCCCCACTGCTCAGGGCACAGGGCCTTGAGACCTTCTCTCAGATTCAGGTGTTATTCTAATTTTCATCTGCTTGCACAGTCCTGCTGTGGATCAGTAGGCATTAGCTTTTCCCCTATTCCCACCCTTCCTCATCTCTGCTAATGGTATTTCGCCAGAAATAAACGGGGCTCTGGAGCCAAGGAATTCTCCTGCTTTGTGGGGAGAGGTCACTGTTGAGCAAGAAGGGTTCCCTCCCACACGGGGGCTGCACTCACCCTGCTGGGGGCTCTGAGCAGGTACATGGGACTTGAGGTTACTCGGGCTGACCACTTGGCTAGGCCAGTTCTGCTCCTCAAAGGGCTGGCCAGGGGTGGGGGTGTGGTGTGGAGCAGGCTCTACAGTCTCCACAGAACCCCTGCCTTCCTCCCCCAAAACATCCACTGACACACAGCTTCATCCATTTGCCATGCTGACAAGCAACTAGGAAATTGCTCCAGGCTGACATTTTTTCTGCAAGTAATCTTCATTTTTCTCCCAAATGGCCTTGTCATCATAGTAGGGGAAAAAAACCTGTCTTTCATTAGAAAGTGTGCTATAATATTTTTATTCTTAAAAACAACTGATAGATCCCACATATATTTCAATGAAAAGAAAACTGGGTAATTGTAAACCTCTATATTCCCTCTCTTTCTTGCTATCTCTCTCTCCCTCCACGCTCTTTTCAAATCTTATGTTTAAGAGCTTAAGTTTGAATGCAAAAAAAAAAAAAAAAAAAAGGGAATTACTTTACATTATTTAGATACTGAATGTAAGAATAATTTAAGCTAAGAAAAAAAAACCTTGTTTATCTGATACACATTTTACTGGCTTCATTCTTTAAAATACATAAACCACAAAAAAAACCAAAGCTTGTTGCCGTCGAATCGATTCCAACTCATAGCGACCTCATAAGACAGTAGAACTGCCCCATAGGGTTTCCAAGGAGCAGCTGGTGAATTCGAACTGCTGACCTTTTGGCTAGCAGCCGAGCTCTTAACCACTGTGCCACCAGGGCTCCCTTAGAGTACATAATAATAACTAAATTAAAATTCTCAATATTCACATTAATTTGATAAAGTAGCCAAAATATCAAAATACAGTGAAGGTCTGCTTTCCTGCACCAGTATTCTTACCATATTACCAATAATTGCACACTAAACCATATGCCATGTGTGTTATGTAGATTAAATTCATGGTCCTTCCCAGATTAACTATTCTGCATTTTGAAAGTCCTCCGTTAATTAAAAAAAAATAATAATAAATATAACAAAGGGAAGGTAAATTCTATGAAAGTAAGTCATTAAAAAAAAAAAGTCATTACTTCAGTATAAAGCAACTGTGTTACCAATGCAGACTAACAAAAGAATAGTGGTGGCCATTAATCTTCACCCACAAAGCCCTGGGCTTGAGTGTATTTGCTCAGACAACATGAGTTATCCCAGGAGCGCTTGCAGACAGAGCTGAAAGTGCTTCAGAAAGGGCCAGACGGCTGGTGAGGCTTTTAACCCACACCTTCTGGGCACCCCAGACGGGGCTCTGCCCTTATTTGCACTGCGACACCAGCCCAGCACTAATGGTGCACTTAGCTTTTCTCTAAGGTGGGGGGATGGAGGTGGCCACAATCTTCTCTCCGCCCAGGTAGGTGCAGATTTGCAGAAAACCCAACATGGAAGAAACCCTTTGTATTTCACAGAGAAACAGCTCGTTTCTTTTCAAGAAAGAATAAAGAAGCAGGAGGCCAGTCTACATGTGACTCAGGTGATTAACACCTCGTTCACCCAGGCTCCTAATCCCACAACCCAGGCACTCCTGGGCTGGATGACCAAATGGGTGGAGGACGCCTTTTCACGGTCCCTTGGCTTTAAAGATTGTACCACCATCTGGCTGGACTGGTTGATACCTACAAGGCCCACACTTAATCCTACCTGTCTTCCAGCTCTCACCAGCTCAGCAGCTCCAGATGTGTGGCTCCAAGGTCTCCAGGGTGTGGAGCTGGGAAGGCAAGGGCCATGTGAGAGCGAGCGCTGTGTATTTTAAATTTATATCATAAAAATTATCATTCTGATCATTTCTAATACCTGCCTATAAAAAGTCCCTGGGAACCCCAGAATGTTGCTTCAAGTTCTGAGCCTGTGGGTAAACCAGGACCATTTGTGGTTTTCCCCCTGGGCACATTCCCAATTCTCTGCCTTCCTTCTGCTTTGAGAACTGTGTCAAGTCTGACACGGTTATCAGGGGACACATTATTGAAGGGGGATTTCTCTCTCTTCAATTCAGGATTCCCCAATGTAGCTGGCAAGGGGCCGGGCCACGCTATCCCTGCAATTGTCAACCACACCTCTTTGGTTATTGAAGGATCTTGATCCACTTTCTATGTTGCAATCAGTCCTTCAGAAGGTCTTGCTGACTGGGCATTCCCCATCTCCCTCTCTAATTTGATTTCCTTAAACTTTACTACTTTAAAAAGGGCTGGGGACAGGGAACACCAAGCCCCCAGAACAGGGCAAAGACCTTTCTGGTGACAGTCAACTTGGGGGACCCCTTTGCCAGGCTTGCTTAGGGGCCCCGGGACTTAGTGTTTGCTTCCCCAGCCCGGTGAGTTTCAGGTCTTCTATAAAGTGAAGCGTTGGCCCATTTCCTCGCCGGGTACCACCGGAGCCGCAGCACTTGAGAACTGTGCGTTGGCATCGTGAGGACTCCGCGCCCCTCTCCGTCTCTAGCTAAGGAATTGGCTTGGCGCCGAGATCCGGCTGCGGGCTCAACCCCGGCTTAGGGCTCAGCGGCGCCGCAGCGTCCCGCTCCTTGAGTTCTCTGCGCCCACGGCCGCGAGCCTCTTCACTCGCACCCTGGAGACGCCCTCACCTCTCCGGCCCTCGCGGCGGCGGTGGCCTTCCGGGACTGTCCCCGGGGCAGTGACAGCCGCGCCCGGGCGCCTCCTGGGCTCCCGCCGCCGCCTCGGGTCTCATAGTGCCCGCGGAGCCCGCGCTCCTCCAGCGGCCTCGGCGACGGCGACCGCGTCTTTCCCGCTCCAGCCAGGGCGCGCACCTACCCGCGCGCTCCGCTCCAGGTTTAAAACGCGGGCGGGGAGGGGACTCCGGAATCCAGGGAGGGGGCGGGGAGCGGACAGGAGAAGCTCCGGAGGGGACATGGGGAGCCAAGGATGGGAAGGAATAAGCTGGAGTAGGGGGCACCGCGGGGGGGGGGGGGGCCGAGGCGACTTGGAAAGCTCAGGGCAGGGGCGGGGAGGGGACACGGAAACCGGGGAGGGGGCTCCACGGGAGCTGAGAAAGCTCGGGGAGGGGACAGCAGGAAGCGACACGGGAAGCCCCGGGAGGGGGCGGGAGGCGGGGACTGCGGGCGTTCAGTAGGACGCTCCCTTCGGGGTTGGGCTGCGGGAAGGAGGGGTCCCCAGCCTCTCCTCCTGCCCCCACGCCAGGGGCGGATTATCCAATAGGCAAGGTAAGCAAGGTGTTTACCTTGCTTACCAGATTTTCTGTAGTGAACGATTTCACATTTTTTCACCATATGAAAGATTCTGACTCTAGGTATGGCTGGCATCTCTCTCCCAACCCCACAGTACCTTCCTACAGAATGAAAGCCCCTTCTCGAATTGACAATGCCTGACAGTGGTGGGTGATCCAGTGAAACCCACGCGAAATTGGTCACTACAGATTAGTAAGTAAACACAAGTAAACCGTGCTTACCTTGCTTACTGGGTCATCGCCCGCCCTGCCCCAGCGGCCCTTGGGGTGCTAGTTCCTGCCCCAGCGTCTAGGTCCCCAGGAGAATCTCACTTCCACCTCTCTAAAAAGGCGGCTCCGGGAGCCTCGGGCCCCGCGAGACCTCCCCCCCGCGCCCCGCCCCACCGCCTCTTCAACAGGCTCGAACCCGCGGCAAACTGGGAGAGCTGCGGTCTGCGAGGCTCCCAAACCTGGGAGGCCAGCGGAAAGAAAAGAGCAAGAGGGAAGGCGCCCACGACAACGCCCTTCCCACCGATGGGGGCCTTGGAAAAGGATGCGGGTTTTATTAGGAGGGAGAGCGTCCTCTGCTTAGCTCCCGGCCCCGCTTAGAAAGTGCATTAATAAACCGGGACTCTCATGACCCTGATGGGCCAGGCGACACTGCTCGGCCCTGGGGATACTTCCTAGGGCGACCAGGGAGGCAGGACTCGAGGGTCGCCGGAGCGCAGCTCCCACCGTCACCAGTGCAGAGCCCCGGGCCAGAGGAATGCTGCTTTATCACTAGGGCCATCTGACAGCAAAGGCATCTGAGGGCGGTGGGCCTGGACTTCTGGGCCCCTTGATTAAATTGAATCTGCCCCTCAGTGTGCCTTTGTCACTGCGTTTGAGAACTGGAATATAATTTACATAACTTAATGGATTAAAAAAAAAAAAATTCAAAGAACTTCAGGAGTCAGAATGTTTCCAGATGTTTTTTTCTCTAAGAGAACAAGTTTGGCAACAATAACTAAACCTAATTAACGGCAAAGAGCAAAGAAGGGAAAATGAATAAATAATCTTACTATACAAAATGTTAGGTCTCTGGGTGGCACAGTTTGAAGTCCACTAACCTAAAAGTTCGAGGTTGAAAACTGCCCAGATGCCTGGAAGAAAGGCCTGTTGATCTATTTCCATAAAGATTGCAGCCAAGAAAACCCAATGGAGCAGTCCTACTCTGTAATACCTGGGGTCACCGTAAGTCTGAATCAATGGCAACTGGTTATATAAAATTTTAGACGACTACTTAAAAATATACTAAGTGGACTATTACTCAGCCATAAAGAGAAATGAAGTCCTGATACATGCCACAATATGGATGAACCTTGAACACGTTGTGCTGAGGGAAATAAGTCAGTCATAAAGGGACCGATATTATGATCTCACTCATGAAATAACTAGAACGGGCAAATGTGTAGACACCAAAGTGTATTGTGTTTGGGGGGTAGGCGGTCGTTGTTTAGAAAGCATTGAATTTCTGTTTATGGTGATGGAAAATTTGGCATTGAATATTGGAGATGGCTGCACACGATTAATATAACTGATGTCACTTAATTGTACAGGTGAAAAACATTAAATTGGTAAAGGATGTGTTATATATATTTAAATCTATAACATGATATCTTGTTTTATTTACAACAATAAAAAAAGTATTAACAGGCAGCATTATAACAAGATACCATATTTAATCTGCTAAAGTAGAAAGGATTCTAAAGGGGAGACTGCACACCCAGGTGTGGGTACCTTGAAATGGGTGTCTTCCAGGTCGTCGGTGTGGGTTCCGTGAGTCGACTTTGACTCATAGCAACCCCAAGTGACAGAGTAGAACTGCCCCATAGGGTTTTCTTGGCTGTAATCTTTAAGGAAGCTGACTGCCACATCTTTCTCCCACGGAGCTGCTGGATGGGCTCAAACTGCCAAAGCTTTGGGTCTCAAGGCACCTTTCTGAGAAAGTTTTACAACGTGTATCGCCTGATTTAAAAGTGTTTACCTACTGGCCCAGAAAGTCTGCCTCTGAGTCTATCCTAAACACCTATTTTGAAACGGGAAATGAAGATGTATTTATTTACAGAAAGATGTTCATTATGGCGTTATTTATGATATTGAAAAAATCCACAATATGGCAATAATTAACTAAATAATGGTGTAATATCATGCAGCTAATAAAAACACATTTACAGTGTCTTGAACAAAGAAAGGAAAATGCTCATGACATAATGTTAAAAGAACGAAATTGTATGAGTAGGAGCTGAACTGCATACAAAGGCTACGAACAACAAAACAGAAGTGGCTGGAATTATGAAGTGTTGTGAGGGATTTTAAAAAGTGTTTTCTAAATTTTCAACAATGAGCGTTATTAGTTTCATAAATTATCTAGTGTAAGCGCTTACTTCTCATACCAATCCTGCAAATTAGACATTATCTCTCTTTCACAAATTAAGAAACTGGGGCTCAGAGAGGTTAAATATCTGGTACAAAGTCATCCATCTGGTTAAAAAGCCAAGATTTGCGTTCCTGTGGACTTTGGAAGCTGGATGCAATTAAAATAAATTTAAAGGGCAAAAGACCTAATCCAGCTCCTACACAGAGTACTCAGTTTTCTTTTTTTCTTTCTGCCAAACACAGTGTAAGATGACAATGGCCGAAGCTGGAACAATTTGAGCAACAAAAGAAATAAATTAGTATTGGATTATAACCCAAAGCATAAAACAAATATCCATGAGTCTATACTGTTATCAATAAACATTGAAAAATAACTGAGGGGGAAAACTGAGAAATCCCTGATGCAGAAGCATTCAAATAATTTCTGCAGCTGCTCTACCCTCAAGCAGGTGGAGTGTAACTCCATGGACCATAATTAAAATCAATAATGATGCATGTTTTTGATGAAAATATATTTCGTGAAAAATAGATGTATTTTTTCATAAACATAGAACTAAGTTTTTTTTTTTTTAAGTTCTTTCTGCAGGTGCAGAGATTAATATACAGTTTTAAAAAAAAAAAAAAAAACCACTGTCGAGGTAGTTAGGAATTCAAAGAGCTTTTTTGTTAGCAAACATAGTTCTTTTTTAAACTTTATTTGGGCCCATGGAAGACCTTTACCATGGAGGACGTAATTTGGGGGAAGGGCATAGAAATTGTAAGAAACTTAATTAGGCCCAGGGTTTAGAAACTGCAGAAGCTTCAAGTGTGTGAATTCCTGATGCAGGCAATAAATAAAACTGAGATTTTATTTCTTGTTCTGCTCTCTTTAATTAAAATTTCTTTTCGGTTGTTACTGAGAAACAAAAAGCAAAGATGTTAACCCTCAGGGTTTCCGGCCTGCCTGGGGGGAGGACACCAAAAGTCAAAACATCTAAGAGGGCAGAATATTTTTACATAAACAACGTGGAAGACAAGCAGGGAAATGATAATTTCCTTTTCTTCTGTTTAGGCAAACCGTATTTCCTGTTGTCCCCTCTCTCCACAAAGGAGTCTGCAGCTCTCAGGAGCTGATTTAGAAGCTACAAGTTGGTACTGCTGTTGATGCTGTTATTTTCTGAAAGATTTTTCAAGGGTCCCCCCCACACACACAAAAAAAAAAGTATATTTGTTCCAAGAGAATAAGATATATTTTTAAATTATTATTGTAAGGCCGGAGTTCGCTTTTGATTAAAAATAATAATAATAATGTGAAATTTATATCCAAGGAGTTAAAGAAGAGAAATGGTAAAATTTCTTTGTCACCAAGCATCTCTCTGTGACTCAGGCACCCGTAGCCTAACCACTTGATGACTTTCACCTGAATGCTGGGAACCATCTCTGCATAATCCCTGAGTCAAAGCCAGGACTAGAGCAATGGATACAGGGCCCACCATCTGTAGCCCACCCCCTTTACCCTCTGGTCCCATCTTCTGCTCTCCCCTCCGCCATTCATTCCCCTAGGACTCTGGGCTCTTTCAGGACCAGGTATACCCCAGGCACATTCACCTTTCAGAGCCTGTACCTGAAACATTCTCCGTCCGGATACCTGCACGGTTCCACCCTCATATCCAGGCCTTTACTTAAACGTCCCTTCTAGATGGGGCCTTCCCCGAACACCTCTTAATAGCATCTCTGCTTGTCTCCTTCACACACACATACCCCTTGGCTTTCCCTGTCCTCCTTTTCTACTTTATTTTTCTCATAGTATCTACCACCACCCATCTGTCAATTGTACTGTGGTGGCTTTCCTGTTGCTGTGATGTTGAAAGCTATGCTGCCAGTATTTCAAATAACAGCAGGGTGACCCACAGTGGATAGGGTTCTGCTGAGTTTCCAGACTAAGACAGTCTAGGAAGAAAAGCCTGGTGATCTTCTGAAAATCAGCCAATGAAAACATTATTTATCACAAAAGAACATGGTCCGACGTGCTTGCTTTGGGTACGTCGTCAGAAAGGATCAATTACTAGAGGAGGACATTATATGTTTGGTGAAGTAGAGGGCCAATGAGGGCAAGGGAGACCCTTGGTGAGATGGATTGACACAGTAGTTGCAGTGATGGATTTGAACATGCTGGTGATCGGGAGGATGATGCAACACCAGGCAACGTTTTGTTCCATTGTATATAAGGTCATCATGAATTGAAGTTGACTCAATGGCAGCTATCTATCACACTTAACATACTGTATTTCTTTACCTATTTATTTTATTTATTGTTTTCTTCCACTAGGATGTTAGCTCCACAAGGGCATAGATCTTGTCTGTTTTCATTTACTGCTGTTTCCCAGTGCCTAGAACAGCACCTGACACATCGTAGACATCTGTATTGGGTTGAATAGTGTCCCCCAAAATTCTTTTCCACTCAGAAACAGGGCTTCAAACTGGTTCTGCCCAGTTCAGTCATGGCTGATGAAGCCAAACCTGAAAAGACCTGAATTTTTAAAATGTGAATTAACTGGAATGGGAAAAATTATGGGTCGAAGCCCTGCTGGAAACTTAATCTTCCTCTTAGAAAGCAAGAGGAGCATGAGCGTTGCATGGCAAACGAATCTGTTGACCAGCAGAGTTGGAAACAGGGTGGCCTGCTCAAAGATGGCTACCAACTGTGCCACTTTGAACGTGTGTTGCACTTCACAATCCTGGCCATAATCCAGTCTTCCACAACAAGCTCCTGAAAGGGCTCACTACACCGCTTCCGAGTCTCCATTCCGGGGCTTTGAGCCACATTTTTTCCGTTCCGGTTATTGTTCTGCTTCACCCAAATTTTAGTCTGTTCCAACTTCACTTCATTGGCCATAACTGAGTCAATTCGAACTGGTTTGAAGCCCTGCCCAGAACCTGTGAATGTAACCTTATTTGGAAATACGTCTCTGCGAATGTAATCAAGTTAAGGTAAGGTCATACTGAATTAGAAAAAGCAAGAAACCCATTGCCAATGAGTCGATTAAGACTTACAGAGACTCTATAGGACAGAGTAGAACTGCCCCACAGGGTTTCCAAGGAGCAGCTGGTAGATTCGAACTGCTGACCTTTTTGTTAGTGGCTGAACGCTTAACCACTGCTCTACCATCCATGTGACAGATGTCCTTTTAAGAAGATGAAAATACTGACACAGAGATGCAGATACATAAGGCCATGTGACGACAATGGAATCAGGGATTGAAGCGATGCAGCTACAAGCTAAGAACTGCCAGGGGCCACTGGTAGCTGGAAAAGCCAAGGAAGGATCCTACCCCTAAATCCTTCACAGGGAGCATGGCCCTGATTACACTTTGATTTCAGACTCCCAGGCTCTCCAGAACTGTGAAAGAATAAATTTCTGTTGTTTTAAGCTATCTAGTTTGTGGTAATTTGTTATGGTAGCCCTAGGTGGCTAATGGAGTCCTGGTGGCACAGTGGTTAAGAGATCAGCTGCTAACCAAAAAGTTGGCAATTTAAATACACCAGCCGCTCCTTCGAAACTCTATGGGGCAGTTTTACTCTGCCCTATAAGGTGGCTATGAATTGGAATCGACTTGATGGCAACAGGTTTGTTTTTTTTTTTTTTTTTAAGGTAACTAACACCTAATAGCTATTGGGGAGTGTATAAACATGATCACTTTTAACCTTGGATAAAAATGAATACTTCAGAGTTGTCCAATTTAATTATGTACTTTAATAGTCAAAATGCGAGGCTATAGAAAGCAGAATGCTTCATCCACTTGTGGTACATGGTAAGTAGTAGGCTCTCATTTCAGGCTATCTCAAAAGTACACAGGATGATATTCCATCTGTAGTACATTGAACAGAAAGCCAAAAAAGAAAAATAAACCCATTGCCATCAAGCCAATTCCGACTCATAGCGACCCTAATACAACAGAGTAGAGCTGCCCCATATGGTTGCCAAGGAGCACCTGGTGGATTTGAACTGCTGACCTTTTGGTTAGCAGCAGTAGCTCTTAATCACTATGCCACCAGGGTTTCCAGGTTGAATAGTGGCCCCCTTAAAAGACATGTCCAAGACCTAACTCCTGGAGTCTATGAACAGGAACTTATTTGAAAAAAAGGCCTTTGCAGATAAAATTAAGAATTTTAAGATGAGTTCATCCTGGATTATTCGGATGACCCTAAATCTGATAACAGCTGCCTTTATGAGAGAAAGGCAGACGGAGATTTGAGACACAGAGACACACAGAGGAGACCACGTCAAGATGGATACAGAGACTGGAGTGATACACCTATAAGCCATGGAACATCAAGAATTGCAGAAGCTAAGAGAAAGGCATAGAACAGATCCTCCCTCAGAGTCTCCCGAAGGAACCAACCCTGTCAGCACTTAGATAAAGAAGTGTAAGTAAGGCATAGGAGGGAGCGTGCATGCCCTGGGTGTTATGGGGTAGAAACCCCAGGTTTTGCTCAGTGTGACTTGTATCAACTAATAAATGAGAGACCGAGGTAGGAGAGTGTAAAGGTGCCTTTATTTCGTTGAGCAAGGAAGGAAGCAATCGGGGCTGTTGCCACCAAGACTGCTTCAGAGGACAAGGGGAAAAAAGTTATTTTTAAGGGGTTTACAAATAGGGAGTTCATACAAGTTAGTCTGCAACATTCTTAATTGTAACACACAGGCGCCAGGGTTTTCACGGAGCAGGCTAAGCAAAGGAACTGGAATTCCGATGCGGATTGCGGCCAAACAATGGAGCTGGAAACGAATGGTGAAGCTGGCCAAGCAAGTTGCAGTTGAATTTTCTGCAGCCTGGGGTCCTCTGTATTATGGGCACTGCTCGAAGAGGAGGGGCACTAATGAGCAGTTTCTATTGGCCATTGCAGTTTCTACCACCAACTGTGAGAGATCATTCAGCAATTTAACACTAACTGCCATAGGTGCTATTTTCTATTGTTAGACTATTGTCAGACATCTGGCCTCCAGAACTCTGAGAGAATAAATTTCTGTTGTTTTAAGCCATCCAGGTTGTGATCATTTGCTACAGCAGCCACATGAAAGAATACATCACCCATAAAAAAAAATCTAAATGGGTCCCTGAGTTTATCATTATAATCAGACATCATTCTTCTAGTTATATCTATAGAAAGACAGAATTCCTAGTAATTACATATTGCCTGCTTGTGTACCTTGCTGTGTGGGGAAAAAAATGGGCCAACTAATATCAGAGAAGCCCAAACCCCAGAACCCAGAGCAAGAAGAGAACTTTGATGTCATCCCTGGCTCACCTCCCCATTCTACAGATGTGGTAGTAGAAGTTCAGGAAATGACTTGCCTGCTGTACTAATAAAGCTGTTGTGGATTGAATTGTGCCCTCCCCCCAAAATATATGCTGGAATCCTAACCCTTATACCAGTGGATAGGGTAATGTACTGTAATGACCTTATATGTAATGTAATGTAATCACATTCCATAATGCAATCTAATTTATTTTAATATAATCAATCAGTTGAGATCATGCCAATGTATGGTAGATCTCAAATCTAATCACTTCTGAGTTACATTAAGAGCAGTATAGACATAGGAACATAGGCACCCATGGGAGAAAACAGACCAGACATCACGTGAGGATCATCTACAACCCAAGGAACCAGGGAATGCCTGAAACAACCTATAAGGAAGAAACTGACATGGTCAAAACCCTGATTTTGAATTTTAGCCACCAAAACTGTGAGAAAACAAATCTCTGTTCCTTAAATGCACCCACTCGTGGTACTGTATTACAGCAGCACTAGGAAACTAAGACAGTAGCTAATGAAATAACAATAATGCAACAATGGGCTTAAACATGGCAAGGATTGTGAGGATGGTGCAGGACCAGGTAGTGTTTCATTCTGCTGTATATAGGGTCACTGTGATGGTTAATATTATGTGTCAACTTGGCTAGCCTATGATTCTCAGTGCATTGGAAGATATTATGTAATCATCCTCCTCTTTGTGGTCTGATGTGTGCAGATAATCAGTTGAAAGGGGAGTTTCTTTGGGGGTGTGGTCTGCACCCAACATATATGGATGTTCTGGCAAAGCTTGCCCTCTCTTGGTCCTGCATCTGGCTCATCATCCTCCAACCTCTGGTTCTTGGGATGTGAGCTAGCAGCCTGCTGTCTGACTTGCTTATTTTGGGTTCATCAGCCCTGCAACCATGTGAATCAAGAGAAGCCTCCAGCCTGATGCCTGACCCACAGATTTGGGACTTGCCAGCCTCCACAACCATGTGAACCAATTCCTTGAAATAAATTTCTCTGTACGTATTTATTTATATACACTTTACTGGTTTTGCTCCTCTAGAGAACGCACCCTAGGACATCTGGTACTAAAAGTGGTTCTAGAGGAATAAAATTGGAAGGGTGAGTTTTCTGAATTGTTTCTCATGTCTCACTAGTCTTAAAGGCACTGATGACTCTGCCTCCAGCAGTAAAGAAGGCACTGCTAATCCATGGTATAAGGTGGCAATATTAATGCACAAAATATCACCACCAAATATTTCGATAAAATATTTGTGAGAGACAAGGCTCTGGGTGATCACGTTTGACACTTCTCTGCAATTTCGTCAGAGCAAGACGTATAAGGAAGCTGGTTGCTTGGTCCTACTTGCACGAGACAAAGTGGTGAAAGAAGGCATGAGCTCAAAGCTTCAGTCACAGCTCAAACACTGCATACAAGGCCTTATTTCTTGTAGTAACAGAGCTGATATTCCCAAAAACCAAAATCTAGAGTCTTATAAGAGTGGCTAAATTACAACTTCAATTGAATTCTCAACCTTGAGTGTTGTCTGAAGTTAAAGTGAGGGCATTGATTGGGAAGAAATGGGATCCTGAAACTTGGGATGGGGACATACAGACAAATAATCAAGAAGCTGGGGACATCTAACCCCTAAATTCCATTGAATCACTCCTGTCAACAAACCAGCCCTCTTACTCCCATCTGAAGAGATTAACCCAGCTGTGCCTGAAGAGTCTTTGTCTGAGATACCGCCTGGGGCAGCACTTGGGACATGACATTGCAAAAAGTCCCCAGGACCTATCCAACACCCATTTTTGCTTCTAGACCTATAACTAGACTTAAGTTCCAGCGAGCCCCAAGAGGTGAAGTACAAAGTGTGACTTAGGAAGAGGTATGCTACACTCCAAAAAATGTGCTTGATTTTTCTAATATGTACAAGCAGAAACCTGGAGAATATGTGTGGGAATGGCTATTAAGGGTTTGGAGTAACGGTGCAAGGAACATGAAATTGAATCAGTCTGAGTTTATTGATATGGGCCCACCAAGCACAGATTCTTCATGCAATGTTTCAGTTTAAGAGGTCAGAAAAGGATCTAATATTTTATTTGCTTGGTTCACTGAAACATAGATTAAGCCGTGACCTGCACTAAATCAACTTGAAATGCCAGACCTGCCTTGGTGTACTGAAGAAGGAGGTATCCAAAGGCTTAGGGAAATTGGCATGTTAGAGTGGACACAAGTGCATGTATGTTATCAGGTTGGACACAAGACCCCACCCATGGAATGCCCAGAGGACAAGCCTTTTACTACAACTGTGAGGAACAAATTTATGAAGGGAGCCCCAGCATTCTTGAAGGCTGCTGTGATTTCTATTGCATGTAAGTCAGATTTGACAGTGGGAACTGCCCTAACTGAAGTAAGTTACCTAATGACAATGGGACTGATTGAACCCTGTGATGGTAGGGGCCAAATGGCAACACTTAATCGACAAAGACAAGGTGGGCGTGGTTAATGTACTGGACAGCAGACTCAAAGCAGTAATAAAAATTGTCTGACTTGTGTGGACTTATGGCATTGGCTACTTAGTCATGGTGTCCCTAGGAGTAAAATATAATGGAAATCTACTAAATGATTATTTGATCTGTACAAGTGGAATAATTCTAGATCAAGTGAACAGCAGTCTAACTTAAATAGCCAGAATAGAGAGTCACGGCCCCTTATACAATTTCCAGATTTGAGCCAGTTACAGACCCACAACCCCTTGAATGAAGGGGAGGCTAGGTCCCCTTGAGGAAGGGACCCCCTGCACTGCCAAAAATTTACACTGTTGATCTTTTTCCCTGCGTTCTGCAAAGGGATCTATGGCCTTTCATGAGAGTGATTGTTCATTGGGGAAAGGGAAATAATCAGACTTTTCAGGGATTGCTGGATACTGTCTCTAAACTGACTAATTCCAGGAGACCCAAAATGTCACCGTACCCCACCAGTCAGAGTGGGGGCATATGGAGGTAAGGTTATCAATGGAGTCTTAGCTCGGATCCATCTCACAGTGGGTCCAATGGGTCTCTGAACCCATCCTGTAGTGATTTCCCCAGTTCCAGAATGCATAATTGGAATAGACATAACATACTCAGCAACTGGCAGAACCCCCACATCGGATCCCTGACAAGTGGAGTAGGGTATTATGGAAGGAAAAACAAAATGGAAGCCATTAGAACTGCCCCTACCTAGGAAAATAGTAAACCAAAAACAGTACCACATTCTGGAAGGATTGCAGAGATTGCTGCCACCGTCGAGGGACTTGAAGGATGCAGGGGTGGTGATTCCTACTACATGCCCACTCACCTCAGCTACTTGGCCTGTGATAAAAACAGATGGATCTTGGAGAGTGACAGTGGATGATCATAAACTTAACCAGGTGGTGTCTCCAATGCAGCTGTTGTTCCAGATATGGTTTCGTTGCTTGAACAAATTCATACAGCTCCTGGTACCTGGTATGCAGCCACTGATCTGGCGAATGCTTTTTCTTGATTCTGGTTTTGAAGGTATACCAGAAGCAATGTGAGTTCAGCTGGCAAGTCCAGCAATACACCTTTACTGTCCTACCTCAGTGTATATCAACTCTCTAGCCGTATGTCTTTGGTTCACAGGAAGCTTGATTGCCTTTCCCTTCCACAAAATGTCACAATGGTCCATTACATTGATGACATTATGCTGATTGGACATAGTAAGGAAGAAGTATCAATGACTCTAGACTTATTGGTAAGACATTTTTGTGCCAGAGGGTGAGAAATTAATCTGACAAAGATTCAGGCACCTTCCATCTCAGTGAAATTTCTAGGAGTCCAGTCGTGTGGGGCATGTTGAGATATTCCTTCTAAGTGAAGTATAAGTTATTTGGCCCTTCCTACAACTAAAAAGGAGGCACAACTCCTGGTGGGCCTCACTGGATTTGGAGGCAATGTATCCTCCATTTGGATGTGCTACTGTGGCCTATTTAGCAAGTGACTCAAAAAGCTGCCTGTTTTGAGTGAAGCCCAGAACAAGAGAAAGCTCTGCAATAGGTTCAGGCAGTTGTGCAAGACATTCTGCCATTTGGGCCATATGATCTGGCTGATCCAATGTTGTTTGAAGTGTCGCTGGCAGATAGAAAGGCTCTTTGTAGTCTTTGGCAGTCCCCTACTGGTGAATCACAGCACAGATCCTTAGGATTTTGGAGTAAAGCCCTGCCATCCTCTGTAGATAACGACTCTCCTTTTGAGAAACAGCTTTTGCCTTGTAACTGGGCCTTAGTAGAAACTGAACACTTAACTATGGGCCATCAAGTCACCATGCGGCCTGAGCTGCTCATTTTGAACTGGGTGTTGTCTGACCCACAGAGTCATAAAGTCAGACATGCACAGCAGCACTCCATTATTAAGTGGAAGTGGTATATACAAGATAGGGCTTCAGCAGGACTTGAAGGCACAAGTAAGTTGCATGAGGAAGTGGCCCAAATGCCCATGGTCTCCATTCCTGTCACGTTACCTTCCTTTTCCCACTCTGCACCTATGGCCTCATGGGGAGTTCCTTACAATCTATTGACTCAGGAAAAGAAAACTCATGCCTGGTTTATAGATAGTTCTGTGTGATATGTAGGCACCACTCGAAAGTGCACAGCAGCAGCACTTCAGCCCCTTTCTGGGACCTCTCTGAAGGACAGTGGTGAAGGGAAATTCTCCCAATGGGCAATACTTTGAGTAGTGCACCCGGCTGTTCATTTTGTTTAGAAGGAGAGATGGCCAGGTGTACAATCGTATACTGATTTGTGGGCTGTGGCCAATGGTTTGGCTGGATGGTCAGGGGCTTTGAAAGAACATGATTGGAAAATAGGTGACAAAGAGGTATGGGGGAAGAGGTATGTGGCTAGACCTCTCTGGAAGGGCCAAAGAAGTGAAGATATTTGTGTCTCATGTGAATGTTCACTGAAGGGTGACCTTGGCAGAGGAGGATTTTAACAATTAAGTGGATAGGATGATGTGTTCTGTGGACACTAGTCACCCTCTTTCCCCAGCCACTCCCATCATTCCCTAATGGGCTCATGAACAAAGTGGCCATGGTGGCAGGGATGGAGATTATGCATTTGCTCAGCACACTGACTTCCACTCACCAAGGCCGACTTGGCTACAGCCACTGCTGAGTGCAATCTGCCAGCAGCAGAGAACACTGAGTACACTGACTACTCAATATAGCACCATTCCTAGGGGTGATGAGCCAGCAACCTTGTGGCAGGTTGATTTCCGTCATAGAAAGGGCAGCATTTTGTTCTCACTGGGATAGACACTTACTCTGGATTTGGATGTGCCTTCCCTGACTGCAGTGCCTCTGCCCAAACTACCATGCATGAATTTACAGAAAACCTTATTCACCCTCATAATATCCCACACATCATTGTTTTGGATCAAGGGGCTCACTTCACGGTAAATGAGGTGTGGCAATGGGCCCATGCTCATGGAATTCATCAGTCTTACCATGTTCCCCATCATCCTGAAGGAGGTGGCTTAATAAAACAATGGAATGGCCCTCTAAAGACGCCATTATGGCACCAGGTAGGTGGCAATACCTTGCAGGGTTGGGGGGCAATGTTCTCCAGGAGGCTGTGTATACTCTAAACCAGCATCCAATATATGGTGCTATTTCTCCCATAGCCAGGATTCATGGGTCCAGGAATTAAGGGATGGAAATGGGAGTGGCATTACTTATTATTACCCCTGGTGACCCACGTGCAAAATTTTTGCTTCCTGTCCCCATGACCCTATGCTCTGTGGGTCTAGTGGTCTTAGTTCCACAGGGAGAATGCTGTCAACGCAAGACACAACATTGATTCCATTGAGCTGGAAGTTATGAATGCTACTCAGCCACTTTGTCATGCCTCCAGATCAACAGGCAAAGAAGGGAGTTTCATATTAGCTGGTGTGATTGATCCTGATTACCAAGAGGAAATCGGATTGATGTTACGTAATAGAGGTAAAGAAGAGTATGTCTGGAATTCAAGAGATTCCTTAGGATGTCTCTTAGTGCTATCATGCCCTGCGATTAAAGTCAGTGGAAAACTACAGCAACTCAATTCCAACATGACTATTAATGTCCCAGACCCTTCAGGAATGAAGGTTTGGGTCACTCCACCAGGCAAAGAACCATGACCAGCTGAGGTACATGCTGAGTACAAAGGGAATATAGAATGAGTGGTGGAAGAAGGTAGTTCTAAATGCCTTCAACCACATGACCAGTTACAGAAACGAGGACTGTAATTGTTTTTAGTATTTCTTCTTTGTTTTTTTATATACACATATACATAAAATAAAATGGGTATGGCATATATCTTTGTTTTCTTCCCTCCCTTACTCCATGACTTATTATAAAATATAAGATGTAAACGGGACTAGTGTGTTTTTGGTTGTATCCATGCTAGTTGTATCATGTTAGACACAAGTAAGACTTTATAACTGTCTTTATTTAGAGATTATGTATGGTTTCAGGAGATGTGTACAGGTGCCAGGTTGACAAGGGATGGATTTTGATGGTTAAGATTATGTGTCAACTTGGCTAGGCCATGATTCTCAGTGGTTTGGATATTATGTAATCATCCTCCATTTTGCAATCCGATGTAAGCAGCCAGTCCGTTGAAAGGGGAGTTTCTTTGGGGGTGTGGCCTGCATCTAACATATATGGATGTTCTGGCAAAGTTCGTCCTCTCTCAATCCTGCATCTGGCTCATCATACTCTGATCCCTGGTTCTTGGGACGTGAGCCAGAAAGAAGCCTACCGTCTGACCTGCTGATGTTGGGTTCATCAGCCCCTGCAACTACGTGAGTCAGGAGAAGTCTCCATAGATTTGGTACTTGCCAGCCTCCACAACTGTGTGAGCCATTTCCTTGAAATTAATCTATATATTTATATGTATATGCTTCACCGGCTTTGCTTCTCTAGAGAAGCCAGGCTAAGACAGTTGCTATGAGCCATAACCATCTCAATGGCACCTAACAACAATAATGATAATATTGGCTAAGACTTATTGAGCTCTTGGTATGCACTAGGCACTGAGGTTTATGTACATTAATTCACTCAGTTCTCACAATGACCATATGAAGGTGGTAGTATTATTATCCATGTGTTGCAGATGAGGAAACCAAGGCATGGAGAAGTTAAATCACCACTTCAAGGTCACCCAGAAAATAAGGGCTGGGGAATGACCCCAGGCAGGCTCATTCCAGGGGCTGGGGCTTGGCTATAATGCTATACAGAAGACAGAGCACCTTCTGTGGCTTGTTAAATCCATCTCACTTTACACAGCCAGGCTGCTCTTGGAAGGTAAATGGATGGTAGCAGCAAGATTTATCAATCATTTTGATAATTATCAGATAAACGTCATTCAGGTTCTGGGTCATGCTTAAATTCTGCTTCTACTCTGATAAGTTGAATTCAGATCTTCCCTGTTTCTCTGTCTCTCTGAGTTTTTATGCTGCTGAAAATGAAAACATTTTTCTGTATTTATATTTCCATAGAACTGGGGGAAGAATGGAGAAAATCAGGAGAAAAAGGCAATAGTATCCTAGGCATCTATGACTCCTGGAAATGTAATTTTTTTTTTTTTTTAACCTTTCCACTAAAGACAGGTAAACTCACTGTTATGGATTGAACTGCATTCCCCAAAAAGATAAGTTAAAGCCCCAACTCCGGGTATCTGTGAATGTGACTGTCATGGATTGACATGTGTTCACTTGGCTAGGCCATGACTCCCAACATTGTGTATTTGTCCTCCATTTTATGTGTTGTAAATCCTAAACCTGTATATGTTAATGAGGCAGGATTATTGTGGTGTGCATCTTGAGTCACACCCTTATGAAAAGGTGTGACTCAAGTCACAGCCTTACTCAAGTCACACCCTTACCCTTACTCAAGTAACACCTTTACTCTGAATATTGATTTGCCTTCCCTGTATGCAATGCCTCTGCTTCTTGCTTGAGTAACATCTTTTATCTTACAAGAGATACAAGGAGAGAGAAGCAAGCAGAGAGGAGGGGCCTCACTATTACCAAGAAAGAAGAGCCAGGAGCAGAGTATGTTCTTTGGACCTGGGTCCCTGTGCTGAGAATCTCCTAGACCCAGGGAAAGATTGATGCCATGACACATGGAGATCTCCAAGGAACACTGGGCCCACAGATGCTGAAAGGGGACTTGGATCTTCCTACAGAGCCAACAAAAAGAGAAAGCCTCCCCCTAGAGCTGGCGCCCTGAATTCAGACCTCTAGTTTCCTAGACTGTGAGAGAGTAAATTTCTGTTTGTTGAAGCCATTCACGTCTGGTATTTATGGTATAGCAGCTCTAGATAGCTAAGATAATGACCTTATTTGGAAACATGGTCTTTGAAGATGTAATTAGTTAACATGCTGTTGTGAGGTATGAAATCTCTTTGCAGTGGAAAATTGGGCCTTTTGGCACTCGTTCTGAGAGTAGGATGGCTTCACTAAGAGGGTCTGCCTGTGGGCTGATGTTGACCAAGCCTCAAGAGGCCCATGGTAAGGCCAATAAAAGCCTGGAAGAGGAGCTGCAGGGAAAGAGGGAAAAGAAAGAACCTGGCAATGTAAGAGTGCGATACCAATTTCTCACCATGAAACTGTTATTTAAGAGTGAACATTGATTTCGATTTGTTTGCTATCTACTTTCCATGTGCTAACGCTCTGTAAATAACGCATCTGTTTTGTGCTGACTCTGCTTGGACAAATGTGATATTTATAGAGGGATCAGTATTACTGAACCACCTGTGTGTAAAAACCACAAAAATAAATTCATACTGTTTAAATAGCCAGTGAGTGTATCGCAGCAGTCATGCAGGAATAGGCTAGGCCCTAATTCAATATGACTGATGTCTTTATAAAAAAAGAAGAGACAGAGAGACAGATAGAGGGAAGATACTGTGTGAAGACAGAGGCAGAGATTGGAGTTATGTCGCCATTAGCCAAGGGACACCTGGAACCACCAGAAGCTAGACAAGGAAGGACCCCTCCCTGGAGCCATCATAGTAAGAATGCCCTGCTGACACCTTGAGTTTGGTCTCCTAGCCTCCAGAAGTGTGAGAGAATAAATTTCTCTTGTTTAAGCCACCCAGGTTGTGGTACTTTGTTACAGCAGCCCTAGGGAATCAATAGGAGTCCCTAGGTGGTGCAAACGGTGAAGTGCTCATCTACTAGTAGAAAGGTTGGCAGTTCAAACCCGCCCACAGGTGCCTCTGAAGAAAGGCTTGGCAATCTACTTCCAAAAGCTCATAGCCTTGAAAACCCTATGGAGTTCAGGTCTACTCTTCAACGCATGGGATCAATGGCAATAGGTTGGTTGGTTGGTTAGGTAGGAAGCTAATACACTTGCCCAGCTCACTTCCCATCCCCTATGATGATGAGCAAGGAGGTGTCCCAAAGATTGGACATAGACTTTATGTGTTTGTAACGAACGTTCTTCTGAATGGTCTCTGCTGCTCAGGTCAGTTGGGTCAGTCGGGGCCGAGAGCTTAGAACAGGCATGAGTCCAGTGTTGCCCAGACAAAAGTAGGTTTGTGGTCAGGGAGATAATCTCCCCCCAGGTCTGGCTTGGACTGCCTATAGGTGCACATGAAGATTGGAAGATCATGGAAGAAAAGATCCCTGTTCCCTAGGACATGACTCATTGATTATCATAAAGCTCCACAATATGAGCTAGGTTTACCAGCAAGCTTGTTTCTTTGTTGCCATGTAAATGAATAATTTCTTTTATAAGGATCAGCACAAAGCTGGTTCCCATGAGGCAGAGGTTAAAGATGTCCCAGAAGCCTAACTTCTCCAAGCTGCTGTACCACTCCATCATCTATAACATCAACTACTCTGTCTCGCTTCGCTACTCTCCCTTCTGTCTTTGGGTTCCCTAATTCCTTGCAACGTCTCACTGAACTCACAGACCATATAAAGTAAAACGCTCCTGAGGTTTTGGAGGCTGGCAAGTCTCAAATTCGTGGGTCAGGCATAGACTTCTCCCTGGCCCTCAGTCTCTGCTCAAGTGCATTTAGCTTTCTCGCTCTATGGGCCAGGAACTGCGCCGTCTCCTGTGGGTCTTGGCTGCCGATTTCTGCTGCGGGTCTCTCCTTTCGCAGTGGTGCGCTCTCCTCTTCGCTCTGGAATTGGCTCTCTTTTAAGACAAAACTGACCAATCCCGTTGGTAGGCTGCAATTACCCTATCATGCAATCACCTGGGTGGGAGTTACAAGACCATGGCTATAAAGGCCACACACAGAATTAATTAATCCATGAGGAACCGTCTCAACCCTTGGCCATAGTTATTTCTGATGTATCCACTTTTTCTTCTGGCCCTGCCCCTGCTCTGGACTTCACTCCTGCTCCTCTGATCTGATGGACTTGGTATCTCTGCTTGCTCCTTTTGTTCTTTCCTATGGACACTGTCATGCACTCGCCTCCACCAGGGAACTGCCCACCACTCCCCAGGGCTCCAGACCCTGGGGATCCATGGTGAGCCAGCTACATGCCAGCTGGGCCTAGCCTGGCTCCTGGGAAGGAAACTCTATACACACTGCTTGAAGTCTTCACAGCTCCCCTAAGCTTGACAGCCTGTTCTTGTCCCATCTGCATGGGGTGGAAGCCTTGTCCCTCTTCCATATGGCCAGCCCTGCATAAAAAGGGGCCTTTGGCATTTCACCTTGTCCCAGTCTCCTCTGGGACCATTTGCCCTGAGCCATCGCACACCTGCCTTCCATCACATTTCTGTTAAGTGGCCTTGCCTGATTTCCAGGCTGTGGCCTTACTTCACTTTTGGCTGGATGCTCCGAGAACAGTGCCTGGTACATAGTAGGCAGTCAATAAATGCTTTTTGAATGTATCAATTGTATTACTTTTTTAAAAAAACATTTTATTGCGTTTTAGGTGAAAGTTTGCACAATTAGTTTCCCATTCAACAATTCATACACAAATTGTTCCATGATATTGGTCGCTGTCCCTGCAATGTGTCAGCACTCTCCCCATTTCCATCCTGCTTTCCCCATTTCCATGCCTCCAGTTTCCCTGCCCCTCCTGGACTTCTCATCTTTGCTTTTGGGAAAATGTTGCCCGTTTGGTCTCATACAGTTGATTGTCCTAAGAAGCACATTCCTCATGGGTGTTATTGTTTATTCTATAGGTCAACCTATTATTTGGCTGAAAGGTGACTTCTGGGAGTGGCTTCAGTTCCAAGTTAAGAGGATGTCTTAGGGCGATAGTCTGCATTACTTTTTTAAAGTATTTATCTTCCGAAGTAGACTGGCATTGTACTTATATTTCCAGCACACAGAACAATCTCTGTGTATTAGTGGGGACGTAAGTTTGGCTGCATTTAAGAGAACTAAATAACTGACTTATACAAGATGGAAGTTTATTTATCACATAACAGTCTGGAGGCAGGTGGTCAGGAGCTGCTTGGGTGGTTGTGTGGGGCCCAGGCTCCTTCTATCTTGTCTTCCTACCTTCCTCTGGTGCCATCATCCGCATGATCCAAGGTAGCTTGTCACCATGTCCATGTTGCAGGTAGCAGGACGCAGAGAGGCAGAGGAAGGGCATTCCCCCTCCCTTTAAGGATATAACACCCAAGTGTTGGACACATTGCCAAAAATCTTCACTCAACAGAACAGAAAACATTGTTAGAATTTGTAACCCTAGGAAAAAACTCTAAAAATATGTACCTAAACATAAGAAAGTAGAGAAAAAAACCAAATTAGCTAGTATATTTTTTGGGAAGCCAAAATATACATTATGGTATCAATGCAAACTCCAAATCCAGACCACCATAAAGGTCTAAAATATAAGCAGCTATTAGTGACATTTTATATGCCAGAAATAATTATAGTAAATATACTCACACGGCGAAAGTCACTTCTACAACTATGACCCATTTATCTCAAGCAGCACTTGATATGTTAAGTGCAGCTGGTCATTTCTTTTAGATCTTTCTTGAAAAACTCTATCTCCAGCCTCTGTCACAGATAGTCCCAGCCCTCATAATCTCCCAGCTGGGTAGCACCTCAGCCTTTTGAGTCTCTCCTCCCTCTGATCTAAACTACACACTGCCTTGAGATGACTTTTCCTTTTTTTTAAATTCTCTCTCTCTGTCTGTCTCTCTCTCTTTCTTATTGTACTTCAGATGAAGGTTTACCGAACCAACTAGTTTCTCATGAAACCAGTTAGAACACATATTGTTTTATGACATTGGTTAACAACCCTACGACATGTCAACACTCTCCCTTTTCACACTTGGGTTCCCAATTACCAGGTTTCCAGTCCCCTCCTGCCTTCTAGTCCTCGCCCCAGGGCTGGCGTGCCTCTTTAGTCTTGTTTTGTTTTATGGGCCTGGAGATGACCTTTCTTGATGCTGCATCCTGGTTCAAAACACTTGATAATTTCCTAGCCCCTTGGTTTAGCATTCTAGAATTTCCATAGCCAGTTGCCTAGGATACCGCTTTTTTTTTCTCCTCTCCTGATTTTCTCCACTCTACTCCCAGCTCCATGCAAAGATATACACAGAAAGTGTTTTCATTTTCAGCAGCATAAAAATGCATAGTCAGAGGCTGTCTCCACCTGCATGCTGACATAAACATAACAAAAAGTGGATATTTACATTCTCCCTCTGCCTTCTAACGAACGTGGGTCATGAAAATTGGAAGACCCCTTTTTAAAAAAATAAACTTTATTTTTGAATGGCTTTAGATGTACACAAAAATTACAAGGAGAGAACAGAATTCTTACTCTGCACCATTTCCCTGTTACTAACATCTTACGCTCAAATGACACCAAACCCATTGACACCGAGTCAATTTCAATTCATAGTCACCCTATAGGACAGAGCAAAACTAGGATTTCCAAGGAGTGTCTGGTGGATTCAAACTGCCGACCTATTTGTTACCATTAAGAGCCAATATTGGTACATTAGGAGTCCCTGGGTGGAGAAGTCGCTGGGTGGTGCAAACAGTTAAGCACTCAACTACTAGCTGAAAGGCTGGCAGTGTGAATCTACCTAGAGACTACTGGGAAGACGATCTGCTTCTGAAAGATCACAGCCACGAAAACCCCATGGAGCAGTTCTACTTTGCACACATGGCGACGCCATGAGTCATGAGTTGGAATCGACTCGATGGCAACTAACAACACTGGTACACTATTGTTAACTAGAAGTCCCTGGGTGGCGCAAACGGTTTGTATTCGGCTACCAACCGAGGCTGTTCCAATCCACCCAGCGGTACTGCGGAAGACCTGGTGATCTACTTAGCTAAGATTAAATCCTGCTGCCATCAAATGGATCCTGGCTCATGAAAACCCTGCGGAGTGCAGGACTTGCCATGAATTGGAATCACTTGGTGGCAATGGGTTTGATAAGGAGTCCCTTGGTGGCACAAACGGTTAAGCACTTGGCTACTAACCGAAGGGCAGGTGGTTCGAACCCATCCAGAGGCATCTCAGGAGGAAAGCCTGGTGATCGGCTTCTGAAAGGTCGCCACCATGAAAACCCTATGGAGCACAGCTCTATTCTGCAACACATGAGTTGCCATGTGTCAGAACCAACTAGGTGGCCACTGTCTTTTTTTTTTTTTTTTTGGTTGAAGTTCATGCTTTATTCAGATTTCCTTAGTTGTTAACTAATGTCCTTCATCTGTTCCAGAATCCCATCCAAGATACCACGTTACATTTAATCATCACGGCTCCTCAGGCTCAGGAAGAGTCCTGGTGATTTACTTTTGAAAAACCACCCATTGAAAACCCTATAAATCACAATGATCAGATCCTGTTGTGCACGGAGTTGCCATGAGTTGAGGGGAACTGGATGGCAGCTAACAAGTACAACTCCTTAGGCTCCTCTTGGCTGTGACAGTTCCTCAATTTTTCTTGTGTTTGATGATTTTGACAGTTTTGAGTACTGGTTAAGTATTTTGCAAAATCTCCTTCTACTAGGATTTGTCTGACCTTTTCTCATGATTAGATGGGGGTTACGGGTTTTAGAAGGAGCCCTGGTGGTGCAATGGTTAAGTGCTTGGCTGCTAACTGACAGGTTGGCAGTTTGAACCCACCAGCAGCTCAACGGGAGAAAAAGATGTGGCCATAAAGATTACAGCCTTATGCTACCCTATGGAGCAGTTCTACTGTCCTAGAGGGTCGCTATGAACTGGAATTGACTCCATGGCAACAGGTTATAGGTTTATAGGGTCGTTAAGAGTAGGACTGAACTCCACAGCACACAACAACATGGGTTTTAAGGAGGACGACCACGGAGGGAAAGTGGAAGTCCCTTACTTTTACGGAACATTGTGAGGTACGGTCTGTAAGGCTGGAATAAGAGGTGAGACTGGAGGGAGAGCTAGGGAAGCCCTGGAGCTGCAAGGCTGCATGCAGGAGGATAAAAAAGAAAGGTCTATATGGTGAAAATTGTTAAGCACTGAACTACTAAAAGGTTGACAGTTTGAACCCATCCAGTGACATTTCGGAAGAAAAGGTCTGCTTATGAGAGGTTAGAGCCAAGCCCTATGGAGCAGTTCTACTCTGAAACACATAGGGTGGCGGTGAGTGGGAAGTGACTGGACTGTAACTGGTTTGGTTTTTCTAAAAATCCGGTAGATGAGAGTAACAACAAACGGCTGGCTTTCGGAAAAACCAATCGACTCCCCTAACAGTGTGGTCCAACGTCTTAATGTAAGGCGAGGCCGGGCCGCTCGCTCCTGCGCAGTATTTACCATATTTACAAGCCTTTCCGGGCCGGCACCCGGCCCGCGCCGCGTGGTCAGCCCCGGCCGGGAGGGGGTGCAGTGTGCGGAGGGAACAGGCGAGCAGCCGCCCGGCGAGGAGCCGCCGGCTTCGGCCACACAAGTACGTGGGTACGCCGCGGGTCGGGGCGGAGGTCGGGGGGCCGCCGAGGGGCAGGGGCTCGGGGTCGGGAGAGCGGGTGCCGGAGCGGCCCGTACGGACAAGCCGGGCGCCCCCGCCGGGAAGGCCGAGCGCTTAGTCCCGGCCGGGGGGCTGCACAGGGAAAGGCCGGAAGCTCGCTCCAGGCAGTGTGAGGGGCGGGGTTTCCGGGAGGGCTGCTAAGGGGACCTCCGAACCCCGCGCCGCGCTGCTTAGCTCGCGAACCTTTGCGCTTTCCCCCGGTGGGGTCGGCTGTGTCAGTGCGCACGCGCGGCCCGGTTTAGCGGCTCGGGACGGTAATTCAAGCCAAGGGTCCCTGCAGGCTGGCTCTTTGCAGGGTCCAGACTCCTAGGGGAACGGTAAAGAACGGGACTGGCCCACCGCCGCAATTACTGAAGGGAAACAAGGGTGAATTCCTCTGTAACCTGGTTCCTGTGTAAGAAAAAAAAAATGATGCATTTGACTACGTTGAAAAACAAACTGCAGCATAGCAAAGATAGAAAGAAGCCCCCAAGCATAAAAACAAACAACAAACAAAAAAAAAACCTGTTGCCATTCCGACTCCTATCGCCCCCAGCCATAGAGAACATAAAAGACAGATGACATACTGGGAGAAAATATTTGCAACATATATAACGCTTAAAAATTGAGGAAAACAAAGACTAAAAGTCCAATTTAAATATAGGCAAAAGATATCAACTGACAATCTGGAAAAAGAAAAAGGAACAACCCCCACCAAAAAAAAAAAAAAAGTGGCCCCTAAACAAATAGGAATATGTTCAATTTTTCTCACAATGAGAGAAACGCACCTTACTCAGGTATCACTTCTAGCCAAAGTCAAAAGCAATAGCACAGGCTGTAGGGAAACAGATACTATCTTAGATTCCTGGTGGGAATGCAAAATGGTACAACGCCTATGGCAGGGAATTTGAGATATCTAACAAAACTCCACTCGTGTTTACCCTTTCACCCAGCAATTCCAGACCTAGGCATTTCCCTTGAAGAAACGCAGCAATACGAAAAAAACATGTACAAGGTTACTCAGTGCCGCATTGTTTGCAATGGCAAAAATGTTGGAAACAACCTCAATGCCAATACATAAGCAATTGGTTGAATAAACTGTTACATCCCCACGGTGGAGTACAACACAGCTGTAAAAAACAAAAACAAAAACCTCTGTGATCTGATTTTCTAGGAAATATTACATATATTATAGTAAAATATAAAACAATGTGCTTATTTTTGTAAAAACAAACTCAGGAAGAATAAACTAGAAACTAATAAAATGGTTACTTACAGTGGGTGGGTGGGAGTGGGGTGAAAGTTACAGGAGAAGTAAAATTTCTTTCAGCATACCTTTTTATTGTGGTTTTGACTTTTAGAAATACGTGAATGTTTTAATATATTTAAAAAATAAAATTAAATCAATAAAGTTGGGAAAAGAAATTTAAAATTGAATACAAACAGAAAAAAAAATACAGAAGCAAGTGAATAAATGAACTAAACTGTGTAGTAAATTAACCACAAGGAAAAGCAAACCCAAATAACCAGTTCTTTGACTATACAGCTTTTGTGTATAAACAAGGAAACAGAAATACAAAGGGGTTTTGAACTTAGTTGGTAGTGAGCTGCTGTAGCAATTCTGAAACTATTTTCTCTGCATTGGGAGATAAAAGAAATTAGTAAATATGCTGATATTGTTGGGAGTCAGGATTCTTGCTGTAAGAGAAATATGGAGGGGACGACCGCAGGAAGAGGCCTCTGGATAGGAGTGAGAGGCTATTCATTTTGATTTGTTTTAACAATCTATTTTGTAGATCTGTCTGCTGAAAGTTTGAAAGCAGGGCCACCCAATAGCAATGAGCATTCCTCGTACCCATATCTTGGTTTCTAAATACAATTCTCCATTGAAAGGAGCCAGAGCTCCTCGGAAAATTACCTCATTCAAGGAGGGGCAGGGAGAGTACAAGATGAGTCAGGAACAGCTTGTACCAGAGAGCAAGGAGGTGATCAAAGAATGAAGGGGAGATGTCAGAGGGACACAGGGGCCAGCTCCACGGGGCTTCCAGTGGCCAAATGGGAACAATTTGAGCATCCAAATGAATAATGACAGTAATGAATTATGACATTGAATAACAAAGAGTCCATGAGTCCAGAATGCTACAAAAAGCAAATAACTTACAAGCAAATATATAAGTAGAGGTTGAAGGGACAGCTCTTCTTTATAGTAGAATGTTGTCATTGTTAGTTGCTGTCAAGTTGAATCCTCATGGTGACCCCCTGTACAACAGAAGGAAATGCTGCTTGGTCCTGCACCATCCTGCTGATCACTGCCATGCTTGAGTCTATTGTTGCCTTCCAACCCAGGGGGCTCATCTTCCAGCACTACATTGGAAAGTATTCTGTTGTGATCCATAAGGTTTTCACTGGCTAATTTTTGGAAGTGTATTGCTAGGCCTTCCTTCCTGGTCTGACTTAGTCTAGGAGCCCTGCTGAAACCTGTCCACCATAGATGACCCTGCTGGTATTCGAAATACCAGTGGCATAGCTTCCAGCATCACAGCAATACAAAAGCCACCACAGTACGACAAACTGACAGATGGTGTTTACAGTAGTTGAACACTTAACCATTTGTACCACCGAGGGACTCCCGTAGTAGAATACCAACTAATAAATGCTGAAGGAACAACAGAGTTAGAAAAAGTAGCCATTTTGCAACTATCATAGTGATAATTGATTCAGGCAGGAATCATTTAATGGATTTTTTTAAACCATTGGGGTCCCTGGTGGCACAAATGATTAAGCACTTGAAACTACTCAAAGGCAGTTTGAAACCACCAGAGGTACCTCAGGAGACAGGCCTGGCAATCAGCTTTTGAAAGGTCACAGCCCTGAAAACCCTATAGAGCAGTTCTACTCTGCACAGTGGGGTTGCCTTGAGTCGAAATTGACTTGATGACAAATTAACAACAATAACAACAAAACCACTGGTGACACCTTGTTGGGCAATAATATATTACACAAAGTGTCATCCCACAGATTATTAATTACAAAGGTTAAAAAAGGAGCCTTTATAATTAAGAAATCTGGTGTTTGAAGTTAACATCACCAATAAAGGACCAATTGGCAACGTGTGTTAAACATTGAATTGTGCCCCCCAAAATATGTGTCATAAATCCTAACCTCTGTGCCTGTGGTTGGTTATAATCCCATTTGGGAGTGGTTTGTCTTTGTATGTTAAGAAGACAGGGTTAGTGTAGGGTGTGTCTTGAGTCAATCTCTCTTTACATATAAAAGCAAAATCCATTGCTGGGAGTCTGACTCATGGTGACCCTACAGGACAAATGAGATTTGCCCCATAGGGTTTTCCAAGGCTGTAATCTCTATGGAAGCAGACTACCACATCTTTCTCCTGAGGAGCAATTGGTGAGTTTGAACTGCTGATCTTTCGGTAGCAGCTGAGTACTTAACCACTGTGCCACCAGGGCTCCTTTTTTTTTTTTTTTAAATAATTTTTATTGTGCTTTAAGTGATAGTTTACAAATCAAGTCAGTCTCTCACATATAAACTTATTTATACCTTACTACATACTCCCATTTACTCTCCCCCTAATGAGTCAGGCCACTCCCTCCTTCCAGTCTCTCCTTTCGTAACCGTTTTGCCAGTTTCTAACCCTCTCTACCTTCCCATCTCCCCTCTAGACAGGAGATGCCAACACAGTCTCAAGTGTCCACCTGATACAAGTAGCTCACTCCTCATCAGCATCTCTCTCCAATCCATTGTCCAGTCCAATCCATGTCTGATGAGTTGTCTTCGGGAACGGTTCCTGTCCTGGACCAACAGAAGGTTTGAGGACCATGACCGCCGGAATTCTTCTAGTCTCCGTCAGACCATTAAGTCTGGTCTTTTTATGAGAATTTGGGGTCTGCATCCCACTGTTCTCCTGCTCCCTCAGGGGTTCTCTGTTGTGCTCCCTGTCAGGGCAGTCATTGGTTGTGGCCGGGCACCATCTATTTCTTCTGGTATCAGGATGATGTAAGTCTCTAGTTCATGTGGCCCTTTCTATCTCTTCAGGGCTCCTTTTTTGAGATATGAAAGAGATTAAAGAAGCAAGCGAGTGAGCAGAGATAGGGTAAGACAGATGCCAAGACACACGGAGATCTCCAAGGAACCGGGAAGCAGAAGCTGAAGAGACCTTCCCCCAGAGCTGACAGAGAGAGAAAGCCTTCCCCTAGAGTCCTGAATTTGGACTTCTAGCCTCCTAAACTGTGAGAGGGAGCCCTGGTTGCACAGTGGTTAAGAACTCAGACTGCTAACCAAAAGGCCAACAGTTCCAATCCACCAGCTGCTCCTTGGAAACCCTATGGGGCAGTTCTGCTGTGTCCTATAGGGTCGCTATGAGTTAGAATCGACTCGACGGCAATAGTTTTTTTTGGGTAAACTATGAGAAAATAAATTTCTGTTTGTTAAAGCCACCCACTTGTGGTATTTATGTTATAGCAGCTCTTAACCACTATGCCACCAGGGTTTTCTGTTACAGCAGCACTAGATAGCTAAGACAATGTGCCTCTTGAGAAGGACACAGAATCCATTATGAACTTTCCCTGCCAAAAATGCATAACTTGAATTGGATCATGTGGAAACACCAGACACATTCAAATTGAGGGACAGTCTACAAAATAATAGGCCTGACTTAAACAATGTCAAGGTCATGAAACACAAAGACACACTAAGGAGCTGTTCCAAATTCAAGAAGGTTAAAGAGACATGACTGTTAAATGAAATGTGTTTCCAGGATTGGGAAAAATAATATCACTATAAAGGATATTATTGGGATAATTGGCAAAATGTGAATATGGACTGTTAAATCAATGTTAAAATTCCTGAAGCTGATCATTGCAATGTAGTTTCGTAGGAGAATATCCTTCTTTTTTTAGGAAATATTATTCCCTGAAGTACTTAAGGGCAAGGAGACATGATTTCTGCAACTTAATCTGAGATGGCTCAGGGGAAAAAAAGTCTGTGTTACACACCTTGTACCACTGAGTGAATATGCCACAATTTGCTTAATTCCCCATAGCTGTGGTACTTTTAGTGGTACAAATGGTTAAGTACTCAACTACTTACCTAAAGGTTGGTAGTTTGAACCCACCCAGAAGCACCTCGGAAGAAAGGCCTGGCAATCTGCTTTCATAAGGTCACAGCCTTGAAAGCCCTGTGGAGCATAGTTCTACCCTGCACACATGGGGCCACCATGAGTCAGAACTGGCTCGACAGCAACCTGTGATGTGGTAGATGTTCCCTATTGTTGAACATTTAAAAATTTTCCATTTAAAAATCACTATATATATATTTTTTTTTATTCAAAAACAATGTTGCTGTTAACATCTTTGCAAATATCATTTCTTTTCTCTTTTGTGTGGCATTTTTTTTAGGATAAATGCCCAGAATTATGAATGCCAAGTCAAAGAGTATAAATGTTTTTATGGCCTTTGAGAAAAGAATCTAATTCACAATGCCAAGAGTGGCTGATTTAAACAGACAGGTGTATGTAACATGGGAAATGAGAGCATAGAGCTACAAATAGCAATATATTTTGAAAGCAGCTGCTCAAGCTATTATGCAAAACCCAAAACAAACCCACTGCCGTCGAGTCGATTCTGACTCATAGTGATCCTATAGGACAGAGTAGAACTGTCCCATAGTTTCCAAGGAGCGCCTGGTGGATTCGAAATGCCAACCTCTTGGTTAGCGGCTGTAGCACTTAACCACTATGCCATCAGGGTTTCCACCATTGTGCAAAGGACTCTCATATTACTAGGAAAACTCCCCATACCAAGCTTACATCCGACTTTTTAGTAACACCTTTGTCATAGCTTTAGCACTTGCGGGTCTAATCCAAGTCACCATGGCCTAATTTAAGACATTGCACAACAAATGATCTGTAATTATTTGGCTCAGGGCTCTAGAGGATTTTCCTCATTAAGAGCCACAATGTGAGGCTTTGTGTTTGAGGAGCTCAGAATTCTCCAAGGCAGTTGTGAAAAATCAGTATAAATTTAAAATCTGAAAAAGTGTTTGACTTAATGAGTTGAACATAAATAAAAGCCACTCGCTGGCAATGGGAGTGTCAGCTGGGGTACTGTAACTACTGTGGACAGCAGTTTGGCACTATCTTGTTAAACTGAGCATTTGCTTGCCCTGTGACCAACCCAGTAATTCCTCTTCTAGTTACACAGGCAGAAAAACTCTTGACTGTGGGCTCCAGGAGACCAGTAAATGGATTTCAAAACAGCCTTGTTTGTCACAGCAAACAAATTGGAAATAAACCAAGGTCCATCAGCAGGAGAACGGACAAATTATGGTACAGCCATACTGTAGAATATTACATAGCAATGAAAATGAATAAGGTGCATCTGGCGCTCCTGGGAAACTCTATGGGGCAGTTCTACTCTGTCCTGTGGGGTTGCTATGAATCGGGATCGACTCCACGGCACTGGGTTTGGTTTGTTTTTTTTTTTAATATGTAACTATATGTGTGAATCTTAGAAACATTATCAAGTAGGAAAAAAGCAAGGCTCAGAAGTCTACTTATTGAATAATAGGTTTTAAAAAGCTAAAAACCAAAACAGTATACTGTTTAACAGTTTCTGTCAAGTTGATTCTTCCTCATGGTGACTGCATGTGTGTCTGAGTAGGACCGAGCTCCATAGGGTTTCAGTGGCTGACTTTTCAGAAGTAGAATTGCCAGGTCTTTTTTTCCAGGTACCTGGAACCACCAACCTTTCTGTTGGTAGCTGAGAGTGATAACCGTTTACACCACCCAGGGACTCCACTGTACTCTTTAGGAATAAACTTGTTTGTATTTAAGATTTATTTTTAAAAACAAGGGAATGAATAAACATAAAATTTGGGATGGGGAGGCAAGGGGATGGGAAAGACAAGAACTAAACTGTATTGCCAACATTCTCATTCTTAAGTGGGAGGTACGTACACAGTGTTTGTTTTGTTACTATATTTAGTACCTTACATATAAAAATATCAAACCAAACCCATTGTTGTCAGTTGATTCTGACTCACAGTGACCCCACAGGACAGAGCAGAACTGCCCCAAAGGATTTCCAAGGAGTGGTTGGTGGATTCCAACTGCTGACCTTTTGGTTAGTGGCTGGCTCTTGACCACTGTGCCACCAGGGCTCCACCTTACATATAAACCAAAACCAAACCCAGTGCCATTGAGTGGATTCCGACTCATAGCGACCCTATAGGACAGAGTAGAACTGCCCCATAGAGTTTCCAAGGAGCGCCTGGTGGATTCGAACTGCCAACCCTTTGGTTTGCAGCCGTAGCACTTAACCACTACGCCACCAGGGTTTCCCACCTTACATATAAAAAAAAATAGGTTACAGAAATTACATGGATAATAAAATACCAATGTGAATAATTGATATTTGTTAAATTAAATGTTAACAATATGTTAAATTAAAACAAATCACTGGCAACCCTAAGTGAATAATGTCATTGATTAGAATCAGCATAAAGCTGGTTCCTATGAGGCAGAGGTTAAAGATGTCCCAGGTTTCCAGCTTCTCCCAGCTGCTGTACCACTCCGTCATCTCTGACGCCAACCACTTCCCCTCCCCTCAGCATGCTTCCTTTCCCCATTGGGTTTAGTCATTCACTGCAAAATCTCACAGAGCTCATGGACTGTATTACAGCTAAGTGGTTTATTAGGAAGTAACGGGCTACAACGTGGGATCGGGATCAACTAGGAAGTAACAGGATATAACTCAGGAGACAGGACGCAGTTTGTTAATCAGGACAGCTTCCAACCAGGGCAGCTGTCTCATCTGCTCTCTGTGCACACATCTTTCTACACCGAGCGCACCTCTCTCCTCAGCTGTGCATCACGCCTCTCTGCCTTCAGCTACCACTATGCTGCCCGGGGAGCTGAACGGCCCCTGAGGCTTTGGCTCTGCCCCCGGTCCCCTCTAGGCCTCTGTCCTCCTTGGGCAAGGGTTGCAGCTCTTTTAGCTCCAGCGACAAGTACCCATAGGCACCCCGCCCTGCCTTCCTGCCCGAAGGCACTCAGCTGTCTCTCTTTGTGGGCTAATAAGCCACTGTGCTGTCTCGCATTGCCTCACACTGTCTCGCATTGTATTCAATGTTAAGTTCTTGGCCCATATTACAGCTCTTTTAGGGGGTTCCCTCTTCTCTTTTTCTTTGCCTCTAAAAACCTCTGTGGGGTTGCCTGCTATATAAGGAAGCTCCTTGTTAATTCAAGGCATGGCCCTTGAAGCAGGAAAACTGACCAATCCCTGCAAGTTACTCAATCCTATTGCGTGGTTTTATGCACCGATCAGTACCTGCAAGGTGCATAAAATAGACCAATCACAGGGCACACTATGGTCCAACTAATAATTTTTGGCAGAATTATAAACCCAAGGCCAGGAAGGCTGTATATAAAGAGAAATCCATCATAGTGCAAACCCTATTATTTTCCCAAGGTATCTACTGCTTGCATGTATTTTATTTGCAAACAGCAATTTAGATAAAATCAGAAAACCATAAAATTTTAGAATTGGAAGGGGCCTTTAAAACCATTTAATCTGAAATGTGAACATTTAAAAAATTCCAAGTGTTGGGGAATATTTAGAGTTTGGAAAAGCAGGGAGGACTTGGAAAAAATCCATGGAAAAAGTCATGAAACAAAAAAATTAAGAGGTCTGATTTAATTAAAATTTAAAAGCAATGCATCGAAAATTATCTTATACAAAATTAAACGACAGAGTGACAGACTGAGATAAAAAATAGGCCATAACTATGACAGCCTAAGGATTAATACCCTTATATTATATAAAGAACAACAACAAAAAATTTTTTTTTTATATAAAGAACCAATATAAATCAATATGAAAAATACTAAAATTGAAAAATGGCAATAGCTAGGAACAGATAATTCACAAAAGAAATGTAAATGACTGGTGGTTTTGTTAGTTGCTTCAAGTCAATTCTGACCCATGGGACTCCCTGTGTGCAGAGTACAACTGCTAAACAGGGTTTTCAAGACTGTGACTTTATGGAAGCAGATTGCCAGGCCTGTCTTCTAAGGCGCCTCTGGGTGGGTTCGAACTGCCAAACTTGGCTAGTTGTTGAGTGCTTAACTACCTGCACTACCCAGGGACTCCTTTAATGACCAGTAAAATGATTGGAAAAAAAAACATTCTATTAATTCAAAAGAAAAGAAAAACTGATTTTTTTAGAGAGATACCATTTTTTCATCAATCAAAATGGCAAAGATTTTTAATAAATTGTATATGTAACACTTGATATTGAGAAGGCTATGCTAAAATAGCATAGCCTTGTTTTTGGATGCTAAAATAAACCCCAGTCTTATATTAGACATAAAATTATACAATGTTTCTGGTAAGAAATTTGGCCTTATGCATCAACAATTTGACCATTTGACCCAGTGTCATGGATTGAATTGTGTCCACCCAAAATATATGTCAACTCGGCTAGGTCATGATTCCCAGTATTGTATGATTGTTGACCATTTTGTTATCTGGTGTGATTTCCCTATGTGTTGAAATTCCTATCACTATGATGTAATGAGATGGATTAGTGCCAGTTATATTGATGAGATCTATGAGATTAGATAGTGTCTTAAGCCAATTTCTTTTGAGATACAAAAGAGAGAAGTGAGCAGAGAGAATGGGGACCTCATATCACCAAGAAAGCAGTGCTTGGAGCAGAGAGTGTCCTTTGGACTAGAGGTTCCTGCCCAGAGAGGCTCCTAGGCCAAGGCAAGGTTAATGACATGGACCTTCCTCCAAAGCGGACAGATAAAGCCTTTTCCTGGAGTTGACACCCTTGCCTGGAGCTGACACCCTCCCCTGGAGCTGACACCCTCCCCTGGAGCTGACACCCTCCCCTGGAGCTGATACTCTGAATTTGAACTTGTAGCCTACTAGACTATGAGAGAATAAATTTCTCTTTGTTAAGGCCATCCACTTGTGGTATTTCTGTTATAGCAGCACTAGACCAATATACCGAGTAATCTCATTTATAGGAATATATCCCATCAATTATCAAAAAGATAGATAAGAAGTTTTGTATAGGATTATTCTCTGTAGTATTATGAGAGCAAACAGTTGGGGAAAAACAGCTCAATAAGAGAAGAATGGCTAAACAAATTGTAGAATGGTCAAATTTGGAATATTTGGTAGCCATTACAAATCATGTTATTGAAGACTGTAGAATGGCATGGGCTTTGAAATGAGACAGCACTGACGGGCGTTCTGGCCTGCTCATTTTCTGGATGGCTGTGGGCAAGTTACTTTAAGCCTCAGTTCCTTCATCTCTAAAATGGCAACAATAATAGCACTTATTCCTAGGGCTGTTGGGAAGGTTAAACCTGAAAATGTATGTAGTAAAGGGTTTAGCAGGGAGTTAAGTGCCTGATCTACATTATCTATTACTTTTATTTTTAAATAAAAAGTGAAGCACAAAACTATATACAGTGCAATTCCATCTCAATTTTCTTTTTCAATTTTATTGTGCTTTAGGTGAAAGTTTATAGCTCAAGTTAATTTCTCATTCTCAAAAATTTATACACATATTGTTCTGTGACATCAGTTGGAATCCCCTTTCCACCTCGAGTTTCCTGTGTCCGTATGTCCACTTGTTGTCTCTTCCTGCCTTTTCATCTAGTTTTTGGACAGCGGTTGCCCATTTGGTCTCGCATATTTTATTGAACTAAGAAGCACGTTCCTTACGTGTGTTTTTATAGGCCTGTCTAATCTTTGTCTGAAAAGTGGGCATCAGGAATGGTTTCAGTACTGGGTTAGTAGAGTGTCTGGGGGCCGTAGTCTTGGGGGTTTCTCCAGTCTCGGTCAGACCAGTAAGTCTGGTCTTTTTTCATGAATCTGAATTCTGTTCTACATTTTTCTTCCATTCTCTCTGGGACTCTCTGTTGTGATCCCTGTCAGAGCAGTCAGTTGTGGTAGCTGGGTACCGTCTAGTTCTTCTGGGCTCAGGCTGGTGGACTCTGTGGTTTCATATGGTTCATTAGTCCTTTGGGCTAATATTTTTCTCGTGTCTTTGGTTTTCTTTGTTCTCCTTTGCTTCAGATGGGATGGGACCAATAGATGGCCACTCAACAACTTTTAAGACCCCAGATGCTACTCACCAAAGTGGGATGTAAAACATTTCCTTTATGATGAATTTTCTTTAAAAATATAAAGAAAGAGTAACATATTAAAAGACTAGAAGGAAATATGTCAAAATGTTTGCAATGATTATTCTTAAAGGGGAAGAAATTTACCGAGTTGATGTCTGGGGAAAAATTTTTTTTTTTTTTTTTTGCAGTTTTAGTGCAATAATAACATAAGGGTATTATTGAAAATGGAGTCCTTGGGTAATGCAAACTGTTCATGCCCTTACCTACTATCCAAAAGGTTAGAGGTTTGAGTCTACCCAGAAGTGGAAAGTCTTGGTGATCCACTTTCAAAAAATCAGCCACTGAAAACCTTATGGATCACAGTTGTACTCTGACACACATGGGATTACCATGAGTTGGAATCAACTGCACAACTGATTTTATTAAAAATAGTTAAAATATTCAGTTCAGTTGGGTTTAACACAATCTAAAACACACATTTTATTTTTACAGGATAAACTCCATTTTTCCACTGAGGCGCCATCATGTAAAAAGAACCATAAAGCAACACATGCCCAGTTGCTAGCTAGCTTCCAGCGAGGTGCATCACCATGGATCTTGTGCCCACCGGCTGGCGGCTTGGTTGGAAGCTTCATCATCCGTGCCGCTTTAACATGCCTACATTCATTCTGATCACCTCTGAGTTTCAGCCTTTATCTCATCCTAGAAGCGCGAAGGCCTGGCTTTGGCTGCTTAGCTTTCCTCTTGCGTTAACAAACCGTCCTGCTCTCACGTTTACCAGAAAACCCAGCAGTGATGGGATGTCTCACTTTAGACAGGCTTTGACACATAGTCCACAGAGCATTACAAACACTTCCCCGGAGGTCTCAAACAGGATGCCTTTCCCTCAGTGCTTCCTCTTTCCCTTTATTTCCTTGTCTTCTTTGGGGAGGATTCTAACTAACATCGTGTGTCAGTCTGTGTCCCACCACAGAATAATGAATTTTCTATTCCCTGAAATACAGAGAGGGAAGCCTCAAGTCCTTTCTTGAAATTGTTGTGATGAAGGTGAAGGATTCAGATTCAGATGGCAGAATTAAGACTTCCTCTGTAGGGTAAACTACAGATGTCGAGTCGATTCTGACTCATGGCGACTCCATGTGTTGCAGAGTAAAACTTGTTGCATAGGGTTTTCAAGGCTAGGACTTTTCAGAAGCAGATCACTAGGGCTTTCTTCTTAGGTGCCTCTGGGTGGGTTTGAACCGCCAATCTCTCTGTTAGTAGTCCAGCACTCCAGGGAGTCTCATCTGTAGGTTAGCAATGGAAATCTGGTGGTACCCTTAATAAACGAAGGGTAAGAGTTAATAGGAAACCCTAGTGGCGTAGTGGTTAAGAGCTACCTCTGCTAACCAAAAGGTTGGCAGTTCAAGCCCTTCAGGCACTTCTTAGAAACAGATCTCAGTTACTGATTGTAACGAAGGCAGGTGTAAATAATGGAAATGAAATCCAGAGTAAACTATTTGTTTAAGCCCATATTCTGCACCTCCTTCACCAAATACCATTCATCAAAAGCAGCCATGCTTGGTGGCTTTTTTTCTCGTTCACGCATTCAGCAAAACTTTAGAATATGCCAGCTGCATCATGTGCCAGGAAAACGCAGAGCCAGTCCCTGCCCCCAAGGGTTGGTTTCCAGCCTCAAGGGGAAGACAGACATATAGGCAATTCCAAGGCAGAGAGGGTGCTGAGCAGGGAGCTGGAAGGGGACCTCACTTAACCCAGTGGTCAAGGGTAGCCTGCCTGGGGAGTGACATTCTGACGTTTCAGGCAAGACCTAGAGGGTAGGTGGGGCTCCTTCAAAGGATGCTGGGGCAGGCAAGGGGTGTTCTGGGCAGCCAAGTGGAGCAGCCGATGTGGCCAGGGTGGCTGGAGCGCAGTCAGAATTCGGGACAGCTCCCCATCCCCCGTCCCCAGGGGTATCCCGACCTGGACCGTTCCCCAGTCTGTTCCGGCTCACATGTCCCCGCCCCTCCGGGTGCATTTCGGCAGCGGCCACCGCCACCCTGGGCGGCTTACAGGCACCGGGGCAGGTGCAGGCCCTGGAGCCCGCGCTGTGACTCGGAGCGCGAGAGGGACGTGGCCGTGGGGTCCTGGTGCCAGGCTCCGGGCCTCCAGGTACGATTTCCGATTTCCGGGCTGCATCTTCGCGGGGGCGGGAGATCCTACTGATGGGTGGAAGGGTGGGCACGAGGCACGGGATACCTGGCGGATTCCCTAAGAAATGGCCAGATTCCCCGGCTCAGGTTTCCTGCCCTTGATCCTACTGTTACCGCCCCCCCACCCCTGTCCCCCAACTGGATCAGAGTGAGACATCTCATTTAGTTATTTATAGAAAGGCGTAGTTTAATCAAGGCGTGGCTCTTCGGGCTTTGCTTTTTCCTCATTGAAGATGCTCGATTGGGGGGCTGGATTCAATCATCTTTCCAGCACCAAAAAAAAAAAAAAAAAAAGGCTTGTAGAAAAGAGGGCTGGACGGCGCCAGGTTCCGGTTCTGCTGTGTCATCTGCTGCGGCTTCTCTGTCTAGGGCTTTGCCACTTTGTAAACATAACGTGTTAACCAGCCCTCGTGGTTACTAAGCTGCTTCAGTCTGCATTTCTCTTTTAATTCCATCAGATTTACTGTTATTTTATTACAAGCTACCTGCAGTGCTTTGGGGCTAGGAGGTGGGGTTTGCATAAACACATTTTAAAAATTACAAATTGGCCTGAAAAGTGGGGGATATCAACGAAGAGGCATTGTAGCTTCTTTGGACCTGTTACTGGAGACTTGATACTGGTGATTCTGTAGAAACATAAATTCAGTGAAAACAGGAGAGGTAAGCCTCCCGTTGGGGAATGTACAGGGATCTACGCAATGCTCATTTTGGCTCACCTGATTCTTTCCACCAAACTTCTCTTTCTGACCCCATGGAATTTCCAGTATCAAAGGTTTATAGCAGGTACATTTTCTTTTTTCCTTTTAAGCAGTGATTTGCTTTTTGTGAGAACAGAAGTCTCACTTCCTAGGAGAAAATTTTCATCCTGGCCTGGGGAGAAGAGAAAATCCAGTTATTGCATTAATCATCAGGCCCTTTTAACAGAGCGTTCAGCCACAGGAGAGCATTCACCCACATCTTCGCTGGGTGTTACCACCGTGTCTGCAATCGCAGGCTAAGTCTGCTTTTGAATACGTATCTTTATCTGGGCTTTGCTGGGGACAGACCCACCCCCAAGGCATTCTGCCTAAGGGTCCCTTTTAGGCTTTTGAACCTTCAGTTGCTTCACTTTCTCAGCTGTCCCCTCCCCAGGACCTGCCTTTGGCCTTGCACCTCAGGGGCACTGTCTGGGAAGAATCCCACCCTTGGTAGCTCCTCTGCTTGTCCCTGGTCTTTCTTGCCCCTGCTAAGGGCTCAGATATGCCCTCTCCACAATTCCACCCAGCAAAACATTAGCCTGTAGGTTTATATCAGAATTATGTGCCATCCTTCCTATACCCTGAGGGTCCTAGTCTCAGTTTTCTAAATTAATGTGATTGCCACTATTTGCCATGGAGTGGAGTCATGGTGACCCATGTGTGTCAGAGTAGAACTGTGCTCTATGTGGTTTTCAATGGCAGACTTCAGAAGCAGATTGTCAGGCCTTTCTTCCGAGGCACCTCTAGGTGGACTTGAACTTCCAACCTTTTAGTTGACAGCCAAGCCTGTTAGCTGTTACCATCACCCAGGGTCTCCAAAATTAATGTGACTGAAACTATTAAAAGCAGCATCCCAGGTCTTTGAAACTGACCTCAGTTTAAATTTCACTCCTTTAGGAGATAAAGTGATTTAACCTGAAGGAGCGGGTTCAAGTGGTAGGGACTTCAGGCACTGTGGTTGATCAGCTGTAGGAAAATCCCTGGGTAGACAGGCTTTTCCATGCCTATGAAAGGGAATTCCATCTACTGGGAAGGAGCCTGCTTCGTGTAGACCTGCTGTCAAAAGGAGGTAATCATTATCTACCTCAGAGTTCTTGTGAGGATGAAATGAGTGCCTTGCCCTTTCCTTCCCTTCCTGTTGACTCGGTCCACGTGGCTCATTGCTCAGTCATAGCAGTCACTGCTCTTACTGAGTGCTGACTAGGTGCTGGGCCCAGAGCCCTGTGCGCCAATTCTGTCTCGTGGTCCCCACCACCGCTTACCAGGGGGATGCTATTATTATTCCCCGAATTACCACTTGTTCTGGAGTCAGTTCCAATGTGTGGCGACCCCATGTGTTATAGAGTAGAACTGCACTCCATAGGGTTTTCGAAGGCCGTGATCTTTCGCAAGTAGACTGCCGGGGCTTTCTTGAGGCACCTCTGGGGAGATTCAGAGTGCCAACCTTTTGGTTAGTAGTGAGTGCTTAACCATTTGCACCACCCAGGGACTCCATTCCTGCCCTGAAAACTGTGGAAAGAGGCACCTGCCTATGGTCACAGGACTGCTGAACGTGTCTGTGTTGGTGGTGGCGGGGTTGGAGGTTGTGGCAATATTTGAACCCAGGATGCTCGACTCCAGACTGTGGCCGCTATGGCTTCACTGTACAAACTGCGACTCCTGCAGGGTCAGTCCTGGGCTGCTGCGAAGGAGCCACTGGCTAACGCTTTTTTTTTTTTTTTTTTTTAATTTTGCTTGTAAAGGTGTTAATTTCCACATTCGTTCATTTGGCTTTTTAAACCTGCCCTTCTCCAAATGCTTTAAAAGTGAAAGCTTTGTTCATGAAAAGGGGCGGAGTATTAGGAAGACAGAGAGCCATGTGCCAGGTGCGGTGCTCACCACTCACAGTTCCAGCTCAGATGCAGTGGGGTGCCTTTAGACTTCTGAGGCTGCCAAGTGCCTCTTGTGTGTAGAGCTTCCTTGTCTGCTCCTTTGAAAGCTCATGGTACTAACCTTCCCAACCAGAGGTCCTGGCTGATGGGCAGGAAACCGCTCACAGGTGTGGGCTTTCCTCCCCAAGTCAGGAACTGATTAAAAAAAAAAATTTTTTTTTTAATTTTTAAAAATTGTGATGACAATAAAGGAGGAGCCCCGGTGGTGCAGTGATGAAGCCCTCAGCTGCTAAGGGAAAGGTCGGCAGTTTGAACCCACCAGCCACTCTGTGGGATAAAGCTGTGGCAGTCTGCTTCTATAAAGATTACAGCCGTGGAAACTCTATGGGGCAGCTCTGCCGTGTCACACTGGGTCGCTCTGAGTCAGAAAGGACTTGATGGCAAATGGGGATGGGATGTAAAGGACCACTCCCCTCTGCTGGATGAAGACAAATTTGCTCTCAAGGGAGAAAATTTTGTGAGCACTTCGCTCTCTAGTGGCCAACTGGGAAAAAGACGTAGCAGTTCTACCTTACTTTACAAGCTGATGTATGAGCCAATGTAGTCTCAAAAATATTTATTGAACAGCTACTGTGTGCTAAATCCCAGGGATATGAGGATGAATAAGAGGTCACTGCAAAGCAAATTTTTGTGAATTGACTTCTGTTTGCAAATGTATTAGAATTCCAGAATTTTAGAGTTGGAGGGGGAGTTAGGAATTACCTGGTTTGCATTTTTTTTTTTCTTTAACTGGTTGAAAAACTGAGACCCAGAGAGTTTAATTTGCTTACGACCACTTGGCTGGTTAGGAACAAACAGTAAATAAAACAACTGCTAATGAAGCTAACAACAACAATGAAGCTAAGCAGACAGTCAACCTTTAATTTTTATAACTCTTTATTTTCATTTTTTCTCTTTTATTGTGCTTTAAATGAAAGTTTACGGAGCAAATTAGTTTCTCATTAAACAGTTAACACACAAATTGTTTTGTGACATTGGTTGTCAACCCCGCCATGTGTCAACATTTTCCCCTTCTCCATTCCCGGGTTCCTTGTTTCCATTCATCCAGTTTTCCTGTCCCTTTTTCCTGCCTTCTTTGCTTTTGGGCTGGTGTGCCCATTAGTCTTGTATACATGACTGAACTAAGAAGCATATCCCTGACACGTGTTATTGTTGGCCATATAGACCTGACTAATCTTTGGCCGAAGGGTGAACCTCAGGAGTGACTTCACTACTGAGTTAAAAGGGTGTCCAGGGGCCACACTCTAGGGGTTTCTCCAGTCGCCGTCAGACCAGCAACCCTGGTCTTTTTTTCTTTTTTGGTGAATTTGAATTTTGTTCTACATTTTCTTCTACTCTGTCCAGGACCCTCTGTTGAGATACCTGCCGAAGCAGTCAGTGGTGGTAACTGGATACCATCTAGTTGTTCTGGGCTGAGTCTGGTGGAGGTTGTGGTAGTTGTGGTCCATTAGTCCTGTGGACTAATCTTTCCCTTGTGTCTTTGGTCTTCTTCATTCTCATTTGCTCCATCTGGGATGGGACCAGTAGATGTATCTTAAATGACCACTCACAGGCTTTCAAGACCCCAGTCGCTACTCATCACAGTCTGATGTAGAACATTTTCTTTATAGACCATGTTATGTGACTTGAGCTAGATGTCCCCCAAAACCATAGTCCCCAGCCCTCAGCCCGGTAATTTGGTCCCTCAGGGCATTGGATGTATCTGTGAAGCTTGTATGACTTTCCCCTTGTCAAGATGTGCTGACTTCCCCACTATTATATACTGTTTTACCCTTCACGAAAGTTACCACTTATCTACTATCTAAACCAAAAAAAACCAATCCCGTTGCCGTTGATCCTGACTTATAGCAACCCTACAGGACAGAGTAGAACTGTCCCATAGAGTTTCCAATGAGTGCCTGGTGGATTTGAACTGCTGACCTTTTAGTTAGCAGCCATAGCACTTAACCACTATATCGCCAGGGTTTCCATCTACTATCTAGTTCGTGTTTTTCCCTCCCCAACCCTCCCCTCCCTCGTAACCATCGAAGATTGTTTGTTTCTTTCCATGTGGAAATGTTTTCTTGTGTTTTTATAATAGTGGACTCATACAGTGTTTGTCTTTTTGTGGTCGACTTACTTCACTCAGCATTATGCCCTCCAGATTCATCCATGTTGTGAGATGTTTCACAGATTCATCATTGTTCTTTATTGCTGCATAGTATTCCATTGTGTGTACATACCATTGTCTTAGTTATCTAGTGCCGCTATAACAGAAATACCACAAGTGGATGGCGTTAAAAAGAGAAATTTACTGTATCACACTTTTAAAAAAAAAAATTTTTTTTTTTCTTTTTTTATCACACTTTAGGAGGCTAGAAATTGGAATTCAGGGCACCAGCTCCTGAGGAGGGCTTTCGTTCTGTCGGTTCTGGGGGAAGGCCCTTGTCATCAATTGTCCCCAGAGCAGGGACCCCAGGACCAAAGAACGAGCTCCGCTCCAGCTCTGCTTTCTTGGTGGTAAGAGATCCCCGTCTCTCCACTCGCATCTCTCTCTTATATCTCAAAAAAGACTGCCTCAAAATACAACCTAATCTTGTAGATTGAGTCCTGCCTCATTAGCATAACTGCCTCTAATCCTGCCTCATTAACATCGTAGAGGTAGGATTTACAACACATAGGAAAATCACATCAGATGACAAAATGGTGGACAATCACACAATATTGGGAATCATGTCCTAGCCAAGTCGACACACATTTTGCGGCAGGGGGGAGGGGGACAATTCAGTCCATAACAACCATAGTTTATCCTTTTTTAAAAAAGTCATTTATTTTTTTTAATTGAACCTTAGATGAAGGTTTACAGAACAAACTAGTTTCTCATCAAACAGTACACACATTGTTGTATGACATTGGTTAACAAGCCCACGACATGTCAACACTCTCCCTTCTCAACCCTGGGTTCCCTATTACCAGTTTTCCTGTTCCCTCCTGCTTTCCAGTCCCCGCCCAGGGCTGGTGTGCCCCTTTAGTCTTGTTTGGTTCCATAGGCCTGTTCAATCCTGGGCTGAAGGGTGAACCTCGGGAGTGGCCTCATTACTGAGCTGAAAGGGTGTCCGGGGTCATAGTCTTAGGGTTTCTCCAGTCTCTGTCAGGCCAGCAAGTCTGGTCTTTCTTTTTGAGTTAGAATTTTGTTCTACATTTTTCTCCAGCTCTGTCCAGGACCCTCTGTTGTGATCCCTGTCAGAGCAGTCAGTAGTAGCCGGGCACCATCTAGTTTTACTGGACTCAGTCTGGTGGAGGCCGTGGTAGATGTGGTCCATTAGTCCTTTGAACTAATCTTTCCCTTGTGTGTTCTTCCTTGCTCCTGAAGAGGTGAGACCAGTGGAGTGTCCAAGATGGCTGCTCACAGACTTTTAAGACCCCAGACGCTACTCACCAAAGTAGAATGTAGAACATTTTCTTTATACACTCTGTTATGCCAATTGAACTAGATATTCCCTGAGACCATGGTCCCCACAGGCCTCAGCCCAGCAATTTGGTCCCTCAGGGAATTTGGGTTTGTTTATGGAGCTACCATGGCCCTGCCTTGTACAGGCTGTGCTGGCTTCCCCAGTATTGTGTACTGTCTTACTATTGTGTAATTAAAGTTACAGCTTATCTATTGCCTAATAAGTGTTTTTCCATCCCCATGCCTCCCCACCCTCATAACCATTCAAAGATTGTTTCTTTTTGTATGTAAACCTTTTCATGAGTTTTTACAGTAGTGGTCTCATATAATATTTGTCCTCCAGATGCATACATGTTATGGGATGCTTCATAGATTCATCATTGTTCTTTATTGTTGTGTAATACTCCATTGCGTGTATGTACCACAGTTTATCCATTCATCTGTTGATGGGCATCTAGGTTGTTTCCATCTTTTTGCTATTGTGAACAATGCTGCAATGAACATGGGTGTACATATATCTATTCGTGTGATGACTCTTATTTCTCTAGGATATATTCCTAGGAGTGGGATTGCTAGAGCATATGGTATTTCTTTTTCTAGCTTTCTAAGGAAGCGCCATATCATTTTCCAAAGTGGTTGTATCATTTTGCATTCCCACCAGCAGTGCCTAAGAGTTCCGATCTCCCCTCAGCCTCTCCAGCATTTGTCTTCTGTTTTATTGATTTGTGCCAGTAATGCTGGGGTGAGAGGGTATCTCATTGTTGTTTTGATTTGGATTTCTCTGATGGCTAGAGATGGTGAGCATTTCCTCATGTGTCTGTTGGCTGCTTGAATGCCTTCTTTGGTGAAGTGACTATTCATGTCCTTTGTCCATTTTTTAATTGAATTATTTGTCTTTTTATTGTAGAGGTGTTGGATTTTCTTGTAGATTTTAGAGATTAGACCTTTGTCTGATTTGTAATAGCCAAATTTTTTTTTCCCAGTCTGTAGGTTCTCTTTTTACTCTTTTGGTGAAGTCTTTTGATGAAAGTGTTTAATTTTTAGAAGATCCCAGCTATCTAGCTTATCCTCTGGAGCTTGTGTGTTGTTAGTTGTGATTCGTATCCTGTTAATGGCGTGTATTAGGGCCTTTAGCGTTGATCTTGTTTTTTCTTCTATGAACTTCATAGTCTTTGGCTTTATATTTACATCTTTGATCCATTTTGAGTTAATTTTTGTATATGGTGTGAGGTATGGGTCCTATTTCATTTTTTTGTAGATGGACATCCAGTTTTGCCAGCATCATTTGTTAAAAAGGCCATCTTTTCCCCATTTGCTGGACTTTGGGCCCTTGTCGAAGATGAGGTGACCATAGGTGGATGGATTTACATCTGGGTTCTCAGTTCTGTTCCATTGGTCAATGTGTCTGTCATGGTACCAGTACCAGGCTGTTTTGACTACTGTAGCTATAAGGCAGGTTCTGAGGTCAGGTAGTGTGGGTCCTCCTACTTTATTCTTCTTTAGTAGTGCTTTACTTATCTGGGACATCTTGCCTTTCCATATAAAGTTAGTGATAAGTTTTTCCATCTCTTTAAAGAATGTTGTTGGTATTTGGATCGGTATTGCATTGTATTTGTAAATCGTTTTGGGTAGAACTGTCATTTTCACAATGTTGCATCTGCCTATCCATGAGCATCGTATGTTTTTCCATTTATGTAGCTCTCTTTTGGTTTCTTGCAGTAGTGTTTTGTAGTTTTCTTTGTATATGTCTTTTACATCCCTGGTTAGATTTATTCCCAAGTATTTTATTTTTTTTAGGGGCTATTATAAATGGTATTGTTTTCCTGATTTCCTTTTCATCATTCTCTTTATTGGTGTGTAGGAATCCAACTGATTTTTGTATGTTTATCTTATATCCTGATGCTCTGCTGAATCTTTCTATTAGTTCTAGTAGTCTTCTGGTGGAGTCTTTTGGATTTCCTGAGTATAGAATCATATCATCTGCAAATAGGGAGAGTTTAACTTCTTCATTACCAGTTTGGATGCCCTTTATTTCTTTTTCTTGCCTTATTGCTCTAGCTAAGACTTCCAGCACAATGTTAAATAGGAGTGGTGATAAAGGGCATCCTTGTCTTGTTCCTATTCTCAGGGGGAATGTTTTCAGCCTCTCTCCATTGAAAACGATGTTGGCTGTTTGTTTTGCATAGATGCCCTTTATTATGTTGAGAAATTTCCCTTCAATACCAACTTTATTGAGGGTTTTTATCAGGAATGGGTGTTGGACTTTGTCAAATGTCTTTTCAGTGTTGGTTGAAATGATCATGTGATTCTTTTCTTTCCTTTTATTTATGGGGTGGATTACGTTGATTGATTTTCTAATGTTGAAACATCCTTGCATACCTGGTATGAATAATACTTGGTCATGGTGTATTCTATTGGCTAGAATTTTGTTGAGAATTTTTGCATCTATATTCATGAGAGATATTGGTCTGTAATTTTCTTTTTTTGTGGTGTCCCTACTGGTATCAGGGTTATGCTGGCTTCACAGAATGAATTTGGAAGTATCACTTCCTTTTCTATGTTCTGAAATAGTTTTAGTAGTACTGGTGTATGCTCTTCTCTGAATGTTTGGTAGAATTCTCCAGTGAAGACATCTGGGCCAGGACTTTTTTTTGCTTGGGAGTTTTTTTTTTTTATTACCTTTTCAATCTCTTCTCTTGTTATGGGTCTGTTCAGATTTCAATGTCATTTTGTGTTAGTTTGGGTAGGTAGCATGTCTCTAGAAATTTGCCCATTTCCTCTAGGTTTTCAAATTTTTTGGAGTTTTTCATAATACTCTGTTAAGATTCTTTTTATTTCAGTTGGATCTGTTGTAATCCCCCATTTCATTTCTTATTTGGGTTGTTTGCATTCTCTCTTGTTTTTCTTTTGTCAATTTGGCCAGTGGTTTGTTGATTTCGTTGATCCTTTCAAAGAAGCAACTTTTGGTTTTATTGATCCTTTCTATTGTTTTTCTATTCTCTATTTCATTTATTTTTGCTCTGATCTTTATTACTTCCTTTCTTCTGGTGGCCGTGGGCTTTTGCTGTTCTCTATTTGTTCAAGTTGTGTAACTAATGTTTTGATTTTGTCCCTTCTTTTTTGATGTGTCCATCTAGTGCTATAAGTTGACCTCTGATGACTGCCTTTGCTGTTTCTCAAAAGTTTTGATATGATGTGTTTTCATTCTCATTTGATTCTAGGAACTTTTTGATTCCATCTTTGATTTCTTCTATTACCCAGTGGTTTTTAAGCAGGGTGTTATTCAGTTTCCATGTAATTGATTTTTTTCCTTGCTTTTCCTGTTGTTAATTTCTACTTTGATGGCATTGTGGTCAGAGAAGATACTCTGTATTATCACAACATTTTGGATTTTGTTGAGGGTTGGTCTGTGTCCTGAGATGTGGTCTATTCTGGAGAAAATTCCATGTGCGTTGGGAAAGAAATGTGTACTTTGTAGCTGTTAGGTGGAATGTTCTATATATGTCTATGAGGTCAATTGGCTGATTGTGCTCTTTAGCTCTTCTGTATCTTTGTTCAGTTTCTTTCTAGATGTTCTGTCCTTTACTGAGAGTGGTGTATTGAAGTCTCCTATTGTTGTGGAACTGTCAATTTCTATTTTCTGTGCTGTTAGAGTTTTTATGCATTTCAGAGCCTTGTCATTGGGTGTGTAGATGTTTATTATGGTTAAGTCTTCATGATGGATCATCCCTTTAGTCATTATATAGTGCCTTTGTCTTTTATGGTGAATTTTGTTTTACAGTCTATCTTATCTGATATTAATATTGCCACTCCTGCTCTTTTTTGGTAGTTAATTGCTTGATATATTTTTTTCCGTCCTTTGATTTTTAATAAATTTACATCTTTGTTTCTAAGGGGTGTCTCTTGTAGACAGCATATTGACAGATCCTGTTTTTTTTAATCCATTCTGTCACTCTGCGTCTCTTTCCGGGTGCATTTAGGCCACTTATGTTCAGTGTAATTATTGATAGGTGTGCATTTATTGCTGTCATTTTGTAGTGCTTTTTTTTGTGGTGCTGACATTTTCTTTGTTCCTTTTACTCTCCTGTGCTGAGTTCCTTTTGTTTATAGATTTCTTTTTCATTTCTTTTGTTTTTGTAGATTTTGTTTCTATTGAGACTTTGTTTTTCTTCTTCATTTTGATGTGTAGGTTTGTTAACTTTCTTTGTGGCTACCTTGAAATTTACCCTTACCTTCCTATGTTTGAACCAGTCTATTATTACTTGGTATTGCCTTGCCTCCCTCTCCATTAGGAAGTTCTATACCTATACCATTTATTCCCTCTTTTATTGTTCTGACTTTGTTATCATTTACAGATTCACCTCTCTGGTTCCCTGTTGCAAATTGTTTTGGTTTTGGATAGTTCTTGAGAGTTCATTTCCTAGGTTGGAATCTGGCTGGTACAATCTTGCCTCCTGGATTCAGGCTGTGGCCTGATGTTGATTGTTCTCAGACTGAAGGACTCCCTTTAATAATTCTTGTGAGTTTGGTTTTTACATATTCCCTTAATTCCTGTTTATCTGGAAATGTCCTAATTTCACCATCATATTTGAATGAACGTTTTGCAGGCTCTATTATTCGTGGTTGCCAATTTTTTTCTTTCAAGGTTTTATACATATGTCATCCCATTGCCTTCTTGCTGGCATGGTTTCTGCCAAATAATCAGAGCTTAATCTTACTGTTTCTCTTTTGTATGTGACTTTTTGTTTGTCTTGAGCTGCTCACAGGATTTTTTCTTTGTCTTTGGTTTTAGAGAGTGTGATTATGATATGCCTTGGTGTTTTTCTTTTGGGTTCTATCCTATATGGAGTTCCTTGAGCTTCTTGGATGCTCAGCTTTTCATCATTCATGATATTAGGGAAGTTTTCTGTCAGCAATTCTTCAATGATCTTCTCTGTGTTTTCCATTTTCTCTCCCTGCTCCCTGTATTGCTGGTTACCAGATGCTCTGTCTCCTGCTGGGAGTTTTGCGAAGCTGCTTTCCCGTGCTCCCTGTATGCCGATCCCCGACAGGAGTCCAAAATGGCGGATCTGTGCTACGTTAGCAATGGGGCCCTCCACAGTATCTCTCCTCACTATCTGTCCACTGTCAGTTTCTTATTCCCATTCAGTGCTTGGCTAAGTTCTTTATCCCTTCATTTGACACTTCATGTTCCAGTAATGATGTTTGTCTCTGTTTTTACCTAGTTTTTTTGGTCTTTGCTATAGAGGGACGGTGTGGTGCTTTTGTCTATGGTGCCATGTTGGCCGGAAGTCTTATCTGTTCATCTCTTGATGGGTACTTAGGTTGTTTCCATCTTTTTGCTATCGTGAATAATGTTCCGATAAATATGGGTACGCATATGTCTATTTGTGTGGAGGCTCTTATTTCTCTAGGATATATTACTAGGAGTGGGATTGCTGGATCTTATGGTATTTCTATTTCTAGGTTTTTAAGGAAGTGCAATATCATTTTCCAAAACGGTTGTGCCATTTTGCATTCCCACCAGCAGTGCATAAGAGTTCCTATCTCCCCTCAGCCTCTCCAATATTTGTTAGTTTCTGTTTTCTTTTTGATTTGTGCTAGTGATATGCTGGGGTGTGTTTGCTATCTCAAAGTAGTTTTGATTTGCATTTCTCTAATGGCTGGTGATCACGAGCTTTTCCTCACGTGTCTGTTAGCCTGAATGTCTTCTTCGGTGAAGTGTCTGTTCATATCCTTTGCCCATTTTTTAAGTGGATTAGTTATCTGTTTATTGTAGAGGTGTTGGATTTTCCTATAGATTTTAGAGTAATTTTTATAAATTTTATTTTGAAAGAATTTTGGATTTAGAGAAGGATTGGAAGAATAGGACAGAGAATTCTTTATACCTATAACCCAGCTCCCCCCAGTGTTAACATCTTAATGCAACCATGGATTCATCAAAACTAAGAAATTAACATTGGTGCAAGACCATTAATTACACTATAAATTTCACCAGTTTTTCCATTAATGTCCCTGATTCTATCCCAAGATACCACATTGTCTTTAAAAAAACCCCCTCAAACCAAACCCGTTGCCGTGAAGTCAATTCCGACTGGTAGCGACCCTACAGGACAGAGTAGAACTGCCTCATAGGGTTTTCAAGAAGCAGCTGGTGGATTCAAACTGCCAACCTTTTGGTTAGCAGCCTAGCTCTTAACCACTGCACCATTTAGACCCTCTAAATTTTAAGCTGGGATTTTCCTATACCGAACGTTCCTTTGAACAGTATTGAATTATTGACATCCATCTAGTGTTTTTTTTTTTTTTTATCTAGTGTACAGAAAGTATCTCTCAAGCCTTCTTTGTCTTTTGTAGTATGCTTTGTGCATTCTTAGGGTAAGTTGTTTTCTCTTCCCTGGTGATCTCGGTGAAAACCAAGGTGCATGTGGTGGGTGTGGGCATGTGCAGTTACAGACAATCCTAGCCCGTCCATCTGATCTGCATACAAAAGGCTGTCCTTAGGCCTGTGCTTCACCCTGACTTCCTGCCATTGCTTCCTCTTGGATCTTAGGTCTCATTTCTATTTATTATTGTTGTGGATAGGGCATTTTTTGCTTTCAGTTGCTTAGTTCTGGCAGTGCTTTTGGAGCTGAAAAGACATAAATTCAAGCCTGGAACTGCACATCCTGCCCAGAGGGGTGGTCGCTGAAACCTTGAGGGTCAGTGGGATCACCAAAGAAGAGAACATAGATGAGGCCAGAAGCTGGGGGCAGAGACTCACTAATGCAGAATGGCTCAAAGAAGGGTCAGAGAAAAAGAAGGACCTGCTGGGAACCAGGAATAGAAACGGGATAGTGAAGTCTGAAAGAAACGAAGGGAAGAGGAAAGAACTAAAGGCTGGGTTGTTCTTGGATCCCTCCCCTGCTCTCTGATCATAGGAACCAGGCTCCCTCCAGGCTCCTCTGCCCTTTGGTTTCTGTAGTGGTCCAGCCAGCCAGTAGGTGGTGAGGACAGAGGAATGGAGAAGCCAGGATTATTTCCCCCTTTCTACTGCTGTGGCGCCCCCAGCAGCAGTTGTGTTTTCCCTGTGGCTCTGTCTCCCACAGCACATTTAGTATCTGTCATTTTGTGAATTTCCTTGATCTAACTGCAGACACGTAGTGCTTACTATGGAGGGACTGGTTTCTTCCCCTTCCTGCTTGAAAGTACCATCCGCACATTTACATCTATATAGCTATAGATATGCATTTCCGGAGATAACTATTCATGTTCATAAGAGATCCTTGAGGGGGACAAGACATGTGAGAGAGGAAGAAGGTTCTGCCTACAGTGGACGTTTAGTACCGAGTCCAGACCACCCAAAAAAACCAAACCCACTGCCGTTGAGTCGATTCCCACTCATAGCAACCCTGTAGGACAGAGTAGAACTGCCCCCCCATAGAGTCTCCAGGGCTGTAATGTTTACAGAAGTAGACTGCCACATCTTTCTCCCACAGAGCAGCTGGTGGGTTCAAACCTCTGACCTTTCCATTAGCAGCCAAGTGCTTAGCCACAGTACCACCAGGGCTCCTTAATCCAGACCGCCAAAAAACCTGTTGCTGTTGAGTCGATTCTGACTCATAGTGATCCTATAGGACAGGGTAGAACTGCCCCATAGGGTTTCCAAGGAGTGGCTGGTGGATTCGAACTGCCAACCTTTTTGTTAGCAGCCGAATGCTTAACCACTGTGCCACCAGGGCTCCAGTCCAGACCGGTTCAGACCACAGGTCCCTTTAAAATTTCATTCTTATGTACTTCAATTGCCTGACTAAACAATTCTTATAAATCTAGTAAATTTAACTTATCAATATGGCAAACCTGACATTCTCGTAGATGTTTCAATATTGTACATAAACTTTCAATACTGTGCATAAACGTCATAAGATTTCAATTTAAAATCATAATTATCCAATTACCCATTTCAAATTATAGTAGTAAGGCTGTCCCTGTAACAGCCATCTTTTCTAATACGTTTCAAGTATATAAAATACTAAATACACATAGATTCCTTATTAATCTGGAATATAAATCTATGTTTTTGCTTCTTTCAAACTTTTCTATACTTAACTCAGAGTTTTATTGGATTAGGAGATGGGTGATCTTTAGGAAAACAGTTGCTCTTCCAGTTAATAGGTCTTTGTTCTCAGAGGTTTTTGCTGGTGGCTTTCCTGGGTCTTTAATGAGACCCCGAACCCTACTTATCGTCATTATGCCAATTCTGTATCCTCAAAGCGTGATCAATTAGCTGACTTCCTCACGTTCAAGTTAAAACAACACACACTTCTGTCTACTCATAGACATCTACAGCTCCCGCACAGGTTGATAAATTCTCAAGATATATAAAATATATACATTTAATTTTTAAGATATTTGGACCTAAGGCAATCTTGCACTCTGTCATATTTTTACGACCATCCAACTCTTAAGGATTCTTCAAATGAGATCTGACTGAATTCTGGTCATCTCATGTGGCTTTGCCTGCTTTGGTATTAGAGCTTATGGGGTCTTAAACTGATGCCTCCCCCTTCTCCCCTCCCCACCCTGAGTCAGAAAAAGCCTTAAAGTATTTACGATTTGCCAATATTCATCAATACACGAACTGAGTCAATAATATAAACATGACCAAATCACAAGGCTCAACAGTAACATATTTTATTCTACGTTTTTCTTTTATGATAAATCATCACAGACTCTGATGTATTTCAATTTTCATACTCAAAATTGTGTTAGTGGGGTTCTTTTTAGGTTGGTTCCTGTATCCTTGGACACAACCCCATTTTTCTTCAAAGCTTTCCTGCTTTCTGGTACAGGAAGTTCCAGGCATATTATGTATGCACACCTGAAGTACCCCTTTTTCCAAGGATCTCTAGTTCCTTTTAAAGGGAAAAATAGCACACAAACCAGGATCTGAGCATTAGGACGCATTCTGGGATAATGTTACTGAGGCTCAGTAAAGACATGAGTTCATATTAGTATTTCCAATATAGTTTAACTCCAAGATGTTCTAACATATTCTTTTGATGCTATAATTTTAACTCCTTTTCTTTTATATTAAAACTGTGATTTTTTAACAAAATAAACTAAATTCTTTTTTTTTATTAACTTTTATTGAGCTTTAAGTGAACGTTTACAAATCAAGTCAGTCTGTCACATATAAATTTACATACATCTTACTCCGTACTCCCACTTGCTCTCCCCCTAATGAGTCAGCCCTTCCAGTCTCTCCTTTCGTGACAATTTTGCCAGCTTCCCACTCTCTCTATCCTCCCATCCCCCCTCCAGACAAGAGATGCCAACACAGTCTCAAGTGTCCACCTGATATAATTAGCTCACTCTTCATCAGCATCTCTCTCCCACCCACTGTCCGGTCCCTTTCATGTCTGATGAGTTGTCTTCGGGGATGGTTCCTGTCCTGTGCCAACAGAAGGTCTGGGGACCATGGCCGCCGGGATTCCTCTAGTCTCAGTCAGACCATTAAGTATGGTCTTTTTATGAGAATTTGCGGTCTGCATCCCACTGATCTCCTGCTCCCTCAGGGTTTCTCTGTTGTGCTCCCTGTCAGGGCAGTCATCGATTGTGGCCGGGCACCAAATAGTTCTTCTGGTCTCAGGATGATGTAGGTCTCTGGTTCATGTGGCCCTTTCTGTCTCTTGGGCTCTTAGTTGTTGTGTGACCTTGGTGTTCTTCATTCTCCTTTGCTCCAGGTGGGTTGAGACCAATTGCTGCATCTTAGATGGCCGCTTGTTAGCATTTAAGACCCCAGACGCCACATTTCAAAGTGGGATGCAGAATGTTTTCATAATAGAATTCTTTTGCCAATTGACTTAGAAGTCCCCTTAAACCATGGTCCCCAAACCCCCGCCCTTGCTCCGCTGACCTTTGAAGCATTCATTTTATCCCAGAAACTTCTTTGCTTTTGGTCCAGTCCAATTGAGCTGACCTTCTATGTATTGAGTGTTGTCCTTCCCTTCACCTAAAGCAGTTCTTATCTACTAATTAATCAATAAAAAACCCTCTCCCTCCCTCCCTCCCTCCCCACTCGTAACCACAAAAGTATGTGTTCTTCTCAGTTTATACTATTTCTCAAGATCTTATAATAGTGGTCTTATACAATATTTGTCCTTTTGCCTCTGACTAATTTCGCTCAGCATAATGCCTTCCAAGTTCCTCCATGTTATGAAATGTTTCATAGATTCATCACTGTTCTTTATCGATGTGTAGTATTCCATTGTGTGAATATACCACAATTTATTTACCCATTCATCCGTTGATGGACACCTTGGTTGCTTCCAGCTTTTTGCTATTGTAAACAGAGCTGCAGTAAACATGGGTGTGCATATATCTGTTTGTGTGAAGGCTCTTGTTTCTCTAGGGTATATTCCGAGGAGTGGGGTTTCTGGGTTGTATGGTAGTTCTATTTCTAACTGTTTAAGATAACACCAGATAGATTTCCAAAGTGGTTGTACCATTTGACATTCCCACTAGCAGTGTATAAGAGTTCCAATCTCTCCGCAGCCTCGCCAACATTTATTATTTTATGTTTTTTGGATTAATGCCAGCCTTGTTGGAGTGAGATGGAATCTCATCGTAGTTTTAATTTGCATTTCTCTAATGGCTAATGATTGAGAGCATTTTCTCATGTATCTGTTAGCTGCCTGAATATCTTCTTTAGTGAAGTGTGTAACAAAATAAACTAAATTCTTGCTTGATTTGAGAATACAATTGTTAACATATGAGCATTAAAACGTGTTAATATGTTATATTAATATGAACATTAAAACTACAGAATAAAGATCAAGATTTTTTATACATTTGGTTTTGTTCTTAGAAAGTATCCCAATAAGGATGTGGTGGTGTTGTTAGCTGCTTTCAAGCTGGCCCCCAACTCATGGTGACCCCATGTGTTATAGAGCAGAACAGCTCCATAGGGGTTTTTTTTAGTTGTAAGCTTTTACGGAAGCAAATTGCCAGGCCTTTCTTTCACAGAGCTGCTGGTGGTGGGGGGGTTCAAACTGCTAACCTTTAGGTTAGAAGCTGATCACAAACCACTTGAGCCATCTGGGCTCCTAATGATGTGTAATAACTCATAGTCTCTCATTCAGTGTCATTCTTTAAATGTACATCTGATGAACAGTTCGGTTCCACTGTTTCATTTTGCTTTGAATTTGAGACCAGGCAGTATTTCATTCTGTTATGCATGGGGTCACCGTGAGCCATGACTTGGGGGCTGACTCAACAGCAACAATAACCACAAATATTCTAATAGGTGATAGTTTTAAGCTCTTAGAAGGTGGTAGAATTTAGCAACAAGTTTGTGTGTGTGTGTGTGTACACGTACATACAGATTCTGAGTTACTAGAGGAGGGGGGAAGAGAGTCCATGTTACCGTTCTACTTTGAAATCAGTCAGCCATTCTTGAGACCCAGGGATTTCTGAACATTATTTTAAATTTATAAACTCGGTATGGTTTTAGCACTCCAGCATTGTAGAGGGAACAGATTATTTATAAAACAGAGACAATGGACTTTAACTATTAAAACTGAGCTGTTTACAGTGACAGATACTTAAATTTCTCATCTACTAGGCTGGGATTCTTTATTTCAAAGACAAGCTAGTCTTCTATGCTCTGCCCTTGGCCTCTGATGAGAGAGTTCTGATTGCTATCCAGTCACTCTCAAGTTCAGCCAGGGAATGAGATAATTTAAGAATAATAGGCTTCCCCTGGGGAGGGGTCTTCATCTATTTAATGAGGGGTAGGACAGCTTCAAGGCAGGAGACTACACTCAGGGTTTGATTTTTTTTTTTTAATTGTGATAAAATATATATAAAATATCTTGTTAATATATGTACATATAAAATTTATAGCTTTAACCATTTTAAGTGTACATCTCAGTGGCATTGCATTCAGAGTGTCGTGCAACCACTGCTATCTATTTCCAAAAATTTTCATCACTCCAAACAGAAACTCTATACCCACTAAGCAATGATTCCTCCTCCTCCCAGCCCCTGGTAACCTGTAATCTAGTTCTAGTGAGCATCCCAGCAATGCTGATGCTGCTAGTTCAAGGACCACACTTTGAGTAGTGAGGGACTACAGGATGTGGGTCAGGTACACATATAGTAAGATCCCTTGATGTCTTATTTTTGTATCCTTCCCCTTTTTCTTTGCTATATGGGGATGAGGAGGCTAAGCTCCAACCTTGAGCTGTTTTTACCATTTTACAGAGGTATCATAAACAGTTTCTTCTCATTTGGAGTCGTGCTACATCAGCAAATGAAGGTCCCAAAAGCTTGACTCTATCCATGACATTAAGGTCGACTCTACTTTGAGGAGGCAGCTCTTCCCCAGTTGTCTTTTGGATGCCTACCAACCTAGGGGGCTCATCTTCTGGCACTGTATCAGACAGTGTTCCGCTGCTATTCATAAGGTTTTCACTAGCTAATTCTTTTCAGAAGTAGACTGTTGGGTCCTTCCTCCTAGTCTGTCTTAGTCTGGAAGCTCAGCTAAAATCCATCCACCATGGGTGACCCTGCTGGTATCTGAATATCAGTGGTATAGCTTCCAGCATCACAACAACATGCAAACTCCCACGGTATGACAAACGGACAGAAGATTTCAAAGGGCAGCTTGAGAAGGCAAAGTAAAATATTATAATGACATGTGCAAAGAGCTGGAGATAGAAAACCAAAAGGGAAGAACACGCTCTGCATTTCTCAGGCTGAAAAACTGAAGACAAAATTCAAGCCTGGAGTTGCAATAGTGAAGGATTCTATGAGGAAAATGTTAAACGACGCAGGAAACATCAAACAAAGATGGAAAGAATACACAGAGTCATCATACTAAAAAGAACTAGTCGACGTTCAACCATTTCAGCAGATAGCATATGATCAGGAACTGATGCTACTGAAGGAAGAAGCCCAAGCTACACTGAAGGCATTGGTGAAAAACAAGTCTCCAGGAATTGATGGAATATCAGTTGAGATGCTTCAACAAGTGGATGCGTGCTCGAAGCGCTCACTTGTCTATGCCAAGAAATTTGGAAGACAGCCTACCTACCTGGCCAACTGACTGGAAGAGATCCATATTTATGCCTATTCCCAAGAAAGGTGATCCAACTGAATGCAGAAATTATCGAACATCATTAATATCACACGCAAGTAAAATTTTGCTGAAAATCATTCAAAAGCAGCTGCAACAGTGTATCGACAGGGAATTGCCAGAAATTCAGGCTGGATTCAGAAGAGGACGTGGAACCAGGGGTATCATTGCTGATGTCAGATGGATCTTGGCTGAAAGCAGAGAATACCAGAAAGATGTTTAAAAAAAATGATGTTTACCTGTGTGTTATTAACTATGCAGAGACATTTGACTGTATGGATCGTAACAAATTTTGGGTAACATTGTGAAGAATGAGAATTCCAGAACACTTAATTGTACTCATGAGGAACCTTTACATAGATCAAGAGGCAGTTGTTTGGACAGAACAAGGGGATACTGACTGGTTTAAAGTCAGGAAAGGTGTGTGTCAGGGTTGTATCCTTTTACCATACCTATTCAATCTGTATGCTGAGCAAATAATCCGTATGCTGAGCAGATAATCTGAGAAGCTGGACTATACGAAGATGAACAGGGCATCAGGATTGGAGGAAGACTCATTAACAACCTGTGGTATGCTGATGACACAACCTTCCTTGCTGAAAGTGAAGAGGACTTGAAGCACTTACTGATGAGGATCAAAGACTACAGCCTTCAGTATGGATTGTACCTCAACATAAAGAAAACAAAAACCTTCACAAATGGACCAGTAAGCCACATAATGATAAATGGAGAAAAGATTGAAGTTGTCAAGGATTTCATTTTACTTGGATCCACAATCAACACCCATGGAAGCGGCAGTCAAGAAATAAAAAAATGCATCCCATTGCATAAATCTGCTGCAAAAGACCTCTTTAAAGTATTGAAAAGCAAAGATATCACCTTGAAGATTAAGGTGCACCTGACCCAAGCCATGGTATTTTTAGTCGCATCATATGCATGTGAAAGATGGACAATGAATAAGGAAGACCGAAGAAGAACTGACGCCTTTGAATTGTGGTGTTGGCGAAGAATATTGAACATACCATGGACTGCCAAAAGAACGAACAAATCTGTATTTGAAGAAGTACAACCAGAATGCTCCTTAAAAGCAAGGATGGCGAGACTACTTCTTACATACTTTGGACATGTTGCCAGGAGAGATCAGTCCCTGGAGAAGGACATCGTGCTTGATAAAGTACGGGATCAACGAAGAAGAAGACGACCCTCAATAAGATGGGTTAACACAGTGGCTGCAACAATGGGCTCAAGCATAACAACGAATGTGGGCATGGCGAAGGACTGGGCAGTGTTTCGTTCTCTTTTACATAGGGTCGCTATGAGTCCGAACTGACTCGATAGCACTTAACAACAACAACAACAATAATCATAAACAGAGCCTGCTGTCTGACTGTTTAACTTCTCTTACTCCTCCTTTCTTGTATCTTTCCTTCCTATATTTCTTCCCTAGGGGTCGAACAGGGAGCCTCACTCACCCTCTTTCTCAGCTCACGTTCAACCGTTGTGGCCCTCATTCTTTATAACCTAGAGCTGGTATACAGAATTCATTTCACAATAGAAATTTCCTATGATGTATTCTGAGCTCTTGATATGTTGAAACATCTAAGGGCAAACCTGGAAAATTCCCATGCTGGCCACATAGAGTTATATTATTTGTGGGAAGGTAAGGGTGCAAAATTTAGAGATGCTTGTGATCTTCCGGTAGAGAAGATTACCTCTCCATACTTAGCAGGGATGGGGATGTGGTGTTTGTCGCCATAAAGCAGCAAACGTTGAAAAGGCTATCTGAAAGGGTCAGTGCTTATCCAGTAAAATATTTTGTTGTTGTTAGGTGCCATTGGGACACCCTGGTGCCGTAGTGGTTAAGTACCACGGCTGCTAACCAAGAGGTCAGCAGTTCGAATCTGCCAGGTGCTCCTTGGAAACCCTATGGGGCAGTTCTACTCTGTCCTATAGGGTCGCTATGAGTTGGTATTGAATCGACGGCAGTGGGTTTAGGTGCCATTGACTCAGTTTCAACTCATAGCGACCCTATGTACAACAGGATGAAACACTGCTTGTTCCTGTGCCATCTTCACAATCATTGTTATGTTTGAGCCCACTGTTGCAGCCACTGTCTCAATCCATCTTGTTGAGGGTCTTCCTCTTATGGTCCATCATTTTCTTTAGCTCTTTTCATGCCCTAATTCCTGACTTGTAGCCCTGTTCTTACCATGGAGGGGCTCATTCCCTCCTCAGAGGACACTCATTTCTTTCTCCGGTGACACAATTTTCCATCCACTTTCCAGCTGCCACTGTCCTATAGGTTCGCATAGGATATGGCTTTAGCCCTGCTCATCACTTACTGTTTTTCTTCTATTTCTGGTCCACAGCTATGTTTATCTTGTTCTTGAGCCCAATTATTTCTTTTTGTTCTCTCTCTCTTTTCAGAAATCCATTGTTGCTGTGCGCAATGGGGAGAAATTACTGTGCCATCTGTTTCAGATTAAATTGTGTCCCCCTAAAATATGTGTTGGAATCCTAACCTCATGCCTGTGGATGTAATCCTGTTTGGAAACAGGGCTTTCTTTGTTAATTATATCATATCGGAGTAGGGTAGGTTCTCAATCTAATTACTTCTGAGTTATAAAAAGAGCAGATTAGACACACGGGGGAAGACAGATCCAATGTTAGGATTGGTAAAACCAAGTAATGCCCAGGGCTAGCTAAAAGGAAGCAACCGATGTAGCTGGTGCCCTAATTTGGACTTCTAGTCTCCAGAACTGTGAGGCAGTAACACCCATTTGTTTTATTTCGGAGCCCTGGTGACATAGTGGTTAACAGCTATGGCTACTAACCAAAAGGTCAGCAGTTCGAATCCACCAGGCACCCCATAGAAACCCTATGGGGCAGTTCTTCTCTGTCCTATAGGGTCAGTCTTGGTCATCTAGTGCTGCTATAACAGAAATGCCACAAATGGATGGCTTTAACAAAGAGAAATTTATTTTCTCACAGTAAAGTAGGCTTAAAGTTCAAACTCAGGGCATCAGCTCCAGGGGAAGGCATCACTCTTCTCCTGGACTAGGAGCTTCTCTGTGCAGGAACCCCAGGTCCAAAGGACACAGTCTGCTCCCAGTAGGACATGCTCTGCTCCCGGTGCTTCTTTCTTGGTGGTTTGAGGTCCCCAACTCTCTGCTTGCTTCCCTTTCCTTTTTATCTCTGGAGAGAGAAAAGGTGGTGCAGGCCACACCCCAGGGCAGCTCCCTTTACATTGGATCAGGGATGTGACCTGGCAATGGTGTTACATCCCACCCTAATCCATTTTAACCACAGGCAGAGATTACGATTTATATAACCCATAGGAAAATCACAAAATGTAGGACAGCCACACACGGCCTAACCAAGTTGACATATTTTTGGGGGACACAATTGAATCTCATACAGGGTCACTATGAGTTGTAATCAAATTGACGGCAATGGGTTTGGTTTTGGTTTGTTTTATTTCTGTTACAGCAGCACTAGGTAACTCAGACACCATCTGACCTGAAGTCTGAGGTTCTGAGAGTAAGTATCCTATACTGCTATTTTAAATCAGATGAAATAATGGTCAGGGTACTTTAAACATCTACCCTTGGATTAAGTAAGACTTGGGAGTGGTGAAGGAGCCCTAGTGGCGCAGTAGTTAAGCGCTTGGCTGCTAACTGAAAGGTTAGAGGTTTGAATCCACCAGCTGCTCCATGGGAGAAAGATGTGGCAGTCTGCTTCCCTCAAGACTGCAGACTTGGGAACCCCATGAGGCAGTTCTACTCTGTTCTCTAGGGTCAGAATTGCCTGCATGGTAAGGAGTTTTTGGTTCTAGGAGTGGTGTACTTGGTTGCTTTTACTGCATTATGCTATTTACAGGGCCAGAATAGGAACCAACTTAATGAAATATTCTTTGCTATGCTTCAAGTTGTTGAGACTTCTCTTTTTTAAAAATGAGGTTCCATGGGAGGAACCTCTCAGTGTTGGGAATAATTATGCTTCTCTTGGGGACAAGAACACTGTGAATCATAATTGTTTCCCTTTTGTCCATTGGCTCTTAGGATGCGCAGTCATACTAGTGACCTACGTACACGTAGCAAGGACACCAGGCTTTAGAGTCTGCTGTGTTTTTTTTTTTGGGCTAATCTTTCACTTGTGTCTTGCCCGTATTTAAAACAAACCAACAAGCAAACATTATTGCATTGTGTGAATTTCTGTCATTTACCTGAAAATTCTTTATGCACGGGGGAAAAAAAAAACCCCAAACCAATTGCCTTCTAGTCAGTTCCTACTCATGATGGTCCCATGTGGTAGAGAGTAGAACTGCTCCATAGGGTTTTCTTGGCTGTAATCATAGCAGGAAGGAGGGGAATGAATGCTGGTGGCACAACGGCTAAGGTGGTATGAACCCACACAATGGCTCCACATGGAGAAAGGCCTGGTGATCTGTTTCCGTAAAGATTACAGCCTAGAAAACCCTATGGGGCAGTTTTACTGTCACATGGAGTCATTATGAGTCAAAATCTAATCAAAGGCACCTAACAACTTTTTTTTTTTAATTGTGTTTTAGGTGAAAGCTTGCAGCTCAAGTTAGTTTCTCATTCAAAAACTTATACACATATTGTTCTGTGACATTGGTTGCAATTTCCACAATACGACACCATTCTCCTCCTTTCCACCCTGGGTTCACTGTGTCCATTTGTTCAGTTCCTGTCCCTTCCTACCTTCTTGTCCTGCTTTTGGGCAGGAGTTGCCCATTTGGTCTCATATATTTGATTGACCCAAGTACATTCCTCATGCGTGTTACTGTTTTTTATAGGCCTGTCTAATCTTTGAAAAGTGGGCTTCGGGAGTGGTTTCAGTTCTCTTATCATAGTGCCTGGGGGCCATAGTCTCTTTCAGACCAGTAAGTCTGGTCTTTTTTTGTGAATTTGAATTTTATTCTACACTTTTCTCCTACCTGTCTGGGACTCTCTGTTGTGATCCCTGTCAGCAGTCGTTGGTGGTAGCTGAAAAAATCTAATTCTTCTGGGCTCAGGCATTTTCCTTGTGTCTTTGTTTTTCTTCATTCTCCTTTGCTCCGGATGGGATGGGACCAATGGTGTATTTTAGATGGTCGCTCACAAGCTTTTAAGACCTCTGATGCTGCTTACCAAAGTAAGGAACAGAACATTTTCTTTATGAACTATGTTATGCCAGTCGACCTAGATGTCCCCCGAGACTATGGTCCTCAGCCCCCAGCCTCAGCAACTTGGTCTCTTAAGGTGTTTGGATGTGTCTAGGAAAATTCTATGCCTGTGCTTTGGTCAAGTTGTGCTGACTTCGTCTATATTTTGTGTTGTCGTTCCCCTCACCAAAGTTGACACTTGTCTACTGTCTAGTGATTTCCCCTCCTTCTCCCTCCCACAACAATCTTAAGGGAAGCAGGACACCAGGCCTTTCTTCTGTGGTACCCCTCAGTGGGTTAGAACCTTTAGGCTGGCAGTCAAGAGCAAGCTGTTTATGCCACTATTGCAATTATGTGAACACGTAATTTACCTTAAAATTGTTTTTGCCCGAAGGCCTGGTATAATCTAATAGAAACCTCGTCCTGTTTTTCAGCGGGACTGTGTAAAGGCTGTGTGTTAGGTGATTCTGATTCCCTGTTTTGGCGCTGGAAAGGAGCCCTGGTGGTGCCGTGGTTAAGCACTCAGCTGCTAATGGAAAGGTCTGTGGTTTAAACCCACCTGACGCTCTTCGGGAGAAAGACATGACAGTCTGTTTTCGTCAAGGTTACAGCCTTGGGAACCCTATTGGGGCAGTTCTACTCTGTCCTGTAGGGTCAAAATCAACTAGATGGCAATGAGGTTTTTGGTGCTGGATAAATGTTGGCTGTTGACATTATGGAAACCCTGGTGGTGTAGTGGTTACATGCTACAGCTGTTAACCAAGAGGTTGGCAGTTCAAATCCACCAGGCACTCCTTGGAAACTCTGTGGGGCAGCTCTACTCTGTCCTATAGGGTCGCTATGAGTCAGAATCGACTCGAGGGCAGTGCGTTTGGTTTTTTGGTTGGTTGACATTATAAACATATACACAGTCCCTTCCCCAATTCACCTCCCACCCCCAAGATGAGAAGTTGAACTCTGGCTTTAACAGGTAGGCAGCCATGTGGCCTCCCCCACTTCAGGCAAAGCCTCCCTCCAACCCAAGCAAGGCCTTCTCCAGTGCCCCCATCCTAGCCCCCTAGGGCCTCTTTTCCTCCCCATCACATCCCCAGGCCCAGCTCCGCCTCCCCAACCAAGTTTACTCCTCTACGTCTCCCCAGGCCTTGTGTAGCTTCCCCTGCCTATCACTCTAACCCCGCAGCACGGCCCCAGCCATCCACAGCCCCACAGGTCGTGGCGGCCTCCTTTCTCCATCACACATGCCCCCTCAGTACGACCCCGGACTGCGGTATTCCCCTACCACACCAGCACGCACACCAGACCCCCTGGCCTTCCCCCACCACACCAGCACACACACCAGACCCCCTGGCCTTCCCCCACCACACCAGCACGCACACCAGACCCCGGGCCTTCCCCCACCACACCAGCACGCACAGCCGGGCCAGTCTCCTTTCTAGGCCGCGCGCTGCGCCTCTTCCGGCCGCGGGCGGGGCGAGGCGAGACGGGACAGGACAGGACCGGACGGGGCGGCGGGGCGGCAGGCGGGGCGAGGGGAGGGGCGGCGGGGCGAGGGGAGGGGCGGCGGGGCGAGGGGAGGGGAGGCGGGGCGAGGGGAGGGGAGGCGGGGCGAGGGGAGGGGAGGCGGGCGAGGGAGGCGGGGCGGGACAGGACTAGACCCGCGCTCTGGGCGGCGGCTGGGCGGGCTGGCGGCCCGGGAGCGAGCGCCCTGCCCCCGCGCCCCGCCGCCCGCGGCCGGCCATGCTCATCACGCTGTGTTACCTGTACTTGTGGGCGCGATGGGGGCGCCGGCCGGCCGCGCTTGTCCGCACCACGGTGCGGAGGCTGCGCGCCTCGCACTGCTCCTTCACCTTCTGCGGCGCGGCCGCCCAGCCGAGCGGTGCCCGCGTGTGTCTGAGCCGCGGCGGCCGCGTCTTCTGCGTCGGCGAGTCCCAGGTGGGCGGGCGCGGGACGCGGGTAGGTAGGCGGAAGCCCGGCGGCTGGGAGCCGGAAGCGCTCAGTGGACCCTGCGCCCGGTCGGGCGGTCCAGGTGCGGAGCGCCTCGGGGCGCAGGCCGGAGGAGGGAGCCCCGAGGCCGCGGTCACGGCCAGGACCAGCTCGAGTGGGTTCCCCCGTGCGCTCCCAGAGATGCGAAATCTCGAGAGGGGACTGGGGAGTGTGTGCAGACGCGTGGCTCTTGACGTTCCAGAATATGTGTGTACCTGTGTGTACCTGCATTGGGGATTATCACTGGCACTCTAAGAGCAGAACTCACTTAGAGTCTTTTTGCTGACATCTTCACTACCTTCCGGGCTGGCGTTTGATTGAAACTGAATTCAAATAAAGAAAGTTGAATTCAGCTTTCTCCCAAATAATTCTGTTGACAAAAACTCCTTTTCCCCCTTCCATCTTCTGTGTCCTTCATTTACCAACTGTCGCGCTCCTTTGTTTCTCTTGAAAGCTTCTTCATTTCCGTTTACACACAATCTGTTTTGTGGCCCAGTACAGCAGACTCTGGGTTACAAACATCCATCCGACTTACAGACAACTCTTATATTAAGAACAAGTTACCATAAAGCCTACTATTTTAAAAATCTGCGTTAGATAGGATGGTTTGTAATAGGAATGCATGCACTGCTTTGTGATGTGCAGCTTTTATATCACCGAATTGGCTTTGAGCCTTTTCTCACACTCACCTATTGCCTTGAGTGGATTCCAACACATAGCGACCCTATAGGACACGGTAGAACTTCACTGTAGGGTTTCCAGGGAGCACTGGTGGATTCGAACTGCTGACCTTTGGTTAGCAGCTGAGCTCTTAACCTCTGTGCCACCAGGGCCCCCATGAAGTAAGGCTAAAGAGAAACCATGTGCATCTGTTCTGACTTAAACTGCAAATTCTTTAAGACAGGAAGAGATCTCATTCATAACTTTGTACGTAGAAACGTAAAATGTATACTAAGGCAAATATTTGGCTAACTGACACTTAATATGATACTAAATAAGATTTACCTACAAGTCTGACTTAAAGACAGACTTAGGAACTAATCTCATTTGTAACCTGGGGATGCCGTTACTTTGGTTGGGGAGAAGCCCTGGTGGAACAGTGGTTAATCGCTTCACTGCTAACAGAGAGGTTGCCGGTTGGAACCACCAGCCACTCCACAGGAGAAGGTTGTGTCAGTCTGATCCCATAAAGATAACACCTTGGAAACCCTGTGGGGCAGTTCTACTCTGTCCTGTAATCCCTGTGAGTTGGAATTGACCAGACAGCAACAGGTTTTTTTTTTTTTTGACAGGATGGTGGCGAGCAGGTGGATGGACTGCCACCTACACTGTGACTTAGGCTGGCCATTTAGTCTCTGTAAAATCTTTGCTCCCTTTCTGGCAGAGGGAACAACCATCCTTTCTATGCAGCTATTGGAAATGTACCTGACTGCATGGTGCTGTTCTGAGCAAATAGTTTTCACTTACGCTGTTTTCATCAACATTTAAAGATGTTTTACTCTTCATCGATGTCTTGTCCTTTGAATTCCTTCTAGAAATTTGGTTCATTTTTACCATTACTAGAGATTTTCTACATATGTCAAACCATAATACCTGTGTGGGAATTAAAGTCTCGTTTCAGACTTGAACACTTTGTTGGAGACTACGCCAAGGAGCCCTGGAAACTCAAGGTTAAGTGTTCGTGTGCCAATTAAAGGTTGGCAGTTGGAACCCCTCAGCCACTCTGAAGGAGAAAGACCTGGCTGTCTTCTCCTGTAAAGATTACAGCCTAGCAAACCCTATGGGGCAGCTCTGTTGTGTCCTATAGGGTCGCTATGAGTTGGAATTGACTCCACGGCCTGCAATGACAATAACATGCTTAAGGAGGAGTCCCTGGGTGGTGTGAACGGTTAATGCCATGGACGGCTAACCAAAAGATGGATGGTTTGAGTCCACCCAGGAGCACCTGAAGAAAGGTCTGGTGATGTACTTGGGAAAATCAGCCATTGAAAAGCCTTTGGAGCACAGTTCTAGTCTGACACACCGGGGGTCACCGTGAGTCAGAGTTGAATCCACGGCAGCTGCTGGTGGAGGTTGCTTACGTATGGGGTTATATTGTGCTGCTTGTTGTTGTTGTTGTTAGGTGCCGTCGAGTCGGTTCCGACTCATGGCGATCCTGTGCACACCAGAACGAAACACTGCCCGGTCCTGCGCCATCCTTACAATCGTTGTTATGCTTGAGCTCATTGTTGCAGCCACTGTGTCAATCCACCTTGTTGAGGGTCTTCCTCTTTTCCCCTGACCCTGTACTCTACCAAGCATGATGTCCTTCCTTCTCCAGGGACTGATCCCTCCTGACAACATGTCCAAAGTATGTAAGATGCTGTCTCTCCATCCTTGCTTCTAAGGAGCATTCTGGTTGTACTTCTTCTAAGACAGATTTGTTCATTCTCTTGGCAGTCCATGGTATATTCAATATTCTTTGCCAACACCACAATTCAAAGGCGTCAACTCTTCTTCCGTCTTCCTTATTCATTGTCCAGCTTTCACGTGCATATGATGTGATTGAAAATACCACGGCTTGGGTCAGGCACACCTTAGTCTTCAGGGTGACATCTTTGCTCTTCAACACTTTGAAGAGGTCCTTTGCAGCAGATTTGCCCAATGCAATGCGTCTTTGGATTTCTGGACTGCTGCTTCCATGGCTGTTGATTGTGGATCCAAGTAAAATGAAATCCTTGACAACTTCAATCTTTTCTCCATTTATCATGATATTGCTCATTGGTCCAGTTGTGAGGATTTTTGTTTTCTTTATGTTGAGGTGTAATCCATACTGAAGGCTGTAGTCTTTGATCTTCATTAGTCAGTGCTTCAAGTCCTCTTCACTTTCAGCAAGCAAGGTTGTGTCATCTGCATAACACAGGTTGTTAATGAGTCTTCCTCCAGTCTCGATGTCCCATTCTTCTTCATATAGTCCAGCTTCTCGTATTATTTGCTCAGCATACAGATTAGATAGGTATGGTGAAAGAATACAACCCTGACGCACACCTTTCCTGACTTTAAACCAATCAGTATCCCCTTGTTCTGTGTGAACAACTGCCTCTTGATCTATGTAAAGGCTCCTCGTGAGTACAATTAAGTGTCCTGGAATTCCCATTCTTCACAGTGTTATCCATAGTTTGTTATGATCCACACAGTCAAATGCCTTTGCATAATCAATAAAACACAGGTAAACATCCTTCTGGTATTCTCTGCTTTCAGCCAATATCCATCTGACATCAGCAATGATATCCCTGGTTCCACGTCCTCTTCTGAAACTGGCCTGAATTTCTGGCAGTTCCTTGTTGATATATACAGCTGCCGCCATTTTTGAATGATCTTCAGCAGAATTTTGCTTGTGTGTGATATTAATGATATTGTTCTATAATTTCCACATTTGGTTGGATCACCTTTCTTGGGAATAGGCATAAATATGGATCTCTTCCAATCAGTTGGCCAGGAAGCTATCTTCCATATTTCTTAGCATAGATGAGTTGGCACCTCCAGTGCTGCATCTGTTTGTTGAAACATCTCAATGGATATTCCATCAATTCCTGGAGCCTTGTTTTTCGCCAATGCCTTCAGAGCAGCTTGGACTTCTTCCTTCAGTACCATTGGTTCCTGATCATATGCCACCTCTTGAAATGGTTGAATATCGACTAATTCTTTTTGGCATAATGACTCTGTGTATTCCTTCCATCTTCTTTTGATAATTCCTGCATCATTTAATATTTTCCCCAAAGGATCCTTCACTATTGCAACTCAAGGCTTGAATTTCTTTTTCAGTTCTTTCAGCTTGAGAAACGCCAAGCACGTTCTTCCCTTTTGGTTTTGCATCTCCAGCTCTTTGCACATGTCATTATAGTACTTTATTTTGTCTTCTCGAGAGGCCTTTTGAAATCTCCTGTTCCGTTCTTTTACTTCATGAGTTCTTCCTTTTGCTTTAGCTGCTTGACGCTCAAGAGCAAGTTTCAGAGTCTTCTCTGACATCCACCTTGGTCTTTTCTTTCTTTCCTGTCTTTTCAGTGACCTCTTGCTTTCTTCATGGATGATGTCCTTGATGTCATTGCATAACTCATCTGGTCTCCGGTCACTAGTGTTCAATGCGTCAAATCTATTCTTGAGATTGTCTCTAAATTCAGATGGGATATACTCAAGGTCATCTTTTGGCTCTCGTGGGCTTGCTCTGATTTTCTTCAGTTTCAGCTTGAACTTGTATTTGAGCAATTGATGGTCTGTCCCACAGTCGGCCCCTGGCCTTGTTCTGACTGATATTGAGCTTTTCCATCTTCTCTTTCCACATATATAGTCAATTTGATTTCTCTGAGTTCATCTGGCGAGGTGCATGTGTATAGTCGCCATTTATGTTGGTGAAAGAAGATATTTGCGATGAAGAAGTTGTTGGTCTTGCAGAATTCTATCATTTGATCTCCAGCATTGTTTCTATCACCAAGGCCGTATATTTCCAGCTACTGATCCTTCTCCTTTGTTTCCAACTTTCACATTCCAATTGCCAGTAATTATCAATTCATCTTGATTGCATGTTTGATCAATTTCAGACTGCAACAGCTGATAAAAATCTTCTATTTCTTTATCTTTGGCCCTAGTGGTTGGTATGTAAATTTGAATAATAGTCATATTAACTGGTCTTCCTTATAGGCGTATGGATATTATCCTATCACTGACAGCGTTGTACTTCCGGATAGATCTTGAAATGTTCTTTTTGATGATGAATGCAACACCATTCCTCTTTGAGTTGTCATTCCCAGCATAGTAGACTTTATGATTGTCTGATTCAAAACGGCCAATACCAGTCCATTTCAGCTCACTAATGCCTAGGATATCGATGTTTATGCGTTCCATTTCATTTTTGATGATTTCCAATTTTCCTAGATTCATACTTCGTACATTCCAGGTTCTGATTATTAATGGATGTTTGCAGCTGTTTCTTCTCATTTCAAGTCGTGCTACATCAGCAAATGAAGGTCCTGAAAGCTTTACTCCATCCATGTCATTACGGTCTACTCTTACTTTGAGGAGGCAGCTCTTCCCCAGTCATCTTTTAAGTGCCTTCCAACTTGGGGGGCTCATCTTCCAGCACTATATCAGACAATGTTCCGCTGCTGTTCATAAGGTTTTCACTGGCTAATGCTTTTCAGAAGTAGACTGCCGGGTCCTTCCTCCTAGTCTGTCTTAGTCTGGAAGCTCAGCTGAAACCTGTCCTCCATGGGTGACCCTGCTGGTATCTGAATACCGGTGGCATAGCTTCCAGCATCACAGCAACATGCAAGCCCCCACAGTATGACAAAATGACAGACACGTGCTGCAACCAAATAAAAAATAGACTCTCTTGTAAATATTCTAAATTACACAGAATAGAAGTGACTGCTTCCTTAGTACTGTCAAGGATAACCAAAAAACCAAACCAAACCCAGTGCCATCGAGTCAATTCCGACTCATAGCGACCCTGAAGAACAGAGTAGAACTGCTCATAGTGTTTCCAAGGAGTGCCTGGCGGATTTGAACTGCCGACCCTTTGGTTAGCAGCCATAGTGCTCAACCATTACGTTACCAGGAAACTGTTAAGGATAGTGTGTAACTAGTACCACTAGATGCAAGGGGCAAAAGTTCCTTCATTACATACAATCAGCTCCTTAGGCATCAGGGCTTAATTGTCTCAAGGAACTCGATCTGAGAAAGGTAACATAAAATGAGGAAAAATTGTAGAGTTGGGTTTTCTGTTGTAGTAGTTTCCAAGCTGAGTTAATTTATTTAAAAAATCACCTTTAGGGTTTAGATCAGAGTAGATATTTTGAACATACAGAAGTACTGACATATAGATGACATATGTAATTTTCTTGGGAGACAGTTCTGAACCTTTCTATGACTTTATTGATCTATTAATTGCATTACTATTGGCCATCTAGTTGGTTCCTACGCATGGAGTTGATTCCAACTCATGGCGACCCCATGTGTGTCAGAGTAGAACTTTAAAGGGTTTTCAGTGGCTGACTTTTTGGAAGTAGATTGCCAGGCCTTTCTTCTAAGGCACTTCTGGGTGAACTTGGCCCTCCAACCTTTCAGTTAGCAGCTGAGCATGTTAACCATTTGTACCACCAAGGACTAACTATAAGGCTTCTTAGACCCTGCCTACCTCTCCAGCGGTATGTAGGGGTACTGGCCTCTTGCTGAAGGGTGCTTAGGCACAGGGGCCCTCTCTGGGATTCTGTAACTTGCATGTTCCTCTCCTCCCTCTTTGCACAGTTAACTTTTCCTCACCCTAGACCTTTGTACGGATATCAGTCTCAGTGTGACGTCCCCCAGTGCCCAGACTAGGTTGGACTCTCTTTCTCTGTGCCCTTACATTTGTACCACCAAGGACTAACTATAAGGCTTCTTAGCCCCTGCCTACCTCTCCAGCCCTATGTGGGGGCACTGGCCTCTTGCTGAAGGGTGCCCAGGCACAGGGGCCCTCCCTGGGATTCTGTAACTTGCATGTTCCTCTCCTCCCTCTTTGCACAGTTAACTTTTCCTCATCCTAGACCTTTGTACGGATATCAGTCTCAGCGTGACAACCCCCAGTGCCCAGACTAGATCGGTCTCTCTCTGTGCCCTTACAGACTTTAAATTACACTTCATCTTTCTGATTTTTGTCTTTCTCTCATTAGGCACTGGGTCTGTTAGCTTAGTAGCTTGACCTATAATAGTTATTCCGTATTGATTGAAGGAATGTTTTTATTTTTATTGTACTTTAGATGAAGTTTTACAGAACAAACTAGTTTCTCATCAAACAGTACACACATTGTTCTATGACATTGTTTAACAACCCCATCACATGTCAGCACTCTCCCTTCTCAACTCTGGGTTCCCTATTACCAGCTTTCCTGTTCCCTCCTGTCTTCCAGTCCCTGCCCCAGGGCTGGTGTGCCCCTTTAGTCTTGTTTATTCTATGGGCCTGTTCAATCCTTGGCTGAAGGCCGAACCTCAGGAGTGACCTCATTACTGAGCTGAAAGTGTGTCTGGGGGCCATACTCTCAGGGTTTCTCCAGTCTCCGTCAGGCCAGCAAATCTGGTCTTTCTTTTTGTTAGGATTTTGTTCTACGTTTTTCTCCAGCTCTGTCCAGGACCCTCTACTGCAATCCTTGTCAGAGCAGTCAGTGGTGGTAGCTGGGCACCATGTAGTTGTGCTGGACTGAGTCTGGTGGAGGCCATGATAGATGTGGTCCATTAGTCCTTTGGACTAATCTTTCCCTTGTATCTTTAGTTTAGGAATGTTTTAATGGTTGTTGAGTTTAATCTCTGATGTTTAAGGCCTACACTCTGAAAGCTTGACAATTTATTTGTGATAAACAGGATTTTGTTATTTTAAGATTTAAAAACTGATGGACTAGTGATGATTTGGTTTGGTGGATACCTAATTGTTCATCTGTTTGGGCTGAAGAATCTGAATCTCATGCCACGTTGTCTACAGATTTTATACATTTAAAATGAGATGCATAAATACTGAATGTGTGTGTTATATAATTTAAAAAAATTAAAAAAAAAAAATTGACCTAGTCTATATTGGTAATTATAACCAAGGAAGTTTGTAACCAAAAAAAAAAAAAAGAACAAAACCCACTGCTGACAAGTGGATCCCGACTCATAGCAACCCTATAGGACAGAGTTGAACTGCCCCACAGGGTTTCCACGGCTGTAATCATGATGGAAGCAGACTGCCACATCTTTTTCTCACGGAGCGGCCTGTGGGTTCGAACTGCTATCCTTTCAGTTAGCAGCCGTAGCACTTAACCACTACGCCACCAGGGTTTCCATGTGCTATAAAGTCTCCCTCATTTTGCCCTTCACAAAGTTTGGCTTCACCAACAGCGTATGTAGAATTTCAGCAGGAAGGGGTGGAGATGGGACTAGTTTATTGTGGTAGGAAGAATTGGCTTGAACAAAGCCATGGACACCTGGACAAGGAGTGAAAGGCCATCACCTGAGTGGGCAAGAATGTAAGGAAGTGTAGGCAACAGGAGAGACAGCTGGGAACGGTGGGTTAAAGCTGGACAGTCAGGCGCGCCTTGGAAGGAAACATATGCTCATTGTAAACTGCACCTCCGTACTTGGCTAGTGCAGTTTGAGATGCTGTGAAAACTTGGAGAAGCTAAGTAGCCTCCTTGTTTTAGATTGAGTGTGATCAGAACAGTTAATGAATCTTAGACCTGGGAGAGATTGGTTCAGTTTTATAGGTGTGGTAACAATGGCTCAAAGGGAAACTATTTTCTTTTTGTTTAGTGGGAGTTAGGTCAGTAGAATCCTACACGTTGATTGCTTCCTTAATTGCAAGATACTTAGAAGGATCTATAAAATAACTTGTATTTTTCTTGAGCTAAATTAAAAAAAAAAAAAAACCCAAACAAACGAAAATGTCTATTTCTACATTCATAAGCAATATGGATATCCAGTGCCTTAACAGAGACCCTGGGCGGTGCAAACAGTTAATGTACAGCTGCTGACTGAAAGGTTGGAAATTCGAGTCCTGTATGTGCCTGGGAAGAAAGGCCTGGTGATCTACTTCTAAAAAATCAGCCATTGAAAACCATATGGAGCACAGTTCTACCCTGACACACCTGGGGTCGCCTGTTTTTTTGGCTAATGTCTTAAAGATGATGGGAACTGCTATAGCTTAAGACTATGTCAGTTTATTTAAAGTAATAGAGGCTTTTTGTGGATGTTTGACTACTTAGCTTTTTCTTTTTTTTTAATTTTTTTTTTATTGAACTTTAGATGAAGGTTTACCGAACAAACTAGTTTCTCATGGGACAGTATACACATAGTTGTATGACATTGGTTAACAACCCCACGTGTCAACACTCTCCCTTCTCAACTCTGGGTTCCCTATCACCGGCTTTCCTGTTCCCTCCTGCTTTCCACTCCCCACCCCAGAGCTGGTGCGCTGTTTTAGTCTTGTTTTGTTCTGTGGGCCTGTTCAATCTTTGGCTGAAGGGTGAACCTCAGGAGTGGCCTCATTACTGAGCTGAAAGGGCGTTTGGGGGCCATACTCAGGGTTTCTCCAGTCTCTGTCAGGCCAGCAAATCTGGTCTTTCTTTTTGAGTTAGAATTTTATTCTACATTTTTCTCCAACTCTCCCCGGGGCCCTCTGTTGTGATTCCTATCAGAGCAGTCAGCGGTGGTAGCCGGGCACCATCTAGTTGTACTGGTCTCAGTCTGGTGGAGGCCATGGTAGATGTGGTCCATTAGTCCTTTGGACAAATCTTTCCCTTGTGTCTTTAGTTTTCTTCATTCTTCCTTGCTCCCGAAGGGGTGAGACCAGTGAAATATCCTAGATGGCTGCTCACAGGCTTTTAAGACCCCAGACGCTACTCACCAAAGTAGAATGTAGAACATTTTCTTTATAAACTATGTTATGCGAATTGAGCTATATGGTCCCCACAGCCCTCAGCCTGCAATTTGGTTCTTCAGGGAGTCTGGATGTGTCTATGGAGCTACCATGGCCTTGCCTTGTACAAGTTGTGCTGGCTTCCCCAGTATTGTGTACTGTCTTTACCCTTCACCAAAGTTACCACATATCTTTTGTTCATTAGGTGTTTTTCCATCCCCACCCCTCCCCTCCCTCGTAACCATCAAATATTGTTTCTTTTTGTATGTAAACCTTTTCGTGAGTTTTTACAGTAGTGGTCTCATACAATATTTCTCCTTTTGTGATTGACTTATTTCACTTAGCATAATGTCTTCCAGATACATCCATGTTATAAGATGCTTCACAGATTCATCTAATGTTTTCTTTGTTCTCCTGACTCTCCTGTGCTGAGTTCCTTTTGTTTTTGTAGATTTTGTTTTTATTGAGACTTTATGTTTTTCTTCTTTATTTCGATCAGTAAGTTTGTTAATTTTTTTTGCGGTTACCTTGAAATTTACCTTTATCTTCCTAGGTTTGAACCAGTATATTATTACTCGGTATTTTTATCACCTTGCTGTCTTCTCCATTAGAAAGTTCTATACCTATACTGTTTATTCCCTCTTTTATTGTTCTGACGTTGTCATTTACAGATTCACCTCTCTGGTTGCCTGTTGCAAGTGTTTTGGTTTTGGATAGTCCTTGAGAGTTCATTTCCTAGGTTGGTATCTGGCTGGTACAATCTTGTGTCCTAGATTCAGGCTGTGGTCTGATGTTGTTTGTTTTTAGACCAAAGGACTCTCTTTAATAATTCTTGTAAGTTTGGTTTGGTTTTTACATATTCCCTGAATTTCTGTTTATCTGGAAATGTCCTAATTTCACCATCATATTTGAATGAACGTTTTGCAGGCTCTATTATTCATGGTTGGCAATTTTTTTCTTTCAAGGTTTTATATATATCATCCCATTGCCTTCTTGGCTGCATGGTTTCTGCTGAATAATCAGAGTTTAGTCTTATAGTTTCTCCTCTGTGTATGACTTTTTGTTTTTCTCGAGCTGCTCGCAGGATTTTTTTCTTTTTCTTTGGTTTTAGTGAATGTGATTATGATATGCCTTGGTGTTTTTCTTTTGGGTTCTATCCTATATGGAGTTTGTTGAACTTCTTGGATGGTCAGCTTCTCATCATTCATGATATTAGGGAAGTTTTCTGTTAACAATTCTTCAGTGATTGTCTCTGTGTTTTCCATTTTCTCTCCCCCTTCTGGAACTCCAGTCACTCCCACATTTTTGCTTTTGGTTGTATCCCACATAGTTCTCAGGGTTTCTTCATTTTTCTTTGTTCTATTTTCTGATTTTTTCCTCCAGCAGAGTTGTAGCCAAGTGTTTGTCTTCAGTTTCACTGATTCTGTCTTCCATCGTTTCAGACCTGCTCCTCAGGCCTTGTATGACACTGTCCGTTTCTGAAATCGTGTTGTTTATCTTTTGGATTTCTGATTGTTTTTGTATTATTTCTAGTTGTGCATTATTTTGGCATTTTGTTCCTGTATTACTTTACTGAACTGTTCCATTTTTTTGGTCTGTATTTTCCATGAATTTGTCTGCCTTTTCCATAAATTTGTCTATTTTTTCCTCATTTTTTCTGCTTTTTGCTTCAACTCTTGGATTGCTCTGAATATTAGAGATTTGAATTCCCTGTCGGGTAGTTCTGGTGCGTTGTCTTCTATTGGAAAGTCATCTGGTGTTTTATTTTGGATGCCTACTGGAACCATCCTGTCCTTTTTTTTTTTTTTTTTTTTTAGGTTTTGATATTTTCTGCTGTATTTGGGGCATTCGGTAGTTATTTTCTTTGTTTCTTGATTGTAGTTTTTTTTTTTTTTGGTCCTGCTTTTTTGTTTTATTTGGTTATGGCTGAGCAGGCGGGCTGTGTGTTCTTTATTGTCTGCTCGTCTGTAGTCATGGTCTTTTTCACCTTCTTGTCCAATGGGCAAGGCCAGTCATTCAGGTATGGTGCAGCAGGGCAGGTCCAGCTGAAGGAGAGTAGCTGGGATGGGTAGTTTGTGGCACATACTGGGGCTGACAGGGCGGGCCAGGAATCAGTGGTGGGCAGGTTCCAGTAGGCTGTGCCTGTGCTGCTCGGGGATGTGATGTTTAGTTCACAGTGCAGGTAGGCAGGAAAGAGGGGGGAGGTTGTGATGTGTGGAGCTAATAGGGGTGTGGGAAAGAGGAGAGAGAGGAGAGACAAACAGGGGCCAAAAACAAACAAAGACAAAAAAAAAAAAAAAAGAAAAGATGCTAAGGGAGCTTGCCATTGGAGTGGGGAGATGAGAAACCAAGAATTGGAGAAAAGCGAAAAGGAAAAAAAAAAAGGGAAAAATAAAGAAAAAAAAAACTAGATAAAAACTTCAAAGAAAAGAAAAGCCCCCAGGTGTCCTGGAGTCTCACCAGGACTTCTAAGACCAGGGAAGTGGCTCCAAGGCTGTGCGGTATAGCCTGGCTAGAGAGGGTATAGGTGTTGCACAGCACCAGGTATTCAGGAGACAGGAAAAGAAGGTAGGTGTAGAGAGACAAGAACTAAGAAATGTAGACAGATAGAAAGGGAAAATGAGACAGAAAAGAAAGAAGAAAAAGAGATGTCCCCAGGGATCCCACCTACATGGCTGTGCAGATTGGGGGAGTGGCTCCTAAGCCATGCAGTGCAGCCTGGCTTGAAGGGGCTCCCAAGCTGTGAAAAGAAGAAAGAAAGCAAACAAAACAGAACAAGGCAAAACAAGGGCAAAAAAAGCCCCAAGGATCCCACCAGCATGGTGTTGCGGGCCAGGGGAGTGGTTCCCCAACTGAGCGTGGCTTCACAGCCTTTCAAGAAGCAGCGAAGATGGCACACAGCCATGTGTTCTAGAGAAAAGCGGGGTGGGGGAGGAGATGGCAGGAGGCACAGAAGAAACCAAAAGATATGGAAAGAACCAACAGCAGCCGAGGGGCCGGGCTAGTGTAGGCAGGGTGAATCCAAGCAGCCTGAGGCCAAAGCAGTTGCCTCACGTCCAAGAGACTGTGGCTGGCGGGAAGCAGAAGTTGGGGGGGGGGAAAGGGGGGCTAGGAAAGCATATATTGCTTGTTACCGGGTGCTCTGTCTCCTGCTGGGAACTTCGTGAAGCTGCTTTCCTGTACTCCCTGTCCGCTGATCTCCGACGTGGATGGGGCGAATCCAAGCAGCACAAATGCTGCACTTCGTGGGCAGCCGAGCCACCACAGCCAGCCAGGAAGCTTGGAGGTAGAACAGCAAGGAGAGAATGGGGGGTGGGAAAGCGTGTATCGCTGGTTACCAGGTACTGTCTCTCCTGCTGGGAGTTCTGCGAAGCTGCTTTCCCGTGCTCCCTGTCTGTTGATCCCCAACTGGAGCCCAAGATGGCGGATCTGCACTGTGTTAGCCGATGGGGCCTTCTGCAATATCTGTCCTTGCTCTCTGTCCTCTCCGTTTCTTATCCCATTTGGTGCTTGGCTGAGTTCTCTGTCTCTTCATTTGGCACTTGAGGTTCCAGGAAGGACGTTTGTCTGTGTTTTACTTAGTTTTTTGGGTCTTAGCTGTGGAGAGACGCCATGGTGTGTCTTTCTGTGGCACCGTGTTGGCTGGAAGTGAACCCTATTTAGCTTGTTCTTTAAGGCAATATTTATTGTATCATCTAAATGTCTAACACTGTAGCTGGTATTACAGAAACAACATATGAGTTTGTTTTTTGTTTATATTAGGAATTCTGTTCACTTGATTATAGACAAATACTGATTTCAGCTTTTTCTTTCTTTAGCTGGGGCATGCTTACTGATGCAAATTATGGGTTAGTAAGCTTTTAAAGATGGCCTTGAGAAATATAAGTATCAATTACTTCTGATTTGACCCAGGTAGAAATATAAGGAAATTGAAGGGTTCCTGCTTTTGTTATCTGTTGGCTTTGAAAAATGTGTTCAGAACTGCTATGGATAGATCAAGGCAGCTGAAGTGTTTCTTACTAGTTTGTTTGCTTGGTTAAGTTTACATTAATAGTTTGGAGTTCACTTTAAATGGGTTCTGAACTTGAGCTAGGCCTGTCCCAATCTTTGGTAATTGATGGATGTCTAGCCTACATATTGAAAGACTGTTAAAAATGGGTTTTGACCCAGACCTGAATTTCATAAAAAAAAAAACTAATAAATTCATTAAGTCTAGGTATGCTATTATGACCAATAAGCATTTGTAATCTCAAATCAAAGGTTTCAGAAATAGATGTTGTTATTAGCTGCCATCGAGTTGGTTCTGATTCATGGCAACCCCATATGCAACAGAATGAAATGTTGCTGGGTCCTGCGCCATCTTCATAATCATTGCTGTGCTTGAATCTGTTGTTGTGGCCACTATGTGTTTTGAGTGCTTTCCAGCCTAGAGGGCTCATCTTCCAGCACTGTATCAGACAGTGTTCTCTTATGATCCATAGGGTTTTCACTGGCTAATTTTTAGATTACCAGGCCTTTCTTCCTAGTCTGTCATAGTATAGAAGCTCCATGGAATCCTCTCTACCAAGGGAGACCCTGCCGGTATTTGCTATACCAGTGGCATAACTTCCAGCATCCTAGTAACACACTAGCTGCTACAGTGTAACAAACTGATAGTTGAGTGGTGGTAGATACAGATACAATACAGTTAATAACATTAACTGTACCCCAGGGAAATATAAAATGTATGTACTTCATGTATTCTTGTGAAACGTAAGACTTGACTGTGTGGACAGACTGCTGTAGCAGTCTGTATAAACAACAATATTGGGAAACCATGTTAAAAGGTCATCCCTGAAAAGATACGTTTAAATAGAAATGTGCAGGCTGAGGTGAATCTTTGTTTATTGAGTTCTAAGGTATAGGAGTAGATGGTGTTTCAGTGGGTTTTCTGTGTGTAGATTCTTTCTGTGTTTAAGATGCATCAATGTTTGGTATGTCCCTAAGTGTCTAAAAGTAGAGACACTTTCTTATGAAGATTTTAAAGGCAGAAGTAGATTCATCAGCCATCAAGAGGTAATTCTATTCAGGTCTTATTAAAGAAATAAAAGAAAAAAGGATCAAAGCCCAAACTCCAGGGTTTTGAACACTGAATCCCACCCACTCAGTGAAGTTTTAATAGATAACAGAAAGCAGTGTCTTTAGAATTTCTGTAGTATATATACAAGCACATACATATGTCTACATGTGTAAAGGAGTCCTGGTGGCTCAACGGTTAAACACTTGGCTGCAAACTGAAAGGGCGGTTCGAACCCACTTAGCGGTTCCATGGAAAAAAGACCTGGCAATCTGCTTCCATAAAGATTGTTGTTGTTGTCGTTAGGTGCTGACTCATAGGGACCCTATGCATAACAGAACAAAACACTGCCCAGTCCTGAGCCATCCTTACAATCGTTTTTATGCTTGAGCTCATTGTTGCAGCCACTGTGTCAGTCCACCTCATTGAGGGTCTTCCTCTTTTCCGCTGACCCTGTACTCTGCCAAGGATGATGTCCTTCTCCAGGGACTGATCCCTTCTGACAATGTGTCCAAAGTATGTAAGACGCAGTCTCGCCATCCTTGCTTTTAAGGAGCATTCTGGTTGTACTTCTTCTAAGACAGATTTGTTCGTTCTTTTGGCAGTCCATGGTATAAATATTCTTCGCCAACACCGTAATTCAAAGGTGTCAGTTCTTCTTCGGTCTTCCTTATTCATTGTCCAGCTTTCATATGCATGTGATGTGACTGAAAATACCATGGCTTGGGTCAGGTGCACCTTAGTTTTCAAGGTGACATCTTTGCTTTTCAACACTTTAAAGAGGTCCTTTGCAGCAGATTTACCCAATGCAATGCATCTTTTGGTTTCTTGACTGCTGCTTTCATGGCTGTTGATTGTGGATCCAAGTAAATTGAAATCCTTGACGACTTCAATCTTTTCTCCGTTTACCACGATGTTGCTCATTGGTCCAGTTGTGAGGATTTTTGTTTTCTTTATGTTGAGGTGTAATCCATACTGAAGGCTGTGGTCTTTGAAGTTCATTAGTACGTGCTTCAAGTCCTCTTCACTTTCAGCAAGCAAGGTTGTGTCATCTGCATAACACAGATTGTTAATGAGTCTTCCTCCAATCCTGATGCCCTGTTCTTCTTCATGTAGCCCAGCTTCTCGTATTATTTGTTCAGCATACAGATTAAATAGGTATGGTGAAAGAATACAACCCTGACGCACACCTTTCCTGACTTTAAACCAATCAGTATCCCCTTGTTCTGTGTGAACAACTGCCTCTTGATCTATGTAAAGGTTCCTCATGAGTACAATTAAGTGTTCTGGAATTCCCATTCTTCGCAGTGTTATCTGTAAAGATTACATCCTAGAAAACCCTGTGGGACAGTTCTGCACTGTCACATGAGTTGGAATTGACTCAACGTCACCCAACAGTAACAACAACACGTGCGTATAGAGGGCACCAGTGGATCAGTGGTAGAACCTTACCTTCTGTGTTCAAGACCCAAGTTTGATTCCTGGCCAGTGTACCTCAAGGGCAGCTACCACCCATCCATCAGTGGAGGCTTTCATGTTGCTATGAAGTTGAACAGATTTTAGCAGCGCTTCCAGATTAAGACAGATTAGGAAGAAAGGCCTGGTAATCTAGTTCTGAAAAGCAGTGAAAACTGTATGGATCACAATGGTTTGTTCTCTTTGTGCATGGGGCCACCATGAGTCAGAGGCAACTCAGCAGCTAATAACAGCAATGTAGGTGTATCTGTCCACACGCGCACACACACACACACACACACACATACACGTCTGTAGGTATATAATACCACACACACTTTTCTTCTATTGTTAGTCCTCGTTTTTCAATTTGATTGTATGCCCTTTAAGGTAGGAGCCGTGTCTCGGCCCCCAGAGTGTAAAACAGGGCCTTGCAGAGTCTGGGTTTGTAAAATTTCTTGGCTGAGCTATTTGCACTGATGGTATTGTTATTTAAAAAAAAAGGTTAGGATTATTAATCACTTGGAGTTTGTCCAGATGAAATAGTAATTGAGATCTTAGGAACAACACTCTTCAGGATCCCAGCTCAACTTTTGGATATTATTTGAGTGTGACTTTTGCTTTATGTTGCCCTTTTAAGGAAGTAGGCAGGGAAAGAGCAATGGGTGCTGGGTGCTAATCTCCTGTCTGCATTTTGTTGTCCTCACCCACCCCCTCATTCGATGTTTAACAAAAGGGTCTTCAGATATTTTTTTAAATAAAGAAATTATTGCATTGTTCCTTAAAGGTAGAATTTTTTTAAAAAAGGGTTTTTATCTCAAGGCCGTGAAGGCAGGACCATATCTTATTTATCTTTTACCTCCAGCATCTTCTATAATGACAGGAATTTATTTTCTGTTTCCTTGGACAGTGTCTGAGGATGCTTCTTGGTGTGTGTGTGTGTGTATGTACGTAGGGGGTGGTATGTGCTCCAGCATGTGAATTTGGGGCTGTTTCTGACTCTTCCTGGCTTTGCCTTACTCAGTGTATACTCTGAGGTTCTGGGGCCTGGCCAGGCCTTGGGCTCTTCCCCTGGGCAACCTCAGCACTATTAGTACCAGCCACCCCAAGGACTGACCTGTTTCTAGGGGAAGGGTATCTTCCTGGAGGTTCTGGGCCCCTACGGTGAAGCTTGGACCTGCATGTGTGAAATATATATATATTTTAAATGAAATTGTTTGACATGTTTAATAATATGAAAAAAATTTACATATTTCCATAAGATAAATCTAAGCTCTTTACTTTTTCTAAGCCACAAAGTATTTTGTTGAGATAGGCTTTACATAGAAATTTTTCTCATATATCATTTGGAATCTTGAAATACCAATCCATTAAGAAATCTGCCCACAACTTCTAGAAATCATACCGAGATTTTTTTGCCCTCAGACATCAAGGGCTTGGTCATGCTATCTATCCACACTGTGCTTAAATTGGAGATGGTAAAACATGGGGAATCCTTCTGTTGTTGCTGTTAGGTGCCGTTGAGTTGGTTCCAACTCATAGTGACCCCGTGTACAACAGAAGGAAACACTGCCCAGTCCTACTATGCTTGAGCCCACTCACAATTGTTGCTATGCTTGAGCCCACTGTTGCAGCCACTGTGTCAGTCCATCTCTTTGAGGGTCTTCCTCTTCTTCACTGACCCTCCACTTTACCAAGCATCATGTCCTTCTCCAGGGACTGATCCCTCCTGACAACACATTCAAAGTATGTGAGATGACGCCTTGCCATCCTTGCTTCCAAGGAGCATTCTGGTTATACTTCTTCCAAGACATATTTGTTCATTCTTTTGGCAGTCCATGGTATATTCAGTATTCTTCACCAGCACCATAATTCAAAGTTGTCAGTTTTTCTTTGGTCTTCCTTATTCATTGTCCAGCTTTTACATGCATATGAGGTGATTGAAAACATCATGGCTTGAGTCAGGTGCACTTTAGTCTTCAAGGTGACATCTTCGCTTTTTAACACTTTAAAGAGGTCTTCTGCAGCAGATTTGCCCAGTGCGATGCATTGTTGATTTCTTGACTCAGAACTGAAGCCACTTTGGAAGTTCACCTTTCAGTTAAAGATTAGGCCCTGGTGGTGCAGTGGTTGAGAGCTATGGCTGCTAACCAAAAAGTCCACAGTTTGAGTCTACCAGCTGCTCCTTGGAAACCCTATGGAGCAGTTCTACTCTGTCCTGTAGAGTTGCTATGAGTCGGAATCAACTTGAGTGCAGCGGGTTTGGCTTTTTATTTTATAAAACAAACAACACATGTGAGGAATGTGCTTCTTCGTTCAATCAAGTATATGAGACCAAATGGGCAACACCTGCCCAAAAACAAAGATGAGAAGGCAGGAAGGGGCAGGAAAACTGGATGAATGGACATTGAGAACCCAGGGTGGAAAGGGAAAAGAAGAGAGTGCTGACACATTGCGGGGATTGCAACTAATGTCTCAAAACAATTTGTGTAAAAAAGTTTTGAATGAAAAACTAATTTGTGCTGTAAGCTTTCACCTAACCAAAACCACCAAACCAAACCCATTGCCATTGTTTTTTTGTGAATTTGAATTTTGTTCTACATTTCTCTCCCTCTCTGCCCAGGACCCTCTGTCATGATCCCTGTTGAAACATTCAGTGGTGGTAGCAGGGTACCACCTAGTTCTTCGGGACCAATAGATGTGTCTTAGATGACCGCTCGAAAGCTTTTAAGACTTCAGATGCTACTCACCAAAGTAGGATATAGAGCATTTTCTTCATGAACTATGTTATGCCAGTTGACCTAGATGTTCTGTGAGACCATGGTCCCAGCCCTCAGCCCCAGTAAATGAGTTCCTCAAGGTGTTTGAATGTGTCTAGGAAGCGTCTATGACTTTGCCTAGGTCAAGTTGTGCTGACTTCCCCTATATCATGTGTTGTCTTTCCCTTCATCAAAGTTAACCCTTGTCTACTATCTAGCTGGTGATTTCCCCTCCCCCCTCAACCTTGTAACCAGCAAAGTTTTTTTTTTTTTTTTTCCTGTGTGTAAACCTTTTCTTGAGTTTTTTAAATAGTGGTCTTATACAATATTTGTCTTTTTGTGATTGACTTATACACTCAGAATAATGCCCTCCAGATTCATCCATGTTGTGAGCTATTTCATGAATTCATCATTGTTCTTATCATTGAGTAGCTTCCATTGTGTGTATGTACCATAACTTTTTTATCCATTCATCTGTTGGTGGACGCTTAGCTTGTTTCCATCTTTTTGCTATTGTGAATAATGCTGCAGTGAACATGGGTGTGCATATGTCTATTTGTGTGATGGCTCTTATTTTTCTAAGTTATATTCCTAGGAGTGGAATTGCTGGATCATATGGTATTTCTATTTCTAGCTTTTTAAGGAGGCACCATGTCGTTTTCCATAGTGGTTGTTCCACTAGTGCATAAGAGCTCCAACCTCCCCGCAACCTCTCCAATATTATTTTCTGTTTATTTTATTTTATTTTAGTTTAGTTTAGTTTATTTTAATTAGTGCCAGTAATATTGGAGTGAGCTGGTATCTCATTGTAGTTTTGATTTGCACTTTTCTAACAGCTGGTGGCGTAGTGGTTAAGTGCAACGGCTGCTAACCAAAGGGTCGGCAGTTCAAATCCGCCAGGTGCTCCTTAGAAACTCTATGGGACAGTTCTACTCTGCCCTATAGGGTCGCTATGAGTTGGAATCGACTCGATGGCACTGGGTTTGGTTTTTGGTTTGGTAACAGCTAATAATTGCGAGCATTTCCTCATGTGTCTGTTAGCTGCCTCAATGTCTTCTTTGGTGAGGTGCCTGCACATTTATTTATTGTTTGCTTAGTTTTAAGTACTTATCATTTTATTTCTAAATTTTACCAGAGCCATAAAAAGTCCTCTGAATATAATCAGACATCTCAGTTTTTCAGTTCAGATTTTTTTCTTCTTGGACATAGCACTTTTAGAGCCTTCGGTCCTGCTTCAGGTTTATGTTGTTGCTGATGAGTTTGGCCACACAGCTGTGCTCCTGAAGCTTTTCTTCATTTCTGTCCTGGGAATTCTCTGCCTCTCTCCTGTATTGGATCCCCCTGTATTGGTTTCTGTGACATCCTCTTCCATTTTTTCTTTATTGTTAGAGTACATCTTCCAATGAAAAAGGATACATGTGCGATAATTTTTTTTTTTGAATGTGCATGTCTGAAAGGGTTTTATCCAAAACCCAGTGCCATCGAGTTGATTCCGACTCATAGCGACCCTATAGGACAGAGTAGAACTGCCCCATGGAGTTTCCAAGGAGCGCCTGGCGGATTCGAACCGCTGACCCTTTGGTTAGCAGCCACAGCACTTAACCACTACACCACCAGGGTTTCCAAGGGTTTTATAATCTCCCTTTATTCTTGATTGATAGTTTGGCTAGGTATAGAATTCTAGATTGGGAATTATTTCTGTTAGAACTTTAAAGACATTTCTTCATTGTCTTTTAGCTTTCAGTGTTGTTGTTGAGAAGTTCCGTGCCATTCTGTAAGCTGATGCCTTGCGTGTGATTTTTTTTCCCCTTTATGGAAAATTTTAGGGTTTTCACTTTATCCTTGGTATTTTGCAGTTTTGTCATGCTGGTATTTAATTCCCCTTCCCCCATTTATTGTGTTGGATATTTGTTGGCTCCTGTTTGGAAACTGATGTCTTTTAGTTCTCAGAACTAAATTAGTTCTATGGTAATTTTCCCTCTATCATTTTTGCTGTTTTCTTTTTCTGAAATTCTTGGTTGGATGTTGGACCCTGTGGATTAATTCTCTAACCTTTTTTGCCTATTTATTTATTTATTTTTTCTCTTTACATTTTTGTTTTACTTTCTGGAAAGTTTCTTTAACTATATATTCCAACTCTTACATTTAATTTTCTTTTAAAAAAATGTTTAGTGTGATGAAGTATGTGTAATACAACATTCCAACCAATTGTATGTGTATAGCTCAGTGATATTAACTATGTTCACCATGTTGTACGGCAGTTACCATTATCCATTTGCAATTTTTTCACCCTTAACAAAAACCCTATACGTCTTAAGCAACCTCCACTTCCCACTTGCCCCTGGTAACCACTAATGAACTTTGGTCTCTGTGTCTTATGCTTAATTTTTAATTTTAATTATATTTTTAATTTCCAGCTCAGATTTTTAGAGTACTTGTTTATATGTTTTGAAATTCCTTATCTTTTATTTTTCTGATATTTCTTATTTTTTCTCTGCCTCCTATCCTTATCTGCTGTCTCTGTGATCTTATATCTCTGTTGTAGCTGTTCTGATCACCTTTTCACCCCCTTGGTGAAGGAGGGATCCCTTGCTCTAAATAGTACAAGATGGTGGAACACATGACCCTAGGTACCGGACAGATAAGATTGACAGCAGCTTCTCAGCCACATGTACTTACAGCGGGGGGAGGAGACAGTACATGCCATGCTGCAAAGAACTCCTCAGTCTCTTGCTTTGAGTTTCTTCTGGCTGTCTGGCATTGTAAACTGGGGATGGGAGTGGGTGGGTAGGATGGAAGGAGCTTGGGAAGAAGGGGCTTACAGCCTCAGTGTTCAGTTGTAGACTTTTATGTAATGAGCCTGACTTCACATGGAGTCTCACCCTTGGCTATGCATAGGTCCTAAGAAAGTGACCCTCCTGTGTGCTGCCGGAGTGATGAAGATGCAGTGCCTCGGCTACTCAGCAGGGAGAGGGGACCCGGGGGTCTAACATATCCTAATGCCTCTTCACCCAGACCTCCATCTGTACCATTCTGCACCTCTGCCTCACAGGTGGCTGGGGCCTTCATTTCTGTGGCTTTCTGGGACTCTGACCCAAGTGCCTTTTTTTTTTTTTTTTTGGTGTTGGTGATGGGGCTTTTCCCCCTGGAACCTTAGGTTTTTGGTTTGTCTGCTCTGGGTTTGCTTTTTCCTTTCTTTTTTTTGGATATGTTCAGTTTTCTAGCCAGTTACAGTTCTAATGTGCTTTTAAAAAAAATGAAATTACCTTCAAATAGGTGAACGAATAAAATGTGGTACATCCATACGGTGGACTAAATTCAGTGACAAAAAGAAATGGGCCATGAAAAGACCTAGAGGAACCTTAAATGCATATTGCTAAGTGAAAGAAGCCAGTCTGAAAAGGCTACCTAATGTATAATTCCAAGTACATGACATTCTGGAAAGGGCAAAACTATAGAGACAGTGAAAAAGCAGTGGTTTCCAGGGCTTTAGAGGAAGCAGGACAGGCTGAATAGGTGGAGCACGGGGCATTTTTAGGCCAGTGAAACGATTCTGTATGTTACTGTGATGGTGGACACTGACATTATACATTTCTCAAAACCCATAGAACTGTACAACACAGAGAGTGAACCCTAGTGTAAGCTATGGGCTTTAGTTAATAATAATATATCAATGTTGGTTCATCAGTTGTAGCAAATGTACCACACAAACGTAAGATGTTAATAATAGGGAAAAGGCGGCGGGGGGAGGGGGGAGGCGAGGAGAACAGCATAGGTGGGAACTTTCTGTACTTTTTGCTCACTTTGTAATCCTAAAACTGACTTAATTAAAAAAAAATTTTTTTTTTTTTAAATGAAAGACACCCCAAATTAAAATCACTGTTGGCTGCAGTTTAGATTCATGTTAAAATATCTCTGATTGCTTCTCTGAATATGGTAAATACCTTTCCCCAAAGTATCTTACCTCTCTGGATTTGATGGTTTCATGAGTATCAGGAGGAACACGTACCTCTCAGATCTCAGTGAAAAAAGTGGTGTTGACTGCAGTATATAAGTGGTGCATAAAGAGAACTTGCATTGTGCTTCCTGCCATCATGGCTGGAGCAGATGAAGGCGTAGTTCCTAGGCCTCTGTTACTCTGTAGCTGTATGTGAACTTCTGAGCCTCCCTTTGTAAACGTGCCTACAAGCGGTAATTTGGAAAGCCTGTACATGCTAAGCAGAAAGGAACGGTGGGGATAAGCCAAATTTCAGAATGAATGCTTGATAACAAATATCCAGAGATGTCAAAGCTGTCATGAGCCATAGAGGGAATTTTGCAGCTGTTTAAATACCACCATTAAACAAGAAATACAGGGTTAATGTGGTCTCTCGGAGAGGGTCAAATAACCTTGTTTAAATCTTACCTGGCATCGCAGAGGAGGGGATGTTGGGATGTTGCTCTAATTGGAAGGCTTGGTTTGAAGTGATGTTGACTCCTAATGTTTCTTTCCCTCCAAACAGTCCATCGACGACTTGAACAAATGGGCCCTGTTTCTTGTTTCTCCTTTTATACTTGAAGCAGAACACATAGCATTTGTGACAGAGAGCATTTGGGTACAAGGTGAGAATTTACAGAGACCATCTTCCTCTTCAGAGACGGTGAGTAATGCAATTTTACTTGGGTAACCCATTGCTGTTGAGTCCATTCCGACTCAGAGCAACCTTATGGTATTTGTGTACCATAGGGAAATATGTACATTTTAATCAGAATCAAGGTTGCTTTTGCTGAGTGCTCTTTCCCAGTCTTTATGGCTCCCCTCCCTCTTAGGATATTTTGGGTTGGATAAACTATATTAGTAAAATTACTTTTACCTGTTCCTTTTACTTTTTTAATATGGCTACTACCTAGAATATCGCTACTAGAAAATTTAAAATGACCTACGTGGCTCAGATTTGTGGCTCGCGTTATTATTTTTTATTGTGTTTTAGGTGAAAGTGTGTAGCTCAAGTTAGTTTCTCATACAAAAATTTATATACATATTGTTATGTGACCCTAGTTGCAGTCCCTGTAATGTGACAGCACACTTCCCCTTTTCACCTTGGATTTCCTGTGTCCATTCAACCAGCTCCTATCCCTTTCTGCCTTCTCATCTCACCTCCGGACAGGAGCTGCCCATTTAGTCTCGTGTATCTACTTGAACTAAGAAGCACACTTCATGAGTATTTTTTTATGTTTTATAGTTCAGTCTAATCTTCGTCTGAAGAGCTGGCTTTGGGAATGGTTTTAGTTCTGGGTTAATAGAGAGTCTGGGGGCCATGTCTTCTGGGGTTCCTCTAGTCTCAGTCAGACCATTAAGTCTGGTATTTTTACGTAAATTTGAGTCCTGCACCACAGTTTTCCCCTGCTCCCTTGGGGACCCTGTTTTGTTCCCTGTCAGGGTGGTCATTGGTGGTAGCCGGGCACCACATAGTCTTCTGGTCTTGGGCTGATGGAGTCTCTGGTTTATGTGGCCCATTTGTCTCTTGGACTAATATTTTCCTTGTGTCTTTGGTGTTGTTCATCCTTCTTTGCTCCAGGTGGGTTGGAACCAACTGATGCATCTTAGATGGCCGCTTACAAGCTTCTAAGACCCTAGGTGCCACTCTCCAAAGTGGGATACAGAACTTTTTTTTAATAAACTTTGTTATGCCAATTGACCTAGATGTCCCCTGAAACTATCACATTATATTTTTAATGAGCAGGACTGCTGATGTTCTCTCAGGTCATCTCATCTGTTCCTACCATTTCTTCCTTTCATACGAAGCCTGGTTTATCATAAATCAGCTGATTTCTATTGCAGCCTACTTCCTAGACCTCTCATTTTGAGTTCTGAAAACACCTCAAACTCAGTGACATGCCCAAAACTAGTCGTTCGTAGTCCTCTGCTTTAAAAAGAAAATTCCGTATTATTAATAGCCCAACCTGCTCTTCTTCCTGTTTTTCAGTAATCCAGTCGTATCAGGCAGGGTCTACCAGGGAAACAGACCTGGTAGGAGATAGATAGGTAGGTAGGTAGATGGGTAGATGTTGTTAGTTGCTGTAAAATTGGCTCTGACTCATGGCGAACTCATGTACAACAGAATGAAACGTTGCCTGGACCATCTTCATCTTCACTATCATTGGTATGCTCCACTCATTGTTGAGAGCTCACTGTGTATTTTGAGTGTCTTCCAACTGGGTGGGGGGAGGGGCTCACTTTCCAGCACTATATCTGACAATATTCTGTTGTGATTCATAAATTTTTCAATGGCTGATTATTAGAAGTAGATCACCAGGCGCTTCTTCTTACTCTGTCTTAGTCTGGAAGCCCTGCTGTAACCTGTCCACCATGGGTGACCCTGCTGGTATTTGAAATGCTCCTGGCATAGTTTCTAGCATTATAGCAACACACGAGCACCAAATATGACAAAATGACAGACAAGTTGTGGCCGTTCTGCTTTTCAGTACCATTTTCACCTAGTCGGTTTGTAGTTTCAGCTCTTGCTTGCAGTGGAGTTGTGATAACCATTCATACTGTTACTTGGTTTTCTGATACCTTCTCTTAAAAGTGCCATATCCATTGCCATTGAGTCGATTTCGACTCATAGCGACCTTATAGGACAGACTAGAACTGCCCCATAGACTTTCCAAAGAGTGCCTGGTGGATTTGAACTGCCGGCCTTTTGGTTAGCAGCCATAACTCTTAACCACTGCGCCACCAGTGTTTCTAAAAGCTCCATAGGGCATGTTATGTTGTCTCTTTACATAATAGAGAGCAGAAATTTTTGTAGCAGTCCTTTATGCTCTGTGCTCCCAAACAGAAAGGCAGCAAGGATAACTGAAGGTCAAAAATAACCTCCTCCCTTTAGTCTCATAGTTTAAAGTTCTTCACTTCTTTGTGCGTCCAGCCCTTCCTCCATTTAATTCATTACTAGAGCTTTTAAACACCTACCATGTAATTGAGGGGGCAGTGGTGGTCTGGGGTAGAATTCTGACCTTCTGTACGGAAGACCCAGGTTCAGTTCCTGGCCGGTGCACCTCACACACAATCACCACCTGTCCGTCACTGGAGGCTTGTGTGTGGCTATAATGCTGAACAGATTTCAGTGGGGCTTCCAGATTAAGACGGACTAGAAAGAAAGACCTGGAGATCTACTGCTGAAGATCAGCCAATGAAAACCCTGTGGATCACATGGTCCAATCCACAACCAATCATGGGAATGGTACAGGCTTGGGCAGCATTTCTTTGCGTTGCGCAGGGGTGCCATGAATCAGGGGCTGACTCCACAGCAGCTAACGATGACGACAACGTGCAATTAAGTTGATTTGGAAGAGGACAAACAAGAGCCAGGAAAATTAGCGAGGTCGATTATCTGACCCTGGGTAACTGACTATACCTGGTTGTTGAGGTTTCCTTTTCTCACCTGCTGCAGGATGTCAGCTTCCCACATGCTGCAGGCAGCCATTGGAAGGGCACCCTGGTAAAATGCTGTGCTCACCCATTTAATCCACTGCCTAATCAATCTGGCCTTTCTCTTGCACGTGAGCTTAAGTTGCGTAGAGCAGAAAGGTCGTTGCCTGATGTACTAAATTCTAACACCACGTCCCATGCTTCGGTCATTGAACAGATTTCTGCTTGCCATTCAAAGGAGGAAGTCACTTTGTTTAGGGCAAACCAGGGCTTCTGCAGCTTTGATCTTGGGGAGCGAGGCTTTGATTTGACTTCCCCTTTCTTTCTCTTCCCTTTTGTTTCTGTCCTGAAGCTCCGATCTGAAGTATGTCCATCTGTGTTTGCTTTCATCCTCTGGAAGGCACACACCCCTGGAAGAGGTGTCAGTGTTGCGGTCTTGCTTTGATCGGAGTGCCCGGTGTTGTTTAGAGGTGTTCGCGTGGTCTGTGGCTCGTGACCCATGTTCCTAGAAAGAGGAAATGCACTTAGGTGGGGAGACAGTTGCGAAACTTAATCAGGGAGGTGTGTGTCACGCTTTTTGCCTCTTCCTGGCCTTCCCCTTCTTTTGTTTGCCTCTGCTGCTCTCCTCCTGCAGAGCTGTGGGAGAATCTAATTATTGGCTCCTTTTACACCTAGGGCTTGCTTTTAGGCAAAGCTCCACTTCAGTGCCCACCACAGCAGGGTGCTCAATCAATGTTTTAACAACAAAATTCTGGGTTGGGTCTCCATTGAGGCCCAGTGAGCATTTCTTCCCCACCCTTTGGTTGCCAGTGAAGCAGTCAGAGCTGTGAGAACAGCGGAGCTTTTAGCCTTGTGCAGGTGGTTGAGCCGTTCCTTTTCACATTCCTCCTCAGGCTCCTCTGAAAACTCGGCCCTCTCTGGGGTCTTAGCTTAGCTTCTCATCCTTCTGAACAGACATCCTTTCCACGCTTCCCAAAGGGGTAAATCAACTAAATATCTGTCTGAACTGCAGCTTTCAACTCTTATCGTGGATTGAAGATGCCATATTTGAAAATGTAGAATTCCGCTGAAAGGTTGGTCAGGCCCAACCCTCCAGGGCAGCCCCGCTCACTCTGGCTGGGCCTGGGAGGAGGTGGGAGAAGCAGGTGGTAAACGAAGGGAAGGTGGCCAGTAGAGCTCGGAGAAAATTCTGAGATTGCTCTTCCCCCAAATATTCCAGGCCAGTGAGTGAGTTTCAACCTTTTTGTCCAAAAAGGCCTGCATTTATTGTTTATTGTAAGGAGCGTTTCTCAGCATTTTTTCTTTTTGCTATTGACACCACCAAGTAAAAAAGTTAAATTTAAATTCTAATGGGAGAAATGAAATACTAAGAAATAAGATTTTGTCAAGTAGAGCATTGGAGCTCCACACACCACTGTGATATCTAAGATTTTCTTTATCCCTCCAAGAAACAATTTCAGCCCCCTTGGGGGTGATATGGAGTCCCTGGGTGATACAAATGGCTAATGCTTTCAGCTGCTAATTAAAAGCTTGGAGGTTTGAGTCCACCCAGAGGTGCCTCAGAAGAAAGGCCTGGCAATCTATGTCCAAAAAACCAGCCATTGAAAACTTTATGGAGGGATTTCCACGTGCAGAAAAGTGAAACAGGATCCATGCTGCACAGCCTACACAAGAACAAATTCAAAATGGATTCAGGACTGAAATGGGCAATCTAAAACCATAAAATTATTAGAAAAAAAAAATACAAGGGCAACGCTATTGGGCCTGGCTTTTAACAGTCCATTATCTAATATAATAACAAAAGCACAAACAGCAAAAGTCAAAATAAATGAGACCTTATAAAAATTAAAAAGACTTTACCAAAAAAGTGAAAAGACAAGCTACCAACTGGTAGAATATCTTTGGAAACCATGTATCCAATAAGAATCTAATAACCAGAATGTATATAAAACTTGGATGACTTAACAACAAAAAGACAACCCAATCATAATATGGGCAAAGAACTTGAATAAACATTTCATCAAAGATAACATTCTGATAGCCACCAAACACATGAAGAATGCTCAACATCATTAGCCATATGACAGATGCAAGTCAAAACCACAGGAAGATACCATTTCGTTCCCACTAGGATGGCTAAGATAAAAAACAAAATAACAAATGTTGGTGAAGATGTGGGGAAATTGGAACCCTTAGCCATTCCTGGTGGTAATGCAAAATGATACAGCCATTGTGGAAAATAGTATGGCAATTCCTCAAAAAACTAAAAATAGAACTACCATATGACCCAGCAATTCCACTCCTGGGTATATACCCAAAAGTCTTGAAAGCAGAGACTCAAACAGAGACTTGTACACCAATATTCCTTGCAGCACTATTCACAGTAGCCAGAAAGTGGAAACACCCCAAGCGCCCATCAGCCGATAAGTGGGTAAACAAAATGGGGTACGCACATACCTTGGAATACTACTCAGCCAGTAGGAGAATTGAAGTCTTGCTACATGCCACAATATGGAGCTTTAATACTTTATGCTGAGTGAAATATGTCAATCACAAAAGGACAAATATTGTATGATCTCACTTATGTAAAAAGACAAGAACAAGCAAATGTACAGAGACCAAAGTTTATTAGTTCTTACCAGGGGTGGGAGGGAGTTGGACAGGGGTGGGAGGGTGTTTAATGGTGATGGAAAAATGGCATTGAATAAGGGTAGGGTTTATAGCTAATTATTATTATAGCTGTTAGTAAGTTGTACACCTGTAAAAAGTTGAATTGGCAAAAGTTGTGTGATATATTTACAGTGACCAAAAAACAAAACAAACAAAAGTAGCAGCTGAGCCTGCTTATGTGCAACCAAAAACCTCATGTAATTTGGTTCCTTGGCTTGGAGGTTTAGGGTCATGATCATGGTTTAATGAGACATTCCAGTTAATTGGCCTAATAATGTGTTTAGTGCTTCTGTTCTACCTCCTATCTCCTTGTGTGGTGCCTGGGGTCTTAAAAGCTTGCCAGAAGCCATCCAAGGCATGACAGTTGGTCTTTCTTGGCCTGGAGAAACGGAGGAAGAAGGACAGCCAGAAATAGGAAGAGGAGGTGCGATGAGTGGCCAGTTACCTCCATGAGCAACTGCCTCCTTTGCTGTGAGACCAGAAGAACCGGATGGTGCCTGGCTACCATTACTGAACATTTTTTTTTTGAATACATTTTTTTAAATTGTATTTTAGATGAATGTTTACAGAGCACATTAGTTTCTCATTAAATGGTGAATACACAGATTGTTTTGTGATATTGGTTGCCAACCCAATGACATATCAACACTCTCCCCTTCTCGTCCTTGGGTTCCCTATTACCAGCTTTCCTGTCCCCTCTTGGCTTCTTGTCCTTGCCCCAGGGCTGGTGTGCCCACTTAGTCTCTTTTAGTTTTATGGGTCTGTCTTATCTTTGGCTGAAGGGGGAACCTCAGGAGTGACTTCAGTACTGAGTTTAAAGGGTGTCAGGGTTTTTCCAGTCTCTGTCAGACCCGTAAGTCTGGTCTTTTTTTGTGTTAGAATTTTTTTGTGAGTTAGAATTTCGTTCTACATTTTTCTCCAGCTCTGTCCAGGACCTTCTGTTGTGATTCCTATCAGAGCAGTTGGTGGTGGTAGCTGGGCACCATGTGGTTGTGCTGGACTCAGTCTGGTGGAGGCTGTGGTAGTTGTGGTCCGTTAGTCCTTTGGACTAACCTTTACCTTGTATCTTTAGTTTTCTTCATTCTCCCTTGCTTCACACGGGATTGGACCAGTGAAGTGTCTTAGATGGCCACCCACGAGCTTTTAAGATCCCAGATGATACTTACCAAAGTAGGATGTAAAACATTTTTTTTATAAACTGTGCTATGCCAGTTGAGCTAGATGTTCCCCAGGACCATGGTCCCCACAGCCCTCAGCCTAGTAATTCAGTCCCTCAGGAAGTTTGGATGTATCTGTGAAGCTTCCATGACCTTGCCTTGGTCAAGTTGTGCTGGCTTCCCCAGTATTGTGTACTCTTACCCTTCACCAAAATTACCACTTACTTATTGTCTAGTTACTTTTTTTCCCTCCTCACCCCTCCCCTCTCTAAACCCTCTCTCTAAACCCATTGCCATCCAGCCAACTCTGACTCATAGCGACCCTATAGGACAGAGTAGAACCGCCCTATAGAGTTTCTGAGGAGTGCCTGGTGGATTCAAACTGCCAATCTTTTGGTTAGCAGCTGTAGCTCTTAACCACTGTGTCTGCAGGGTTTCCCTCCCATCTCTAGCAACCATAAAAGATTACTTCTTTTTTATGAGGTGTACCTTAACTTTTGAAGCCCAAGTTTCCTGGTTGAGCAGGTACCCTGCAGGCAAAGTGGCTTATCACTCTAGGTCCAGGATCTACCCAGAATTTGGCCTAGCATTTCCCCAGTATCTTGTCAATTCTTCAGTGCTTTTAAGAGGACGTGTTACATATTTTTTCATTGTTTTCAGTGGGAGTTAGTTCTACAAACCTAGCCCCACCAATATCAGAAATGATATTTAAAATTATGTATCTCTAATTATGAAATCTGGTGCAGTAGCTCCCTGAGAAGACATTTTTTGGGGGTAGGGAGATCGTTCATGGCAATTTAGAAAAAGATCACAACACTTCATGTTGCTTTTAAGGCCAGATTTGTGATAACTAGTAATAGCAGCTTTCATTAATGAAGCCTTTATTTCGTTCCAAGCTTTCTACTAGGGCCACTATATATGGCCTCCAATCCCATTAGCACAAGTCTGTAAAGTAACAGGTATTAACATTACCATTATTCCTGTTTTACAAATAAGGAAGCTGAGACTTGAGAGGTTGAACCACTTGCCTAAGGACTGACAGCACCAGGTCCTCGGACTCCGGAGGCAGGCTCTCCTTCTCCCCTGGAAAACCCTCAGAGCCACTGCAGATACCCAACGTCCCATTTTCACATTCTCCTTTTGAAACTAGAAGGCTCAAAGGATGGAGCTTTGTTTGTTCTCCTGTTCCCTGCCCCCTTGTGGTGGATATGTGAACCTACTGGGACAAGGCTAACCCATGGAGGAGGGAGGAAGCCGCAAGAGCTCTCCAGAGTCCTTGACTTGATGGGTATTCTCACATTGCAACAACATAAGAGTCACTGGGGAGGCATGTGGGCTCCAACTGCAGGGAGTATAATGTACCCAACAGAGAGGAGGAGGGCTCAGCACTTGGCACTTTTATTGTACTCCCAGGTAGCTCTGGGGCAGGTGGTCTTGGACCACACTTTGAGAAAAGCTGACCTGCAGTTTGCTAATGTGGACTTGTTCTCTCATTATTTTCTGTTACTAAAGGGCAGTTCTGTTTTTCAGACTCTGGGAATGGCCCTTCCCCCTTTATGTTCCTTGAGAAGTATTTTAGACTTTAAGAGGGCTATAGTGCTTTGTAAGCACTGCTGTCCTGGGTGCTGTAAGTCGTTAACACACGTGCTGCTAACCAAAAGGTGGGAGGTTCCAGGCCACCCAGAGGCACCTCGGAAGAAAGTCCTAGTGATCTACTGCTGAAAAAATCAGCCATTTAAAACTCTATGGAGCATGTTTCTACTGTGACACACCTAGGGTACCACCAGTTGGCATCTGATGATGGCAACTGGTTAAGCACTGTTATCAGGTGGAATTGAGAATGCCTGTGCCCAAACGACTCTGATATTAATGAAATGTAATATCTAGCAATTCATTACATTTGACTGTAATATAGTGGTGGAGATCTGAAGGGAAAAATAAAGCATCTGGTTATTTGAGAGATGAAAAAATGTCAACCTCTTTTCCTTCCTCCTCCCTCACCTGCTTTTTCTCAGGTTGTGAAGTGGTCTGACTGTTGCCTGCCATTGGCGTGCAGACCTGGGGACCCGTATCGGTTAATCGCTGAAGCAAGCGTGGACGACTTCAGCAAGCTGGGGATAGCGTTCATGGAAGATAGACTTCAGATGGGCAATGGACTGGTACCCCAAAAGATTGTTTGTAAGTAACTTTGGAAAATGTTTTCGTCATAGCAGGACATCGTAGCTTATTCAGTTAAGAACTGCCAAGTACTCCTTTCTAGCGTGGCTAAATGGCAATCCTGATTTCCGTTTTAACTCAGTCAACAGATTTAATTTTACCAGAATAGTATAATATTCATATGTGTGTCAAGTTTTTTTTGGGGGGGGGGCGAGGAGTTTTATCCCTGAATACATCTTTAGTGTTTATTAAATTTCTTAATCCAGGATTTCCCATAATTATATTGTCCAGAAGATGGCATTCAAATTCAGGACCCACGTAATATTTATTTCAGACTTAGAGTTTCTGAGGAGTGGCTGGTAGATTCGAACTGTCAGCCTTTTGATTAGCAGCGGAGCTCTTAACCACTGTGCTACCAGGGTTCCATCTAATATGGTATAACTAGTTTCTAGACTATAGTCCTGCTTAAGTGGGAAGTGTAGCCATTTTTGTTCTGAAGTTCTAAGTCGAACAACTTTTTACTTAAAATACCTGCACCACAAGTCTTTGGAACAGATCTTTTTTTCAGGAAACATACAAAATGTTCTTAAAAGCTTAAAAGCAGGTTTTCTATGTCTATGTCTTCATTCGTATCAGGAGCAAATGAGTATGACTTATCAGCTCTATAAGTTTGTGTCAATCACTTAATTTTCTGATTTGTGATGTGTGCGTGCCCACCATGTCTGACACATAGCAAGTACTCAATCAGTGTTTTTTTGAATCAATGATTGTAAACTTATATACCAGGCCTGAAAGACCCTTCTCCCCAGATGATCCGAGCAAGTGTCCCAAGAGTGTCTTTTTCCTGGAGTGTGCTTGGATAGACCCTAGATACGTGCCCTTTTCATTTTTTTTAGTTGCACCATTGTGTAAGAGATTAAAGAAGGGGAAAAAAAAAAAAAACCTCAAATCAGTTGCAGTTTCTGGTGAGACAACTCTGACTCATGGCGACCCCACATGTGTCAGGGTGGAACTATGCTCCGTAGGGTTTCCAGTGGCTGATTTTTTGGAAGATTGCCAGCCCTTTCTCCCAGGGTGCCTCTGAGGGGGCTCAAACCACCAACCTTTTGGTTAGTAGTTGGCCAGGCATGGACTAGTAACATGAAACATACCTCCAAAAATGGAGGGTGCCGAAAGACCAAAGAAGGAGGCAGGCAGCTGTAGTGGCGAAAGAGTTACAGATATCAAATGTCGCATTTTCAGATTCTCCTTTTGAAACTAGAAGGTTTAAAGGTCAAAGTTTTGTTTGTTCTCCTGTTCCCTGCTCTCTTAATGGTGGACCTGTGAACTTACTGGAACAAGGCTAACCCATGGAGGAGGGAGGAAGTAGCAAGAGCTCTCCAGAGTCCTTGACTTGATGGGTATTCTCACATTTCAGTGACATAAGAGTGACTGGGGAGGTGCAAGGGCTCCAACTCCAGAGAGTGTAATGTGCCCGACAGAGAGGAGGGCTCGGGACCCTGAAGTTCTATTGTGCTCTCAGGCCTGTCCATCACTGTGAGGTAATCTGGGAAGAAAAGAGACAACATTAACAATCCTTCCTCACCACGCCTTCTTCCATGGAACCTGAGGCAAGGGTTGCCCAGGTATAGCCACCCAGACTATCTGTCCTAGTATTGAGAGTGGCCCCCGTGGGAAACCAGATATTTTGTCAGGAACAGTTGAATACAAGAGAAACACATTTTATGGACGGGACAGTTTGATCAAACATATGGTGCAGATGATACATGCCTTTGCAGGGAACTGCTGAATTGAGACCCCAAACTGCTTGCCTGAGATATATATTCAGGTTGACATTGTCTTGTCCCTTCCCATTAACCTTTTAAGCCTGTCCATTGAAGTGCTCAATTGCCCCGCTGGCTTGAGGGTAATATAGAGCATGGAGAGTTCATTCAAGATCCAGTGGAAGCCTCTGTACCGGATAAGAGGTCCCATTATGATTTACCTTCTAGGAACACCCTGGCCTGTTGGCTCGGGAATCTGTGCCTGGGCAGGTTTTAGCCTTGGCCAGGGTCTTGTAGGCAGGTCAGCTTTTCTATGCTGTCTGGCGTTTTCTCATGACAGTGGCAGTCCATGTATGTAGGCCCAGTCTAGGGTGGTGTGTGGATCCCTGTGGGCCATCCTCTCAAGTCCAGGTAGTGGTTGGTTGCGTATCTCTTAGCTCTGGAGAAGAGGATGCTTCAGCCTCTGCAGTCAGCTGGCAAGAGTGGTCTGCTCGTTGGTTGTTTCCCCTCTCAGCATAGGGGCATTTCTGGTGGCCATCCACACAAGCAACAAAAGCTTATCAGGAACAGAAGTGATTTTAATCCAGATGTCGCATTCCCATAGGGGCTTGCCTATGTGTTAGTCCAAGTGTTGTCAGTGACCAGATCGAATGGCCAGGCTATTAGCTATATCCCACATCATAGTTTTCATGTGCTCTGCTAAAAATGGCACTAATGGCAGCAATTCCCATCAGGGCTTGGAGACAAAAGTTAACAGACGTGTACTTCTATACATCAACATTATCAGTACATATAATAGGGGTTTGTAGGGGTCCTGAAGGGACTTATCTATAGTCAGGCTTAGGCAAGAGTCTCAATGATGGTGACCTCAAACCCAAAAGTTTTCCTCATTTTGGTGCCAGGTGTTAAAGAGATCACAGTCACCCATGCAATGGTATCTAAAAATCCAAGACATACAGTTCTTTTCATTTTCTTGTTGAACTTTAATTTTAGCACACGGCATTTGATCCTCCCTGATGACAGAGGGACCTAGGCTTAATCCTCAGTTGTAATTATTTCTGAAAGCCAGAAGGTCTGGGCAAAGTTGGCGGGACTCGCAGTCATTTGTGGAGCCATGCCCCCACCACACCAAGTGCAAGCATGGGTTCAGCCCAGCTGCCTGGTAACCTGAAAAAGGGCCCTCCTATTTGAGTTTTCCCCTTACTACCGCTGCTGCGACTAGGTTGCTACTGGATTATTTTGGCAGAGGCAGGTATCAGAGAATTCCAGAGAGGGTCTCTAAGGTCTCTTCAAGGCTGCTTAACACAAGCTACCTTGAAGTGCTTCTTATTCCTTTTTTGTTCTACTGTTTTAACTCTTGCTTTGTGCTGGGTCTTACAGGGTGTTCTCAGTGCCAGGGACCTGCTTAGCCGCTCCAGCTACCTCTGGTCCCTTTGCTGTAGGGCTTTGATCAATGACTAGGGGATTGTTCCCCCACCCCTCAAATCCCCCATCCTTACAAACACGTAGGCAAACATTTCTAGCTGCTCATCCTGTTCATGGATGTGGCTGCTCAGTACGTTAGTTGTGGCCACATGTACCTGCCGCACATTCCTTTCTAACTGTAACTCGTCCTGCAGAGATCTTATGCATGCTTCAGCAGCTAGCTGGGTTTCAGTGGCCAGCTGAACAGACAGAGCAGGGGTTGTCCCATGGCTGCTTCTGCTCTCCTAGCTTCTTTTCCACAGCTATGAATGTATGTGTCTGCCCACAACCTGGCTACGCTGCTTGGCATTTTCGAGGCGTCCCTGTACTCATGAAGCGGTCTGCACACATCAGGCATATACTGGCCAGACACCCCACATGGAAGTCGCTGGCCAACCTGGGGTTTCCCTCGCAGAGGCCTCACTCCCACTCGCTATTTCCTTGGTCTTCTGGCTGGCTTGCCAGGCACAGACCAGTAACTTGAAACTTGCCCCCAAAAATAGAGGATGCCAAGAGACCAAAGAAAGAGGTGGCCAATTTCATCATGGCAGTGAAGCAGTTTATTAGGGAGGCACACATACCGAGGCAAGTCCTGGGCAGCTGTAGGACCAGAGCAGATCTCTGCACACCGCAATGGGAGGACAAAGGTTTTATAGCAGTGGTGGACAATAGTGGCTACATGCCAGGGACTTACATAAGAATGCAAACTGTAGTGAACTGGCGGAATGTATGAGGGCACTCATGTTCCGCCTCACAAATCCTGTTTACCCTTCAGTAGTCAAGCGCCTGTTTGTGCCACCCAGGGACTCTATTAAAAAGTACGGACCATAGCAGAGGATGGTTAACACCTAAGGTACTGAATCTAGGTAAGTGGGTATAGTCACCTCTCTGAATCTCACGTTCTTTACCAGTCAATAAGGGGAATGGAAGGGAAGACCTGTAGATTCTGATTTGTAGAGGAAAGATGTGGAAACTTGAGGTTTCACTTGGGGTCTTCAAGTATGTGGGAGTGGTTATGTGGTTCCAAAGGATTCTGCTGCAGAGCTGAGGGGGAAATGAGGCTGGGAGCTGGGTGGGTTGGCTGTCCTGGTGTGTAAGTCATGGTGTGCCCAAAGAGTGCAATGAAGTTGCACTGGGGCACGTGATAGATGAGAAGTGTTGAATAACTGTCTTCCTTGTTCTTGCTTTAGCGGTGCACTTGCATGAATCCACTCTGAAGGAACTTAAGGACCGGGCCTCAGATAAGCAAGCTGAGATCACGCAGCCAAACCCTGAATCCTCTGTGGAGATTAAGCCTGAGCGAGATGCTATGGCACACATTGGCAAAGATGACCCCAAGGTCCTTGGTGAAGAGGCCAAACAGGCGCGAGACAGTGCCTCTGGGAGAGAGCCTTCTGGGGAGAGTGACAGAGGAGCAGGCTCTGTTGAGCATTATCACCTCCATCTGTCTAGCTGCCATGAGTGTTTGGAACTTGAGAATAGCACCATTGAGTCAGTCAAGTTTGCATCTGCAGAGAACATTCCAGATCTTCCCTATGACTATAGTAGCAGTTTGGAGGAGAGTGTTGCTGATGAGATCTGCCCCAAGAGAGAAGGGAAGAGAGTCAACACCATGGGCAAAGCACCCAACATCCTAGTTTATGTGGGCCCAGATTCCAAGGAAGCCCTTGGCAGGTGCCAGCAGGTCCAGGCTGTTCTGGCTGACTGTGTGGACATAGACTGTTACACTGTCTATCACCTACGGGAGGAAAGTGCTCTCAGAGACCCATGGCCAGACAACTGCGTGTTGCTGGTCATTGCCACCAAGGAGTCCATTTCCGAAGTCTTGTACCGAAAGGTCATGGCCTATCTTTCTCAGGGAGGGAAGGTGCTGGGCCTGTCTTCATCCTTCACATTTGGTGGCTTCCAGGTGACAAGCAAGGGGACACCGCAGAAGACAGTCCAAAACTTGCTTTTCTCCGGGGCTGACCAGAGTGAAGTGAAGCTTAGTGTTCTGAGCAGTGGCTTCATCTATGAGGAGGGCCCTGGAGAGCAGCTCATCCCGGGCAAGCTCCAGGGCCACCTGGACAATGAGGACAAGGACAGGATGATCATACAAGTGCCTTTTGGAACACATGGAGGAGAAGCTGTTCTTTGCCAGGTACTGTGGCTGGCACTGATTTAATGGTCTTTAGGGTAAATCTTCCAGGTGTTTCTTTTTATTTAAATAATATTTCATTGTGTTTTTGGTGAAAGTTTACACATCCAATTAGGTTCCCATTTGACAATTACTACACACATTGTTCAGTGACATTTGTTGTATTTTTCAGTCTTTAATTATGTTCTGGTTGTCCTATTCCCAGTACTCTAGTTTCCCTGTCCCTTTATCTTTTCATCTTTGCATTAGAGTAATTGTTGACATTTTGGTCTCATACAGATGGTTTTTTAATGGAGCGCTATAGTCACAGAGATGGCACTGGGTTTGAGATAGTCACAGATGTTGTTGTGTGCCGTCTGGTCGATTCCAACTTATAGCGACTCTATAGGACAGGCTAGAACTGCCCCATAGGGTTTCCTAGGCTGTAATCTTTTTTTTTTTTTTTAATTGTGCTTTAAGTGAAAGTTTACAGTTCAAGTTAATTTCTCATACAAAAATCTGTACACACATTGTTATGTGACTCTAGTTGCTTTCCGTATAATGTGAGAGCACACTCCTTTCCACCCCAAATTTATTCAACCAGCTCCTCTCCCTTTTTGCCTTCTCATCTCGCCTCCGGACAGGAGCTGTCCATTTAGTCTCATGTATCTACTTGAGCTAAGAAGCACTCTCTTCCTGAGTATCATTTTATTTCTTATAGTCCAGTCTAATCTTTGTCTAAAGTGTTGGCTTTGGGAATGGTTTCAGTTCTGGGCTAACAGGGAGTCTGGGGACCATGACTTCTGGGGTCCTTCTAGTTTCATTCAGACCATTAAGTCTGGTATTTTTACTAGAATTTAAGTTCTGCATCCCACTTTCCTCCTGCTCCATCAGGGACTCTGTTGTGTTCCCTGTCAGGGCAGTCACTGGTGGTAGCCAGCTACCATCTAGTTCTTCTGGTCTCAGGCGGATGGAGTCTCTGGTGTATGTGGCCCTTTCTGTCTCTTGGGCTCATATTTTCCTTGTGCCTTTGGTGTTCTTCATTCTCCATCTGGGCTGGGACCAACTGATGCATCTTAGATGGTCTCTCACTACCTAGGCCGTAATCTTTTCAGGAGCAGATCCCCCAGGTCTTTCTCCTGCAGAGCATGCTGATAGGTGTGAACTGCTGACCTTTTGGTTAGCAGGTGAGCGCTTTAACCAGTGAACCACCAAGGCTCCTTTCTCATTGCCATTGAGTTGATTCCAACTCATAGTGATCTTAGAGAACAGAGTAGAACTAGGATTTCCAAGGCTATAGTCTTTTTTTTTTAATTGTGCTTTAGAAGAAGCTTTACAGAGCAAATTTGTTTCAAAACACATATTGTTTTGTGACATTGGTTGCCTACCCCGTGACATGTCAACACTCTCCCCTTCTTGACCTTGGGTTCCTCATTTCCATCCATCCAGTTTTTCTGTCCCCTCCTGCCTTCTTGTCCTTGCCCTGGGGCTGGTGTGCCCATTTAATCTCATACACATATATTATTGTTTGTTTTATGGGCCTGTGTGATCTTTGACTGAAGGGTGAACCTCAGGAGTGACTTCTGTACTTGAGTTAAAAGGGTGTCTGGGGGCGTGCTCTCAGGGTTTCTCTAGTCTCTGTCAGACCTAAGTCTGGTCTTTTTTTGTGACTTAAAATTTTGTTCTACATTTTTCACCAGCTCTATCCTGAACCCCCTATTGTGATCCCTGTCAGAGCAATTGGTGGTGGTAGCTGGGCATCTTCTGGCTGTGCTGGACTCAGCCTGGTGGAGGTTGTAGTTGTTGTGGTCCATCAATCATTTGGACTAATCTTTCCCTTGTGTCTTTGGTTTTCTTCATTCTCCCATGCTGCAGATGGGGTGGGACTAGGGGAGTATCTCAGATGGCCGCTCACAAGCTTTTAAGACCATACTCAGATGTAGAACATTTTCTTTATAGACTGTGTTACGCCAGTTGAGCTAGATGTCCCCCAAGATCCAGGTGTATCTTTGAAAGGGTGTAGGTTCTTTAAGATAGTATATTTAAGGATTCCAAGAGTCTGTGTGCTGGGGGTTACTTCTGACATTGGCTGGGACTTTTTACTGATGGTGAGAAGGTCTAGTTCAGGGCTTTCACATGGCCTGCATATTCTTATTAACCAAAAACCTGTGATAGAGGAAGGAGGCAGCAGGTGTTATGTTGTTGTTAGCTGTGATGTAGTCAGCTCTGGCTCATGGTGATCTTATGTACAATAGAACAAAATGTTGCCCGGTCCTGCATCATCCTCATAATCACCAGTATATTTGAGTCCATCATTGTGGCTATTTTGCCAGTCCATCTCACTGGACTCACTCACCCTCATTGGCCCTCAGCTTCACCAAACACGATGTCATCCTCTAGCAATTGATCTCTCTTCATGCTGTGTCCAAATCAGGCAAGTCAATGGTCTGTTGTAATCCGTAGGGATTTTATTTGTTCATTTTCAGACATAGATTGCCAGACCTTTCTTTCTAGCCTGTCTTAGTTTGGAAGCTCCACTGAAACCTATCCGCCATGGGTTACCCTGCTAGTGTTTGAAATACTGGTGGCATAGCTTCCAGCATTATAGCAACACAAGAGCGAACACAGTATGACAGACTGACAGACAAGCCATGGAGGAGGCATTATAATCAAATAAAATTTCTCATAAGGATTAGGCAGAAATTTCTTTTTTGTTTTGAACTTCATCGGTAATAATCTGTCTAGAATACATTGGTCTACTTCCTTGCCTCAAGGTACAGCCTGATTAACATAATCGAGCCTTTATTTAATGTAGGAAGTGGAGTGCCTCAGGGTCATGATTCTAAACATCAGTGACCATCACCTTGAAATATCGGAGTTGGTTTCCAAGAATGGACTGAGTGCTGACCAGCTGCTGAGATAGATAGGGTGTTAGTGTTAAATCTCCAAATTCCTGGTTCCTTTCTTATGCTTTGTCACTCCTAAAATCTAATGGCATCCCAAGGTGGCACAAACGGTTAAGCTTGGCTGTTGATCGAAAGGTTGGAGGTTTGAGTCCACCCAGAGGTTCTTTGAAAGAATGGCCTGGCAACCTGCTTTCAAAAAATCAGCCACTGAAAACCCTGTGGAGCACAGTTCTATTCTGACACAGGTGGGGTTGCCACGAGTCAGAGTTGACGGGACAGCAACTGGTTTGTTTTTTTAAGAACTAAGTGCTGAGAAAATTTTCAACTGAGAGAATCCTGAAGTTATTTAGATTTATGGCACATGAACACATAGATAAGAAAAAAATGGAAAGAGAGAATATGAAAGGAAAATGGTGCTTCCCTTTTCATTCTTAGAAGTTCTTTTGGCTCTTCTGCTGCCTTTTTCCCCCTTCTTCTTCTTTTTAGCATTTCTTAAATAAATGAACAGTAGCAAGAGAGGCCATTTCAAAATTCATGATCATTTATTGCAAATCTTTTAATGCCTAGAGGGCAGAAGTTTTTGTTAGAGTTAACAAACACTTGTCCTTAAGGATTTGACTATCTAATTGAGAAAATTAAGTAGACATAGATATGTGGGCACAGAATCGTTCCCAAGAATGTACCAGCGAGCATGAAGATGGTGCAGAGTCAGGCGTTTCGTTCAGTTACACGTAAGGTCGCCATAAGTCGGTGCCAACTGGAAGGCAGCTAACAACAACAGCAGTTCCCTAGATGTGGATGACACAGATTTTGTTTCATTATAAAGATCTTTTTATTGAGCTAGAGAATTGTTTACCTTTTTGTTTGTTTTCATTTTGTATGCTGTGACTCTCTCCAGCCGTGCTAGAAGCCAAGTCTCTAGAAGCCAAGTCTCTTGGGCTTTCTTATCAAACATTATTCAGAAGGGTCTAGGTGTGTGTCTTTGCTGTCCTAAAGCCCACTTACTTGTTCTTCAGAAATAGGCAACTAGAGATCTCTGACCTCAGCACCGTGGACATCAGGCCGGATGAATGTGTGCCACGCCAGCAGGTTTCCTGTAGGGCTGCAAACCCCATGAGCCAGGTTTTGGAGGCCCAATAAATGCTCCCCTTATCTTTTCCGCTGCAGATATGGTAACTATAGTAACTGCACTCTCAGAAAATCTGCTCTAAAACCGACTTCCTCAAGCGGTATTTCAGCTTTGAATAGCGCACTGACCGCCTCTGCCTGCAGACTTGTACTAGAAAATTGATTCGGCACTGTTGCCATCCATTTCTCTACGTTACATAGCCAGTCTGCCTGTCGCACCATTTCAGTCGACCCCCGTACTATCATAAAATTTGATACCACAGTGCGCTGCCCTAGGAAAAAGAGGCAATATGATGCAGCTTCAAAATCAGATTCCAGGGATTAGAATGCCATTTTTGATTTTAAATGACTTCCAGTCTCCATGTGACGGGCTTACCGCTTTCTCCTCAGGCCTGTGTCATTATTGTACCATGTGGAGATCCACCAATAAATATTATCGCAGACTGGTTAGTTTCCCCTTTCCTGTTCAGTTTCATAGTGTTCATCTTTGTGATAAACCTAGCAGTGATGTCACCAAGTAAGAGGAGGTGGAGAACTTCAGGGGCAGCACACAGCTGCAGGGTATGTGGTGGCATAGCTGCCAAGAGGCTTTGTGTTTTTTGTCCTTGCCATTGATAATAATAAAGAGAAAGGGGAAATATTTGTATACTTGCTGAGCTGATTAAGTCTTCTGGGAAAACTTAAGGCAGTTGGTTAATGCCGATCGGTGAGTATCAAATGCACAGGGGGTTTGGCACGTACTTGTCCAAATAAAGTCTGGAAAATGGATTTAACCCTGGTTTGTTTTCTTATGCAGATCAGCACATGGCAGAGGTGGCTTTGCTTTTAGAGCAGAGTTTCTCACCGTGGTGCCATTGGCATTTGGGGGCCGAGCTGTTGTGTGCATTGTAGGCATTGTCTTGTGCACCCAGCAGCATCCCTTCCCATTTGTGGCGACCAGAAATGACTCCAGGCATTGCCACATGTCCCCTGGGGGACACAGCTGCCCCCAGTTGAGAACCACTATTTTATAGCATTCTTTGATCACTAGGTTTTTTGTCCCCGTAAAGTCTTATTTTTAGAAGAAGCCAAGCTCCATTGCTACGGTAACAGCATTACAACCAGAGGATGAGACACTTGTCAGATACCTGACAACCAGGAGTGGTGTTCTGTCCCGATTCATCGATTCATCGAGGTGGCCTCTCTGGTTATCTCCATTGTAGACACACCTAGTCTCGAAACCGTGAGCCAGCAAGAAGTCATTCCCCACAGCTTCAACAGTTGTCCTTTCTCTCGGACTCCAGAGACCCGCTTGTAGGCCAGTCATTTGTTTCCTCCTCAGTGTGTTTCATGTGTGAAAATGATTTCCGTGCATCTCCCTGTGTGTACTTCTTGAATATTCCGTGTGCTCATCCAGCTCAGCTGGTGTTACGTGCTTTTGGTCCTGTGCCTCTCCCTCCCCCTCGCCCTTGGGCTCCTCCTGTTTCCACCACCTGTAAGGGTTAACCGCCTGGGACAGCCTGCTGCCCATGTGAATTAAACGTGCCTGTTGCTATGCTGGTTGTCCAGGCCGGCACTGGCTTTGTCCACGTGAGAGGCACACGCAGTTAGGGTAAGAATGTGCAGTAGGAGGCGACTTTATGTGTGACCCCGTGTGTGTCAGAGTAGAACTGTGCTCCAAAGGGTTTTCAACGGCAGATCACCATGCCTTTCTTCTGAGGTGTCTCTGGGTGGACTTGAACCTCCAACCTTTCGGTTAGCAGCCTAGTGTGTTAAGTGTTTGCACCACCCAGGGACCCCGAGCTAAATACAAGAAGTTCTAAATGTGAGGCAGGGTGCTGGGCCGGTAGGAAATGGACGCCTAAAGGAATTCTGCCTTCCACCTCCTCCCCTCTCCAGGGCTGTTCAGAGGCTTCCTTCTGACCCGCGTGTTTAGTCGTGGGTAAAGCAGCCAGCACCTTAGCTGACCACCTGGAGTTTGCGGCCCATGCTGGAGAGCGTCCTGCAAACCTTTCAGATTGGCCTCATCTTTCAATTTTTGAGCCTAATCCAGCGTGTTGGACTTGTTTAAGATTTGGGTGGGAATTGAGAGATTTTTAAGTTGCCTGAAGGTTGACACCTTGCTTTCTGTTTTCACAATGCTCCTGTAACCTCAGGGAGGGAACTCTGCATACTGTGGGCCCCTGGCAAAAACAAAGTAAAACAAACGCTCTCAGGTTGCTTTTCTGGGTACTCAATATTCTCGTACCTTCCAAGCTGTAGCACCTATTAAAATTTGATCTGAAGGGGGGTGGAAGTTCCTTCATGCCAAGACACAGACTGCTGATAGGGAAGTTGTGGCAGTGGGATATTTTAATTTCAACTGGACAACAAAGCCTTGAGCTAAATACATGAAGTTCTAAATGTTAAAATTCAGTCTGGTGAAGGAGGGTGGCGGGCAGGCCTTTCTGGTGGCCCTGAAGCCTCACTCCATTTCTTTGAACAATGGTGAATATGGCTGCTCTCCTCCTGAGTATTTCCCAGCTGTGTGTTACCTAATGGCTAGAATGGAAGTCTCAAGCATGACCCATTGTACCTCCCTGAGTTCAGTAGGGAATTTAATCAGGCTCTCAGCACAATGTTTCTAAATGTTTTGATCATATAACCAAATAGAGTGACTTACCCAAGGTCACATAACTAATTAGTGGTACAAGTCAGGACCCAAAAAGAGTTTGTAATGGTTAGTAACCAGTATTGTTGTTAGTGGCTGTTGAGTGAGCTCTGACTCATGGCGACCTTGTTGTAATAGAATGAAATGTTGCGTGGTCCTGCGCCATCTTCACGATCCTTGGTTTCCTTGAACCCAGTGTTGTGGATATTGTACCAATCCATTTCATGAAGGGTTTCCCTTGTTCTTTGCTAACCCTCTACTTTACCAGGAGCCCTGGTGGCACAGTGGTTAAGCACTCAGCTGCTAACTGAAAGGTCAGCAGTTAAAACTCACCAGCTGCTCCAAGGGAGAAAGATGTGGCAGTCTGCTTCCATAAACGTTACAGCTTGGAAACCCTGTGGAGCAGTTCAGTAGTTCTACTCTGTCCTGTAGGGTTGCTGTGAGTTGGAATTGACTCAGTGGCTGTGTGTGTGTGTGTGTGTGTCTACTTTACGAAACGTGATATCATTTTCTAGTGACGGTACCATTTCCACTGTGGCCTCTCAGCCTGATAGCTATGATTTTAATAGTCTCTTTCAAGTCTTTTTATTGCTCATTATTAGTTTCCAGGTATTCAGATTCAAAGTTTATATACGTTAATCGTAATTAGAAGGATTCCTGTTCAAATTTTCGGAGAAACTGGTAGAGAAGCTGTTTTCCTCAGTATCTGTAAGTGCTACCATTTTACAAAGTGGTATCTTTCCCCCTTAGGTGCACTTAGAACTACCTCCCAGCTCACTGGAAGTACAAACTCAAGAAGATCTTAATCTGCTCAAGTCAAGCAACTGTAGAAGATATGAAGTCCTTATAGAGATCCTGACAGCCCTTGGCCTAAGCTGTGAAATGAGACAAGTTCCTGCCTTAACCCCTCTCCACTTACTGTCAGCTGCTGAGGTGAGTGTGATCCCAGCAGGGGAGAAATCACCGCAGGGTGTCTCTTATGGAAAACCTTGGCCCTTTTTCTTAATTGTTCCATTGCGATTGATACATTTCTATTTTGACTTTGTGTTTGGAAACCATCTTAAAGACTTCCAAATATAGCTTTTTTTTTTTTTTTTTTTTTAGTGTTTGGGAAGGGGGAGAGAGGAGACTGTTGGAATTTATAGTTGGTTTAGCTGCCATCCAGTGGGCCTGAGACTCACTGCGACCCCACGTACAACGAGCGAAATGCTCTCTGGTCCTATGCCATCTCCATCATTGGTTGCGGATCAGACTGTCTCGATGCATAGGGTTTTCATTGGCTGACAGACTTCCTGGTCTGTCTTCCCCTGGAAGCTCAGCTGAAACCTGTTCAGCGTAATAGCAGCATGCAGGGGTCTCCTGACAGACAGGTGGTGGCTGTGCACTGACTGGGGATGGATCCCAGGTCTCCTGCGTGGAAGGCGAGGGTTCTACCACTGAGGCACCACTGCCTCGCTATTGGAGTTTGAAGGTGTTAAATCTTAAGGTTGTGGCACTTCATACTTTAGAGTCACTGTTTGATGTGTAAAGAAGATACTTGGAAACCAAACTTTGATCATTTGGCATAAAAACATTTGGTTTGATTTGGGCTTTTCTCAGCAAACCTTGGGACGGGAAGATCACAACTTTTGTTTTATTTGTGCTGACGACTGCCATCTTGTGGTAGAAGCAGCTCTGGATTTCAGCTCATGTCTTTCCTAGCCGTGTCTGAGAGGAAAATGCCCAAGGAGATGAGAATGTATTCAGGCATTTTCCTGACCTTTTGTCTGCATTTGATGGCGTGACTGATAACCTGGTTGTGGGCAGGTTGCCAGGTTCCCCAGGTGTGCCTTCTCTCTAATCCCCTTGCTTTGCCCAGCTGTCAATTTCTTGTTCCGTGGGGCACATTACTTTGTGGGTCTATTTCTGTTGTCTCCCTCACACAGGTAACTTTGTGAGTTTAGTCCAGGTGACTCTCAACACCAAACTCACCTGCTTGCCCTTGAAAAGAACAAATCAGACCCTGAAACCCACATTTTTAAAAGAGGAGGCATTTTCCTTTGGCTAAACTCTTGCCCTTAGCAAACTTCGGTTTCAGAGGAAAGCAGAACCGTGAGTGATGAGGGTGTGATGTGCTTGCTTAGAGAAGCCTGGTATAAACTCTGAGAACATTAAGGATTCTGATACATTATAGGGTTCTTTGAGGACTGGATGAAATAATAGATGTGAAAGTTCAGTAAATGGTATGACTTAAATGGGAGTGCAATATTATTAGGTTCCTGGGAGGTCTAATGAGTTAATGTCTATAATGTGACTAACTAGTACCTGGTTGAGGAGTCCTAGTGGTGCAGTAGTTAAGTGCTTGGCTGCTAACTAAAAGGCTGTTGGTTGGAACCCACCAGCTGCTCTGTGGGAGAAAGAGGTGGCAATCTGCTTCTGTAAAAATTCCAAATCAAACCCATTGCCATTGAGTCGATTCCGACCATAGCGACCCTATAGGACAGAGTAGAACTGCTGCATAGGGTTTCCAAGGAGTGCCTGGTGGATTTGAACTGCTGACCTTTTGGTTAGCAGCTGAGCTCTTAACCACTGTGCCACCAGGGCTCCTCCGTAAAGAGTACAGCCTTGGAAACTCTGTGGGGCAGTTCTACTCTATCTTACAGAGTCGCTCTGAGTCGGAATCGGCTAGACGGCAGTAGGTTTAGTGCGTGGTGGTGGTTGTTAATTGCCATTGAGTTGGCTCTAACTCATGATGGCCTTATATATACCAGAACAAAATGTTGCTTGATCTTGCACTGTCTTTACTATTACTGGCATGTGTTGAAGCCTGTTGTTGTGACTGTTCTGCTTTCCAACCTAGGGGATCATCTTCCAGCACTGTATTAGACAATATTCTATTGTGATTCATAGGATTTTCACTGGCTGATTTTCAGAAATAGATCACCAGGCCTTTCCTCCTAGTCCATCTTAGCCTGGTAGCTCTGTTGAAACCTGTCCACCGTGGGCGACCCTACTGGTATCTGAAATACCAGGGGCATAGCTTCCAGCATCATAGAAACACTCAAGCCACCATAATTCAACAGACTGACAGATGGATGGTGGTTGCTTTACGTACATATACAGAAGCACTCCAAACAAACTCCAGACGTAACAAACTCCTTGTCACATCATAACTCAGGAAAAGAGTAATTTTCAGAAATGTTCATTTCTCATCTGAGATCCTCCATTGGTCTTGTTGATCTTTTTGGATACCTATGCTGTGGCCTGTTTTTTTTTTTTCCTGTTCCTAATCTCTGCTTCATTCTGTTTTACTCTGGGACCCCAAGGACTGAGCAAGTATATGTGTGATTCTTGTATATGCCCTCATTTCTTAATGGCTGGTAACTCCTCATGGAAGACTTTGAATCTTCTGTAGGGTGAAATGTAAGAATTCGGGGTTTTATATTGTGTTTCCCTTGAATGGAAGTTCTCTAAAGGATTATGGTACAGATTGATGTGAAGACAGGCACCCACTGACTGATGGTCTTTCTGGAAGCAGCTGGATGACTCCTCCTGCTCTTCTCTGATGCTGAGGCTGAGACATCTCAGAGTTCCTTCCTGGCACTGTGCTGGTGCCTTGATATTTATTGATCTGGTTGACAGAGGCTGGGGATAGAATTGGCTGGTCCTTTCTATTTGGTTTTCTTTCTTGCAGCTCATCTTAATAGATCTTGTTGGCCCCCATAGAATGAAGTTGCACGGAGAGCACCGTGGCACTTGGTCATCTGCTATCTGTGTCTTCCACTTAGCTAACTCATCAGCCTTATGAGCTTTAGAGATGACAGATGCCTCCGTGTGCTCTCTGCTGCCCACATTGGTCTTTTTTTTGTTGTGTTTTAGGTGACAGTTTGCACAGCAAATTAGTTTCTCACTCGGTAGTTTGTACACAAAGTGTTCCCTGACATGGCTGTGTTCCCCTCCGTGTCAGCACTCTCTCCATTTCCGTCCGAGGTTCCCGTTTCCTTTCATCCTGCTTTTCTGTCCCCTCCTGCCTTTTCATCTTGATCTCATAGAATTGATTGTTCTAAGGCACATGTTCATCTTGGGTGTTACTGTTTATTTTATGGGCCTGTCTGTTGTTCAGTTGAAAGGTGGTCTCCAGGAGTGGCTTCAGTGCCAGGTCAGAAGACTGTCTTAGGGCCGTAGTCTTGGGGGTTCGTCCAGCCTCTGTCTGATCAATAAGTCTGGTCTTTTTTGTAAATTTGATTTTTTGTTTATGTTTTTCACCTACCCTGTCCACTGCTGCCTGCTTTCATGTGAAATACTCTGCACTGCTGGGAAGCAAAGATGTCTTGCCACAAGGTGTCGCTGGAGAGTTAGGCTGCTTGGTGTGTAGGACCCTAGAACTGTAAAGTAGTTCTGAGATTTAATTTTTTTCTTGTATCAATTTAACAGAGCATCATTTAGCAGTTTTCCATTATATTGTTGGCATTTTCTTTTGGTTACAAAGAAATTATTTAAGTGTCATAGCTAGTAATATCTTTCATTTAACATTTTAGCAGTTCTGTTCCGTCACTTGGGGTCACCATGAATCGGAACTGACTCAACGGCAACTAACAACAATAACAGCAGGCACTATTATGGTGTCCCTGAGTTGTGCAAATGGCCCATGTGCTTGGCTGCTAACCAAAAGGTTGGAAGTTCGAGTCCATCCAGAGGTACCTTGAAAGAAAGGCTTGGCAATGTGCTACTGAAAAATCAGCCATTGGAAACACTATGGAGCACAGTTCTCCTCTGACACTTATGAGGTTGCCATGAGTCAGAATCGACTTGATGGCAACTATCGTAGGCACTCTTATAGTATGGAGTATGACAGAACAGAATAAATATACTGGTTACCCGAATCGTTTTACTGCATACCAGCTGTGTTTTCAAAGTTTGATCGTCTGACTCTTGCTCTTTATAGTGCACAGCACAGAAGATTTATGAAGCACCTATGTGCTTCCTTGTTGCTATAGTATGGATGGAAAAAATAGCTCGGTGATCTGCAGTGATTCTGGGTGGCGGGATTAGGGGGATTTTTATCATCTTTAAAACTTTCTCTGTATTTTCCAAAATTTCTATAATGAATGTATGTTACTTTTGTAATGAAAAAAACCCTCAAAGAATAGTCATACCCTTAGCATGAGGTAGCAATGTGTTCTGAGACCTTCACTGATACCCAGACACATAGCATTTGATTCCTGCTCTCAAAGCCAGTCCCGCCTGACTGCGTAACGACGACAAGAGCATTGAGAGGCTCTGCTGAGATGCAGCTCTGGGTGGCCGAGCTGGGCTTTCTCTTTGACCAAGGCCTACACCCTCAATCTAACGTGCCTCAGCAAAATTGTCATCGCCGTTTGCTGCCACCAAGTCGGTCCCCGACTCATGGCAACCCCATGTACAACGAACAAAATGCTACTCGGTCCTGCACCATCCCCATGATTGGTTATGGTCAGACTGTGTGACCCATGGGTTTTCATTGGCTGATTTTCAGAAGTAGGTCACCAGGCTTTTCTTCCTAGTCTTAGTCTAGGAGCTCTGTTGAAACCTGTTCAGCTTCATAGCAACACACAAGCCTCCACTGACAGGCGATGGCTGCATATGAGTGCATTGGCTGGCAATCGAACCCAGGTCTCCAGCATGGAAGGTGAGAATTCTACCACTGAACCACCAAACATCAAATACATGCACACACACATGTCCATAGAAAAATGACTGGAAGGACATACAGAGTATATAAGGTAGATCCTGGGTGGTGTGATTAGTCTGGGTGGCGATTTTAATCATCTTTTTAAACTTTTTCTGTATTGTCCAAGTTTTCTGTAATAAACATATATTACTTTTATAATGAAAAAAACCACTTGTTAAAACAAACAAATGACTGTATGTCATTGGCCTTTGAGTGCGTCCCATACGTGGTCCAAACTGAAATACCTAGGATAGGCAAATATATAGAGACCAAATTTATTAGTGGTTACCAAGGCTGGGAGGGAGGGGGAAGAGGGACTTATTGCTTAGGGGACATGGAACTTCTGTTCAGGGTGATGGAAAATTTGGAAATGGATAGTGGTGTGACGCCTGCACAACGTGATGAACGTAGTTAATGTCATTGGATTGTACGTGTAAAAAATGTTAAAATGGTAAAGTTTTGTTATATACATACTTAAAAAAAAATACTTAGCACAGTTAAAAGAAAAAAGAAGGTAAGCAAGGAACTCCTGTAAATATCGATACTTTAATATTTGACATCTATATTAATACTCAAAGAGGTGGAGCTTTGTTAGTAAATTACTTGACTGTGGTAATGACTTTGTACAGCTACAACTATTAGGTTTAATTATAAGCCCTCAAGTTAGTGTAGGCCCACTCAGTGACTCAACTCTCCATTTGCTCCCGTGGGTGAGAGGTGCTGTTGGTATTATTTCAAAGTTCTTATGCCCCCTCCCTGACATGGTGGTTCTGGTTTTTTGACAGGACCCTTTGATCTATTTCTTAAAGAAGACCACATCCATGCTGACATCTACACAGTAAAACCCAGTAGCTGTCAAATTGACTCGGATTTCCTGTGTGCAGAGTAGAACTGTGCTGCGTAGGATTTTCAGTGGCTGATTTTTTAGAAGAAGATCTCCAGGCGTTTCTTCTGAGGTGCCTCTGGGTGGACTCCAGCCTTCAAACTTTTGGTTAGCAGCTGAGTGTGTTAACTGTTAGCACCACCCAGGGACATGTATACGCTGAACTCTTCCCGAAGCATGCTTTCCTTGGTCATAGTGCTTCTTTTCTGGAGGTGTTGGTAGGAGTGAGAGATTATGATAAACTCCCTAGCTGACTGCAGCGTTTTGTGGAGCGACTTGGCGGTCAGTCAGGCCAGTCTTCTGCCATTGGTGACAGGAAGCTAGCAGGAGCACACCTTTACTGTGGGGGAATGTGAGTGTGTTTGTGAGAGACACTGATTTGATAGAAAGTGCACAGTTCTTTCCCTTGCAGAACTTTAAGTCCAATAAAGAAACTGTTTTATTTCCATTTCTCTGCGTTCCATTTCCATGTTTATTTCTGCCAAAAAAAGTCTCAGAAAGGAAGAGGAAATGTCCGTGAGGAGTTTGTGCTTAGAGGGGCGGCTGGTTGTTTTGGAGGGGCCAGGGCTAGCAACCCGTGCACACGGGCAGAGCCGGCAGCACCCCCCACCCCGCCATCCCCAATTCCCAGCCATTCACCCTGCAGAGCTGGGTGCCCTTAGGCCCCTTGCGAAACCCCTGTCCAGCCAGAAGGAGAAGATGGGGCTTTGCATAACAGTCATGCAAATGATTAACAGGCTGGGCTGCTAACCGAAAGGTTGGTGGTTCAAGTCCAGCCAGAAATGCCTTGGAAGAAAGGCCTGGCAATCTACTTCCAAAAACCAGCAATTGAAAAAGCTGTGGAGCACAGTTCTCCTCTGACACGCATGGTGTCGCTGTGAGTTGGAGCCGACTAGATGGCAACTGTTTTTTTTATTTTTTTTACTGGTTTTTCAGAAAGATTGGTGGCCCTGGCTCCGGAGCTGAGGATGTCTGGCAGTGATCTCTTACACAAGGACATAGCCACTCAAGATCTGCGGAGCATGAGAGTTTTTGCAAAACTACCAAGCTTGGGATTCTTTTAGGTGTTCATTGCGGCTGATAGCTAATTAAGTGTCTGCAACCTGAGTAATGGAGGCAGGCTGGACGTTGGCAGGAGTCATGGGAGGGGGCATATCGTGTTACTTTGCCTTGGGATCAAGATATAACTGTAACAAGAAGTGACACCTGGATTTGTTATTAAAGTAACTAGGTAAAAATCAGCATGTTTTGTGTTTCTATATGTATTTAATTTTGGTGGCATGGGAGTTGTGGGATGGATAAATATACTATGCTTAAAGATAACTAGTTATAACATTTCATTTTGATTCAACTCAAAGTTATTGCTGTGAATTTTTTTTTTTCCTGCCCTAAAGACAGGTATTGTTGGTTAGTATAGTTTTGATATTTGCAAACGTTATCAAAAAACTCCTTGTAGAGTCCTTTGGACCCAGGGAATTACTTTTTGATGTTGGTTTCTTTTATGAAGGAATTTAGGCTAAGTCATACCACATGGTTCTTGTTCCTTTTGTAACTAACCACTTCATTTAGCAAGCATTTGAGTGCCTACTAAGTGTAGGACACTGCAAAGGTTTCTGGGAAGCAACAGATAATTTCTCATATTGTAGCATGCTTTCTGCTTTCACATACATCATGATCTTATTTGGGATTTTTTTCACAGTGGCCCTGTAGGGTGGACAGGAAGGGGGCCTTACCCCTCTGAAGAAATGGGTCTTACCCCTCTGAAAAGGAAACTGGTTTATGGAACACTGAAGAGGCTCGTGTATTTTCTAATGACTTAATTAGAACTCTCCAATTTAAAAAAAAAACAACAAACTTTGCTTGCCATTTTTTTTTTTTGCATCGTTTTTGGCATGGTACCCCTCCCCTTCCCCACTTTTAATCCTAGGCCCCAAATCTTGAATGTACAGTGAGAGAGGAACTTTTTTTTATTGTGCTTTAGAGAGGGAAACTTTTAACATGACTCTGAAACACAGTTTAAAAAATAATTTTGGGGAATCCAAATAGGAGAGAAACTCAGAATTCCAGGTGCACCCTGAATAGCATTTGACATGTGGCTGACGTGGTGTCGTGACAGGGATTTTACAACACAGCACCAGCTACAGAGCAGCTGGCAGATTAAAGCAAACATTTAAAAGCTTTTATAGCTATGAATGTTTTTAACGGGTCTTTCATATACCTCTTTCTCTCCTTTCTTTCTTTGCCCTTGACCTAAACTGGAAACTTTTTGTTCATTTCAACTGACTTCCTGTTACCAAACATAATACCCATGGCAAAGGGGATGTGATGAGCTTCGGCATTGAAATGGGGTGTTTTTCTTAGCTCCCTTTATTTTATTTTGGAGGGAGGCTTTTCAGCTACTGCATGGACTGTACTTTTGAGTCGTGTTTCCACAAGAATGTTTTAGAGCCACTCGTATGGAGTAAACACTTCTAGTTTAAAATCAAGATAGCAACAGAGGATATGCTGGTAGGAAATACAGACAAGCACAACTTTTGATGTTTTTTCATTTCTGGTTACTTTTGTAAGGAGCCCTGGTGGCGTAGCAGTTAAGTGCGTGGCTGCTAACCAAAAGGTTGGCCGTGCAGATCCACCCGCCGCTCTTCAGAGACAGAGGTGGCAGCCTGCTTCCATAAAGCTTGCAGCCTTGGAAACCCTCTGGGGGCAGTTCTACGGTGTCCTGTAGGGTCGCCAGGAGGGGGGATCGACTCATCAGCAACCAGTGCAGTTACGTTTGTGATCATTTTGGTTTTCCCTGTGTTGCAGCTTTCACTGTCTGATCTTAGGTCTCTAAGTTAGAGGGAACAACTTTCTCAGAAGTCTTCTTCTTGGGGCTGGTGCCCTATCCAGGAAAGGAGGTTTTATTTCGTCGGACTGTTTATATCTATCGCGTACGCAGTTGCAAATTTGTGGATGGGAAACAGGCTCTTTTGGAGGAAAAAAACCCTCCAAGACCAAATGCTTTTTGTCTTCTACACCAGCTCCTTAATAGCTGCCATGTGTGAGCGGTAAGGGATTATGGCCGAACCTCCTGGGGAACTCGACTGAAGCTGTCTTTAGGAAGTCTTGGAACGTTCTTAAGAGCAGATTTTTGTCTCCCAAGTCCAAAAACTACATCGTAGGGAATAAGTCCTCACTGGTCCTGGGTTGAAGGGTGTATCAAGGGCCCCCGTGACAGGTAGGAGCCGCGGGCCTCCTGACTGTGGAGCTTGTGGAGTCAGCGTGGGAACGCCGGGACCTCAGGCCTGAAGACCGGTTGATAAATGTTACGTTTCAGTTTTGGGGATGTGAATTACAGTTGGGGAAAACACTTTGTTTCAGTGCGTGTTGCTTTCCGAATTCTGCTGTCTTGGAAATAGGTCGATAGTGCTTGGGGTGGGATTTCAAGACTGACAGGCAATTTGTGGGCCCGAATGGTGTTTAATCCTCCGTTTCCCTTGGCTGAGTGAAAAGGGTAAGACCACGCGGGGCCCTAGGATAGTGCTGTTCCTGGGCTGGATCTCTGCAGGGAAACCGGGACACTACAAGTCAGAGATTCGCTTGGCTTCCTCGGGAAAGCAGGCCTCGCGTAGCTGGAAAACTCTGCCAAAGTTGCCTTCTCTTGGAGATAAGAAAAGAATGTTAATCACCTTCTCAGTTTTGCTGTTGTGTTGGCTCACCGTAGCTTTCTGGGAGTGAAAGTACCTGTCCAGGTACTGCTCTGCTAAGTTTGGCCACACGCGGCCTTCTAGCCTTGTTGCAGGCACTCTACATGTCTAATGCAATCCTACATAATCACTCGCTTCTGTTGTGTTTTTCTTCCTTAAAATGTTTTCAGACTTTGGTTTAACAACACCATCAGTGGAAGAAATATTGGCATTAAAGACCATAATTTAGATTCTAAAATAAAAATTCTAAATCTCAAACCCCATTTGATCAATTGAGGAGTTTGACTTTAAATGAAAACAACTCAGAGTCTTCGAATCTTGGTTTTAATCTGTATTTTTTGGTTGTACTTGAGTCTTTTCCATTTCAACCATAGGCTGGAGTGTATGGATTTTTTTTTTTTTTATATTCCTGTGTCTGCTTTAGCCAAAACTATAGGAAAACGTTGTAAGATTGCCTAAATAACTTGCCTTGGTGGAGAGGTCGTTTTCCCATTTACCCCTGAGGATGAGAGAAGAGTTAGGTAAGAATCTCTGGAGATGTCTCCTATTTTCCTGTTGACACCTGGAGATTTACAACGTAGTTTTGTTATGTGGGTACATGTTTCTCTTTTAAGCCTCTTTGTATGTTTGAGTGTTGGGAGTTAGGGGTATTAGGTGGAGAGAAGGGTTGCTTCAGCACTATGATTTTGTACTTCTAAGACTGAAGTTCAAGTTCTCAGTGGGGCCTCTGTGAAGGTGGAGGGCATTGACCATGGATTCTGAAGAGACGCTTTGATGGCTGTCATCAGTATCATAAGCCATGAGTTTTTCCTCAGCACTACATTGTAAAAACGTTTAGTTGCAACCTGCTTGCCTCTTGCAGGCAGATTAAAAGTTTGAAAAAGTAAAATTAATAATGACCATTCTTTTAAGAAAATGCGTCAAGTTTCGCTTTTCTATGCCATACGGAAGCAAGGTGTTTTCTTCTCACTGAGCAAAAATGAATTCTTCGCACGATAGTTCCTGGAAGGTAATTAATTGCGTGATGGTACCACTAACCCACCTCCCACTTTAATCTGTACTTAGCGCATAAGGAAGTATATCTTTTAAAGGAAACAGCAAACAGTGCTTTCGTAAATTAAGGAAGAGTGATTAATTTTATCCAGAGTCTGCCGAGAATCACTCAGAATCACCTAGGTGTTATTACTCTCCGTGTAACTTTGCACAGACGACCTTGGATACACACGATGAGTTAAGATTTCCTGCAGCTTTTTAGTCCATCAAATGCTTTAAAGCTCAAAGGCCTTTAATTTTGAAGCGTCGCTCCTTTGCGTGAATTTTCCTTCTGTGATGATGGGATATGGTGTGGTGTCTCAGATTGGCCAAATAAATTTTTCAGAGTAGATGCCTTTTAAAGGATACATTGTAATCACATTCTCATGACCAAATCCTTCTCTATTCTGTCTCGGGGAGGGTAGAAGAGATGACCTTTATCATCTTCTCCAGGACCCTGCGGTATTTATGTTGCTCCTGGCAAAGCAATTATACTAAAAAAATCTTTTTAATGTACCCCTTTCTTAAAATCTGCGATTATTACTGTTTTCATCTTTATACTGGAATAATTTGAAATCATTGATACCTCTCCATACTTAATTTAAGCACAATGAAAGAAAGTGAAATTTCTGCTTTATTTTATTTACTTAAGGCTCTTTCTCAAACTTAATTTTACTTTTGATTTAAGAATTATCAATATAAAATACAGCAGCCTCAAATGTACAAACATGCCGTGGTTTTGAAAGTTTGTGTGCTAAATTGGCTACTTAAAAACTCGGATCTCATTATTTATGACGGTTGGGTTTTCTTACCAGCCCACAAATATTCTCTGGCTTCATAATGCAATTAAAGCATAAAATCTTTCATTTAGAGCTCAGCCGCCATCTTCTGGTACTGTGTCTCTGTCAGATTCTCTCTTGGCGGATCATGAACGCGGGGAAACGCGTTGAGAATCTCTTTGTGCTTCTCCAGTGTACCGCTCAGAATTAAACAGCTATATTTCAGATGTACCTCAAAAAACAGTCATGTGGGATACTTAGTAATACTGTGGTATGTATATGTACCTATGGGGAATTAGTGAATTTCCGTTGGTAGGTTAATACTTTCCTTACAGTTAAGGAAACCTTTTTTTTTTTTCCCTGCTTTCGAAGTAACTGTTGAACTATACATGACTCAAAGAAAACGTTTTGTAGAAAATTTCAAATATACAAAAGTAAACAAAATAATGCAGTTAACCTTTATGTATCCTCACTCTGCTTCAATTACTGATTAGGGGCAGTTGTATTTCATCTGTTCCTCCCTTCTCCTCCTCCTATATCATTTTGAAGGACACTCAAGATAATTGTATCAGATCTCTCATCTGTAAATATTTTAGTATGTTTCTCTAAATGATAAGAACTCTTCAAAAAACATCACCACGATGCCCCATCACACCTAAAAGAAAACAATTCCTTTGTATAATCTCTTATCCAGTCTGTGTTCCAGCTTCCCATTAGATACACGTAAAGATGGTCAGTATCATCTATCCATTATGTATAAGCCCTGGTGGCGCAGTGGTTAAGGGCTTCACTGCTAACAAAAGGTTGGCAGTTCAGATCCACCAGCCACTCCTCGGAAACCCTGTGGGGCAGTTCCATTCAGTCCTATAGGTTCACTGTGAGTTGGAATCGACTCAATGGCCCTGGGTTTGGTTTGGGTTATTTTCTTTCTTTTCTTTTTTTTAAAGAATAAGTAGCTTGATCCGATTATAAGACAGATACAATTTTAACTTTTTTGGGGAAACACCTGGAAAGGTGATTTCGATGTCTCCTTTCAATGGCATATTTTAGCCCCTTTATAAGACCATTCTGAAAACAGCAGCAAATAACCAGTTGTAATAACATGTAAAACAACTCTGCACATTGCAGTTGAATTACCGGGGCTGTGTTCTGACTCTCGCCCTTCCAGAGCTAAATGTGAATTCCTCGCCCTCTCCTTTCTGCATACTAAGTCCTGGGCTTCTTTAGCAGGGACGGTATTGATTTTTGCTCCCTGTGCTTTCAGTTTGGGTTGATGTTTAACCCTTGACCCATCCTCTTTCTTATAATAAACAGTTTGTTGATGAGAGCAGCTGCCCAGCAGATTGTTTCCAGATTGTTCTCTCATAGCCGAGGACAGAGTGCACCTTACGTAGAAGTTTGCTTGAAGCTCATGGCTTCTGCTTCTCATGGTTCTCTGCCTTTGATGCTGACTCTCAGCCTCAGAGCATTTTTCTATTTATATCTAGTGAAATGGTGTGAATCTGTGGCGCTAGAAATCAGGCTTCACTGACAATTTTGAATATTTTATTTTATTCTCCAAGTGAATGGCAGCAAGATTTTCTAGAACTTTCTGCCACATGGAGCAATTCCTTAATATTACAGCAAGAATTCCTAGCATTCAGTATGTAGAAATTCACATACCTACTGGTACTGTGTAGGGAAGTGGACAGATGCCTTAGACAGAAAGTGGACAGAATCCTTGTCTTTGAATGTTAAAGATTTTCTGCACAATTAAGGAATAAGGTAACTTTCATACTGAGGTAAGCATTACTATCTTGTGACTCAGACCCTTTTAAAAATAGATTTCCTTTATTATTTTTTTTTTTTCTACTTAAGAAAGATACCAGTACCAGGTCCTGTCGAGTCGACTTGGACTTCTGGTGACCCCGTGTGTGTCAGAGTAGAACTGTACTTCATAGGGTTTTCAATGGCTTATTTTTTGGAAGTAGATCGCCAGGCCTTTTTTCCAGGGCACTATCGGGTGGACTTGAACTGCCAGCCTTTTAGTTAATAGCTGAGTGTGTTAACTGTCTGTACCACTGAGGGACTCCTAAGAAAGATAAACCAAAAAAAAAAAAAAAAAAAAACCATTGCTATCGAGTTGACTCCAACTGGTGGGTACCTTATAGGACAGAGTAGAACTGCCCCATAGGGTTTCTAAGGAGTGGCAGCTGGATTCGAATTGCTGACCTTTTGATTAGCAGCCGAGTACTTAACCACTGTGCCACCAGGGCTCCCTATGAAAGATAGTATTCCTTTTTTTTTTTTTGCAAGAGATAGGTACCTAATGACTTGGTAATATACGTGAATCAAAGCCACACCTAAGTTTGGGTTTTTGGCTGCTTTTCCCATCGTCCCCGCCCTCACCCAGGTGTTACCTAGAACACCCTGACTCCCTGTAGCCGCCTTCCTTAAGAATGGAAGGTCAGAGCCTTTAGCATCAGAGCCAACACTTTTTACTAACTGGCCACCAGGGGCTGCTGTTGGAATGGTGAGGCTGAGCTCACCTCCCTGGAGGCACGTTTACTTTGTCTACAACCAGTAAATTTTGTTGAGCTACCAATCCGGGTTTCAAAACTCAGGCCTCACCAAGCAGCCCTCAGTCACCAAGCATGCTTACAGCTATATCCCTTCCCGCCAGCTATTACGTGGAGCCTGGACACGATTCAAGACCGAAGATTAAGACTTGTGTGTTTTTCATTCACTGCCAATAAACTGTTATTAATACACTGATTCCACATACACGGAAACGCTTCATGAAACGCACTGGGGCTTGTTCTCGGTGAAAGTACGTCCAGCGTTTGGACTGCTCAGGGTCCAGGCCCACAGGAACGGCTCCACGATCGTGGAGATCTTTGGATTTTCAGGGAGGCGTCCTTGGCCTTAGCAACGCAGCCAAATGTAAACACCACAAGGGGTCGTTCAGATCCAGCTAAGATACAGAACGCTAAAAGGTGTTCTTCGTTGTTGCTTTGTTTTGGGGTTTTATAAGGGCCGCATCTTTGATGAAGTTGGCAGTGGATACCGGTGGTGGTCGCACAACATGATTGAAGTCATTGGTCTCACTGAATTGGACACGGGAAAAATGTCGAACTGGCAAATGTGTTATCTGTATTTTTGCCACAATAAAAAATACATGCAGCGAATCCCTTTGTCTCGCTCCAACTTTTTATTCTGGAAAAAGAGAAACCCAGGGGAAGGTGAAAGAAGAGCATACAAATCCCAGGTAACCTTCACCTGGAATCCCCACTGGTTACCAGTTGGCACCATTTTCTTGATAAAGAGGGTTTTTTGGTAAGATGCAAATGTTACAGCCCTGAATTAAAACACAGAGGACGGAATTATGGTGGTTATTGAGGAAGACTCTAAGGCTTTGGCATGGTGCTTCTAGGAGTTGGCAGGAGAGTGACAATAGTTTCCACTTGGCCCTCACTTTTTTGTCTTGTTGAAGTAAACCAGTAGCCTGCTGGTTTGTATCAGGTCTGGGTGGTGCACCAGCAACCTACTGGGGATAGATGGATCCTATCTTCACGTGAACCAGCACGTATCAAGCACGTGTGTGTAAGTTTCTTACAATAATAAGGGAGGGGAGGAGGGGGAAGAGGGGAATCTTGGTTTAGTTGAGTTTCTGTTTATGCGGTTGGAAAATGTGGCAGTGGGTGTTGGTGATGGTTGCCCAACATGATGGATGTAATTGGTTTCATTGAATTGTACAAGTGATAAATGTTGAATTAGCAAATGTTGCATTACCTGTATTTTTACAACAACAACAACAATAATAATAAAATGAAAACCAAGTTCCATTTGGTACAATAAAACATGTCTACATTGATAAAATATAGTCGTATATTTTAGAAGTCTTAAACTCTAGAACATAAAAATAATCTTATAACCAGATGCAGTGAGGACTGGTTGATCTTTTATGCCCAGCAAGGGCTTCTACCCCCCTGATGGAGGAAAATTCCACCCCAATTAAAGACCATGCCTTGGGATATGGGATTTAAGATTTTCCTTTCAATTTCCTAACTCAAGTGTTGTGACTTGAAATCTTAGATCTGGTCACTTCCATAGTAACTTTTTTGGTAAACTTTAAGTACTGTACAAGTGCTTTGTTGTATTATTTATGTGAATATCTTTCTGCTCATTAAATGGTAATACAAGATTTGAAGGCAAGGACCATATGTTGTTAATCTTTGTATCCCTTTTCCAGTATTTTGCCTGTAGCAGGCATTTAGTAAAGTGAGCTTTGTTTGAACACTTAAAAATCATTTTGACTTTTCCCAATAATATGCTGTGAAATGCCTCCTTGCTCCCGTGGCCACTGAGAGCCTCGTCTGCGTAGACCTGCGGCCTTGGGGACAGGCCAACAGTCCACAGCCCACCCACCTCGGATGGCTGCCCCGTCCAGTCTGGTTCTCTGTCACCCCTTACTCAGGTGTCATGAGATTTTGTAAACAGTCTGTTAAACATCTTAAAAGAATCAACTGTTGATGGGCCTGAGGAAAACTGACAAGTTGGAGTTGTAGGAGAAAGTTGCAGCAGTTCTGTATGTTGTTAAAGATGCCTTCCAGTGGAGAAACGATACCACACAAACCGGTCAGTCAGCTGCTCCTTCTCTTAGACGGAGTAGGACTTTGTGAACCATGGCTTCTTTGTCTGCATTCATGCTTATGTTTAGGTCTGCCCCCTGCCTCGTACATGTAGGACAGTGTCGTCCTCGCTCCCTTCTTTACACCTGGCCCCTCTCCCCCTACCGCCTGTGTGGTTGCCCAGGATTCTCTGAGTTTTCCAGAGTGTTTTGGGGACAGCCAGTTGAACAAACGAACCTTTGCTAAAATCAGAGGGTTTGAGGAGAAAGGACTCGGCCTTCTTGCTGATGCCCACCTTGTAGTTCTCCCTTTTCAGGAATGTTGGAATCCCAGAGACTGCTATGACTTACACTGAGAATTAAACATTTGAGACTAGGAGAATCTTGAATGCTGAAGCTAAAACGAATGTTCCAGTTTCCTCATTTTAAGAGCGAAGAAACTGAGGCCAGAAGCAGGGCTCTGACTGGCACAGCCTCACAGCTGGTTGGCAGCTGTGTTGTTGAGCTGATTCCAAGCTCAGGTCTCCTGCCTTTGTGAGTAGCACCCTAGAGAGGTCAAGGCGAGGCTGATAGATGATGGGCAGATAATTTAAGACAATATGCGATACACCTAAGGTCAGACCATGCCTCGGGCTCCGGTTCTACTGCTTAGCATCATGGAGGAAAAGGAGATGTGATGTACTTATCTGTGCCTGTGTGCGCGCACATCCGTGTGTGTGCGCGTGCACACATGGGTGTGTGTTCATTTGCAAATGTGCACATGCATGTGTGCACACATGTATATGTGTCTATGTGTGCGTGCACATGTGTATGTGTGCATGCATGCATGTTTGTGTGCATGGGTGTATATTTCTGCATGCACATGTGCACTGTAGATGTGTGCGCGTGCTGTGCATGTGTATATGTGTGCATGCACGTGTGTATATGTGTGCATGCACATGTGCACATGTATGTGAATGCATATGTATATGTGCGTGCACATGTGTATGTGTGCAAGCACATGTGTATGTGTGCAAGCACATGTGCATGTGTATATGTGTGTGCACATGTGTATATGCATGTGTGTACATGTGTATATGTGTGCATGAATGTGTGCATGTGTGTATATGTGATGCACGGTGCACGTGTGTGTATGTGTGCATTACATGTGTGCATGTGTGTGGTGTGTATATTTGTGTGTTAGCCGGGATGTGCCACCTGGAGGAGAGTAGGGCAGGCTGCTCCACAGACATCCCCCTCCCAGGACCCCGGGCTCACTACTGAGAGTTTTCTTGGCTTTCCACCCCCACACTCCTTACTCTGTCAGAAGCCTGTTTGTGTTGGATTCAGAAAAATGGCAGGGCATTTTACATAGGCAGGCTTAATGAAGGCCCCCGAGACGTCTACGGATGTTGAGCCCAAACCCAGGAGCCCTGTCGGAGGAGGCTAGCGCCTCTTGTTGTCAAAGCGGCAGTTGGGTCCGGACCTGTAAAGCCTCCCCTCTCTTTCAGGGCAGTCACATAGCTTTCTCTTTGGTCTCTGCACTTGCAGAATAGATTTCACCTCTAAAATGAGCCTATTTGGCCCAGTGGAGGTGTGATGCCCATAAAACCAACCTTGTTAGAAATGACTTATTCATTACCTCTGTTTTACTGTTTTGCTCGAGCCTTTTGTGGTCTTCACTAGTTGGCAGGTAACAAAAAAAGGCAGTAAATCCTTGGCCCTTCAGAGTGTGAGCCTGAGGTATACCTTTACATAGTAAAGGGAATACAGTTTAACAGGCATTTATTGAGTGCCTACTGTGTCCCAGGCTTCGGGGATCTAGAAACGCCTGTGACAAGTTCAGCCTGGAGGAACGTGCGTTCTCATGATTTAGGTATCTGATTGCATATATATGACCTCCCATGCAGTAATGGAGTTGCAGAATTAGCATGTCAGGTTTGGCCGAGTCACTTACGAAGCATCAGGATATGGAGAAATTCACGATGTTGCTGGGACCCATGTGGGAGCTGAGCTGCGGGGCTGTTGAAGAGTGGGTGTCAGTAACAGGCTAGTTCCCCTGGCAGCACTGATTGGCTTTGGAGTTCTCTCTCAGCAGGTGTGTGGACCACACTCTAGTTTCACCTGGTCCCTGGCCTGTGCCCTTGTCTGGGCTCTGTTGCCCTTTAGTGCTGGTTGTTTTTGGCTACTAGGTGGCTCTGTCAGGAGGTTGGTGAGCAGAGTCGGGAGAGGTCGTGGTATTGCTCTCTGCCCTTCTCTCCCCAGTGGCTGCATTCTCAGCTTATAATCCCTTTTAGCGGCCTCTCTCCCCGGCCACGTGCTCTGTCCCTTTTGCCTTCAGCCTATTGCTGGTCCCAGGTGTGTCAGCATTCAATGCTCTTTGATTCTCTTAACTCTGATCAGTTAACCAGTTGCCACCCAGTCCATTCCAACTCATGGCTACCCCATGGGTGTCAGAGTACAACTGTGCTCCATGGGGCTTTCAGGGACTGATTTTTCAGGCCTTTCTCCTGGGGTACCTCTGGGTGGACTCGAACTGCCAACCTTTTGGTTAGCAGCCAAACGTGTTAACCATTTTCACCACCCAGGGGCTCCTGACTCTCGTTTGGTTGGACCTTTCTGAATATGCTACCTCTTCCCTGCTGAAACCTGATCGTGGTGGGGTCATCAGCAACTCGCTTAAATGATTTAAAAAAACTTTGTTTCTTTGTGAAAATGTTTTCTTATAGGCTTGCCTAAGAAGACACAGAGGCGCCTTGGTGGCACAATGGTTAAGCACTCGGCTACTAACTGAAAAGTCAGGGGTTCGAACCCACCAGCTGCTCCACAGAGAAAAGACCTGGTGACCTGCTCCTATAAAGATGTCAGCCTAGGAAAGCCTAGAGGCTAGTTCTGCTCTGTCATGTAGGGTCACCCACTGTGAGTGGAAATCAAGTGGACAGCACACAATAACGGGTAGGCACAGTTAATTAACCACAGACCCCAGATTCAGGTTCAGGTTCCTTTTATCACACTTCCTACGGCCTTCCTTTCTTCCTCCCATCCCACTTCCAACTCCAAGCCACACACATCTGTTTTATTCGTAGTTGTGTATTACATCCAATTTATGTCTTTGTTGGGGATGCCATCAGAGTTTTGATTACTGTAAATAGGTGTTTTCTAGGTTGCCTCAGTTCACATCAGGTCCCATTCTGAGGACTGGGATGGGGATTAGAGCATGGATTTGGGAGCCAGACAGATTTGGTTTCATAGGTTCAAATTCCAGCTCTGTGCCTTACTACCTGTGTGGTTTGGGCATGTCATTACTGCCGTCTGAGGCTCAGTTTCCTCTTCTGTGGGATGATGCTAATACTGCAGAGGTGTTTCTTGGTAGGGATTGTTGGTCCTGGATCAAAGGCAGCCAGTGCTGAGTTGGCATGGGATAGATGTGCAGCAAAAATCCAGTGCCCAGTGAAACAGAACTTAAAATCATTTAGCAAGGGAAGTTGCCAGTCACTTTTGTGTCTAGGTAGACCTGGAAGTCACTTTTGAAAAGATCTTTGTTCTGAGAAGTCACTTGTGTGGCCTCCCTTAGTGACACACAGGTCAGGCAGGGAGGGATGCCGAGGACAGTATAGGAAAATCCACTTGGTAGCCTGCAAAGGCTGCTGCATCTCTTCCCCGTGGTATGCAGAGCTAATCAGTGGAAAGTGGTGGGTTAATCGTATATAGGACAGGTTACTTCTTGGGAGAAAAGACCTTGATCTACTCTGTTTTGAGAGTCTGTGTCCTTAATCTTGCTTTAATGAATTAAGATGGGCCTAGCTGGACGGGTCATCAAGGGCCCCACAGGAGAACTCACCGTGAAAGAAGAGGTATCTAGATTGGTGCCAAGCTCAATACCAAGGTCAAGCTCAGTGGTCTAAACCCAGATGCCTACAGGGCAGAAGATGCAGCATATAGGATGCAGCAGGCCAAGGGTGAGATGCGCACATTCAGATGGAGAGTACATTCTCCATGTAATGGGGGCAGAGCCTGCTGGGCTCCAGACAGTTACTGCCACGTGGGAAAGAGTTTCTGTTTCTTCAAAAGAAGCAGGAAATTTGATGAGAAATATCCCAATTTTTAATTGCTAGCAACAAGTTCAGAATAGGTGGTTGGGAAAAAAAAACCACGTCTCTGAGTTTGATTTGGCCTGTGGGTGTCCACTGGTAATGTTTGGCCTGAATGTTGGTGGGGATGGACTTGTTTCAGCCAAATGTGTTCCTGAAGCTAGAAGCCTCTCCAGGTCCGTTCACTCTGGCATGGCCGTGCTTGGGACTGGTGGCTGAGCATCTTAGTATAAGCTGAAAGCAGCGGCCTTGTGTCATGCATTGAATGATGAATGTTATGGATGGAATTATGTACCTCCAAAATATGAGTTGGAATCCTAACCCCTATAAATGTGAACGCAATTCTATTTGGAAATAGCATTTCTTTTTTATGTTAATGAGACTATAAGTAACATAACGTAGGGTGTGTCCTAAAACCTAATCACTTCTGACTTATTTAAAAAAAAAAACCCATTGCCATCGAGTCAATTCTGACTCATAGCGACCCTACAGGACAGAGTAGAACTGCCCCATAGAGTTTCCAAGGAGCACCTGGTGGATTTGAACTGCCAACCACGACACCACCAGGGTTTCCTCTGAGTTATGGGGAGCAGTATAAACACAGAGACAAGCAAGCCCAAATGAAAGGGGTAGATGCCTCGTGAAGAACATAAGGGCTACAGAAGCTGAAAGAGACAAGGCTCTTCCCCCAGAGCCGACAGAGAGAGTGCCTTCTCCTAGAGACATGCCCTGTGTTTGGACTTCTAGCCTTCCAACTGTGAGAAAATAAATCTCTGCTTTTCAGGTCACCCAGTTGTGGTGTTTGTGTTATAGCAGTGCCAGGAAACTAAGACACCTTGGAACCCAGGCTGGGATGCAGTGCTGTCCTAGGAGGAACCTGGACAAGTGAGGCAAGGGTTGCTCAGGCCACTGTGGACCAGTGAGACTATGACAGAAGCACTGACTGTAGGGGACCATTCAGGCTCTCCAGTTCTCTTTCCATGTGGTGTTTAGACCCAGGGTGCCAATTTAGCTCACTGGACTCAGCCAGGATGAGCCAAGGGGTAGGACAGTCCTCAAGAGGTCCAGCAGCTAATTGAAAAAATAAGAGCTTTTTTTTAGACTATATTAATACCCCATATATGAAATGGATCTTGCCAACTACATTTATTTGCTGTGCAATGCTCAGGAAGTCTTTGACTACATTGCAAACCCTGTCTGATACTTCGCTTTGTTTGGTACCAGTGCTCTGAATACAAGTCCACACTGAGGGTTGCCAAGTGAGCAGTCCCTGCCTTAATTGAGGTCAGGACAGAAAACAGTACTGCTGTTTCGGGAGCATCCTCCCTGGGTTATAAAGGTCTGCCGTGCTCTGTGCCCTCACCAGGTACAATCATGCACTACCTAACATCCATCTGGGCGGCGTCCAACCATAGATAAGCCTGTGGTCCCATAAGGTTTTTTTTTTTCTTTAAAGGGAAAGCAGCTCTCCTTTTGCTTATCATTTTCCCCTAATGAGCCATGGTAGTGCAGTGGTTAAGTGCTCAGTTGTTACCCGGAAAGTTGGCACTTCGAACCCACCAGCTACTTCTCAGGAAAAAGATGTGGCACTCTGCTTCTCTAGAGATTACAGCCTTGAAAACCCTATGGAGCAGTTCTCTGTCATATAGGGTCACTATGAGTCGGAATCGACTTGATGGCAGTGGGTTTTAGTTTGGGTTTTAATGGTTTTAAAGACCCCAAACCCAACTCATAGCACTGGGACCATGGGTAGGTACAGGCAGGTGAGGCAGAAGTCATGGCTTTGGGTAAGGCTCTTGGGGTTTGTCTGGTGGGCAGGTGGGCGGTGGTGGTGGCAAAGGCTGTGGGGCCCAGGGTGCTTTTGTTCCTTAGGCTGATGGAACAGTAAGCAGGGCTGGGCGTGTTCCGCTGCTTCCTTGCTCACTTCCTCTTGCTGTGCTCCAGCTCCTGCTGCTACCCTCTCGGCCACCATAGCCGTCTGTTCCTTCTGCTTCCACCACCAGCAGCAGCAGCAGCAGCGGCAGCAATGTGGATGATTGGAAATGGGCTTCCGTAAGGCTTTAATGTAATAGGCTTAAGGGGGGTTGGTTCATAACTACAGGTTGTATGTGAGTCAGGCCTTTGTAACCTGGGGCTTGCCTACATATAATATGGTACTCACACAGCATCCAGATCGCATAATATCCTATTTCACTGAACCTGTTGTGTTCGTTAAGCAACACATGACTGTATATGAAAACGCCGAGAGAATGTGGAATTGCCTATGAGTATTTTGTTTGTATACCAATCATAGGAATTGGGTTGCCTCAGTTAAATTCCCTGAGACTCCTGTTTCCTTGAGAGTATTTAACTGAGAGTGAGATACCCATAAAAAGAGCCTGTGTTCCATATCTTTCTTGATTAATTTTCTGATTTACCCACTTCTAGTTGCCTAGCACCTTATGGTGTTATGACTGAAGCACAACTGACGTAATTATTTACAATGAGACAGATGTGTCTCTGAATGGGAAACCTTTATAGGCTATGATCAGTTATTTGGAGTTTCTTGTTAAGTGGAGTACCAACACACAAATGGAGATCGTAATAAGTGTTTTGAATCCAACGCTGAGTTAGAAGAACTACTGTGTTTCACACGGTGAATCTTCTTAAATGGGTAAATGTAAGCAGATAAGACAAGTGGCAGGAGTGGAATGGCTCTAATGTGGGGTGACCCAGCATACTGCAGCTGTCTGATTTTAGTTGCACTCTCTGACCATAGCAGGCATTATGTTTACTAACCGTTGAGTAGCCGCTTATGTGTATTTGCACCAGATGGAAGTTTAGGCATCTGTTGGAAGCTGGGACACTGGTGTTATCTTGGGCATTAGTGAATATAGAATCTCACGGACTTTAATTGTTGTTTGGTGTTGTGTGGTACAGTGTAGGATAAAGACTTGTCCAAATTCACGAGGGTTCAGAATCAGGACCAGCACAAGGCTGGTTTCTAAGAGGTAGAGGTCAGACATACCTCTGGATTCCAATTTCTTCACCATTTCTGACACCAGCCACGCCCCCCCCCAACACTCTTTATTTCTCTGCTGAGTTTGATAATTCATTGCAGTGGCTGCATGGAACTCAAACAGACCATACTCATAGTTACGTGGTTTATTAGGGAAGTAACAGACTACAACTTGGGATCAAGATCAACTTGGAAGTAACAGGAACAACTCAGGATCAGGATCAAAAAGCACACAGGCAAGGCCTGGAAGGCTCCTCCTAAGTGGAGAGCACATCCCTTCCTTCTTCGGAGCAGGACAGCTTCCAAACTGGGACAGCTTCCAAGCAGGACAGCTCTCTCAGCTGCTTCTTGTCTTCAGGCTTCTCTGCCATCAGATCTCTCTGGGGTCGGCCTCCCTGCCATTGGTTTCACTGCTGCTTACTGGCCTAGCTTATGGCTAGTGTAGCAGCTTGCTCAGCTTTCGGCTGCTCTCTGCCATCAAGCCTCTCTACTGCTAACTGGTCCAGCTCACATCCAGTGTAGCACCGTCAGGACTGCTTGGTTCCCACATGATCTGCTGCTAGCTCAGCATTTAGCCGCCACCTCTCTCAGCCCAGCTTTTTCAGCTTTCTCAGTTGCAGCCTTTTTTTTTTAATCACTGTTGTTTTTGAGATTCATCTCTTTGTTGCGTGTATCAATAGTTCATTGCCAAGTAGTGTTCCATTGCCACACTTTGTTTATCTAATCACCTGTTGGTGGACAATTGAGTTGTTTGCCTTTTTTGGCTATTATGAGTAAAGCTCCAGGGAATATTCATGGACATGTGTTTTCATTTCTCTTGGTTAAATACCTAGGAGTAGAATGTCTGGGTTGAATGGAAAGTGTATGTTTTATTTTATAAGAAGCTGACAAATGGTTTCCCAAAATTGTACCATTTTATATTCCCACCAGCAACTTATAAAAGTTCTAGGTACTCCATATCCTTGCCAACACTTGATATTGTCAGAATTTTTAATTTTAACCATTCCAGTGGGTATGTAGTGGTATCTCATTGTGATTTTAATTTGTATTTCCATTGTAACATATGATGCTGAACATTTTTCACATGCTTATTGGCCATCTGATATTTTATTTTGGGCAGCATTTGTTTAAATCTATTGCCTGTGTTTTAAGTTGAATTGTTTTTGTCTAAGAATAACCACTTGTACTTTGATTAAAGTACAGTTGAGAGATTTATTGAAAGTAAAGAGACAACTCAAGCTGGGAAGAGACTGAATTCCATGTAGTGAAATCCATCACTTCAAAATGGCTACACTGGAGTGATGTTTTATAAGGGGAGAACAAAGAATATGAAGTTCATTACTTGATTGGTATTTACAAACTTAGACCATTGAAGACATTACTTGATTGATAATTACAGGCTCAGATCATTGAAAGACACTATTTGATTGGTAGTAGATTATTATAAGGTGGTACTTCCTGTGGCAGGAACTTGTAGGTCAGGACTTCCTTTAATGGAAGTTCATAAAGCAGTTGGCTTAAACGGGTATACGTGTCTGTCTTAGTGTGGTAATTACAAGGGTATGTGATGGAGGAGGGACAATGTTGCAGTGTAGTTATCATTACCAGACATTGCTCCCTTAGGGGAGTCACAGTGTAGTTATGTCATCATTACTGGACATTCCTTAGTTTCATGGTTAGGTCTGCATGGAAGATGGCTGTGAAAATGCTTCTAGCAATAAAGGAGTCATACCCAAACCTCATACTAACCATTTCAGATGTTCTCAGGTACCGCAAATTTTAAAATCCCCTTATACATTCCCTCCTTTTGATCGATATTTTTGAAAGAAATTTTGTTATTAGTTCACTGACCACTATTCTGAAAGAAGGCTTTCTTTTGCATGGACTTTGAGCATATGTTTATTCTGAATGGCTGTTAATTTAATAAAATTTTAAGACTTAGATGCTATGTGTGTGAAAAGGTAATTATTGTTGTTAGCTGCCATTGAGTTGGCTCTGCCTTATAGTGGCTTCATGTGCAACAGAACAAAACACTGCCAAGTCCTGTGCCATCTTTGCTTCTAAGGGGTATCCTGGCTGTACTTCTTCTAAGACAGATTTGTTCATTCTTTCGGCAGTCTATGGTATCTTTAATATTCTTTGCAAACACCCTAATTAATACAAAGGCATCAATTCTTCGGTCTTCCTTATTCATTGTCTAACTTTCACATGCATATGATGCGTTCAAAATATCATGGCTTGGGTCAAGCACACCATATTCCTCAACATGACATCTTTGCCTTTTAATATTTTAAAAAGATACATTAGATTTGTCCAAATGTAATATGTTGTTTGATTTCTTGATTGCTGCTTCCAGGAGCATTGACTGTGGATTCGAGAAAAATAATATCAAACTATGAGCAGCAGCTATGCATAGTAGTGGAATATTGCAAGAAAGTAGCTGAGCACAATTTGACATCTTCACCATGCCATAGCTTTAGCCTCTTGCTTCTGTGGTTTTATTACTTGAGGGTTAGAGTAGGGCAGGCCACGTTAGAGGAATAACCTGATATCTGAAGGCTTTTTTTTTTTTTTTTTCTGATGGCTTGCTCAAGGAGTGAGCTCGAGTCTGTCTGAGATATAAGTACTGTCAATGTACATTATCCTTCTCCTGGGCATTAAATTGATTTTTTTGGTTAATAGCATTTGTCAAAAGTTTCATACAACATTCAGTAGTTTCTACAGTTACTACAATAATGAGGAGTATTATTAGTCAGGTTACCAATGTAGACTTAGTCCATGACGTAACACCTGAGGGTAGCAAGCTGAAAATAACCTGGAAAAGGGAAGTCTGAGGGGTGGAAGTATATGCAGCCAAGTAGCCTTCTGGCGAATACAAGTAACAGTGATGACAAAATTAACTTCAGCATTGAAAGGCATAAAGGAGGATGAAAAGGCTACCAATAAAGGACAAATATGAGAATGCTAATGATAAAAAGATATAATGTAATGTCACTATTCATGTGTCTTACTAAACTAATCTGTGACTGGCATTAATAGCAAGGGATTAATAGAATATAAATGATGGTAAAAATTATATAAAAAAATACATATAGAATTTAAAACAAAAGAGCTAATATGGATTCCAAACCCAGACAGGTCATAAGAAAGATAACTAACTATTCACTAAAAGTGGTGTTTATAAAAGGAGGTCTGGGTTGTCGGGAAGAACAATATATTAAAACAAGGAGTAATACCCCACAACTGGAGTCCAATGACAATAAAAAAAAAGATTAGGGTAATTAGAAAACGAATTCCTAGTACCTCTACACCTAATTTTTTTTCTTGATTTTTATCGTGCTTTCAGTGAAAGTTTACAAGTCAGTCTCTCATACAAAAATTTATATACACCTTGCTATATACTCCTAATTGCTCTCTGCCTAATGAGACAGCACTCTCCTTCCCTCCCCTCTCTCTTTTCGTGTCCATTCGGCAAGCTTCTGACCACCTCAGTCCTCTCATCTCCCCTCCAGACAGGAGATGCTAACATAGTGTCATGTGTCTACTTCATCCAAGAAGCTCATTCTTCACCAATATCATTTTCTATCCCATTGTCCAGTCCAATCTCTGTCTGAAGAGTTGGCTTTGGGAATGGTTCCTGTCTTGGGCTAACAGAAGGTCTGGGGACCATGACCACCAGGGTCCTGCTAGTCTCAGTCAGACCATTAAGTCTGGTCTTTTTACGAGAATTTGGGGTCTGCATCCCACTGCTCTCCTGCTCCCTTGGGGGTTCTCTGTTATGTTCCCTGTCGGGGCAGTCATCAGTTGTAGCCAGGCACCATCTAGTTCTTCTGGTCTCAGGCTGATGTAATCTCTGGTTTATGTGACCTTTTCTGTCTCTTGGGCTCATAATTACCTTGTGCCTTTGATGCTCTTCATTCTCCTTTGCTCCAGCTGGGTTGAGACCAATTGATGCCTCTTAGATGTCTACTTGCTAGCGTTTAAGACCCCAGACGCCACTCTCCAAAGTAGGATGCAGAATGTTTCCTTAATAGATTTTATTATGCCAGTTGACCTAGATCTGCCCTAAAACCATGGTCCTCAAATCCCCGTCCCTGCTATGCTGGCCTTCAAAGTGTTCAGTTCATTCAGGAAACTTCTTTGCTTTTGTTTTAGTCCAGTTGCGCTGACATTGCCTGTATTGTGTGTTGTCTTTCTCTTCACCTAAAATAGTTCTTATCTTTTGTTTTTTTTACTATCTAATTAGTAAAAACTCCTCTCCCTCCCTTCTTCCCTCCCCCCCTCATAACCATCAAACAATATTTTCTTCTCTGTTTAAACTTTTTCTTGAGTTCTTATAATAGTGGTCTTATACCATATTTGTCCTTTTGCAGCTAATTTCACTCAGCATAATGCCTTCCAGATTCCTCCATGTTATGAAATGTTTCACGGATTCATCATTGTTCTTTATCGATGCGTAGTATTCCATTGTATGACTATACCGTAACATATTTATCTATTCATCCATTGATGGGCACCTTGGTTGCTTCCATCTTTTTGCTATTGTAAACAGTGCTGCAATAAACATGGGTGTGCATATGTCTGTTCATGTAAAGGCTCTTATTCCTCTAGGGTATATTCCCAGGAGTGGGATTGCTGGATTGCATGGTAGTTCTATTTCTAGCTTTGTAAGGAAGCGCCAAATCGATTTCCAAAGTGGTTGTACCATTTTACATTCCCACCAGCAGTGTAGAAGTGTTCCAATCTCTCCACAGCCTCTCTGACATTTATTATTTTGTGTTTTTTGGATTAATTCCAGCCTTGTTGGAGTGAGATGAAATCTCATTGTAGTTTTGATTTGTATTTCTCTAATGGCTAATGATCCTGAGCATTTCCTCATGTATCTGTTAGCTACCTGAATGTCTTCTTTAGTGAAGTGTCTGTTCATATCTTTTGCCCATTTTTTAATCGGGTTGTCTTTTTGTAGTTAAGTTTTTGCAGTATCATGTAGATTTTAGAGATCAGGTGCTGACCAGAAATGTCATAGCTAAAAAGTTTTTCCCAGTCTGTAGGTAGTCTTTTTACTCTTTTGGTGAAGCCTTTTGGTGAACATAAAAAACCCAAACCCGCTTCCGTTGAGTCAATTCTGACTCATAGTGACCCTAAAGGACAGAGTACAACTGCCTCATAGAGTTTCCAAGGAGCACCTGGCAGATTTGAACTGCCGACCTCTTGGTTAGCAGCCGTAGCACTTAATCACTACGCCACCAGGGTTTCCTGTGGATGAGCATAGGTGTTGATTTTTAGGAGCTCCCAGTTTTCTAGTTTTGCTTCTGCATTCTTAATAATGTTTTGTATACTGTTTATGCCATGTATTAGGGCTCCTAATGTTGTCCCTATTTTTTCATCCATGATCTTTATCGTTTTAGATTTTATATTTAGGTCTTTGATCCACTTTGAATTAGTTTTTGTGCATGGTGTGAGGTATGAGTCTTGTTTCATTTTTTTGCAGATGGATATCCAGTTACGACAGCACCATTTTCTACACCTAAATTTTTTTACCATCCTAAAAGTTTGAGTTTATAAAACAAAAAGGTATTTCAAAAGCAATGGCAAATTATAAATTCAAACTAAGCAAAAATGACTAATTATCAGAAGATGGTACCACAGATAAGTTAGATCATTAAAACCATCAAATACCCACAACTAAAAATTATGATCCCTGTGACTAAGAAAAATTCAAGAAGAGTTAAAGCCCTCATTTAAACCTCTTACATCAAAGGTAACAGTTGGCATACTATAATCACTAAAACTACCAGGATATAGGCGCCCTGGTGGCACAGTGGTTAAGAGCTACGGCTGCTAACCAAAAGGTTAGCAGTTTGAATCCACCAGCTGCTCCTTGGAAATCCTGTGGGGCAGTTCTCCTCTGTCCTACAGGGTCACTATGAGTTGGAATCAGCTTGATGGCAATGGGTTTGTTTTTTTGGGGGGACCAGGACATAATTCCACAATTGTGCATAATATCTAACAATACTAAGATACCAAAAATGACAATACTAAGATACCAAAAATGACAAAGAAAAAGGCAAAGAGTCCAGATTTTACTACGGGATATATAGACAGTTTCAGGTCAGGCCCAGAGATCTCAGGAAAGAGTCTACCCAACTGTCATCTACTTCTCTTCCTGGTGACATTTGAATTTTAATCCTTCATGAGGCTCAACAGTCCTTTCAGGAGTTGGGACTTTCTTCATTTGGGATAAATGAATCCAAACCTTAACTCCCTGTAATTTAGTGGCAGAAAGATTAGTGAAAAGGACTAAATAAGGTCTTTCCATCAAGGTTCAAGAGAATCCTTTAATTGGTGTCTTTTCCAGTAAACATAATCTCTAGGTCGAACATAAGGTAATTTAGGTATTTCTTGCTTTTGATTATCAAAAATCTCTTTAACTCGTGTAAAGCATTTTTTAGAATGTCGGATCAAAGGTTTACAATATTGAAAAGGATCAGATTGAACTAAATTTGAATCAGGACATTTCACCCAATAGGGGAGGGCCATTGGCTGTCCAGTGACAATTTCATGAGGAGTCAATTTGTGAGGTCCAAATGGAGTATCTTAAATTTAAAAGGATCAGAGGCAGTACCTTAGTCTAAGGCAATTGTAAAGATTTGGAAAGTTTGGATAGTTGAGTTTTTATTATACCATTAGTTCTTTCAAGCAGGCCAGAGGATTGAAATGATAAGGACAATGAAATCTCTGAAAGATAGGGAAGGTTTTTACATATTTCCTTACTTATTTGCCTAGTAAAATTGGTGCCTTCGTCACTACAAAGGACCCTTGGGGCTCCCAAAGTGGGAATAATGTTCTCAAGAAGTTTCATAGCTACAAAAGCAGCAGTAACTTGATAACTGGGGAAAGCATCTACCAAGTAAGAAAATCTACAGATCATTACTAATACACACTTGTAATCACTTGAGGGGGAAAGTTGGATAAAATCAATCTGCCATTTAAGCATTGGTCCTAACAGCAGGAGAAATCTCCTAGGTGGAGCTTTATAAGGTTTACTGGAATTAAATTGAGAGCAAATCAAACAATGGAAAGCCACTTGTTCAGCAGTTTCTTAAAAATGCCCCCCGCCAATATTTCTTTAAATTTTCTATCGTCTTATCTCTTCCCAAATGGGTATTCATGTACAGTGTCTCAGTACAGGGGCTTGCAGAGATTTGGGGGAGCACTAAGTTCTTGTTGGATCCATCAAAGTAATGTGTTCCAGGTATTTCACAAAAAATTGGGCCAATTGATTGGTTGTAGATTATTTTAAAGTGGGACTTACTGTGGTGGGAACTCATAAGATAGGTCTTCTTTTGGTGAGCACTCGTAAGGCAGGACTTCCTGTAATGGAAGCTCGTAAGGTGATTGGCTTAAAAGGATATATGTATTTTTCTTAGACTGGTTACAGTGTGGTATTAAAAGGGTATGTGAAGAAGGGGGATCACAGTGTAGTTATATCATCATTACCGGACATTCCACCTTTTGTTGTTGTTAGGTGCCGTCGAGTTGGTTCAGACTCATAGCGACCCTGTACACAACAGAACAAAACACTGCCTGGTCCTGAGCCATCCTTAAAATTGTTGGTATGCTTGAGCTCATTGTTGCAGCCACTGTGTCAATCCACCTCATTGAGGGTCTTCCTCTTTTCCGCTGACCCTGTACTTTGCCAAGCATGATGTCCTTCTCCAGGGACTGATCCCTGCTGACAACATGCCCAAAGTATGTAAGACGCAGTCTCGCTATCCTTGCTTCTAAGGAACAGTCTGGTTGTATTTCTTCCAAGACAGATTTGTTCGTTCTTTTGGCAGTCCATGGTACATTCGATATTCTTCGCCAACACAATTCAAGGGCATCAATTCTTCTTTGGTCTTCCTTATTCATTTTCCAGTTTTCACATGCATATGATGCGATTGAAAATACCATGGCTTGGGCCAGGCACACCTTAGTCTTCAAGGTGACATCTTTGCTCTTCAACACTTTAAAGAGGTCCTTTGCAGCAGATTTGCTCAATGCAATGCATCTTTTGATTTCTTGACTGCTGCTTCCATGGCTGTTGATTATGGATCCAAATAAAATGAAATCCTTGACAACTTCAATCTTTTCTCCATTTATCATGATGTTGCTCATTGGTCCAGTTGTGAGGATTTTTGTTTTCTTTATGTTGAGGTGCAGTCCTTACTGAAGGCTGTGGTCTTTGATGTTCATTAGTAAGTGCTTCAAGTCCTCTTCACTTTCAGCAAGCCAGGTTGTGTCATCTGCATAACACAGGTTGTTAATGAATCTTCCTCCAATCCTGATGTCCCATTCTTTTTCATATAGTCCAGCTTCTCGAATTATTTGCTCAGCATGCAGATTGACTAGATAATGGTGAAAGGATACAACCCTGATGCATACCTTTTCCTGACTTTAAACCAATCAGTATCCCCTTGTTCTGTCTGAACAACTGCCTCTTGATCTATGTAAAGGTTCCTCATGAACACAGTTAAGTGTTCTGGAATTCGCATTCTTCACAATGTTATCCGTAATTTTTTATGATCCACACAGTCGAATGCCTTTGCATAATCAATAAAACACAGGTAAACATCCTTCTGGTATTCTCTGCTTTCAGCCAGGATCCATCTGACATCAGCAATGATATCCCTGGTTCCACGTCCTCTTCTGAAACCGGCCTGAATTTCCCTGTCGATATACTGCTGCAGCCGTTTTTGAATGATCTTCAGCCAAATTTTGCTTGCGCGTGATATTAATGATATTGTTCTATAATTTCCATATTCGGTTGGATCACCTTTCTTGGGAATAGGCATAAATATGGATCTCTTCCAATCAGTTGGCCAGGAAGCTGTCTTCCATATCTCTTGGCATAGATGAATGAGCACCTCCAGCACTGCATCTGTTTGTTGAAACATCCCAGTTGAAATTCCACCAATTCCTGGGGCCTTGTTTTTCACCAATGCCTTCAGAGCAGCTTGGACTTCTCCCTTCAGTACCATCTGCTCCTGATCCTATGGCACCTCTTGAAATGGTTGAACATGGACTAATTCTTTTTGGTATAATGACTCTGTGTATTCCTTCCATCTTCTTTTGATGCTTTCTGCGTCGTTTAATATTTTCCCCGTAGAATCCTTCACTATTGCAGCTCGAGGCTTGGATTTTTTCTTCAGTTCTTTTGGCTTGAGAAACGCAGAGCTCATTTTTCCCTTTTGGCTTTCCATCTCCAGCTCTTTGCACATGTCATTATAATCCTTTACTTTGTCTTCTCAAGAGGCCCTTTGAAATCTTCTGTTCAGTTCTTTTACTTCATCAATTCTTCCTTTGGCTTTAGCTCCTCTACGCTGAAGAGCAAGTTTCAGAGTCTCCTTTGACATCCATCTTGGTCTTTTCTTTCTTTCCTGTATTTTCAGTGACCTCTTGCTTTCTTCATGGATGATATCCTTGATGTCATTCCACAACTTGTCTGGTCTTTGGTCACTAGTGTTCAGTGCGTCAAATCTATTCTTCAGATGGTCTCTAAATTCAGGTGGGATATACTCAAGGTCATATTTTGGCTCTCGTGGATTTGCTCTGATTTTCTTCAGTTTAAGCTTGAACTCGCATATGAGCAATTGCTGGTCTGTTCCACAGTCGGCCCCTAGCCTTGTTCTGACTGATAATATTGAGCTTTTCCATCTTCTCTTTCCACAGATGTAGTCAGTTTGATTTCTCTGTGTTCCATCTGGCGAGGTCCATGTGTATAGTCGCCGTTTATGTTGGTGAAAGAAGGTATTTGCAATGAAGAAGTCGTTGGTCTTGCAAAATTCTATCATTCTATCTCTGGCATTGTTTCTGTCACCAAGGCCATATTTTGGAACTACTGATCCTTCTTTGTTTCCAACTTTCGCATTCCAATCGCCAGTAATTATCAGTGCATCTTGATGGCATGTTCGATCAATTTCAGACTGCAGCAGCTGAGAAAAATCTTCTATTTCTTCATCTTTGGCCCTAGTGGTTGGTGCGTAAATTTGAATAATAGTCGTATTAACTGGTCTGTTAGTTTGTCATAATGTTGGGGCTTGCATGTTCCTGTGATGCTGGAAGCTATGCCACTGGTATTCAGATACCAGCAGGGTCATCCATGGAGAACAGGTTTCAGCTGAGCTTCCAGACTAAGACAGACTAGGAAGAAGGCACTGGCAGTCTACTTCTGAAAAGCATTAGCCAGTGAAAACCTTATGAATAGCAGTGGAACATTGTCTGATATAGTGCTGAAAGATGAGCCCCCCAGGTTGGAAAGCACTCAAAAGATGACTGGGGAAGAGCTGCCTCCTCAAGGTAGAGTCGACCTTAATGACGTTGATGGAGTAAAGCTTTCGGGACCTTCATTTGCTGATGTGGCATGACTCGAAATGAGAAGAAACAGCTGCAAACATCCATAATAATCGTAACCTGGAATGTACGAAGTATGAATCTAGGAAAATTGGAAATCGTCAAAAATGAAATGGAACGCATAAACATCGATATCCTAGTCATTAGTGAGCTGAAATGGACTGGTATTGGCCATTTTGAATCGGAGAATCATATAGTCTACTATGCTGGGAATGACAACCTGAAAAGGAATGGTGTTGCATTCATCATCAAAAAGAGCGTTTCAAGATCTATCCTGAAGTACAGCAGAGTCAGTGATAGGATAATATCCATACGCCTACAAGGAAGACCAAATTCCGCCTTTAGGGGAGTCAAAGTGTGGTTATGTCATCATTACGGGACAGCCCTTAGTTTTGTGATTTGGTCTGAATGGAAGATAGCTGTTATGAGGGTGAAAATGGAGGTAGCAATAAAGAAGTCATACCCAAACCACAAGCTGGCTATTTCAGATTTTCTCCGGTACCTCAAAATTTAAAACTCTCTCACGTAGGTCTTATAATTTTGATGTAAGAATTCTTTTTATATTTGGTATTCAAGTCCTTGGTCAGATGTATTTACCGAGAGTAGTTTCTCCTTATTTGTCTTTTCATTTTCTTATTAGTGTCTCTTAATTTTTATGAAGTCCAGTTTATTATTTTTTCTTTTATAGTTCATGCTTCTTTTGTTCTATTTGAGAAAAAATCTTTGCCTCTCCTAAGGTCAGAAACATTTTGTCATATATCTTATTTAAGAAATTTTAGCTGTTTTTTTTCCTATTTATTCATTCATTCATTATTGTATTTTAGATGAGGGTTTACAGAGCAAATTAGTTTCTCATTAAACAATACACATATTGTTTTGTGATATTGATTGCCAACCCCATGACATGTCAACACTCACCTCTTCTTGACCTTGGGTTCCCTGTTACCAGCTTTCCTGTCCCCCCTTGCCTTCTCAGCCTTGCCCCCGGGCTGGTATGTCCATTTAGTCTCATTTTGTTTTACGGGCCTATCTAATCTTTGGCTGAAGGGTGAACCTCAGGAGTGACTTTGGTACTGAGATAAAAGGCAGTCTGGGGGCAAACACTTTGGAGGTTCCTCTAGTCTCTTGTCAGACCAGTAAGTCTGATCTTTTTTTGTGAGTTTGAATTTTGTTCTACATTTTTTTCCAGCTCTGTCAGGGACCTTCTATCGTGATCCCTGTCAGAACAGTTGATGGTGGTAGCTGGGCACCATCTAGTTGTGCTGAACTCACTGTGGTGGAGGCTGTGACAGTTGTGACCCATTAGTCCTTTGGATTAACCTTTCCCTGTGTCTTTGGTTTTCTTCATTCTCCCTTGATCCAGATGGGTTGAGACAAGTGGAGTATCTTAGGTGGCCACTCACAGGCTTTTAAGACCCCAGATGCTACTCACCAAGCTAGGATGTAGAACATTTTCTTTATAAACTGTGTTATGTCAATTGAGGTAGATGTTCCCTGAGACCATGGTCCCCAGCCCTCAGCCCAGTAATTCAGTCCCTCAGGGAGTTTGGATGTGTCTGTGGAACTTCCATGACCTTGTCTTGGACAAATTGTGCTGGCTTCCCCAGTATTGTATACTGTCTTACCCTTCCCCATAGTTACCACTTATCTCTTGTCTACTTAGTGTTTTTCCCTCCCTCGTAACCATCAAAGATTGTTTCTTTTTGTGTGTAAACCTTGTCATGGGTTTTTATAATAGTGGACTCATACAATATTTATCCTTTTGTGATTGACTTATTTCACTCAGCACAGTGCCCTCAAGATTTGTCCATGTGGTCTGATGTTTCATGAATTCATCGTTCTTTATCGTTTCATATTATTCCATTGTGCATATGTACCATAATTTATTTATCCATTTATTTCTTGATGGGCACTTAGGTTGTTTTCATCTTTTTGTTATTGTGAATAATGCTGCAATGAACATGGATGTGCATATGTTTATTTGTGTGACGGCTCTTGTTTCTCCAGGATACATTCCTAGGAATGTGTTTATTGCTATAAATTGACCTCTGAGCACTACCTTTGCTGTGTCCCAAAGGTTTTGGTATGATGTGTTTTCATTCTCCTTTCATTCTAGGAATTTTTTGATTCCCTCTTTGATTTCTCCTCTTACCCAGTTGTTTTTAAGCAAAGCATTATTCACTTTTCATGTATTTGATTTTTTTCCTTGTTCTTCCTGTTATTGTTTTCTACGTTTATTGCATTATGATCAGATAGGTTGCTTTGTCTTATTTGGATGTTTTGGATTTTATTGAGGGTTGCTTCGTGGCCCGAAATGTGGTCTGTTCTGGAGAATGTTTCATGTACGTTAGAAAAGAATGTATACTTTGCTGCTTTTGGATGGTGTTCTACATATGTCTGTGAGGTCAAGTTGGTTGATTGTGGCCTTTAGGTCTTCTGTATCTGTGATGGTTAAGATTGTGTGTCAACTTGGCTGGGCCATGATTCTCAGTTTTTTGGCAGTTATATGATGTGATCACCCCCATGATGGGATCTGCTGTGAGTAGCCAGTCAGTTGAAAGGGAATTTCCTTGGGCATGTCGCCAGCATTGAATTTAAGTGGACGTTCTGACAAGGCTTGTGGCTTTTGTTTGCTCTGGATCCTGCTGCTGGCTCCTGTTAGCCTGACCTCTGGTTGTTGGGACCTGAGCTAGCAGCTTACCTGCAGTCTTGCCTACCGATCTTGGGATCTGTTGATCTTCACAGCCTGTGAGCAACAGCTCTGGTTTCTGACCTACCGATCTTGGGTTTGCAAGCCCTTGTGCTATGTGAATCAGGAGAAGTCCCTAGCCTGACCCACAGACTTTTCAGTCTCTGCAACCACGTGAGCCATTTCCTTGATATAAACCTCCCTCTGTATTTATTTGTATGCTTTACTGGTTTTGCTTCTCTAGAGAACCCAGCCTAAGACAGTATGTTTGTTGAGCTTCTTCTAGATGTTCTGTCCTGTACTGAGATTGGTGTGTTGAAGTCATCTACTGTTATTGTGGAACTATTTCTCTTTTCAGTGCAGTTGGGGTTTGTTTTAAGTATTTCGGAGCCCTGTTGTTGGGTGCGTAGATATTTATTAAGGTTATGTCTTCTTGTTGGAATGTCCCTTTAATCATATAGTGCCTTCATTGTCTTTTATGATGGATTTTGCTTTAAAGTCTATTTTATCTGAGATTAATATTGCCACTCCTTTTTTTTGTTTACTGTTTGCTTAATATATTTTTTCCCATGCTTTGATTTTTAATATATTTATGTCTTTGTGTCCAAGGCATGTCTTTTGTAGTCAGCATATTGATGGGCCTTTTTTAAAAAAATTTATTTTTCCTGCGTATTTCTCTTTATGGGTGCATTTAACCCATTTACATTCAGTGTGACTATCGAAAGATATGCATTTTTTGCTGTCATATTGTTGTGTGTGTGTTGTTTTTTTTTGGTAGTGCTTACGTTTTCTTTGTCCCTCTTACTTTCCTGTGCTCATTTCTTTTTGTTCATGGATTTTCTTTTCATTTCTTTCATTATTCCAGATTTTGTGTTTCTGAGTCTTCATGGTTTTCTTCTTTTTTATTTTGATGAGTGCGTTTGTTAACTTTCTTTCTGATTATCTTAAAATTTACCCGTAACTTTCCTAAGTTTGAATCCGTCTTTTATTACTTGATATTGCCTTGACTTCTTTATATGCAAGTTCTATACCTGCACTATTTATTTCCCTTTTTATTGTTTTGACATTGTCATCATTTACAGATTAATGACCGTGTTTCAGTGTTTCAGGTCTTTTAGCTGTGTTCGATTAAGTGTTTTTTACGTAGGTTGGTATCTGGCTGATAACTTTGCTTTGTCCTAAACTCTGGTTGTTGTTTGATGTTTTGGGTTCTCTAACTAAAGGACTCCCTTTAATATTTCTTGTAAGTTTAGTTTGGTTTTTACAAATTCCCTTAATTTTTGTTTATCTGGGAACATTCTATTTTTGCCATTCTATTTCAGAGAGAGTTTTGCAGTATATATTATTCTTTGTTGGCAGTTTCTTTTTTTTTTTTTCCTTCAAGGCTTTATTTCTTCCCACTTCCTTCTTTACTGCCTAGTTTCTGCCGAGTAATCAGAGCTTAGTCCCCTTTGTATGTGACTTTTTGTTTTTCCTCAAGCTGCTCTCAGGAATCTTTCTTAGTCTTTGTTTTTGTAAAGTGTGATTATGATATGTCTTGGTGATTTTCTTTTGGGGCCTATCCTATATGGGGTTCATTGAGCTTCTTGGATGGACAGCGTTTCATCTTTCATGATATGTGGAAAATTTTCTGTCAGTAAATCTTCAACCATCTTCTCTGTGTTTTCCATTTTTTCCCCTGTTCTGAAACTCCGATCACACACATTTTTGCTCTTGATTGTGTCCCACATAATTTTTAGGTTTTCTTCATTCTTTTCTCTGTTTTTTCCTCAAATAAAGTGGCATTTGTGGATTTATTTTCAGTCTTACTAGTTCTGTCATCCATTTTTTTCAAATTTATTCCTAAAATCATCTATTGAGTTGTCCATTTCTGAAATTTTGTTGTTTATCTTTTGGATTTCTAGTTGCAGTTTTGGTGTGATTTCTAACTGTTTATTTTGACATTTTGTTCTTGTATTTTTTTCCTGAAATTTTCTATTGCTTTGTCTCTGTTATTCTTGATTTTGGCTATGTTTTTTTTTTTTTCTTTTTGGTTTTGTCCATGTTTTCCATGATTTTATCTATTTAAGTCTACCTTGGTTCTGTCTGTGTTTTCCTTACTGTCTTTCCTAGTTTCTTAGAGAGCCCACAAATATTAGTGTTTTGAATTCCATATCAGGTAGTTCCAGTGCTTTTTTTATTCTATCAGAAGGTTATCTGAATCTTTATTTTGGTCACTTGCTGGAGCCATCTAGTCCTATTTTTTTTAATATATTTTGATGTTGTCTGTTGTCTGCAAGATATAAATGTATTATTTTTTTATTTACTAATTGTATGTTTCTTTGTTTCATCTTGCTATTTTGTTTTGTTTTGATGTCAAGGCAGATGGGCCTGGCATATTTTGCTGCTTGCTCATCTATGGGCAGAATTGTTCTCATCACCTTATCTGGGTAGACAGGGCAGCAGGAGGCAGGGCCAGCCTGGTTTGCTGTACACTAATTTGGTGAGGTGGCTGAGGGCAGAATTTCTGGGCACTGACTACCTGGTGATGTTGGTCCAGTGATGTGGGAACATTCACAGCTTTACACCAGCTGTGGGGGTGTCTGATGGGGAATGGTATAGGTTCACTTCCCACTCAGCTAGTCGAATGGTGGGTGGAGAAGGGCAGTGTGGGCCTGGTGCAGAGGTGGTTGGCTGGAAGTGGGAGGAGGTGGCATACAGGGCTAAGTAGGAAGGAGAAAGAAAAGAAAAAAGGGCAGCGTGGCAGGAGCAGGCCTGTGTGTGTAGAGCGGACCCAGGGGATGGTAGGAACAGGGTGGAGGTGGCACATGGGACTAGGTGGGATGGAGAAAGAAACGTAAGGAAAGGAAAAAAAGAAACATAGTGGTGGCACATTGAGGGCTGATAAGTGAGGGCAGGGCAACCCCCGGGGCTGGTGGGAAGGAAGGGAAAGTGTCTTAGGGGTCTATGTGAAAGTAACAGAAAAAGTATGACTGTGTGGCAGGAGCCAGTGGGTGGGGGCAGGACTGACCCGGGGTGGCGCAGGCCATTGGCTTTGTAACCACAGTGGCACAGCAGGCACCAGTGCAAAGGAGAGGAGGTGGTGTATGGAGCTAAGTGGGAAGGAGAAAGAAAAGGAAGAAAGAGTAAAAGATAAAACAGCGGTGGCATGGTGGGTGCTGGTGAGTAGGGACAGGGCGGACCTGGGGACCCGTGGGGAGGGGAGGTGGCATATGGGACTAGGTAGGAAGAATAAAAAAAAAACAGTGGTGCCTTGGAAGTCTGCAGCAAGTGGGGGGAAGGTAGCATATGGGGCTAGGTGGGAGAGAGAAAGAAAGAAAAACGTAAACAAAAAAAAAGTCACATAGCAGGAGAGAGCGGGGCAGCCTGGGGGGTTGTGAGGCTCATATTGTGTACCTCAGTGGTAGGGGCTGCCAGGTTTCGGGTCGGGGGAGGCTTGCTTCTACTCACCGGAAGGGCAAGGGATGGGAAAGCATGTTTCTTTGGTTGCTGTGTTCTCTGTCTCCTGTTGGGAGCTCCATGAAGTTGCCTTCCTATACTCCCTGTCCAGGGTCATTGTGGGCTGTGTTTCAAGATGGCCACGCTGTGCCGTGTTAGTTGGCAGGGGAACCACCACTTCGTATCTCTCCTTGTTCTCTGTTTTCTGTCACTTTCTTCTTCCATTTGGTGTTGGATCTAGTTCTTGATGCTCAGGTTTCCAGGACTAAGGATTCTATCTTGTTTTACTTAGTTTTTCAGGTCTTTGCTGCAGGGAGACAGCATGGTGCATCTGTCTAGGACATCATGTTGGCTCAGACTCATGAATTTTTTATATTGACCTTTTACTCTGCAGCCCTACTAAACACACTTATCAGTTCTAGTATCTTTTTTGGTAAATCCCTTGAGATTTTCATGTAGTGTACTGCATGTCCCACTAAGAAATAAAGGTGCACTCAACTTTCATGAGAATGACTAGTATGTTCCTAGTGATGTGGCTAATTCAGTGGTGCCCTGGCGGTGCAGTGGTTAAGAGCTCAGCTGCTAACCAAAAAGGTTGAGCAGTTTGAATCTACCAGCTGCTCCTTGTAAACCCTATGGGGGAGTTCTACTCTGTCCTACTAGGTAGTTATGAGTCAGAATCAACTCGATGGCAATGGGTTTGGTTTTTTGTTTGGTGGCTTATTCAAAAGGGCCAGTGTTTAATGTGACTATAAAGTGTCCAGGCTTTGGTTCCACATAAATTGTATTTAGTTAATCTGGAATCTTAGAGAAAGGTAGTACTAAATTCTTGAAGTTGAAATGTTATAAAAATAACATTAATTAGAGGGTTTTTATGAATTTCATTGAAGTGGAACCTGATAGCATTTGTTTTGTAACTGATGTGGCTTCAGAGATTCCCCATTTCTTTTTGATGATTAGGAATCCATGTCAAGACCATACTTTGTTGTTGTTTGTTGCTGTTCAGCCACCTCCAACTCAGCAACCTTGTGAATGACAGAGAAGAATGAGCCCGGTCCTGCACCATCCTCACAGTTGATGTTGTTTGAGCCCATCGTTGCAGCTGCTATGTTAGTCCATCTCATTGAGGGTCTCCCTCTTTTTTGCTCACCCTCCACTTTACCAAGCATGATGTCTTTCTCCAGTAATTGATCCCTTTTGATGACATGTCCAAAGTAAGCGAGATGAAGTCGCAACATCCTAGCATCTGAGGAGCATTCTGGCTATACGTCCTGTAAGACTGATTTGTTCATTCTTCTGGCAGTCCATGGTATATTCAATATCCTTCATCAGCACTACAATTCAAACGTGTCAATTCTTTTGTCTTCCCTTTTCATTGTCTGGCTTTCGCATGCATATAAGGCAATTGAAAATACCTTGGCTTGAGTCAGATGCAGCTTAGTCATCAAAGTGTCACGTTTGCTTTTTAACACTTTAAAGAAGTCTTTTGCAGCAGATTTTCCCAATGCAATCCATCATTTGATTTCTTGACTGGCTCTGATTCATGGTGACCTTACATGTCAGCAAAACATTGCCCAGTCCTGCAGCATCCTCCCAATCTTTGGCATGTTTGAGCCCATTGTTGCAGTCACCATGTCAATCCATCTCATTGAGAGATTCCCTCATTTTCACAGGTCCTCTACTTTACCAAACATGATGTCCTTTCCTAGCAATTGGTCTTTCCTGGTGATGTGTTCAAAGTAAGCAAGTGGAAGTCCTGCTTATCCTTGCTTCTGACGAGCATTCTGGCCGTACTTCCTCCTAGATAGATGTGTTCTTTCTTCTGGCAGTCTGTGGTATATTCTGTATTCTTTGCCACCACCACAATTCAGATGCATCAGTTCCTCTTCAGTCTTTCATTTTCATTGTCCAGCTTTCATCATGTATATGAGGCATTTGAAAAGGTCATTGCTCGGGTCTGCTGCACATTAATCATCAAAGTAACATCTTTGCTATTTAACACTTTAAAGAGGTCTCGTGCAGCAGATTTTCTCAATGCAATACGTTGTTTGATTTCTTGACTGCTTCTTCCATGGGCATTGATTGTTGATCCAAGTAAAATGAAATTCTTGGTAATTTCAATTTCTTTGCCAGCACAAAGAGTTAGCTAGGTGGATTTGGAGCAGGGTGATAATACTACTTACGTCAGCCCATTTGCCTTGAGATATATAATCTAAAACGTTTTTGTAAAATAGTATTTTCATACCGTCTTAGTCATCATTAGTAGAGTTAAGCTAAGAATGATGAGTTCATTCCTTTTCCCCGACATGTGTTAGCAGCTGCTTCCACAGTTCACCAGTCGTCGTCGTAATCTGAAAGGATGTACGGGGCAGATTTGGATCAAACAGGTAGTAGTTTTGATATTTCTTGCAGCCAGAATTTTATCTTCCTGTCCAGGGGTAATAGTAGGTGGAGAGGGGACAGCAGCCTAAGGGCTTCCCATATATACTTATTTTTACTTTATAACTTGAAGTTGCATTTGATTGCAGTGAATATAAATATCTGGGAAAATTATAGGTGGCACACAGCTATATTTCTTAAGAGGTTCTAGGTCTCATTTGTTGTCTCTTGATTTGTCTTTGTTCTGAGTAATTCACATGGTTCTGAGCAAGCCCTGAAAGTTTGTATGAAAGAGATATACCAAAAAAAAGGATGTGCCTTACTTTCATCAACTTTAATTTATTTTGCAAATTCTTACATCCCTAAGTATTGCTTTTAAAAGCAAATCATTTGGAATATGACTTTAGCCATTAGTAGATGCAACAATGATGATGTAATTTCTTGAGAAATTTACGTGCAAATAAGAATAAGTGATTAAATTTGGCAAGTCAGGTTGACTCATTTTGCCAAAGGAAAGTGTACTATTTGAATGGTTGAGTGAATTTGTCCTTCTTCCTCTCTCTGTACTGTGGTTCTGTGTTTGAGGCACGGGAGGTTCTCCATAGGGATTTCTTAAGTGAATGACATATTGTCAGCCAATCTGATTACTTTGGACAAGACTCTGGCTTTATTCCTGTTCTTTTCCATTTCAACCTGGTTATCATTGACTTTACTGGGAGGATTCATCTATATCTGAAGAATAGTCACTGAGCTGTCTGCCTGAGTTAAGGAAAGCCAGGGTTAGTTGAGAAATGTTTGTTTTCCAAATTATTTTACCTGTCTGTTTTTGTGATCTAACCTATCTTTGAGGTCAGTGGTAGAATTTTTACCTTCCGTATGCAGGAGACCTAAGTTCAATCCCCGGCCAGTGAACCTCATGCACAGCCATCACTTGTGTGTCACTGGAGGCTCGTGTGTGCCTACGATGCCGAACAGGTTTCAGAGGAGCTTCCGGACTGAGATGAACTTAGAAAGAAAGGCCTGATGATCTGTTTCTTAAAATCGGCCACTGAAAACCCTGTGGATCACAATGGTCTGATCCATAACCAGTCGTGAGGATGGCATAGGACTAGGTGGCATTTCATTCCATTGTGTGTGAGATCACCCTGAGTCGGTGACTGACTTGTCTTCACTGACAACAACGGTGTCACTGGAACTGCCTCATCAGAGTTCACCATGGGCTCAGTCCTCTCTACTGCCCTGTCATCATCTTCCTGACTGCTTGCTGCCTGCAAAACTGGAGTCCCCAACTCCCAGGATCCTCTCCCTGCCCTCCTTGCCTGGCTTTCTCTTGCCTCTTCGAGAGTCTTCTTTGCAGGTTTTTCCTCATCTCCTGACATCTAAGCATTGACTCCTTTGAGCTCTTCTCCTTGTATCTACAGTCATTTCCTAGTCTACCTCTTCCAGCCTCATAGCTTTGAGTTATGATTCCCAATTTATATCCGTAGCCGGATTCTCTTCCCTGAAGTCCTGCCTATTCATGCTTCCTTTGGATTTCTAATAGAGATCCCAAACCTAACATGTCCAGATCTGAACTCCCATCTCTTCCTCTCCAAATCCGCTTTTCTCAATGTATTTTCCATTAAAAAAAAAAAAAAATCCAAACCTATTGCTGTTGAGTCAATTCAAATTCATACAGTGACCCTGGAAGACGTTAGAACTGTCCCATAGGGTTTTCAAGGCTGTAATCTTTACGGAAGCAGACTGCCACATCTTTCTGTTGCAGAGTGGCTAATAGGTTTGAACCACCTACCTTTCAGTTAGAAGCTGAGTGCTTTTACCACTGTGCCACCAGGGCTCCATTTCCCACCTTAGTTAATTGTAACTCCATCCAGCCAGGTGTTTAGCCAAAAAACCTTGAGCTTATTTTGACTCCCCATATTCTCTAACATCTCAAACACTCTTTGTCCTAGTCTCCTAGTGCTGCTGTAACACAAATACTGTAAGTGGGCAGCTTTAAAGAGCAGACATATATTTTCTCACCATTCTGGAGCCCAAAAGTCCCCATTAGGGTCTTGGTTAAGTCATTTCCTTCCTTATCGATAGCTCTGGGCATTCCTTGATTCCTTGGCTTGTGGACAGTCCTCACATGGCATCTGTCTCCCCCAGTATATGCTTGCTTGCTCTGTGCCTGCGCTGCTCTTTATATAACTCAGAAGTGATGAGGTTTAGGATGCACCCTATGACTGGTATGACCTCAGCTTGTTGATTCTGTTACATTAGTTTGCATTACGGAAAGCGTATATTATACTAGATTAGATTACATCTGCAGTTTTAGGAGTTAGTATTCTGACACATATTTCAGGGTGGATACAATTCAGTCCCTAATATGGTCTATCAGCAAATCTTGCCACCTTGACTTCACCATATATCCAGAATCCCTTCCCTTCTCACTGTGTCCCCTTCATGATGGTCCAGGCATTGTAGTCTCACCCTGGGTAATCCAAGTGGCTTCATCACTGGTTTTCTGCTTCCTCACTGCTCCCCCTCAATCTCCTCTCCATACCACCTCCCTCCTGCCTCAGAACCCCTCAGGGCTCCTGGTGCTCCACGAATGAAAGTGAGCCCCATCCTCACTGGGGCTTTGGAGGCTGTGTCAGATGTGGGCACCTTTGCCCCCTTCCTGTCTCTGGGCTCCAAGCTCTTTATTCCCCCAGTTCGCTCTGCTCTCCTGGCAGTTCCCCTCAGAGCCCTTGCACCTGTTCATCCCTGGAGTCTCGTTATATAAATAAACATAAATGGCATAATTACGTGAACTATATTAGAGTGCCCTCCCTCACTTCTTCCAGGTCTCCCCTCAAACGTTATCTTCTCAGTTAGGTCTTCCTGTCTACCCTATTTGAAATGCCTTACCCCCAACACTTCTTTTTTTGTTTTTTATTTTTATTGTACTTTAGATGAAGGTTTACAGAACAAACTAGTTTCTCATTAAACAGTTAGCACACATATTGTTTTATGACATTGGTTAACCACTCCACTACGTGTCAGCACTCTCCCTTCTCAACCTTAGGTTCCCTATTGCCAGCTTTCCTGTCCCCTCCTGCCTTTTAGTCCTTGCCCCAGGGCTGATGTGCCCCTTTAGTCTTGTTTTGTTTTATGGACCTGTCCAATCTCTGGCTGAAGGGCGAACTTCAGGAATGACTTCGTTACTGAGCTGATAGGGTGTCCTGGGGGCCATACTTTCAGGGTGTCTCCAAACTCTGTCAGGCCAGCAAGTCTGGTCTTTTTGAGTTAAAATTTTCTACATTTTTTTCCAGCTGTGTCTGTTGTGATTCCTGTCAGGGCAGTCAGTGGTAGTAGCTGGGCACCATCTAGTTGTACTGGATTCAGTCTGGCGGAGGCCATGGTAGATGTGGTCCAGTAGTCCTTTGGACTAATCTTTCCCTTGTGTCTTTAGTTTTCTTCATTCTTGCTTGCTCCCAAAGGGGTGAGACCAGTGGAGTACCCTAGATGGCTGCTCACAGGCTTTTAAGAACCCAGACGCTACTCACCAAAATAGAATGTAGACCATATTCTTTATGTTATGCCAGTTGAGCTAGATGTTCCCTGAGACCGTGGTCCCCACAGCCCTCAGCCCAGCAGTTCAGTCCCTCAGGGAGTCCATGACCTTGCCTTGTACAAGTTGTACTGGCTTCCCCAGTATTGTGTACCGTCTTACCCTTCACCAAAGTTACCACTTACCTATTGTCTATTCAGTGTTTTTCCATTCCCACCCTTCCCCTCCCTCGTAACCATCAAAGATTGTTTCTTTTTGTGTGTAAACTTTTTCATGGATTTTTACAGTAGTGGTCCCATACAATATTTGTCCTTTTGTGACTGACTTATTTCACTCAGCTTAATGCCCTCCAGAGTCATCCATGTTATGAGATGCTTCACAGATTCATTGTTGTTTTTTATCATTGCATAATACTCCATTGTATGTATGTACTACAGTTTGTTTAACCATTCATCTATTGATGGGCATCTAGGTTGTTTCCCATTCATCTATTGATGGGCATCTAGGTTGTTTCCATCTTTTTGCTGTTGTGAACAATGCTGCAGTGAACATGGGTGTGCCTATGTCTACTGGTGTGACCACTCTTATTTCTCTAGGATATATTCCTAGGAGTGAGATTGCTGGATCATATGGTATTTCTGTCTCCCTGCAGCCTCTCCAACATTTGTTATTTCCTGGCTTTTTTTTTTTTTTTTTTTTGATTCGTGCCAGTAATGCCAGGGTGGGATGGTTATCTCATTGTGGTTTTGATTTGCATTTCTCTAAATGGCTAGATCGCGAACATTTCCTTCTGCTGGCTGCTTGAATGTCTTCTTTGGTGAAGTGTCTGTTCATTTCCTTTGCCCATTTTTTAATTGGATTTTTTGTCTTTTTGTTGTAGAGGTGTTGGATTTTCTTGTAGATTTTATAGATTAGACATTTGTCTGATTCGTAATAGCTAAAATTTTTTTCCCAGTCTATAGGTTCTCTTTTCATTCTTTTGGTGAAGTCTTTTGATGACCCTAAGTGTTTAATTTTTAGAAGATCCCAGTTATCTAGCTTAGCTGCTGTAGTTTGTGTGTTGCTGGTTGTGATTTGTATCCTGTTAATGCTGTGTAGTCGGGTCCCTGGTGTTGATCCTATTTTTTCTTCTATGAGCTTCATAGTTTTTGGCTTTATATTTAGGTTTTTGATCCATTTTGAATAAGTTTTTGTATATGGTATGAGGTATGGGTCCTGTTTAATTTTTTTGCAGTTGGACATCCAGTTTTGCCAGCACCATTTGTTAAAGACTGTCTTTTCCCCATTTTATGGACTTTGGGCCCTTGTTGAAAATCAGGTGACCACAGGTGGATGGATTTACATCTGGGTTCTCAATTCGTTCCATTGGTCAATGTATCTGTCGTTGTACCAGTGCCAGGCTGTTTTGACTACCGTAGCTGTATAGTAGGTTCTGAGGTCGGGTAGTGCAAGTCCCCCTACTTTATTCTTCTTCTTCAGTAGTGCTTATTCGAGGCTTCTTCCCTTTGCATATAAAGGTAATGACAAGTTTTTCCATCTCTTTAAAGAATGTTGTTGGCATTTGGATCGGGATTGCATTGTATTTGTAAATTGTGTTGGGTAGAATTGTCATTTTCACAATGTTGAGTCTACCTATCCATGAGCATGGTGTGTTTTTCCATGTATGTAGATCTCTTTTGGTTTCTTGCAGTACTGTTTTATAGTTTTCTTTGTATAGGTTTTTTACATCCCTAGTTAGATTTATTCTTAAGTATTTTATTTTTTTAGGGGCTATATTAAATGGTATTGTTTTTGTGATTTCCTTTTCATTATTCTCTTTATTGGTGTATAGGAATCCAACAGATTTTTGCATGTTTATCTTGTATCTTGCTACTTTGCTGAATCTTTCTATTAGTTCCAGTAGTTTTCTCATGGAGTCTTTTGGGTTTTCTGTGTATAGTGTCATGTCATGCACAAATAGGGACCGTTTAACTTCTTCATTGCCAATTTGGATGCGCTTTATTTCTTTTTCTTGCCTTACTGTTCTAGCTAGGACTTCCAGCACAATGTTATATAGGAGTGCTGATAAAGGGCACCCTCGTCTTGTTCCTGTTCTCAAGGGGAATGTTTTCAGCCTTTCTCCATTAAGAATGATGTTGGCAGTTGGTTTTGCATAGATACCCTTAATTTTGTTGAGCAGTTTCCCTTCTGTACCTATGTTACTGAGAGTTTTTATCAGGAATGGGTGTTGGACTTCTTTGAATACCTTTTCTGTGTCAATTGAGATGATCATTTGATTCTTTTTTTTTTATTTATGTGATGGATTATGTTGATTGATTTTTCTAATGTTGAACCATCCTTGCATACCTGGTATGAATCCCACTTGGTTGTGGTGTATTATTTTTTTATATGATGCTGAATTCTGTTGGCTAGAATTTTGTTGTAAATTTTTGCATCTGTATTCATGAGAGATATTGGTCTGTAATTTTCTTTTTTTGTGGTGTCTCTCCTGGTTTTGGTATCAGGGTTATGCTGGCTTCATAGAGTGAATTTGGAAGTATCACTTCCTTTTCTGTGTTCTGAAATAGTTTGAGTAGTACTGGTATATGCCCTTCTCTGAATGTTTGGTAGAATTCTCCAGTGAAGCCATCTGGGTCGGGGCTTTTTTTTGTTGTTGTTGGGAGTTTTTTTTTTTTTTTTTTTTTTTGTGCTGCATTATCTTTAATTATGCAAAGACCTCTTCATTCATATCACATAGAGATCATTTCATCCACTGCTCTGTTTGGCAGCCAGTCTCTTGTCTCTCTCTTCAGCAATTGTGAGCTGGATACCTTTTCCTCGGGGAGGAGAAATCCATGGTTTGTTGCCTTTGCCAATAACGAAAATGTTGGAAAGCTGGGTGGCAAAGCTGTTGCCGTTGGCATCTTTCATGTGAACCACATCAAAAGAGCCAGGATGCCTTTCTCTGTTAGTGATCACGCCAGTTCTTCCCAGGTTAGCGCCTCCAGTCACCATACACAGGTTACCAGTGTTGAACTTGATGAAATCAGTAGTCTTTCCAGTTTCCAGATCAATCTGAATGGTGTCATTCACCTTGATGAGGAGATCAGGGTAGCGGATGGTGCGAGCATCATGGGTCACCAAATGAGGGATTCCTTTTGTGCCCACAAAGATCTTCCTTACTTTGCACAATTTGTACTTCGCCTCCTCGGGTATAATACGATGAACAGCGAATCGACCCTTGGTGTCATAGATCAGATGGAAATTTTCTCCAGTCTTGTCGATGCTGATGACATCCATAAAACCAGCAGGGTAGATTATATCGGTGCGGACCTTGCCATCAATCTTAATGAATTGCTGCATGCAGATCTTTTTAACTTCATCTCCTGTCAGGGCATACTTAAGTCTGTTCCTTAAGAAAATGATCAGTGGGAGACATTCTCTCAGTTTGTGGGGACTGGTGGATGGACGAGGAGCAAACACGCCAGTCAGTTTGTCCAGCATCCATGCTTTGGAGCTGCTACACGCTTCAGATGCTTCTTGGGACCATGAGCCATGGCTACGCTGAGACCTTTTCAGTCTCTTCTCTTGTTAACGGGTCTGTTCAGATTTTCAACATCATTTTGCATTAGTTTGGGTCAGTAGGGTGTCTCTAGAATGTTGTCCATTTCCTCTAGGCTTTCAAATTTGTCAGAGTATAATTTTTCATAATACCCTGTTATGAGCCTTTTTATATCAGCTGGATCTGTTTTAATATCCCCCATTTCATTTCTCATTTGGGTTATTTGTGTCCTCTCCTGCTTTTCTTTTGTCAGTGTGGCCAGTGATTCGTTGATTGTGTTGATCCTTTCAAAGAACCAACTTTTGGTTTTTTTGATTCTTTCTATTGTTTTTTTTATTGTTTCATTTATTTTTGCTCTGATATTTATTATTTCCTTTTTTCTTGTGGCTGTGGGCGTCTTTAGCTGTTCTCTTTCTATTTGTTCAGGTTGCATAACTAAAGTTTTGATTTTGTCCCTTTCTTTTTTTATGTGTGCATCTATTGCTATAAGTTGACCTCTGAGGACTGTCTTTGCTGTGTCCCAAAGGTTTTGGTATGATGTGTTTTCATTCTCATTTGATTCTAGAATTTTTTTTTATTCCATCTCTGATTTATTCTACTACCCAGTGGTTTTTAAGCAGGATGTTGTTCAGTTTTCATGTAATTGATTTTTTTTCCCTTGCTTTTCCTGTTGTTAATTTTTATTTTGATTGTGTTGTAGTCAGAGAAGATACTTTGCATTGTTTCAGTGTTTTTGATTTTGTTGAGGGTTGCTCTGTGGCCTAAGATGTGCTCTATTCTGGAGAATGTTCCATGTGCATTGGAAAAGGATGTGTACTTTGCAACTGTTTGGTGGAGTGTTCTATATATGCCTATGAGGTCAACTTGGCCAACTGTGCAGTTTGTTGAGTTTCTTTCTAGATATTCTGTCCTTTATGAGAGTGGTGTGTTGAAGTCTCCTCTTATTATTGTGGAACTGTCAATTTCTGTTTTCAATGCTGTTAGTATTTGTTTAATATATTTTGGAGCCCTGTCATTGGGTGCATAGATTTTTTTATGGTTAACTCCGCATGATGGATTGTGCCTTTAATCGTTATGTAGTGCCCTTCTTTGTCTTTATGGTGGATTTGATTCTAAAGTCTGTTTTATCTGAGATTAGTATTGCCAATCCTGCTCTTTTTTTGTAGCTGTTTGCTTGATATGTTTCTTTTCATCCTTTGATTTTTAACAAATTTAAGTCTTTGTTTCTAAGGTGTGTCTTATAGATACCATATTGATGGATCCTGTTTTTTTTTTTATCCATTCCGTCACTCTGTTTCTCTTATGGGTGCATTTAGATCACTTACATTCAGTATAATTATTGATAGGTGTGAGTATATTGCTGTCATTTTGTAGTGCCTTTTCTTGTTCCCCTTACTGTCCTGTGCTGAATTCCTATTGTTTGTGGATTTCTTTTGTTTTCGTAGTTTTTTTTTTTTTATTGAGACTTTATGTTTTTCTTCGTTATTTTGATGAGTAGGTTTGTTAACTTTCTTTGTGGTTACCTTGTAATTTACCCTTATCTTCCTAGGTTTGAACCAGTCTATTATTATTTGGTATCACCTTGCCTTTGTCTCCATTAGAAAGTTCTATATCTACACTGTTTATTTGCTCTTTTATTGTTCTGACGTTGTCATTTACAGATTAACCTCTCTGGTTCCCTGTTGTATTTCTTTTAGTTTTGGATAGTCCTTGAGAGTTAATTAAGTGCTACGGCTGCTAACCAAAAGGTCAGCAGTTCGAATCTGCCAGGTGCTCCTTGGAAACTCTATGGGGCAGTTCTACCCTGTCCTGTAGGGTCGCTATGAGTTGGAATCGATTTGACGGCATTGGGTTTGGTTTGGTTTGGTTTTTTGAGAGTTAATTTCTTAGGTTGGTGTCTGTCTGGTACAATCTTGTGTCGTAGATTCAGGCTGTGATCTGATGTTGTTTGTTCTCGGGCTATTGGACTCCCTTTAGTAATTCTCGTAAGTTTGGTTTGGTTTTTACATATTCCTTTAATTTCTGTTTATCTGGAAATGTCCTAATTTCTCCAGCATATTTGAACGAGATTTTGCAGGATATGTTACTCTTGATTGGTAATTTTTTTCAAGGTTTTATATATGTCATCCTGTTACCTTCTTACCTTCGTGGTTTCTGCCAAGTAATCACAGCTTAGTCTTATTGTTTCCCCTCTGTACGTGACTTTTTGTTTTTCTTGAGCTGTTCTCAGGGTTTTTTTTTTTTGTCTTTGGTTTTAGTGAGTGTCATTATGATATGCCTTGGAGTTTTTCTTTTGGGGTCTATCCTATATGGGGTTCGTTGACCTTCTTGGATGGTCAGCTTTTCATTATTCATGATATTAGGGATGTTTCTTTGTCAGAAATTCTTCATTGATCCTTTCTGTGTTTTCAGTTTTCTCCCCCTGTTCTGGAACTCCGATCACTCTCAAATTTTTGCTTTTGATTGTATCTCACATAATTCTCAGGGTTCTTGCATTTTTCTTCCTTCTTTTTTCTGATTTTTCCTCAAACAGAGTTGTATCCAAGTGTTTGTCTTCAGTATTGCTGATCCTGTCTTCTATCACTTCAACGCTGTTCCTCAGCCTTTCTATGACACTTCCCATTTCTCAAATCTTGTTGTTTATCTTTTGGATTTCTAATTGTTGTTTTTGTATGACTTCTAGTTGTGAACTTATTTTGGCATTTTGTTCCTGTATTATTTTCCTGAATTCTTCCTTTTTTTTTTTGTATTTTCCATGAATATGTCTTCCCTTTCCATGAATTTGTCTTTTTTCTCCTCATTTTTGTCTGCTTTTTGCTTCAACTTTTGCATAGCTCTGAATTTCAGAGATGTGAATTCCCTGTCAGATAGTTCTAGTTCCTTTTCCTCTACTAGAAAGTCATGTTGTGTTTTATTTTGGATGCCTACTAGAACTATCCTGTCCTATTTTTTAATATATTTTGATAATGTCTGGTGTCTTTGGGACATTCAGTAGTTATTTTTTTCATTTATTGATTGTAGGTCTGTTTGTTTCATTGTGCTTTTTTGTTTTATTTGGTTATGTCTGAGCAGGTGGGCTGTGTGTTCTATTGTTTGGTCATCTGTAGTCACTATACTTTTCACCTCCTTGTCCAAAGGACAGGGCCAGTTGCTCAGCTATGGTGGCAGGTCCAGCTGAAGGGGAGGGGCAGAGATGGGTTGTTCGTGGCACATAGTAGGGCAACAGGGTGGGCTGGGAGTCAGTGCTAGGCATGTTCCGGTCAGCTGTGCCTGTGCTGCTCGAGAGTGTGATATTCAGCACAAGGTGCAGGCAGGCAGGAATGAGGGGAGAGGTTGTGATGTGTGGAGTTAATAGGGGTATGGGAAACAGTAAAGAGAAACAGAAGCCAAAAACAAAAAAAAAAAAAACAAGATAAGTGCTAAGGGATCTTGCCGTTGGAGTGGAGAAATGAGAAATCAAGAAATGGAGAAAAAGAAAAAGAGTGGAAGAAGAAAGAAAAAAATGTAAATAGATAAAAAATGAAAACAAAACAACAAAAAAAGAAAATCCCCAAGGGTCCCACTGGTTTGGCTGCAATGACCAGGGAGTGGCTCCCAGGCAGCCCAGTATAGTCTGGCCTAAGGGGATATAGCTGTCAGACAGTGCCTGGTATTCAGGAGACAGGAAAAGAAGGTAAGTATAGAGTTATGAGAACTGAGCAATGAAGAAAGACAGGTAAAAAGAGAAAAAGGAAAAAGAAAGAAAAAAAGAAATGCCCTCAGTGATTCTACCAACTGGGGAAGTGGCTCCTAAGCCGTGCAGTGCAGCCCAGCTAGAAGGGACTCCCAAGCTGTGAAAAGAAAGAGAAAACAAACAGAACAGAAACAAAACAAAACAAAACAAAGCAAAAAAAAAAAGCCCCAGGAATCCCACCAGCTCCATGCCTGGGGCTGAGGGAGTGGTTCCCCAGTCAAACGATGCTTCACAATCTTTCAGGAAGAAGCAAAGATGGCACATGGAGCCAGGTGTTCCAGAGAAAGGGGAGGAGGGGGTAGAAGTGGCAGGAGGCACAGAAGAAACCAAAGAAATGGAAAAAAGCAACATCAGCAACAGACAAGTGGCACTCAGGTAGCCAGCCAGTGTGGGCGGGGTGAATCCAAACGGCCCGGGGCAGAAGCAGTTGCCTCCTAGCCAAGGGGCTGCAGCTGGTGGGAAGCAGAGGAGGCCGAGGGGCAGGGGGAAGAAGGGTGGGGTTAGGAAAGCATATATTGCTGGTTACCAGGTACTCTGTCTCCTGCTGGGAACTTGGTGAAGCTGTTTTCCCATACTTCCTGTCCGCCGATCTCCAGTGTGGGCAGGGCAAATCCAAGGGACTCAATGCTGTACTTCCTGGCCAGCTGGCCACTGCTTCCGGTAGAGGACGAGAGTAGAGCAGTGGGGAGAGGTTGGGGGGTGGGAAAGGGTTTATTGCTGGTTACCAGGTGCCCTGTCTCCTGCTGGGATCTCCCTGAAGCTGCTATCCCACGTTCCGTGTCCACCGATCTCCAACAGGAATCCAAGATGGTGGATCCATGGTGTGTTAGCTGATAGGGACCCTCTGCATGTAACTCTCCTTGCTCTGTGTCTCTGTAGGTTTCTTATTCCATTCAGTGCTTGACAGAGTTCTTTATCTCTGCATTTGACACTTCGGGTTCTAGGAGTGATGTTTGTCTCTGTTTTACTTAGTTTTTCGAGTTTTTGCTGTGGAGGGATGGCATGGTGCTTCTCTCTATGGCACCATGTTGGCTGAAAGTGTTCCCCCAACACTTATAATCCCACTTCCCTGCCTAATTTTTTCTCCACAGCCGCTATACTGTATAACTAGCTGCTACCAGGTTGATTCTGACTCATGGCGACCCCATGTGTGTCAGAGTAGAACTGTGCACTATAAGGTTTTCAGTGGCTGATTTTTCAGAAGTAGATCACCAGGTCTTTCTTTTTAGGTGCCTGTGAGTGGACTTGAGCGACCAAGCTTTAGATTAGCAGCTGAGTCGGTTAACCATTTGCATCACCCCGGGAGTCCTATTACAGTCTAACATTCTCTGTATTGTGCTTATTAAGTTTACTTATTACCTGACTCCCATGCTAGAGTATAAACCCTTTAAAGATAGGGACTTTGGTCCCTGTTGTTCACTGCTGAAACCTCTAAGTCTACAAGAATGCCCACCAGACGGTAGACACTTAGTAACATTTGTTGTTGAATGAGCGAAGAAATAGCTTGCTAATGTATTTTAGTCGAATTTATTGTTTTTATCATAACTAATGCTTATTTTACCATTTTGTGTTTTTTCCCCTAGTTGCTATTATGAAAATTTTCGAACATGGAAAAGTATAGAGAGAATAATGTAACAGATACGCCATCTCCCCAGCCCCTAAATTTAACAGTTATTAACATTTTGCCTTATTTGCTCTATTTTGCAGGCATATTACAGATATCATTATATATATGCATTTATAAAAATTGAGGACTTTTTCCTCTAGCACCACAATGACATTATCATACCTGATAAAACTGACATATATTCCTTTTTGTTATCTAATACTGTTCATATTCAAATTTTCCTGTCTCAAAAAAATTTTTTTTTTCCTTTCTCTAGCTGTTTGTTGAAATCAGAATCCGATAAAGAACTGCTGACTGCATTTGATTATGTTTCTTAAGTCCTTTCTAATCTAGACCAGGTCACACCCTCCTACCCCCTTTCCCATATTTTTTTCCTTTTTCCGTGGTGCTAACTTATGGAAGAACCTGGCCCAGCTCTCCTCTAAAAAAAAAAGGTCTCACCTTCTGAATTTATCATATTGCTTCCTTCTAAAGTCACATAACTTGTTCTTCTGTCCTCTGTATTTTCTGAAAATTGAAAGTGACTTTTAAAAGTTGATCATTTGAATCTAGTTGAATTAAATTTCATCTTTAAAACTGTCCCTTGCAACCTTGGGGAGCTTTGGGACATACTGCTGAAGTTAACAGGTGGGTTTTCCTTTTTGAAATGCCTGGTGGTATCTACAGAAGATAGCCTAAGAACCTGAATCTGCATTTACTGTGACCAACAGATTTTAAGATGTTTTGTGTGGGCCCCTCAGAACCCCCACTTCCCTTGTGACCCATCCCAGAGGTAGGTCTTTGGGATCTCTGGGGTGTGTCATGGAAATTGCAGCCCCCCAGAGGCTCCAACATTCCTTGTGGTTTTGAAGGATGGAAGAAAGAGCTGTGCATATGGGGTGGGCCACGTCTCTTCTCAGTTCTGCCATCTGACGCTCCCTGGATCCATATTTGGAGCAAACAGAAAGCAGCTTTTGGGTACTTTGTTGTTTTTCCTGTGTGTGAATTTGTTTCTCCCTTATCAGCGGCCCCCGTAGGTCAACATGTCCTGTCTGTATGGGAGGAAATGGAGGTCCCGATTATCTTAGTGCTTTCACCTAAGTGTGCCCTTGTAGAGCTAAAGTATAAAGATAAAAAGTTTTCTGTAAAATGCACAGAAGACTAGAGAATTACTAATGAACTCTAGGACTGGATAGGACTTTCGAGCATTTAGGATGTAGCATAGGATTATTGATGTTAGCTGCTATCGAGTCAGCTCCCAACTCATGTTGACCCCACATACAACGGGATTTGACTGCTGTGATCCATAGGGTTTTCATTGGCTTATTTTCGGAAGTAGATCATGAGACCTGTCTTGCTAGTCCATCTTAGTCTGGAAGCTCTGCTGAAACCTGTTCGGCGTCATAGCAACATGCAAACTTTCACTGATGGACTGGTAGTGACTGTGCATGAGGCGCACTGGAATCCAGCCTGGGTCTCCCGCGTGGAAAGTGAGAGTTGTACTAGTGAACCACCACTGCTCCTTAATGGAGGATAAAACCAAACTAAACCAATCCCAAATCGTTGCCGTTGAGTCAATTCCGACTCATAGCTACTCTATAGGATAGAGTAGAACTGCCCCCATCGGGTTTCCAAGGAGCAACTGGTGGATTCAAACTGCCGACCTTTTGATTAGCAGCCAAGCACCAGTGTAGGATAGGCCATATAATAATGAACTGTAATTATTTCCTTGGAGCCGTGGTGGCACAGTGGTTAAGAGCCCAGCTGCTAACTGAAAGGTCAGCAGTTTGAACCCGCCAGCCGCTGCATGGGAGAAAGACATGGCAGTCTGCTTCTGTAAAGATTACAGCCTTGGAAACCTATGGGGCAGTTCTACTCTGTCGTACAGGGTCACTATGAGTTGGAATTGACTTGACGAAAACGCGCTTGGGTTTTGTTGTTGTTGTTGTTAATTATTTCCTTAGATTCTGGTTTTTAAAGAATTTATTCTTATAGTATAAGCCTACTTAATACGTTTATCATCGTACTGTATAGTAGTTTTACATGTCTGGAATCTGTTAATCCAGCCTGTATTTGTTGTCAATCAGGAAGTACTTACATTACCAAAATGGCGTTTTAAGGAAAAAGTGCCATCATCCAATGTAGTGCCAAATTATGACCTTTTCATTTCTTCCTTTTTGATGCAGGGAACCCGGGACCCTTTTATGCAGTGGCTGGGGAAGCACGTGGATCCCGGAGGAGTAATAAAATCCAGCAAGGTCTCTCTTAAATTTGTTTCATCCTCCACATCTGACATAGAAATAACCCCGTCTTGTATCCCTGTGTTTACTGAGTCGGAGGGCTTCTCATCAGAAAATTTTAACTTAGAGATCTATCGGCAAAATCTGCAGACAGAACGACTTGGAAAAATAATTCTTTTTGCTGAAGTGACACCCACCACGATGAACCTTCTGGATGGGTAAGTTCTGATCAGACCTTCTGCACTGGCTCAGGAGAAACCTGTTATGTTGGTTATTCTAAGCAGTGGTGTGGGGTGGGGATAGAGTTATAGAGCAGTACGTTTTAATAAACCTACTAGCAAGATGGAAGCAGAAACCCTGTTCTAGAAGAGTTAAAATGTAGGAAGGGAAGTTAAATACTATCCTTTGATCTAATAAGAATTATCCTTTCAGGAATGGGAGGTTTTTGTACTTTGGGACTCTCTTCCTAGAATCAGGCCTTTCAGAATGTCCTTGGAAAAAGAATGTTACAGAAAAAATGTTTAACAGGTGGCATTATGGCTCAAAAACAGGTTATTGTGTTACTTTCATGTTGTTGAAACCCGTGTTAAACATTTAGTTTAAGATGTTTTGCAGGGGGGTTAGAATGGCAAAACTGAATGACACTTAGCTGTGTTAAATGGAAAGGAATGGAAGTTTTGTACTCTGAAAACCTGTCTTCTTATGTTCCCACCCAATACATTTTTTAAGCACTCTGTAATCCTGTTTGGATATTTGAAATTTACTCTTATCAAACTTTTCTTTTTAAGTCCTTCTGTTTCATGGACTTGGATTGAAGGCTGAAAAATCAAAACAGATGAAAGGAATTTTTTAACCCCCAAATTAATCAGTATCAGTGAATAGTCTTATATTATGCTCAGATAGTTGAAGAGGTAGACTTATGGAGGGAATGAAAAAGAAGAGCATCTCCCCTCAACATGGGACCAAAATTTAAGGAATGAAGGCCTCAAAAGTAGTTGGATCCATGGTTTCTGGGATGAAATTTTCACCCTTGGGACTGCATGTTTGGACAGAGGTATAAGTCAACACGTGGATGTATTTTGGCCTCTGTGTTTAGTAACAATTTCTGGGATTTGATAATGTGTTGATATAAAATGAGAAGATAATGTGAGGTATCTTTGTAGAAATACACCTGATTATTGCAGCAATAACAACAATAATACTGTTGTTTGTGTGTTGTTGTTTGTTATCAAGTTGACTTTAACTCATAGCGGTGCAATGTGACAGAGTAGAACTACCCCATAGGGTTTTCTAGATTGTAATCTTCACGGAAACAGGTCATCGTGTCTTTCTTCCGTGGAGCCGCTGGGTAGATTTGAACCACCAAACCAACCTTTGGTTATCAGTTGAGTGCTTAACAGTTGCGCCGCCAGACTTAAATTACATTTATTGAAAGCTTTTATCTTCCAGACATTACTTTTTAAAAAAGTTTTTATTGTGCTTTAGTGAAAGTTTACAAATCAAGTTGGACTCTCATACAAAAATTTATAAACACCTTGCTGTGTACTCCTAATTGTTCTCCCCCTAATGAGACAGCACACTCCTTTCCTCCAACCTCTCTTCTCGTGTCCATTTGGCCAGCTTCTGACCCTCTCTACCCTCTCATTTCCCCTTTAGACAGATGCCATCATAGTCTCATGTGTCTACTTGATCCAAGAAGTTCATTCGTCACCAGTATCATTGTCAATCCTGTAGTCCAGTCCAATCTCTGTCTGAAAAGTTAGCTTTAGGAATTGTTCCTGTCTTGAGCTAACAGAAGGCCTGGGGACCATGACCTCTGGGATCATTGTAGTCTCAGTTGGACCATTAAGTCTGGTCTTTTTATGAGAATCTGGGGTCTGTATCCCACTGCTCTCCTGCTCCCTCAGGGGTTCTCTATTGTGTTCCCTGTTGGGGCAGTCATGGGTTGTAGCTAGGCACCATCTAGCTCTTCTGGCCTCAGGCTGATGTAGTCTCTGGATTATGTGGCCCTTTCTGTCTTTGGGTTCATAATTACCCTGTGTCTTTGGTGTTCTTCATTCTCCTTTGCTCCTGGTGGGTTGAGACCAATTGATGCATCTTAGATGTCCACTTGATAGCGTTTAAGACCCCAGACGCCACTCTCCAAAGTAGGATGCAGAATGTTTTCCTAATAGATTTTATTATGCCAGTTGACTTAGATGTCCCCTGAAACCGTGGTCCCCAAACCCCCATCCCTGCTACGCTGGCCTTCAAAGTGTTCAGTTTATTCAGGAAACTTCTTTGCTTTTGGTTTAGTCCAGTTGTGTGGACCTTGCCTGTACTGTATATTGTCTTTCCCTTCACCTAAAATAGTTATCTACTATCTAATTAGTGAATACCCCTCTCCCACCTTCCCTCCCCCGTCTTGTAACCATTGAAGAATATTCTCTTCTCTGTTTAAACTATTTCTCGAGTTCTTATAGTAGTGGTCTTATACAATATTTATCCTTTTGCAGCTGACTAATTTCACTCAAGGAAACCCTGGTGGCGTAGTGGTTAAGTGGGACGGCTGCTAACCAGGAGGTCAGCAATTTGAATCTGCCAGGCGCTCCTTGGAAACTCTATGGAGCAGTTCTGCTCTTTCTATAGGGTCAATTTCACTCAGCATAATGCCTTCCAGATTCCCCCATGTTATGAAATGTTTCAAGGATTCATCATTGTTCTTTATCGATGTGTAGTATTCCATTCTGTGAATATACCATAATTTATTTATCCATTCATCTGTTGATATGTACCTTGGTTGCTTCCATCTTTTTGCTATTGTAAACAGTGGTGCAGTGAACATGGGTGTGCATATGTCTGTTCGTGTAAAGGCTCTTATTTCTCTAGGATATATTCCAAGGAGTGGGTTTGCAGGATGGTATGATAGTTCTATTTCTAGCTTTTTAAGGAAGTGCCAGATTGATTTAGAAAGTGGTTGTACTATTTTACATTCCCACCAGCAGTGTATAGGTGTTCCAGTCTCTCCACAGCCTCTCCAACATTTATTATTTTTTGGATTAATTCCAGCCTTGTTGGAGTGAGGTGGAATCTCGTTGTAGTTTTGATTTGCATTTCTCTAATGGCTAATGATCATGAGCATTTCCTCATATGTCTGTTAGCTACCTGAATGTCTTCTTTAGAGAAGTGCCTACTCATATCCTTTGCCCATTTTTGAATTGGGTTATTTGTCTTTTTGTAGTTGAGTTTTTGCAGTATCACATAGATTTTAGAGATCAGGCGCTGATTGGAAATGTCATAGCTAAAAGCTTTTTCCCAGTCTGGTGGTAGCCTTTTTACTCTTTTGGTGAAGTCTTTGGATGAGCATAGGTGTTTGATTTTCAGGAGCTCCTGGTTATCTAGTCTCTTCTGCATTGTTAGTAATGTTTTGTGCTGTTTATGCCGTGTATTAGGGCTCCTAGTGCTGTCCCTACTTTTTTCTTCCATGATCTTTATCATTTTAGATTTTATATTAGGTCTTTGATCCATTTTGAGTTAGTTTTTGTGCATGGTGTGAGGTATGAGTCTTGTTTCATTTTTTTGCCAATGGATATGCAGTTATGCCAGCACATTTGTTAAAAAGATTATCTTTTCCCCATTTAACTGACTTTGGGCCTTTGTCAAATATCAGCCACTCATATGTGGATGGATTTATGTCTGGATTCTCAATTCTTTTCCATTGGTCTATGTGTCTGTTGTTGTACCAGTACCAGGCTGTTTTGACTACTGTGGCGGTATGATAGGTTCTAAAATCAGGAAGAGTGAGGCCTCCCACTTTGTTCTTCTTTTTCAGTAATGCTTTACTTATCCTAGGCCTCTTACCCTTATGAAGCTGGTGATTTATTTCTCCATCTCATTAAAAAATGTTGTTGGAATTTGAATCAGAATTGCATCGTATCAATAGATTGGTTTTGGTAGAATAGATATTTTTACAATGTTAAATCTTCTATCCATGAGCAAGGTATGTTTTTCTACTTATGTAGGTCTCTTGGTTTCTTGCATTAGTGTCTTGTAGTTTTCTGTGTACAGGTCTTTTAGATCTCTGGTAAGATTTATTCCTGAGTATTTTATCTTCTTGGGAGCTACTGTAAATGGTATTGATTTGGTGATTTCCTCTTCAATGTTCTTTTTGTTGGTGTAGAAGAATCCAGCTGATTTTTGTATGTTTACGTTGTATCCTGATCCTCTGCTGAACTCTTCTATTAGTTTCAGTAGTTTTCTTGAGAATTCTTTAGGGTTTTCTGTGTATAAGATCATGTCATCTGCAAATAGAGATACTTTTACTTCTTCCTTACCAATCCTGATGCCCTTTATTTCTTTATCTATCCTAATTGCTCTGGCTAGGACCTCCCGCACAATGTTGAATAAGAGTGGTGATAAAAGGCATCCTTGTCTGGTTCCTGATCTCAGTGGAAATGCTTTCAGGCCCTTTCCATCTACGATGATGTTGGCTGTTGGCTTTGTATAAATGCCCTTTACTATGTTGAGGAATTTTCCTTCTATTCCTGTTTTGCTGAGAGTTTTTGTCATGAATGAGTGTTGAACTTTGTCAAATGCCTTTTCTGCATTGATTGATAAAATAATGTGGTTCTTTTATTTATATGATGGATTCCATTAATTTTTTTTCTCATGTTGAACCATCCCAGCATACCTGGTATGAATCCCACTTGGTCATGGTGTATTATTTTTTTGATGTGTTGTTGAATTCTATTGGCTACAATTTTGTTGAGGATTTTTGCATCTAAGTTCATAAGGGATATATATTATGAGTAATAAGGGATATAGGTCTGTAATTTTCTTTTTTTGTGGTGTCTTTACCTGGTTGTGGTATCAGGGATTTGCTGGCTTCATAAAAAGAATTTGGGAGTATTCCATCCTTTTCTACCCTCTGAAATACCTTTAGTAGTAGTGGTGTTAATTCTTCTCTGAAAGTTTGGTAGAACTCTGCAGTGAAGCCATCTGGGCCAGGGCTTTTTTTTTTGTTGGGACTTTTCTGATTACCTTTTCAATCTCTTCCTTTGTTATGGGTCTATTTAGTTGTTCTACCTCTGTTTGTGTTAGTTTAGGTAGGTAGTGTGTTTCTAGGAATTCATCCATTTCTTCTAGGTTTTCAAATTTGTTAGAGTGTAATTTTTCATGGTAATCTGATATGATTCTTTTAAATTCAGTTGGGTCTGTTATAATATCACCATCTCATTTCTCATTTGGGTTATTTGTTTCCTCTTCTGTTTTTCTTTTGTCAGCCTGGCCAGTGGTTTATCAATTTTGTTAATTTTTTCAAAGAAGCAGCTTTTGGTCTTGTTAACTCTTTCAATTGTTTTTCTGTTTTCTATTTCATTTAATTCTGCTCTAATTTTTATTATTTCCTTTCTTCTAGTGCCTGAAGGTTTCTTTTGTTGTTATCTATTTGTTTAAGTTGTAGGGATATCTCTTTGATTTTGGCCTTATTTTCTTTTTTTATGTGTGCATTTATTGAAATAAATTGACCTCTCAGCACTGCTTTTGCTGTGTCCCAAATGTTCTGATAGGAAGTAGTTTCATTCTCCTTGGATTCTTTGAGTTTCTTTATGCCATCCTTAATGTCTTCTATAACCCAGTCTTTTTTGAGCAGGATAGTGTTCAGTTTCCAAGCGTTCGTTTTCTTTTCCCTTCTTTTTATGTTATTGATTTCTACTTTTATGGCCTATGGTTAGAAAAGATGCTTTGTAATATTTCGATGTTTTGAATTCTGTGAAGGCTTCCTTTATGACCTAATGTGTGGTCTATTCTAGAGAATGTTGCATGTGCTCTAGAAAAGAAAGTATACTTGGCTGCTGTTAGGTGGAGTGTTCTGTATATGTCCATGAGGTCAAGTTGGTTAATTGTGGCATTTAGATCTTCTGTGTCTTTATTAAGCTTTATTAAGCTTCTTTCTGGATGTCTTGTCCTTCATCGAAAGTGGTATGTTGAAGTCTCCTATTATAATTGTGGAGCTGTCTATCTTACTTTTCAATGCTGTTAGAGTTTGTTTTGTGTTTCTCGCAGCCCTCTCATTGGGTGCGTAAATATTTAATATGGTTATATTCTTCTGGCGTATTGTCTCTTTAATCAATATATAGTGTCCTTTCTTGTCCTTTGTGGTGGATTGAACTTTAAAATCTGTTTTGTCAGAAATTAATATCGCCATTCCTGCTCTTTTTTGATTGTTGTTTGCTTGATGATTTTTTTCCATCCTTTGAATTCTAGTTTGTGTCTGTAAGGTTTGTCTCTTGTTAGGCAGCATATAGATGGATCGTATTTTTTTTATCCATTCTGCCACTCTCTGTCTCTTTATTGGTGCATTTAGTCCATTAATATTCAGCGAAATTATGGATGGGTATGAGTTTAGTGCTGTCATTTCAATGTCTTTTTTTGTGTGTTGTTGACAGTTTCTTTTTCCCTTTTAATTTTTTATGAATAGTTTATCTTTATATGTTGTTTTTTCCTCTTATTCATTGTTGATTTTGTTTCTGTTGAGTCTCTATTTTTTTCTCATATTTTACTTTGATGAGTAGGATAGTTAGTCTCTTTTGTGGTTACCTTAATATTTACCCCTGTTGTTCTACGTTTACAGCTAACTTTTATTTCTTTATATCGCCTTGTCTTCTTCTCCATATGAAAGATCTATGACTACATTTCTTAAAGTCCCTCTTTATTATTTTAATGTGGCTTTCTTTTACATTATGACATCGCTGTTTCCCTGTGTTGAGCGTTTTTTATCTTGATTTATTGTTGTGACTTCCCTGCCTGTATTGACATCTGATTGCCCTGCCCACTGTTGTAGTCTTAGGTTGATATCTGGTATTATTGACGTCTAACCAAAGAATTCCCTTTAGTATTTCTTGTAGTTTTTGTTTGGTTTTTACAAAATCCCTAAACTGTGTTTATCCGGAAATATCCTAATTTCCCCTTCATATCTGAGAGACAGTTTTGCTGGATATATGAATCTTGGCTGGCTTTTTTTTTCCTTCAGTGCTTTATATAAGTCATCCATTTGCCTTCTTGTCTGCATGATTTCTGCTGAGTAGTCCAAGCTTGTCCTTATTGACTGTCCTTTGTAGGTGACTTTTCTTTTATCCCTAGCTGCTCTTAAAATTTTCTCTTTATCTTTGGTTTTGGCAAGTTTACTATAACATCTCTTGGTGACTTTTAAAATCTACCTCATGTGGAGTTTGATGAGCATCTTGGATTAATATCTTCTCATCTTTCACGGTATCAGGGAAGTTTTCTGCCAACAAATATCCCTCCCTGTTCTGGTACTCCAGTCACTTGTAGGTTATTTCTTTTGATAGAGTCCCACATGATTCTTAAGGTTTCTTCATTTTTTTTTATTCTTTCATCTGATTTTTCTTCAAATATATTGGTGCCAAGTGCTTTATCTTCAAGATCACCAATCCTGCTTTCCACTTGCTCAGTTCTGCTCCTTTGATTCTCTATTGAGTTGTCTAATTCTGTAATTTTATTGTTAATCTTCTGAATTTCTGATTGCTGTCTCTCTATGGATTCTTGCAACTTATTAAATTTTTCATTATGTTCTTGAAGAACCTTTTTAATTTCTTCAACTATTTTATCTGTGCGTTCCTTGGCTTGTTGTGCATATTGCCTGAGCTCCTTCCGTATGTCTTGAAGAGTTCTGTATATTAATATTTTGAATTCTGCATCCAGTAATTCCAGGAATGCACCTTCACCAGGAAGATCCTTAGATTCTCTGTTTTGAGAGCTTGTTGAAGCGTTCATGGTCTGTTTTTTTATGTGGTTTGATATTGACTGTTGTTTCCGAGCCATCTGTAAGTTACTGTATTAGTTTATTTTATGTTTGCTTACTGTATCATAGTTTCTTGGTTTGTTTTGTTTTGATATGCCCAAATGGGTTGCTTGAGTGAGCTAACCTGATTATTTTTGCCTTTGGGACTGTGACACCCTGTCACTAGATGGCTAGAGCTGTTATCAGGTATGTGAGCTTATGAGTCCATTCACTTTTCTTGTGTGGATTCAGCTCAAGTGTCTAGGTAGCTTGTCGTCACGTGTGTGGTACAGACTTTGTCCTACAGTCTTAGAGGGGCAGGGGTGTTTGGTGTAGGTTCCGGTACCTAGTTGCAGCAGGGGGTCATGCTCTGAACAAGGCGGGGGGGTGAGGATTGTCCCCCGAGTGTCTCTGAGGAAAGCGCGTCCCTGTTCCCTAGAGTGTACAGGTGGATGGGTTCTGCAGACGGACCATGGATACCCACTACTTTTGGTTGTAAGGACTGGGAGGTATCAGTTATCCTTGGACCCCTGTCATGGGTGACTGGGTGACCTGAGTGGTGCCAGCAGTCCTTAGGCCCCTGATGTAGGTAGGTGAGGACCCTGTTTATTAGGCAAAGTCATTTGAACTGTCAAACACCCACCTCTCCACCACATAGCTTAAACAATCGCAGTCTGCCAGCAAGGGCCTATTTTCCTGAAATAGGCCCAAACAGGTCCAGGCAGGGGGGAAAGGTATTCAGTGTCCACGGACCATTTATGCCTGAACAGGAGCTCCTTGTGTCCTGAGCTCTGTAGTTTAATGGACCTGGCAAATTATCCTTTCCCCCTGTTGTAAATTTTTTCCTTCTCCAAGTCCAGGAGCATGGCTCAGGGCACTGAAGTGGGCATATCTCAGGCCCAGGGAAATCTATAGCTACTGAAGCTGGCTTGGGGGCGGGGGTGCAGTAAAATATACGCAAGTACTTAGCTTTTGCCGAGAACACCATTCTTCTCTGGTTCTGGAGGTGTGAGTAGGCTGTGCAGCTGGCTGCTGCTTCCTGAGAAAACCGCAGCCGAACGGTACCACCAGCCCACCTCAGCTGCTCCTGGCAGTGGTGCCTGAGGGATCCCAGCGATTCAGGTCCGGCAACTCCTCTCTGCTTCTGAACAGTCTCTCTCTCCCCCGCCACTCAGTCCAGTTTCTAACTTTGCCTTTGATGTTCAGGGCTCCTAACTTGTCATAAATGTAATCGTTTCACCTGATTTTTCAGGTCTTTGTTGTAAGAGGGATCGCTGGAAGCCTCTGGCCATTCTGCCATTTTGGCCCCACCCTCACACACTACTTTTAAGTGCTTCACGTGTATTAACTGATTTCACACATTATCGTTTAGTGCTGCGGGGTCATCACTGGAGCAAAATCAAATGATAGTGTCGCATAGTGAATAGAATGCTACATAGCAGAATTTACTGTATGTTGAATTCTTCCTGTTTCTGAAGGTTCATAATAACTGTCTGGTACTTCATATCACAGCAGTGGACCAACAAACGAAACAGAGCAAGTAGAATATTTAAAATTGTTGAGTGGGTCTACTCCATGCTCACTTTTTTCTTGGAGTACATCACTTTCGTGGCTATGGAGTAGCTCTTTCTAACGGGCTAGAGTTAAAAAAAAGTCAGTTGCCCTTGATTCGATACGAACTCAGGGTTACCCTGTGTGTATCAGAGTAGGACTGTGCTCCATAGGGTTTTTTTTTTTTTTTATTGTGCTTTAGGTGAAAGTTTACAGGTCAAGTTAGTTTCTCATATGCACACACATTGTTATGTGACCCTAGTTGCTATCCCTATGGTATGACCGCACACTTCGCTTTTCCACCCTGGATTTCCTGGTTATTCAGTCAGCTCCTATCCCTTTCTGCCTTCTCATCTCACCTCTGAACAGGAGCTGCCCATTTAGTCTCATGTGTCTAATTGAACTAAGAAGCACACTCTCCATGAGTATCATTTTATGTCTTATAGTCCAGTTTGTTCTTTGTCTGAAGGGTTGGTTTCGGGAATGGTTTTAGTTCTGGGTTAACAGAGAGTCGGGGACCATGTCTTCTGGGGTTCCTCTAGTCTCAGTCAGACCATTAAGTCTGGTCTTTTTACGTGAATTTGAGTTCAACACCCTACTCTTCTCCTGCTCCGTCAGGGATTCCCTGTTGTGTTCCTGGTTGCATTCCCGGTCAGGGCGGTCATTGGTGGTAGCCTGGCATCATCTAGTTCCGGTCTCAGGCTGATGGAGTCTCTGGTTTATGTGGCCCTTTCCGTCTGTTGGGCTAATATTTTTCTTGTGTCTTTGGTATTCTTCATTCTCCTTTGCTCCAGGTGGGTTGGAACCAATTGATGCATCTTAGGTGGCCACTTGCTAGCTTTTAAGACCCCAGATGCCACTCACCAAAGTTGGATACAGAGAATTTTCTTAATAAACTTTGTTATGCTAGTTGACCTAGATGTCCCCTACAACCATGGTTCCTAGACCCCTGGCCCTGCTACTTTGTCCCTCTAAGTGTTTGGTTGTATTCAGGAAACTTCTTAGCTTTTGATTTATTCCAGTTGTGCTTCCCCTGTGTCATGTGTTGTCCTTCCCTTCACCTGAGATAATTCTTGTCTACTATCTAGTTAGTGAATTCCCCTCTCCCTCCCTCCCCACCCTCGTAACCATCAAAGAATGTTTTCTTCTGTGTTTAAATCTTTTCTTGAGTTCTTGTAATAGTGGCCTCATACAATATTTGTCCTTTTGCGACTGACAGATTTCACTCAGCATAATGCCTTCCAGATTCATCCCTGTTATGAGATGTTTCACAGATTCATTGTTGTTCTTCATCATTGCATAGTATTCCATTGTGTGAATATACCATAGTTTGTTTTTCCATCCATCCATTGATGGGTAGCCAAGTTGTTTCCATCTTTTTACTATTGTGAAAGGTGCTGTCCATAGGATTGTCAATGGTTGGTTTTTTGGAAGTAGATCACCAGGCCTTTCTTCCAAGATGGCCTGGGTGGATGCGAACCTTCAGCCTTTTGCTTAGCAGCCCAACAAGTTAACGTTTTACGCCTCCCAGGGACCCCAGTGGGCTAGAGTAGAAGTGAAAAAAAGAGTTGGAGGCCCTTAAAGTAGTACACACATTATCATAGCCCCAGCACCTGGCAGATTTAATGTTGTAGGTGAAAATAATTTGAGTTGTAACACTAGTGTGGTCTCACTTACTCAAGATCATTAGAGGCATTTTTTTGTAAATCTTGGAGGATTTGGAAGTTTCTCGTCTGACTAATATTTTGGAAGACATCATATTTTCTTCTTTGACTAGTAGCTCAGCCGAGCCACCTTGGTGCTGAGATGGGCATGGAAAGCTTTCGTTTGATCTTTTGGGTATGAGAGCCAACTGGCTTTGAAGCCATAAACCACCACCAACTTTACCTCCTGCCCCCGCCCTGTGGATTTTGAAGTTTGTTTGTGATTCGGTGAAGAGGAAGGAACTCTGGGGAGAGGAAGTAGTAGAGGGAAACATGGGAGCTGCTGGCTAACAACTAAAATCAAGGCAATTCGAAGGGTCTGTGGGCTTCTCTCTCCAGTCCCCTCCCAAACAAAAAATGCAGATGTTTCCCCTCGTATTCTGACCCAGCTGTGTCACACCAACTAGTTGGATAGTTGTTGTTAGTTGCCATTGAGTCAGCTCTGACTCATGGCAACATTATGTATAATAGAATGAAACATTGCCCAGTCCTGTGCCATTTTCATGATTATTGGTATGTTTGAATCCATTATTGTGGCTATCGTGTCAGTCCATCTCATGGAGGGTTTCCCTCGTTTTCACTGAACCTCTACTTTATGAAACATGATGCCCTTTTCTATCAGTTGATCTTTCCTGATGATGTGTCCAAAGTAAGTGAGCTGGAGTCTTGCCATCTTCTCTTCTAAGGAACATTCTGCTTGTATTTCTTCCAAGACTGATTTGTTCATTATCTGACAGTCCATGGTATATTCAGTATTCTTCACCACCACCACAGTTGGATTGAATCACATCTTCTTCTGTCTTCCTTTTTAATTCTCCGGCTTTCCTATGCATGAGGTGATTGAAAAAACCATGGCTTTAATCAGGGGCACCTTGGTCCTCAAAGTGACACCTTTGCTTTGAGAGGTAATTTTATCCTTGCTTCAGTCACTTTCTAGATATGTATTTCTGACCATAAAATGGCTTTCCTGCCCTATTGTTGGAGTAACATTTTCTGGATGCTGTGCTTTGTGCATTGCTTAAGACGCCTACTGTTTCCTGGTAGGTTTTCCATTAGGGCCAGTTAGCTCAGCTGGTTGGACAGGGTTCCAAGGTCATGGGTTCAACACTGTGTCTGGACCAGTGAACTTCACTATATCCCATGGTCGTGTCCTCCAGCCACAGACCCAGGAAGCCATTTGCACAGGTGAGCTCTTGGTGGTGGGGCACCCAGACAAGGGGGTATGTGTGAACCACTGAACATCAATGTCACTGCCAGAAAAGCACCTTCAATGGTGTGGTTGGGAGTACTGCATGTTCTCTTAATCTTGAGATAAGCGATAAGTGAACCTGTGCTGTGGGGAAGCACAGTTGCATGGGGTAACTGTCATAGTGGTATTTTTGGAATAGTCTTTTATTTGATTTATGAGGTCTTTTCTGTTGACTTATACCAAACCTGTGTCAGATATTGAAATGATTTAGGTGTGATGCCACAGTGTGTGGTGATCCAGGTAAACATAAACTTATTTTTATTAATTTCCTTTGCATTTTAATACACCCTAAATATGTACCAAAAGTTGGCTGTCTATTATTTGTAAAGAATAATTTAGTTTTCTTTATTAAATAAGTTGATACATTGCTGCTGTTATTGTTAGTTGCCTTTGAGTTGATTCCAATGCATGGTGACCCCATGTGTATCACAGTAGAACTACATCGCACAGGGCGTTCAGCGCTGTGACCTTTTGGAAGCAGATTGCTAGGCCTATCTTTTGAGTTGCCTTTGGGTGGGTTCAAACTGCCAACCTTTTAGCTAGTAGTTGAGCACTTAACCATTTGTGCTATCCAGGGACTCTGAACTTTGTATATTAAATATCCTTATTTCTTTACCATTATTTAAGTCCCTTGATTTTCTAGGCTTAAGTTTAACTTTATCAATGCATGGGCTTGGGCACTGGAGAAACAACAATGGATAAGGTACTATCCTTGCCTTAAGATGCATTTAAAGAAGCAACTCCCAGTGCCCATTACAGTTCATGAAGTTCTGTACACCATTCTTGGTCTGCGCACTGGGAGGTCAGGCAGGCAGAGAGAAGCTCCTGCAGTAGACAGCTTGAGGCCGTAAAAGAGGTGGCACTGGTCAGCGCATCTTCTCTTGTGCCATTAGTGTGTCAGGCAGACTTTATGTCTGGTGTCATAAAGCTCACAGTCTAGCAGGGAAAATGCTGGGACTGAAGACTTTATCACCCACTAACTGAGCAGCCTCAGTGCTGTCACCCGTCTGGGTCTTGCTTTGCTCAGCTGTGAAGTCAGGAGCATTGGAACACTGGGTGCTTGCTCCCCAGGCACCTTCAACTCTATACTTCTTTGATACAGTGATTCCCCCCCATCTTAGTTATCTAGTGCTACTGTAACAGAAGTACCACAAGTGAGTGGCTTTAACAAACAAATTTATTTTCTTACAGTTTAGTAGGTTAGACGTCCAAATTCAGGGTGCCAGCTCTAGGGGAAGGCTTTCTCTCTCTGTCAGCTCTGGAGGAAGGTCCTTGTCTCTTAACTTCTGTTCCTGGGCGATATTCGTGTGGCTTATCATCTCTCTTCCCTATCTTTGCTTCCTCATTTGTTTAAACTTTTTTATATCTCAAAAGAAATTGACTTAAGACACACCCTACCCTAATACTGCCTCATTAACGTAACAAGGACAACACATTCCCAAATGGATTATAACTACAGGAATACCAAAAACCAAACCCAGTGCGGTCAGGTTGATTCTGACTCATAGAAACCCCATAGGGTTTCCGAGGCTGTAAATCTCTATGGAAGCAGACTGCCACACTTTCTCCCATGGTGCCACTGGTCATTTCAAATTCTGACCTTTCTTAGTTAGCAGCCGATCGCTTTAACCACTGTACCACCAGGACTCCCTAACCACAGGTATACGGGATAGCATTTACAACACGTATTTTTGGGGGACACAGTTCAATCCAGAACATCTCCCAAGTCAGAGTCTCACAACCAGCCAGCCTTTCTATTGATAAGTAACCTCCAATGCTTTAGAAAGCTGAACTAGTTTTGTCAGTCAGCCTCCAGCTAGTTGAGGAGATGTGTGGAAGACAGTTGACTTTCTACAAGCAAAGTGAAATTTTATAATCCCATAAAATAGTTCTTTTTTAATTTGTGGGGGTTGATATTTGGGGAAATAGCCACCTTTGTTTAGGGAAGATTTTGTCATTGTTAGTTGCCATTGAGGTGGCTCTGGCTCTTGGCAACCTTATGTATACCAGAATGAAACGTTGTCCCATCCTGCGCCATCTTCATGATTGGTGGTGTGTTTGAGTCTGTTGTTGCAGCCACTGTGTCAGTCCATCTCATGGAGGGTTTACCTCTTTTTTGCTGATCCCCTACCAAACATGATGTCCTTTTCTAGAAATTGGTCTTTCCTGATGACGTGTCCAAAGGGAGCAAGACGAAGTTTCACCAACCTCGCTTCTAAAGAGCGGTCCAGTTTTAGTATTTTGCATTTTTATTTCAGAACTTGGGGCCTATCTCAGCTTGTCAGTCCCAAACATCTCTTTTCCCTTTTCTTCCTTATCGTGCTGCCCTGACTCACTCTGCTTGGCGCCCTCCTCCCCTGAAGTCGAGGCCTGAGAGGACTGAAATTGGGCTGGAACTAATTTAATGGCTGAGTGACCTCACAGTAGAGAAACAGCCGGAGCCTAATAGGGGTCTTTGTCTGCATTTCCACCCAAGCTGGTAGCATGCCAGTCAAGAGTCAAGCTAGAGACACAGGTGGAAGCGATTAGACCTGTCATAAAGTTTGAAAAATTGATTCTAGAGGCGAAGTGAATAGATTGGACTTGACAGTGTTGTCCTAAAGATTCTAAGGGAAAATTCTGTAGTTTAATTTGAAATCCCTTGATTATTCATTAGCTTTCCAGATGGCTTTTGTTGATGCTTTACATATTAATGCCTGTATTGTGTTGTCATTGGTGTTCTCTTAATGCACACATAGGTAATGAGCAAAGAATAAATACCCCAATAAGTGTCCCAAATTAATGGGGTATTAGTGTAATTGTGAAATAAAGGGTTTTTAAGAAGTTGATTGCTTGGGAATAATTAGCGTAAGCTTTTTTATGGACTCAATTTGGTACTTTAAAAGTGAAAATCTTGGAAAATTTTGTTAAACCTTCATTTTAATGTTTACTTCTAAATTAAAGCTTAAAATATAACTCCAGCCTTTAACTCCAGCATTCATGACTCAAGGGTGATTGTGGCAAGCTCTCCATCAAATGTTTTTTTATTTTTTTATTCTAGTTCAACACCTGAATAAGTTAACCGTTCATATGCCAAGATCCCGGAGTTGAATTATTGTCTAGTATTTTTCAGAGATGTGTTCACATTAACTTTTAGCATTCTGAGATTAAAAAAAAAAAATTGTATTTTATGGCTGGTTTTTTAAATAGGGAAACCTAGTGTGATGTTTGTCATATTACAATGGTTACAGTATTCCACATAGTTGGCATTTTCGTTAGAATCGGGCTTTCTCTGTCTTTCTCTCACTGTTGAGCAGCAAGTGCCAAGATTTACTGTAGAGAAGAGTGAAAGTAAATATGATGGTGAGGCCAGAGCTACATGTGCAGGTAAGCATGGCCTCCTCCGTGGAGCGCGGTGGGCCAAGCTGCCCAGCCGTCCCAGTGACTCTGCTGTGCTGGAAACATGGCCACAGTCCCTCCTTGGGAGCCCCTCCAACACAACATGGTCATTTGAGTATTCTCAATGGCGGCAGTCTTAATTTTTTGAGGGTGTATGAGACTTTTAGAAAGAAAAGTAGATGATGTGGATTATGACTCATGGTGACCCCACATGTTATAGAGTAGAACTATGCTCCATAGGGTTTTCTTGGCTGTGATCTCTGCAGTAGCAGATTGCGAGGGCTTTCTTCTATGGTGCCACTGGATGGGTTCAAACCACCAACCTTATGGTTAGTATTCAAGCTCAAACTATTTGTGCCACCAGGGACCTTTCACCGTAGGAAATACAGCCCTAAAGGAGCCCCCACTTTACCCCAGGACGGTGATGAGGATGTAAAGCAGTGACGTCTGCAAGGTTCTCAGCACATAGCAAACATCTATCAAATGCTCATTATTGATTAACTTTGTGTGTGATTCTTTTTTCTTTTTTACCTTTGTGATGTGTACATTGGTATTAGTTTTGTCAAATGCCTCTTTTATATATAAAACAAGCAACAAAAGACCACAAAAAGTAATATAGCAAGGTTTGGAGCAGGAAAGGCAATAAATAAAGATGCTGACAGGAAATTCTCCAAACTTTTCTCTAGACCAGATTTATCTTAGAGAAGAAGCCAAGAGTATTGATTATATTTTAGAAGTGAGCTGGACTCCATGATAGTTGGGAACGTTTTCACTTTAGTCTGTAGAGTCCAAAGGAGTTATTCATTAGCGACCTCTGTGTGCACAGAGTGAGCGTATTGGAAACCTGGCTTGTACCAGGCAAGGCAATGTGGAATGTATATTTTTTAGTATTTATTTTATTTTTGGTGAAAATATACACAGCAGATCATACCCCTATTCAGCAATTTCTACATGCACCATTCAATGACAGCGGTTACTATGTCACCATTCTGGCTATTTCTCCTCATGTTGTCATTTTAGCGCGGAATCTTGAGAGTTGTCCAAGCCTTGGAGTTTCACGGGCTTACTGGCCTGGGGCAAGTTCCATGACTTGTCACCTTAAAAGGGGCAAACTGTAGTAATTCCCAAGGTCCCTGAGTGGTGCAAACAGTTTGTGCTTGGCTACTAACCTAAAGGTTGGGAGTTCAAACCCACCCAGCAGCATCGCAGAAGAAAAGCCTGGCGATCTGCTTCTGTTAAGACTACAGCCAAGAAAATCCTATGAAGCAATCCTACTCTGTAACACATGAGGTCTCCCTGAGTTGGAATCTACGTCAGTGGGTTTGGTTTTTTTTTTGGTAGTAATGCCCACTCTTAGGGTTGTTGTGAGGGCCAAGGGGGTAGCACCATGTAAAGCCCTTGGCACACTGTACCTGACATGGAGTGGCTGGTCACTAAATGCTGGTTTAATCTCTCCTTTGCCCACCACCAAGGTCAGTGCTTCCCAAATGGAGACTACCAATAGCCACCCACCTGGAGAATGCAAACAGGAATACTGAGAACGTGTCCCAAGGTTCCAGTGCATTAAGAAATATGCAGTAGGAAAGCAGCGTTTTAAAACTTTGTTTATGAATTAGCATTAGTTTCCAAATGGAAGATTTTTAGCTATTCTTAGAATTGAGAGTTCATGGTAATTCAGGTAGGACCCCTCACTTTTACAATATGGTGTAGAGATTGAGGCTGAGCTCTGGTTCAAAAACGTGTTTTAGTGAAAATCTGTAAATATGTTAGGTAATCAAACAGACACTTTTCCTTCTAGCTATTAAGCATCCCTCTCCCCTGACTTTGCTTTGTGACTTACTGAGAAAAACTATTTTATTTCCACTTTCAAATACAGCCAGTTACCTGGTTTGGAGGTGAGAGTTGATTTGCTCTCATCTGCCCCTTTAAAATCCTTTACACACCTACCATTTAGCCAAACACACTCTGGGCCCCGAAATCCCTTTGTTTCTGCTTTGTGTTTTGGAGAGAAGCATGCTCTCTTTCCGCATGAGGGCTATTCTGTCACCGTGAGATCCCAGACACCACATTTTTTCTACATTGCACAAGAAGTCATTCATCATTTTCAATTTTTATTTGGCTCTCGCACAAGAGTATTCAAATTAGCCAGGAGGAAAATGGTGATGTCACTGCCTGGCGGAGAAATACTTTCTTGGGGGGTGGGAAGGGTGGAGGAGGGAAGAGCAGAGGGAGAAGTTAAGCTGTGGTCTGTACCCACCTCTTTCCCTGTCCTTTGGTTCCAGGAGTCAGCTAGATGCTAATGTAGTTTTCACATTTTAAAACTGCATGATATAAAGGTACAGAATTTACCAGAAAATGAAAGTGTACAGTGGAATGGCAGTGTAAAAGCCCCGGAGACATAGATAGTAACTTCATCTTGTATCATTTTGACACACCTGCTTTGTGATCCTGGGAGAATCACGACCTTCTCTGGGGCTGTTTCCTCATCTGTAAAATGAAACAGTTGTGCTAGATCAGTGGCTCAGTTTTTTTTTACCCATTTTTTTAAGATATTTATGTATTTATTGTGCTTTAAGTGAAAGTTTACAAATCAAATCCTTCTCTCATACAAAAAGTTATACACACCTTGCTACGTACTCCTAGCTGCTCTCCCCCAGTGAGGTAGCACACTCCTCCTCTCCACCCTGTATTCCCTGTGTCCATTCGACCAGCTCCTGTCCCCCTCTGCCGTCTCATCTCACGTCCAGACAGGTGCTACCCACACCGTTTCATGTGTCTACTGGAGCCAAGAAGCTCACTCCTCACCAGTATCATTATCTTATAGTCCAGCATTAGCCCTGTCTGGAGAGTTGGCTTTGAGAATGTTCCCAGTCTTGGGCTAAGAAAGAGTCCAGGGACCATGACCTCCAGGGTCCCTCTAGTGTCAGTCAAACCATTAAGTGTGATCTTTTCACAGAAATTTGAGATCTGCATCCCACTCTTCTCCTGCTCCATCAGGGACTCTCCGTTGTGTTCCCTGTCGGGGCAGTCATCGGTGGTAGCTAGGCACCGTCTAATTCTTCTGGCCTCAGGCTGGTGGAGTCTGTAGTTTATGTGGCCCTTTCTTTGACCCATTTTTAATACACTTTTTTGTGCTTTAGGTGAAAGTTTACAGCTCAAGTTAATTTCTCATGCAAAAATTTATGCACATATTGTTTTGTGACACTGGTTGCAATCCCCACAATGTAACAGCTCACTCCCCCTTGCCATGCCAGATTCCCTGTGTCCATTCAGCCAGCACCTGTCCTTTCCTGCCTTCTCATCCTGCCTGCAGACCGGAGCCGCCCATTTGGTCTCATGTATCTGATTGACTGAGAAGCACACTCCTCACGAATATGCTTCTTTTTTAAAAAATAATATTTTATTGTGTTTTAGGTAAAAGTTTACACAGCAAATGAAGTTCCCCTTTAACAATTTTTATACAAATTGTTCTATGCCATTGGTTACAATTTTTACAATGTGTCAGCATTCTCCTTACTTACGTTGTCTCCTTTTATCTATCTTCCTTTCCCCTCCTTCTCATTTTTGCTTTTGCGTAAATGTTGACCATTTGGTCTTATGTAGTTAATTGTTTAAGGGAGCACATTACTCACAGGTGATACTGTTTATTTTATAAGCCAATCTATTATTTGGCTGAAAGGTGATCTGCAGAAATAGCTTCAATTCCAAGTTCCAAGGGTATCTTAGGGCAGTAGTCTTAGGGGTTCCTTTAGTCTCTATCGGTCCAGTAAGCCTGGGCTTTCTTAGTAATTTGAGGTTTGTTTTTTTTGTTTTTTTTTTTTTTACATTTTTCTCATTCTATCTGGGACCTTCTATTGTGTTTCTGGTCAGAACAGTTGGTAATGGTAGCCGGGTACCATCTAGTTCTTTCAGTCTCAGGCAATAAGAGACTGGGGTTCATGTGGGCTATTAGTCTTATGGGCTAGTTATTTCTTTGAGTCTTTGGTTTCCTTTAGTTTTTTTTGCTCCAGATGAGTAGTTGTATTTTAGATGGCTGCTCAAAAGCTTTTAAGACCCCACACGCCACTCACCAAACTAGAATGTGGAATGCTCTTTGTGAACTGTGATATGCCAATGGACTAAGTTGTCCCCTGAGACTATGGTCCCAAGCCTTTTAACCCAGTAAACCAATTCGGTGAGTTGTTTGGATATGTCTAGGAAGCCTCCATAATTGTGCCCCCTGTGTGGTTTGTTGTATGTGTAGCACACACAAACGTCTAAATATACATGCTCTCAGATACACCTCTACATGCATGTGCCCTTACCCACATATGCCTTCCTATACATATATATGTGCATCCATATTTACCCATGTAACCACCCATATTTTTGTTGTTGTTGTTGCAGAATTGTATATGTTATAGCATTTATCGAAATTGTCCCTTTTGCTCGTGTACTTCTCAGTGTCTTTATGTACCTTGGTCAAGTTGTACTCACTTCACCGGTATTTGGGATTGCCTTTCCCATCACCAAAAGTAATAAAGCGTCTGCTATCTAAGTGGTTTCCCCTCACTCTACACTTCATTTTTCAGGGAAGTTTTAGGTTTATAGAAAAATTGTCCAGAAAGTAGAGTTCCTATGTGCTCCCTCTTCCCCCTGCATATCTCCTCCTGTTATTAACATCTCACACTTGTTGTAACTGATGAACCAGTATTGATACATTACTATTAACTGAAGTCCAAGGTGTTCAGCTGCTAAGCAGAAGGTTGACACCTTGGAAGAAGGCCTGGCCATGTACTTCCAAAAAATCAGCATTGCAAACCTTATGGAGCATAGTTCTACTCTGACATACATGGGGTTACATGAGTGGGAATCGACTCCATGGCAGCTGGTTGGTTCTTTGTGTTGTACAGTTCTCTGGGTTTTAACAAAAGCATGTTGTTGTATGTCCACCATTACAGTATCATGCAGAATAGTTTTATTGTCCTTAAAATGCTCTGTGCTTCATCTGTTTATCCTTTACCTGTTTATTCCTCCTACCAATTTTTTTTAAAGCAGTAGAACCCCCTTTTCAAATGAAGTCATAAGCAGAGCCCCAATGTACAATTGGGTCTGGGTAGCCTTCTCAGAGGCCAGGTTCTTCAGGGCACAGACCTGAAGACCACTAGACAAGAAGGTACCCAAAGGCTCTTACAACTTGGGCGCTCAGACCCAGCTGACAGGAACCATTCTTTGATTTTAATGGCTGCCTAGCTGGTTAGCCAGATTTTTTTTTTTTTAATGCCTTGTTCCAAAAAGGAGTTAAGGCAAAGGGAATTTGATTTTATATGTTACGAGGTAAGTTATTTCAGAATCCTATAGGTGCTGTACAATCGAAATGTACCCCGCTATGTTTGTCCAGCTATCGTGTGTCATGTCGTAGCTATAAGTGTGTTATTTATAAAGCTAAGCATCATTCAGAGTCTCTGCTTCCCTAGACTAACAGTAGTGATGCTATCCAGGTGGGTATTCAGTTGTTGCTAGTCTTGAGGACCCAGGTTTAAAGTGTCCAATTAGAGATAAGTAATGTCTGAGAAGAAAAGTCTTAGCCAGCGTCACTTCCAATCCAAACCTCAGAATTCCAGAGCAAATTTCTTTTTGAGCCAACAAAGCCAAAACCAAACCCACTGCCTTTGAATCCATTCTGACTTGTGGCGACCTCATGTGTTTCACAGTAGAACTGCTCTCCATAGGGTTTTCAATGGCTGTAATCTTATGGAAGTAGATTGCCAGGGCTTTCTTCTGTGGTGCTGCTGGATTCAAATCACCAGCCTTCCAGTTAGCAGCTGAGTGCAAACCATTTGCACCATTAGTGATCTCATTATAGTATTTCTTCTTTAGAATATAGTTGGAAAATTAGAAAATATGAGCAGACTTTGAAACAAGTTGAACAGGATGGGGCTAATAATACTTGTTATTGTTATTTATGCTGTTAACTATGTTGTCATTCAGTCACAATATTTCCTCTTTTGCCTATGAGGATGTCATGCTTAAAGAATAAGGGCCGACATTATTCACCATGTGGCAGATACTGTGCTAAATACATTACATGCATTTTCCTCATTCACTCTTTACCAAAACCCTATGAGATAGGTTAAGTATATAATTTCCATTCTAAAAGATGAGGGGGCTATGTCTTAAAGAGTTTAAATGGCTTGGCCAGAGTCACATAAAGAGTAAGGGGTAGAAGAAGCATTCAGAAGATTTGACTGTCTTCTGATCCTTAATTCTTAGCCCCAAATACTACATTACCTCCCAACAAACACTTCGCTGAAATCCTAGTATTCTGTATCCCCCATACTTCCAATGTCTACTTGTATACTGATCTTGTTATAAAAAGAAATCAGGTTAATTGACAGGTTTAATTCTTTTTTTTTTTTTTTTTTTAGGGATGAATTAGTTGACTGTAATGACCCTCAATTAATTACCTCCCCTTTTTTTCATACAAAAGTACTGCATTTTGGAGCAACAAGTTAAACAATGCAGAGTTGTAATAAATGTTTAACAGTGTCCTCTTTTCCAGTTCCACTCTTTGATCAGCTACCAAATGTTAACAGTTTGGTGTGTATTCTTTTTTTTTTTTTAATTAAAAAAAAACTTTTTATTGTACTTTAGATGAGGGTTTACAGAACAAACTAGCTTCTCATTTAACAGTTAGTTCACATACTGTTTTGTGACATTGGTTACCAACCCCATGACATATCAACACTCTCCCATTCTCATCCTTGGGTTCCCTATTACCAGCTTTCCTATCCCCTCCCACCTACCAGTCCCTGCTCCTGGGCTGGTGTGCCCCCTTAGTCTCGTTTTGCTTTATTGGCCTGTCCAATCTCCGGCTGAAGGGTGGACCTCAGGAATGACTTCATTATTGAGCTAAAAGGGTGTCTAGGGGCCATGCTCTTGGGGTTTCTCTAGTCTCTGTCAGGCCAGTAAGTCTGTTCTTTTATTGTGAGTTAGAATTTTGTTCTACATTTTTCTCCAACTCTGTCCAGGATGCTCTATTGTGATCCCTGTCAGAGCAGTCAGCAGTGGTAGTCGGGCACCATCTAGGTGTGCTGGACTGAGCCTGATGGAGGCTGTGGTAGTTGTGTTCCATTAGTCCTTTGGACTAATCTTTCCTTTGTGTCTTTAGTTTTCTTCATTATCCCTTGCTCCTGATGGGGTGAGACCAGTGGATACAGGTTTAATTCTTGGTGATTCTCTTTAATTTTTGAATGAGATGTGTGGTGGAAAGCACTATACTAGGAGTCCTAAGTTAAAGTCTTAGCTCTTGAGTTTACTAGTGGGATGACTTATTTGTTTCTCTGTACCATTTATTTGTACTATGTGGGCAATAATACCTATATTGATTGATTAGGACCTGGATTAAATAGAATGGATATATGAAAGTACCAGTACAGTTCCTGGACTTTAGTAGGTGTTCATTAGTAGTAATTTCCTTGAATTTCAACTAGAAAAGCTTTGATTCCTACAAATTAACTTTGAATATTAGAATTACGTGTTTCTTTCAGCCTCTGAGTAGTTCACAATAACCCTTCAAAGATTAGCTATAGTAACATAATTATGTTGTGCTCATGTTCTTAAGTTCTGTGAGCATGAAAATAGAATGATAGTAATTATCCAATCTGAAGAAGAGAGAAAAATAAAAAAACAAAGCCTCAGGGACCTGTGGAACTATGTAAAAATGTCTAATATATGTGTAATTGGAGTACAGAATGAGAAGGGAAACAGCATGAGACAGAAAATACACTTGAAGAAATAATGGCCAAAAGTTCTTCCAATTAAGTATATAGATACAAGAAGGTCAGCAAACCCCAAGTAGGATAAATATGATGAAAACACACGATAATCAAACTGATGAAGACCAAAGTTAAAGAGAAAATTTTGAAAGCAGTCAGAGGAAAATGACACTTCACATAGAAAGGAATGATGATTTGAATGTCTACAGACTTCTTATCAGAAACTATGGAGGCCAGAGGGGTGTGGAACAAGATCTTTAAAGGGCTCAGAGAAAAAAATGTTAACTCAGAGTTCAATACTCAGTGAAAATATTCTTCAACAATGAAGGCAAAATACATATTCAGTTAAAAGAACACTAAGACAATTTGTATTAGTGCAGACCTTAGTGCAAGTTTGAAAGAAATGTCAAAGTTCCATAAAAATAGATTATAGGAAATGACACTAGATGGAAACTTGGATCTTCAGGTTGGAATTAAGACTTTTAAAATAGTAAATATCTGGGTAAATTTAAAATTGTTCCCACTTAATTTCTTAAAAATATATATGACTATTTAAAGCAAAACTTATAAGTCATCTCATGTAATCTCGCTTATATTGATGTAAAACATAGGATAATGCCAGCATGAAGAACAGCAGAAGGGTGGTAAATGGACCTATATGATTGCAAGGTTTATACATTTAGCATGAAGTGGAACGATATTAACTCTAAATAGATGTAGAGTCCCCAAGTGGCATAAATGGTTAATGCACTAACCAAAAGATTGGAGGTTCAAGTCCACCAAGGGGCACCTCAGAAAAAAGGCCCAGCAAACTACTTCTGAAAAATCAGCCATTGAGAATCCTGTGGAGAACAGTTCTACTGTGACACACATGGGGTTGCCATGAGTCAAAATTGACTTGACAGCAACTGGTTTATTGTAATCCTTAATCACTAAAAACATAAGGTAAAGATTAAATTAAATTAAAAAGCTAATGGATAAATTAAAATGCACTTCTAAAAATAATTCAAATAATCCAAGAAGAGACAGGGAGAAAAAAAAAAAGAGGAACAAAAAATAGAACAAACCACAAACAAGCAAGCAAAAAATAACAAAATAGCAAACCTAACCAACCTTATCAATAATTAGATTGAGTGATAATGAACTAGTCACTACAGCTAACAGGCAGAGAGTGTCAGAATGGATAAAATAAAGCAAGATCTGAGTATATGTTCACTTCAACACATTCTAATTATAAAGACACAGGTTAAAAGTAGAAGTTTGGAAGAAGATATACCATGCCAACAGTAAGCCTAGAAAGGCTGGAGTGACTTAATATCACATAAAATAGACTTCAAGAACTTCTGCAACTCAGTAATAAAATGACAAATGGCCCAGCTTAAAAATGGACAAAAGATTTGGACAACACTTCACAAAATAAGAATGCCAGCAACAAAATAAGTACAATGAGTTACCACTACACACCCACCAGAATACCCAGCAGAATAGCTAAAAATAAAAAGACTGACCACACCAAATATTGGTGCGGATGTGGACCAATGCAATTCCCAAACATCCTTGGTGGGAATAGAAAATGATACAACCTCTTTGGAAAAAAAACGATAGGGAAGTTTCTTATAAGGAGCCCTGGGAGAGCAGTGGTTAAGAGCTCAGCCGCTAACCAAAAGGTCAGCAGTTTGAATCCACCAGCCACTCCTTCAAAACCCTACTGGGCAGCTCTACTCTGTCCTGTAGGGTCACTATGAGTTAGGATCGACCCAACAGCAATGGTTTTATTTTTATTTTTTACCACCTATAATGAAATAGGAACCCCTGGTGGCACAGTGGTTAAGAGCTATGACTGCTAGCCAAAAGGTCGGCAGTTCAAATCCACCAGGTGCTTCTTGGAAACTCTATGGGGCAGCTCTACTCTGTTCTGTAGGGTCGCTGTGAGTTGGAATTGACTCGATGGCAACAGGTTTGGTTTTTTTTTTTTTTTTTTTGGTTTGTAATCCAGTAATGCTACTCCTAGGTATTTACTCAAGATAAATGAAAACGTATGTCTACACAAAGACTTGTACTCTGTGTATAGCAGCTTTATACTTCTTAGCAATGAAGAGGAATAAGCTACTGATATATGCAGCAATTTGCATGTATCTCAAAAACTTTATACAGAGTGAAAGAAGCCATCTACAAAAGAGTACACAGAGCACATCTGTGATTCTATTTGATGAAGTTCTGGAACAGGCAGTTCTAATCTACTGCGGAAATTAACTTTGTGGTTTCTCGGGAATAAGGGTGGGGTCAACTGGAAAGGGGCCTGAGAACGCTTCTGGGTGATAGCAATGTTTCTTAGTTTGAAAGGGGGTTTGCTAACACAGGTGTAGATGTGCATGTTTGTCAGAGTGCCTCAGGTCTGACGACTCTAAAATACTGAACCCTGGTTGGTGCAAATAGTTAACATACTCAACTGCTACCCAAAAGGTTGGTGGTTTGCATTTACTCAGAGGCACCTCAGAAGAAAGGCCTGGCAATTGATCTACTTCTGAAAAATCAGCCATTGAAAACCCTGTGGAGCACAGTTCTACTCTGACACACGTGGGGTCGCCACAAGTTGGAATTGGCTTGAAGACCACTGATTTTAATGGTATGTGGGCAGAAATATTTTAGGGAGAAGATATCTGCTGTTTACTTTGAAATACCAAAAGTAGTAAGGTGTATTAATGGATGGATAGATGAGTTGATAGATATATACTAAAGAAAATACAGTAAAATCTTGATGGTAGAATCCAGGTGGTAGGTATATGGGTGTTCACTCTAAAACTCAACCTTGTGGTATGTTTCAATATTTTTGTAATAAGAAAATCACTGTGGAAGATTTCTAAAAAATACCCACGGCAGTATATTTAAAATAAATTTAAATTCATGAAAATTGGGTTTATGTAAACTTTTTTCAGTGGTCCCAGCTATATATGTATATGAAGGCTGTATCATGAAGGGAAATGTGTAGTATTTCCTGTGTTTATAAAATTTTCTCTCTTGTCTTCTTTCTTTTACTTATATGCACCTAGTTTTCTCACCTTCTTTGAACAAAATAGCTTAAATCATACAAAAAGTGTAAAGTAAAACCAAAGTGTTACTTTGGGTGACTTGGTCGATTATTTACTCCTTAGGTATTCGGTACTCTACTAAAATTTAAAACAAAAACCACAGTCTGTATTCTCGTTTTCTGAAATCCCAGTGGTCTAATTTCTCTTTATTTATGCCCCTAGTGAAAATATTTTAAAAATCTAAATTTGTATGCACATAAAATTTTCATTTCTCACACCTCATATCGCCCAGCCTGCTGACGTGCACTTTACAAGAGTGCGCGGAATATGAGGCTCCCTACTGGGCACATGCGTGGTCTCAGGGTCATCGTAAAATGTTCTGCCTCGTGTTAAAAAGAAAAGATATAATTAGCAATGTTCTCATTATTTAAAATAGCCTCATTAATGTATATTCTGATGTAATTTTACTCCATAATTGCTCAAAAGAGCCTCTCCAAGGCTCCAGTAGGGGTGGGGTAAGGGTGGGAGGTGCCGAATTCTCCTCTTAAGATGCCTTTTTCCAAACCGTTTTGCCCAGATTTCCTTGCAAACACTCATACTGGACCTGTTGAGGCATTACTTTCTTAAATTTTGGATTTTAGTCTTGGATATTTCTAGTTCATCATTTTATTGAAATTTCTTCTTGTTAACTAGCCCTTTGTCCATAATAAATATTCAATTTATTTTTCCTAATGTGATATTTTATCTTGAAGACCCCTTTAAGATTTCCTTTTTATTTTAAGTGACGATCTCAATTAAGATTCCTTAACAGCGACCCCTTGTAAGAGTGAAATGAAACTCTTCCAATCTCCAAATTTAGCAAATTTCCTAACAACGGAAGGATGGCATAGGCAATAATGCAGATTCTACTGACCGTTAATAGAGTATTTTAACTAGCGATTACACTTAACTATATGGGAAAATGTTTTAAGAAATGGGAAGGAGAAATTGCTCATGTAAGTGGAAATAAGAGTAATAACCAATAAAAATAAGGAGTGAATATCTAACATTGTTAGTTGCCTTCAGGCTGGTTCTGACGGTGACATTATTTATAACAGAATGAAATGTTGCCCAACCCTGTGCCATCTTCATGATCGTTGGTATATTTGAGTCCATTGTGTCAGTCCATCTCACTGAGAGTTTCTCACGTTTTCACTGACCTCTACGTTACCAACCATGACGTCCTTTTAGCGATTGGTCTTTCCTGATGACATGTCCAAAGTAGGAAGAAGTTTCGCCGTCGTTGTTTCTAAGGAACATTCTGGTTGTATTTTTCCCAAGACTGATTTGTTTGTTCTTCTGGCAGTCCATTGTATATTGAGTATTCTCCACTAACACCACAGCTGGAATGCATCAGTTCTTCTGTCTTCCTTTTTTCATTGTCCAGCTTTCACATGCATCGGGACCGGTTGAAAAGACCATGGCTTGTGTTAGGTGCACCTTACCCATCAAAGTGATATCTTTGCTTTTTAAAATTTTAAAAAGGTCTCTTTTTTTTTTTTTTAGCAGATTTGAGCTATTCCAGCCCGTTGATAAATGTATGTTTTTGTTGTTAGTTGCCCTTAAGTTGATTCGGACTCATGGTGACCCCATGTGTGCAGGGTAGAACTGCTCCACAGGATTTTCAAGGCTGTGACCTTTTGAAAGCAGATTGCCAGGTCTGTCTTCCGAGGCACCTGTGGGTGGGTTTGAACTGCCAACCTTTCAGCTAGTAGTTGAGCACTTAACAGTTGGCCCCATAATGTATACTCTCCCATTTATATATATAAAAAAAAATTTTTATGTATACTCTCTCTTAATTCTCACTACACCCCTCTGTGGTAATTATAAGCCTGAAGTATGATGAAGGAAGCATGGCTGGAGGAGACACAGTGGTCCTCAGATAGCTCCTTGGTGGGCAGCTGGCTGTGAGTTCAAGCTGGGCTGTGGGCAAAGGCTATGCTGCTAACCACTGTCCTGGGCCCAAAGACAAGCAGCCAGTCCTCACCATTGACCACCCTTCACTATCAATTTCTGAAGGCTCTTAAATGAAAAACACACATGCTTTGGTATGGAATTGGTTTGAAAATCGGGGCAATCAACCTTTCCTCTTTAGAGTCTTTGCAATTCAAAGGTGCTATAACTAGGGTTCACAGATGTTATTTTAAAGGTGGTTCTCTCCTGTTCCTCTCCCTGTTCCCACTTCTGAAAGACCAGGCAGAAATATAGGGTTTCCCCAGAAATTAAAGTTCCCTTATTGTTCATAAAATGCTTCTAGGTGGGAAGACCTCAGTTGTTTTTTGAATAAGGGGGCTGGATTTGATCCCTAAGGTAGCTGTAGTGCTAAAATTCTGTGAGGCTATGGTTTTAACCTAGGTGTTATAAACACAGAATTAAGGATGTCAATAAATTTAAAATGAAGGATTAGCAAAATAAGGATATAGTATATGAAAGAAAAACTTTTATGGAGTGGATAGTTTAATAGGACCTAGTGAATCTAGTAAAGATAAAAATTACTGAAGGTAGAATTTTTTTCTCTCAGTCTCATGAAACTTTGTACGTATGTCTTATGTTCTCATAGTGCTTTTAAAAAAGAAAAAAAAATCGTGAAAACACAAAATGCAGTTTGACTTGGGTAAGCCTTTTTTTTTTTTCGCAACCGTTACCATTGTTTCTTTCCAAAACATTTTTATCACCCCCCAAAAGAAGCTCTGTATCCCGTACGTAATAACTCCCCATTCTCCCTGCCCTTGAGTCCTTAGCAACCACTCATCTGCTTTCTTTCTGTGTGCATTTGCTTATTCTAGATGCTTCATATAAGTGGGATCAGACTGTATTTGTCCTTTTGTGTCTGGCTTATTTTACTTAGCATAATGTTTTCAGGGTTCATCCATGCTGTAGCATGTATCAGAACTTCATTTCTCTTTATGGCTTACTAATACCCCATTGTATGTATGTACCACAATTTGTTTATCCATTCATTTGTTGGTGGACACTTGGATTGTTGCCACCTTTTGGCTATTGTGAATAGTGCTGCAGTGAAATTGGTGTACAAGAATCTGTTTGAGTCTATGCTTTTAAGTCTTTTGGGTGTATACGTAGGAGTTGAATTGCTGGGTCATATGGTAATCCTAGGGAGCCCTGGTGGTGCAGCAGTTAAAACACTCAGCCACTAACCCAAAGGTAGGTGGTTTGAACCCACCCAGTGGCTCTGCAAGAGAAAGACCTGACGATCTGCTCCCATAAAGATTACAGCCAAGAAGACTCCTCGGATCACTATGAGTCAAAATCAACTTGATGGCAAATAACAACAATGGTAATTCTAATGTTTAGCTTTTTGAGGAACCACTGAACTGTTTTCCGTAGTGACTGCAATATTTTACATTTCTACCAGCAATGGGCAGGAGTTCTAATCTCTCCACATCTTTGCCAACACTTGCTATTTTCCTTTTCTTTTTTTTTTAATTTTTTTTACTAACCATCCTAGTGGGTGTGAACAATGTTCTCTTGATACCTCTTTTCCATTAAAATTTTTATTTTGGTCATAATTTTCTTTGTGTTTTGTGGGAAAATATATTTACTAAAATGCAGTTGATACTCAGAGAAAATCATTAAATGTTATAGATTGTTTTTCAGCTTTAAATTATACAGAAATTAAATATAAAAAAATTAAAAATTACCATTATTGCTAAAGCACCCTCCAGTCCTATCACCAACCTTCACTCCCACTTGTTTGAAGAAGTCTTTTTCAAGGACTTTTCTGTATACTAATATATGCAAGGTACCTTACGACACATATCTATACTTGGATAAAAGACAAAAACTTTTAATAGTGGAAGACCCAAAAGCAGTTCAACTTTAAAACGGAGGTATTTCATTTCACCTCATGTGACTGTCCGGAATAAGTATTCCAGGTCATAGAGTTGCTGTGCTCCATGCAGTCTTCAGGGACCCAGGCTACCACAGTGGCTCTGCTGTCTCTAACATGTGGCTTCCTAGGTCAGTCTTCCAGCCATCAGGAAGGGCAAAAGAGTGGAGCAAGAGGGCCTGGGATTTTCTCTTAAACAAGTGAGGTTGAAGTGATATACATACACCTTCCATCAGCAACAGCCTGGTCACAGCCACCAACTGAAAGGAGGGATCTAGGAGATACATGTTGTAGCGGAGTTCTGTTTCCAAGGAGAAGGAAGACTTTGAGAGACTATTGTCGGTCTTTGCTGCTGCATTGCTCTGTAATTAAGCTATGTGTCTTGGAAACTTATCCATGTTGTAGAATACAAATATAGCTCATTCCTTTTAACTGCTGCATAATACACCATTGTGAGAGAACACACCACCCTTTGGTTAGCCATATCCTTCTTAACCCTTTCATGACTGAGTTGTTTTTTTGCTTTTAATTTTTTGTTGATATCTTTTTTCATTAATGGAATGTATGTGGAATCATTGAGCGTATCTGAATTTTTGGCAGGTGATATGGATTTTGATACATATTATGTGGGACACTTATGTCGTCTGGGCTCTGGGGGCAGGATTGGTGGTACATCAGGTACGTTGCAACTCATGTGGGCGCCTGAAAAAGAAGTATTCCTTTGAACATGGAATCATAACTAGAAACACAGCTTTTACCTAACACACCCGAAACCCGTTGCCGTCCAGTCAATTCTGACTCATAGTGACCCTATAGGAGGAAGTGGAACTGCCCCGTAAGGTTTCCAAGGAATAGCCGTAGACTCAAACTGCCAGCTTTCTGATTAGCAGCCGAACTCTTAACCACGGCACCACCAGAGCAGGAACGCAGAAATACAAGGCTCATCTTGCTGTACAAAAGCCAAAAGAGACAACGTTTTACACAATCACACCTCCAGGATGCACCACCTCATCCAGTACTCTGCAAAAGCAGTAATTTGTGGCAAACGCTCATTTCTGCCTGGCAGTAGCACACACTAAAAGTTGGAAAGCAGCTTCTCAAGAAACCTGAGAGGCAGAAAATGCTGGTGGGTGATGTATGTCTCACGAGTCGTGATTTATGGATAGTTAGCCCAGGCCCCCTGTGTCACAACAGTTAAGCAGTTGGCTGCTAAACCAAAAGGTTGGTGATTCGAACCTACCCAGGGGCTCTGCTGGAGAAGGACCTGGTGATCTCCTCCTTTAAAGATCACAGCCTAGAAAACCCTATAGAGCAGTTCTTGTCTGTCACACGTGGTTGCTATGAGTTGAAAATGGACTTGATAGCACCTATGTTGCAATGCCTATTGTGGTTCACTTCCCAGTATGCATATGTGCAGATGTTTCTCTCCTGTGGGAACTGGGTCATCAGGGTTATGTCTTTAGTTTGGTTAGCAACTGTTAACCTGCCTGCCAAACTGAGCATATATGTCAGTTTACACTTCCACCAGCAGGGTATGAGAGAACCTGTTTCCCCTCAACTACTTATAGGGTGAGTTTTTTTGCCTTTAATTCTGACAAGAGAATGGTAATCTCCCCTTCACCACCACCCAGCCACCTAGCCCTATCCCCACAAAAAAAGAAAAATGAACACTAGTGTAAAAGTTATCTGGAGAAAATATTTATTATTGAATAGATTCATTACAGCAGAACCCTTTTTTTTGGTAACTACTCAAGTTCTTGGCTTGTAGCCAGCATCTACTACTAATTTATTTCCACTTAGTTACCCAGTTTAGTAACATTTTAAAATCTGTGGTTGAAGATGATAGTTTTAAAGATGAAACCAAATTATTTAAAGGAAATGAAAGTTACCTTTTGATTTAGAACCAGCTGCCTCAGAGCCAGATTGCTTTTGAGGAATTTATGATTGAAGGAACGTGATCCCTGTATTTCCACTGTGGACTTGCTCAAATCATGAAAATAATCATCTCGATTAGGGAGACTCCCCCTTTTCCTAGAACAAAGGGGAAGATGTAGTGCTAATGTAACAACTTACATCTAGTCAGATATATGAGTAAAAGTTTGAACTTGACGAAACCCAACCCGTCTTTGTAGACACGCTTTTATGTGGACCTCACGTTCAGTGCGGTGGCACAGTTGAAATGGATGTTTTTCTGGTTATAACATTTATAATTACAAAAAAAAGAAAAAAAAAATTTTTTTTTTCTTTTTTTATGCATTGGTTGATATATGTCTTCCTAGGCGAGTGACCTGCTTTTAATTCTTAAATTTCATATTTGGAAAAAAAAAATTGATTTCCCCAAGTCTCAGGTTATTGATTTAATTTCATTTTCAACATTTTAGTCTCTCCCCTTACCATTCCCCTCCTCCTCCTTCTATCCAGAAACCTAAATGTATTATTACTTTGCACAACTAACTGAACTAATTTTGTCCAGATTGAAAGGTTATAAAATTTATACAATTCAGGCTCACAGAAATAAGACAGCACACATGAACTCAAGAAGCTGTTAGTTATGAAGCTCTTTTCCTTTCTGAAAGGAAAGTATTTCCAAGCTTTGTTGAACGGATCTATGAAAAAGGTTGAGTATTATTTTACAATAATTTTAGACTTTCATGACTGGAAATTAAACACAGCAGTTTTAAAGGTATATTTTACTTGAACTTTTACAAGCTCAGGCCATGTTTTTATTAAAAAATCGGACTCAGCACCTTATATGGAGTACAATACCAGATGTGAGATATAAGAGAAATTGCTGGGGCCACCTGCTTACCGTGTATTAAAAACTTGTGTGGTAGCTGATGTCATATAAAGTGCATACGATAGAGAATAATTTTGAATTATTAGACCATATCAGAATAGCAAGGATCAGTGGTGCTGGAATGTTCAGAATTTTCTATCACATTTGACCTTTATTTGGGGAAAAAAGAAAAGGTTGAAATGATGACCTTTTCCTTAAAAAAAAAAAAAACAGGGCAAAGACTGAAGAGATTCTGTTCATGAATTTGGGGAGAGGCAGCAGCTGGGAAGGAGAGAGCTGGAAAATGCAAACTCTTTAACTTGATGGACTTTGTGCAGGGGCAAGTGGCAGAGTGCTCACTTGTAGTGCTTTTCTATATTTTTTAAAACTTGTTATTTTTATTAACTCCACATCTAATGTTTTTCATCTGTTCACAACTTTGCCTGATTCCTGCTTCCCTGAATAAGAGGAATAAGCCTCTATTTATTTGTCAGTGATTTCTTTCTACTTGAATCTACAATGTCCATGGAAGCAGCAGTCAAGAAATAAAATGATGTCTTGAATTGGAAAATGTGCTGGAAAAGACCTCTTCCAAATCTTAAAAAGCAAAGATGTCACTTTGGTGACTGAGCACTTGACCCAAATCATGATCTTTTCAGTTGCCTCATATGCATGCAAATTCTGAACAATGAAAAAGGAAAACAGAAGAAGAATCAGTGCACTTGAATTGTGGTCTTGGTGAAGAATATTGAATATACCATGGACTACCAGAGGAACAAACAAATTAGTCGTAGAAGAAATACAACCAGAATGCTCCTTAGAAGCGAGAAGGGCGAGACTTTGGCTTCCTTACTTTGGACACGTTATCAGGAAAGAACGATCACTAGAAAAGAATATCATGTTTGATAAAGAAGAGCGTTAATGGAAACAAGGGGAGCCCTCAGTGAGATGGATTAACACAATGGACTCACATACCAATGATCATGACGATGGTGCAGGACCTGGCAACATTTTGTTCTGTTATATGTGTGTAAGATTGCTGTGAGTTGGAGCTGACTCAGTGACAACTAACAACAACAAGCCTCCATTTCAAGGGTTTAACTGGAGTGGTAGACCCAAGAGTCTGCAAATATATGATTTGGGGCAGTAGTCTTTAAACTGGTGAACCATTCTAGGGTACATGAGTGGGGAGTGGTTTAATCTTCAGACTGTTAACCTCCATATGGACTCTTTCCTGAAACTGATCACCTGTGACGGCCGTATCAGGCCTGTTTTATTCTCTCACCCACCCAACCACTCTCCGTTCGTAATCATTGCCCTTTTCATCCCTTCGTGGTCTTATTATGAACAAAGGCTTGTCTGAGGTGGAGAAACCTCTAGGGTAACAAAAGGACAGTTTGAAGTATTGGCATGAAAAAGTGAATGACTCTGGGTAGCAATTCTTTTGCATGCCAGGTAGTTTCCAATTCTTTGTTTTCGATGAAATTGAAGAAGGACCTTACCAATCTGTCAGCTGATGAATCATTAAAAAAAGATTTTTTTGATGATAGATAAGGGTATGATTTTTGGCAAATGAGTTGGAAAATGTTCAAAGAACTGAGTGGCATTGCTAGAATAATCACCCTGTACTTATGTATATGAACAGAGTCCATAGGTGGTACAAGCAATTAACATGCTCCGCTGCTAACTGAAAGTTTGGAGATTTGAGTCCACCCAGAGGCACCTCAGAAGAAAGGCCTGGCAGTCTACTTCTGAAAAAGCAGCCGTTGAAAACCCTATGGAGCACAGTTCTACCCTGGCACACATGGGGTTATACATGGGTCGCCATGAGTCAGAATCAACTGAACACCAACTGGTGCCTGGTATGTATACGAATGAAGCTTCTTCTCATTTATATAAAAATGAACAGTAGGAATAGAATTGATGTTGAACCCTGTCTCATTTGAGTGATAAGTAATATTTATCCATGGATATGATTCTTTTTAAAAAGCCAGTTTATCTCTTTAGGGGATCATTTATACTGGGTTTTAAGTTTTTAATATGCAATATTTTTTATCAAAATTTGTAACACTTATATTTTGATCAGTGCTGTTCTGCTAGTCGTTATAACCACAAATTTATTTACAGTAAAGATTTTAACACTTAGCGCTTTATGGTCACAAGAGAATAAAACAATTTACAATGTAGGTTTTTTATGCATATTTTTATTGTAGAGAAATTAAAACAGGGAGGTTATGACTTTCAAACATCAAACGATTTTATTAGGATGAAATTTTGTGGGTGAAATGGAGTAGAAATAATTCAAGGACAAAAACGAATGAAAATGTCTGACTAAAGAAGAGCAACCTCGTGTACTTTTTAAATAGATGATGGTGGATAATACATTCTCTGGTATTTAGATGCTTTTGAGTATATTTAAAAAATAACAGTTTTGTTGAAAATGTCAATATCTGTTCTAAGTCAGAAATTCTATCCTTTGCAACTGTCAAAATTCATACTGAAATTTTTTTATATGCCAACTTAAAAATATGTAAGGCTTGCATAGTTTTTTTTTGCAATTCTTTTATTGGGTATTCAGGCAAGGCTAAAGTTTGAAGACCACTGCTTTGGGGCACATAGCAGAGTTCTGGAGAACATTGTAGCATTTTTCAACACTGTGGTAGGGGTTGCCATAGACTGCTGGGTCTTGAGCAGCAGAACTCTTCGAGAAGAAATAATACAAAGAAACACTTGAGCAAGTGGAAGTGATGTTTTATGATAATTTTCCATTTTCGTAGCTATGCTGAAAAAATTCTGTATGATGTTCGGGGACACTGTGGCTTGAGGGTGCACTCCAAGCCCAAATCTCATCACGCTTCTCCCTGTCTCAAAAGCACCCTGGCCTTGCATTTCCTAATCTACAAAATCCCAACCCTTAGCATTGCAAGGAATACTCTTCACCTCCTGGACTTTAATCTCTCTTCCAAGCCTTGGATCTGCCCATCTCGCTGATCTTGTTTTGTTTCATTAAACATCTACTGTTCCCTGAAACCGGACCTTTGAATGTGCTGTTCTCACTGCCTGGATATTTTCCCCATCATTTTCCATCTGATTCATTCCCATTGGACAATCACGGGTCAGTTCTCCCTACTCTGGAGGCCTTGTTCATGCCTCCCAGGTAGGATCAGTAGCTGCACCCTTAGAGCATTTATGGGGCTTTTTACATGGCTCTGTATATCACACAACCTGTTGGCTGCTAACTGGTAGGTTGGAGGTTTGAGTCTACCTAGAGTTGCCTCAGAAAAAAGGTCTGGTGATCTACTTCTGAAAAACCAGCCATTGAAAACCCTGTGAAGCAGAATCCTGCTCTGACACACATGGAGTCACCACGAATGGGAATTGACCCAGTGGCAGCTGGTCGTTGTTTTGTGCATCCCACTGTACTCCTGTCTGTCTGTGGATGTCTTCCCCACTGACCGAGCACCCAGAAGATAGGATTAGTGTCTTCTTTGTTGTTCAGTAGAGTCAGGAACACTAACATTTATGACTGAACGTACTTTAACTTGTGGGATTCAGGGAATTTGTGGCAATTAAGAAAGGGCAAATGTTGAATTAGGGGTGCGGCATGGCGTGGTGGAAAGAATAGTCCAGAGACCTAGGTTCTGCTTCAGCCATCACTGAACCCCTTGCCCTTTGGCAAGCCAGTCGGCCTTTTCTCTCTTTCTTTTCCCTCACCTGTCAAACACACAAGTGCCTGAGGAGAGGTTCTTCAATTCCTTTCCAGGTCTAAAAGCTGCGATTATAGGCTCTGTAGGGCTTGCTAGCCCTGTGTGGGCTAGAATGATCACCGAGGCCCTGGCTGGTCCCAGGCTGTGAGAGAGGCAAGCAGACCACAGAGAACAGGATGGGAGAAGAGTGGAAGCCATGTGTTTCTGAGCTGGTAGGGCCAAAAGTGAAATTGGGAAGAATACATAAAATCTTGGAACATTTTATGAGAGAAGACAAATCTGTTAAGAGCCTCTCATAATGACCAATTAGCACATGAAAAGATGCTCAACTTCATTAGCCATCAGGGAAATGCAAATTAAATCCACAATGAGATACCACTTCACACCCACTGAGGTGGCTAGAATCAAAAGGTTAGATAATGTGTTTACAAGGATGTGGAGAAATTGGAACCCTTTTACATTGCTGGTGAGAATACAAAATGGTGTAGCTGCTTTGGAAAATAGTTTGACAATTCCTCAAAAAGTTAAACATAGAGTTACAATATGATCCAGCAGTTCCATTCCTAAGTATATACCTGAGAGAAATAAAAACATATGTCCATGAATGCCTAGAGAAGCGTTACTCATTATAGTTAAATGTCCATTAGCTGAAGAGTAGATAAACAAAAATGTGGCATATCCATAAAATGGAGTATTTTCCTGCCTTAAAAAAGAAGTTCTGATACATACAGCAACGTGGATGACCTTTGAAAACATATTAAGGAAAGAAGCCAGGCACAAAAGGTCACATATTACATGATCCCACTTCTGTGAAATATCCAGAATAGGCAGATCCATCTAACGTACAGAAAGTATGTTAATGGTTGCCAGGGGCTGGGGAGGAGGGCATGGAGAGTGGCCGCTAATGGGCCCGGAGGTTCTCTTTGGGGTGATGGCAGTGTTCTGGACATAGATCACAGTGGTGGTTGTACAACTTTGTGAATATACCAAAAACCACTGAATATTACACTTTAAAAAAAAAGTCCATCAGTGTTATTTTTCCAGATGCTCAAATGTGCTCATGGTTCCATTTTTCTACGTCTGGAGCCCTCGTACACTAGGCCTGCTGTTCTGTTGTCACTGGGGAAGCCCTTTGCCCCCACATTGGGGCAGTACTTTGCTCTTCTCCTTTGTTGTATTCCCTGTTTTGTAGATCCCATGGTACCCTCTTTTTTGGTTCACTCCCTGGTTTTTCAGGAGTGAGCCAGTTAGCAAATACTTGTCAAGCCGCTTTGATATAGTAGGGGGCTTTCCAATGCTGAGTTACAGAGATCTGTCCCTTACTGTGCAGGAAAAAGAAGCCAGAGAGAATAAGTATCTTGCCATTCTCTGGTGCTAAACTCTTGTAATTAAAACCTCTGCCTCCCTAATTTCTACTCTTTGGTACCTGAAGGCACAGAGTCCAGGGAGTGGGTCTCATAACAGAGGCCTCCAGCTCTCAGCCTCACTGCTAGTCTGGTAGAACACCATTCTTGCCATTCTTCTGCTGGCAGAGTCCGAGTTTGGCTCACACACGCTCTTGGAGGGCCACTGAGGCCTTCTTTAGCTGCTGGTGTTGGCCCTTCAGGGCAGCAGCTCATGGCTCCTATTCTCTTTTGCCTTTGACACTTTTGATTTTCCATCTCATGGCTCCAGGTGTCACTATATTGTACTTACTCCTTCTAGGCCAGTTACGGATTAAATTACATCCCCCCAAAATGTGTGTCAGGTTGGCTAGACCATGATTCCCCAATATTGTGTGATTGTCCACCATTTTGCCATCTGATGTGATTTTCCTGTGTTGTAAATCCAACTTCTATGATGTTAATGACGCAGGATTAGAGGCAGTTATGTTAATGAGGCAGGACTCAATCTCCAAGATTAGGTTGTATCTTGAGTCAGTCTCTTTTGAGATATAAAAGAGAGAAGTGGGCAGAGAGACATGGGGACCTCATGCCACCAAGAAAGTAGTGCCAGGAACAGAGCATGTCCTTTGGACCTGGGGCCCCTGTGTTGAGAAGCTCTTAGACCAGGGGAAGATTGATGACGAGGACCTTTCCCCAGAGCCGACAGATAAAGTGTTCCCCTGGAGCTGGCGCCCTGCATTCGGACTTCTGGCTTACTAGGCTGTGAGAAAATAAGTTTCTGTTTGTTAAAGCTATCCACTTGTGGTATTTCTGTTGAAGCAGCACTAGATAACTAAGACAAGCCCCATCTGGTCTTTGGCACATATCCCTTCACCAGCGCTCTGCCCTGCTTGTGCTCCTGTGCAAGGAACTGCTGTCAGTATGACTCCAGATCTTGAGTCCTCCTGACAACACAGTGATCTTCTGGATCTCATTGCTTTCCACTTTCCATTGTAATTTTGCAACAGCTATGGCAGTCCTTGGAAACCCTGTTGGCATAGTGGTTAAGTGCTACAGCTTCACACCAAAAGGTCAGCAGTTCACATCCACCAGGTGCTCCTTGGACACTCTATGGGGCGGTTCTACTCTGTCCTATGGGGTCACTGTGAGTCAGGATCAACTCAATGGCAATGGGTTTCGTTTGTTTTTTTTGGTTATGGCAGTCCTTTAAGAAGCGCTGGTGGTGCGAACAGTTAAGTGCTTGGCCGCTAACTCACCCAGCATCTCCATGGCAGAAAGACCTGGGAATCTGCTTCCATAAAGATTACAACCTAGAAAACCCTATGGGGCCGTCCTACTCTGTCATATGGGGTCGCTAGGAGTCAAAATCAACTTAGCAGCATCTAACGACAGCATGGCAACCCTTTAAAATTTTTTATTTTGAAATAAACAATGGTGTAAAGGTTTATCAATTGTTAACTTTTTGCCACATTTGTTGTATCTGCTTCTCTCTTACTCAATAAGTAAATGTACACAAACACACACATACATACACACACACACACGTACATATGTGTATATCCTGAACCATTTGAGACTTAGTTTCAGCCATCATGCCCCTTACCCCTGTAGACTTCACTATGTTTTTTTCCCTGAGAACAAGGACCTTCTGTTACATAAGTACAGTACAATTATAAAATTCAGCAAATTTTAACATGGAGACAATGCTATTATCTCACATACTGTCTATAGTCAAATGTTGCCAATTGTCCCCCATAAGGTCCCTTATGGTAATCCCCCCCCGCTGCCCTGATCCACCATCGCTCATTGCGTTGAGTTGCCTGCCGTGTCTCTGTGTTGTTATTGGTGTTGTCAGTTGCCGTCAAGTCAGCTCCGACTCATGGCCGCCTTATATACAACAGAACGAAACCTTGCCTGGTCCTGCACCATTTTCATGATTACTGGTATGTTCAAGTCCCCTGTTGCTGCTGTTGTGTCAGTCCATCTCACTGAGGGTTTCCCACATTTTTGTTGACCCCCTACTTACCAAACATGTTGTCCTTTTCTTGTGCATCCCTTCACAGTCTCCTTTCATCTGGAGCATCTCTCCAGCTTTGCCCCATCTTCCATGGCATTGGCATTTTGAAGAGTATAGGCCAGTTGTTTTGTAGAAAGTTCCTTAGTTTAGACTTGTGTGTTGTTTCTTTGTGATTCAATTTGGGTCATTTTGGGCCAGAAGGACACTGTGATATTGTGTCTTTCTCAGTGTGGTACATCAGGAGCACGTGATTCCAGTTGTCCCTTACTAAAGCACCAATTGTCATAGAGTCAATTCCAACTCATGGCGACCCCATGTGAGAGTAGAACTGTGCTCAGTAGGGTTTTCACTGGCTGTTTCTTCAGAAATAGATCCCCAGGTGTTTTTTTCCAAGGAGCTTCTGGGTGGACTCAGACCTCTAGCCTTTTGGTTAGCAGCCGAGCACCTTAATCATTTACACCACCCAGGGACTCCTGTCCTTTACTGGTGACGTTAATTCCGATCACTTGGTGAGGCAGTGTCCACAGGTTACTGTTTTCTCCTTTTGTAATAAACAAGCAATCTGTGGAGAGATACCTTGAGATTAGTGTCAGACTTTTACCTGATAGTTTTATGATGATTCTTGCCTGAACTGGTTATTACTATGATGCTTGCAAAATGGCAGTCTCTTAAGTGTTTTATTCCCTCTGCATTTATTTGTCGGCATTTTACTAAGTAGCTTCCGTTTCTCCTTCCCCATTTGTTTATTTATATAAGTAATGCATTCTTATTTTATTCAGTGGATTATAATTCATTATGTGTCATTATTTCTCTTGATGCTCCAGGTACCCCAGATTTTCCCACAACAAGCCCTTTTGACATACACCTGTGCGTTTTGGAACCCTTCCTTGCTTCCTGTGCAACAAGCACCATTTATTTTTCATCAGCCCCAGTCCTAAAGGAATTCATTCTCCAAAGGAGTTCTGGTTCCACTGAGTGTGCAGCGGTATTTGGAAACAAAGATCTGGTGACAGGTGTGCTCCTTGCTACTGGGCCTATCATTGTTTCTCAGCCTTTCAGCAGACAAGGCTGGGGGGAAAATGTCAGTTTCATATGATTTAATTGTGTATACAAATCGTGAGTTTACACTGCTATTTCTCATTCTAACTCAACATGTGGCCCTTGGCTTTTATTAGGCCTCAGAGAAGGACACCTTGTTTTTCCAATTTCTTCCTGTTTTCCCAGTGTTATAATTTTTGGAATTATCTGTCCTGTTATGTTTTTCTAGTACCCCATTCTCAAGGACCCTGGAACAAGTTTTTAGGGCAAAAAGAAAATATGAGAAACACCTCCCGGTGTCATGTCTCCAATCATTCCATCTGACGGACATTCGCCGGTGTCCATAAGACTAAACACATAATCGTGGGCCCCCTCGCCACCAGCAGTCTGGTTTGTCAGCCCTCCACAAACAGGATCTGGGCTTAACACCAGAATTTAAGGAGTGGGCAAGGGGAGGGGACCCATACTGGTAGTGTCAGAGTCCAAGGGAAGATGGAAGGGGTCATTAGCCAACCCAGATCCTTTAGACGGATCGGATGGGATGAATTCTCATAAACAGCCATTGGATGTAGAGATGCGGAGGCTGGTGGTCTCTTCCTGGTAACCCACCCTGATCCCACCCAGCTCTACTTCAGAAGTTCCCACCTGCAAAAAGGGCTCTTGTGGGAATCACACATGTAGATGTGTGGAAAAGGACTTGTAGACCAGTGTTAGCTGTTCTGCTGCTGCTGATCGAAGCAGTGGGATCGTATTAGCATTCCGGTTTGTTGTTGTTAGTTGCTGTGGAGTCAGGCCCTGACTCACAACGACCCCACGCACAACTGAAGCACTGGTGTGTCCTGCGCTATCCCCGTGATCCATTGCGAGTTGGACCATTGTGATCCATAGGGTTTTCATTGGCTGATTTTCAGCAGTAGGTCACTGGGCCTGTCTCCCTAGTCCACCTTAGTCGGGAAGCTCCGCCGGAACCTGTTCAGCATCATAGTAACACACGTGCTTCCACTGACAGACAGGTGGTGGCTGTGCCTGAGGTGCATCGGGCAGGAATCAAACCTGGGTCAGCCACACAGATGGTGAGAATTCCACCACTGAACCACCGATGCCCCCATAGCATTCAGGGTAGCGTGTGGTAAATCATTAGATTTTCCTGAGCACCTTTAATGGGAGGGAATGGTAAAAACTTCTGATTAGAAGTAAGATGCCTTGCTTTGCTTCCTCCCTCTCCCAGTGTGCTTCAGTACCTTTATATGTTCTGCTGGTTTACATTTCATTGTTCCATCCTTAATTTCAGACCAAAATTCTTACTGGGAAAGGGATAGCATTAGTATTCACAGCTGAAGTCTGAGGACTGAGCTGGGAGACCCATCAAGGCCCACATAACTTTTCTACAGCCTGCATCACCATAGCCATTGCTACAGTATCACCCCAAACACGGTTCCTCCGTGGCTTTCCAGGGAAAATGATCGGTGAGTTGAGGAATCTATCAGGTGGCTAAGTTTGCTTTTTTTTTTTTTTTAATTTACTCTTTTGTTTTTGGGGGGGGGACGGTTTTCCTAGGAATTTTTCTTTTATTCGTTGTGTTTTGTTTTCCAAATGTTGTACAATAGACACAAACCACTTTTTTTTTACTAATAATTTTTTTTAGATAATTATGGAATTACAGGAGAATTGCAAAAATAGTATAGATTATAGCCTTTCACCCAGCTACCTTTTATATTAACATACAACCATAGTACATTTGTCAAAACCAAGAAATTAACTTCAGTACAATTATTGTATTGGGGTCCCCAAGACCACCACCAAGTTCAGTGATTTGTTGGGAGGGCTCTCAGGACTCAGCATATATTCATCTCACTGCTTTGATTTACTACAGTGAAAGGATGAGCAGCAAAATCAGCATGGGGCAAAGACTGAAGGAAACCAGGCACAAGCTTCCCAGAGTCCTCTCCCACACTTAATTCCTCCAGCAATGTGTTGTAACAACACTTGTGAAATATTGTCTGTATTGAGCTCATTACAGACTCAGTGTCCAAGTTTTTTGGGGGGACTGGTCATGTACACACCCTCTGCTTAGCATGTACGAAAATTCCAGACTCCCAGAAGGAAAACAGGTGTTCAGCACAAACCACATTGTTTGTACAAACAGTCTTCTTATTGTTGTTAGTTGTCACAATGCTGACTCATGGCGACCCCATGTACAAGGGGATTGAACCTTTGTGATCCATAGGAGTTTCACTGATTAATTGCCAGTAAACCACCCTTATCAGTTAGGGAACGGTGAGAATATTCCCAAGTACCAAGTTCCCAAAAGCCAACCGAGGGTCAGCTTTGCAAGCAGGCCTTCTCTTGATTCTTTTCTATACCACTATTAACCAAAGTGCAGGACTTTGGAAACCCTGGTGGAATACTGGTTAAGAGCTATGGTTGCTAAACAAAAGGTCAGCAGTTTGGTGTTTACCAGTTTTCCCACTATTCTTTTTTTGTTCTAGATCCAACCCAGGATATCCCATTCCATTTATTTCTCTTGTCTCCACAGTCTCTTTGAAACTGTGATATTTCTTCGGTCTTCCCTTGCCTTTCACAACCTTGGCATTTTTGGTCAGGTATTTTGTAGAATGCCCCTCATTTGAGTTTGTCAGATGTTTTCTCCTGATTAGGTTGAGGTTACGCACTTTGGGGATGGACACCATGAGATGATGGGTCCTTCTCAGTGCATCATATGATGTCTGTCTGGCTTACTACTGGTGATGTTGACCTTGATCACTAGGCTAAGGTGATGTCTGCCAGGATTCTCCACTATAAACTTACTGTTTTCCCCTTTATAACTACTAAATATTGGGGGGAGGGGGCATACTTTGAGACCGTAAGTGACTTTTGAGCATGGAAAATCTCAAATATAGACAGAATATTATAATCAACCCTCATGTAGTTACGACTCAGCAGCGACAGTTATTTGCACATGGCTAATCTTGTTTTACTGGTACTCTCACTGTCTTTCCAAACTCATCTTATAGTATTTTCAAGCAAGTCCCAAGCAAGATGATCTTTTTGGATTCCAGGAAGGAACTGGAGGCTGATTCCACTCCTTTCATCCTGAATTTTCACGATTGTGTATTCTCGTTGCCAGCTCCTTGATAGCACAGCAGCATCTGCTCTTCTGAAATTAGCAGCAGGAGTCAGTGGCTTGCTAATTCCTTGGACAAATACTCAAGGGCATGGGCTCTGAGGTTGGACTGCCCAGGGTTGACGCTTGAATTCAAGCAGGAATGAGGGGTTACTTATCTTCTCTGTGCTTGAGTTTTCTCAATTGTAAATTAGAGAAAGTTACAGACCCAAATTTACTGCTGTTGTGTGGGTTAAATGAGCTATGTGAAGTTCCTAGAGCAATGGCTGGCCCGCTGTCGATGCTGAGTTTGTTCTGTACAAGGCATTGTGGAGAAGAAATTCAGTCTGTACCTCATGTTAAGATTACAACCAGTATTTAAGATTGTTTTTTAAGTGCCTGACTGTACGTATGTACATCTTTATCCCCTCATGTAAGCAGAGATAATGTTGCTTTGGTGGAAAGTAATTGATCAGAGTGGGGAGGCTGGGTGTGACCTTCGTGGCCTTGAAGGAAGAGATCTCTTCTTGGCCATCTTGTCCTCCCAACAGAATAAGCCTTCCTTTCTCTACTGTAGCAGGGACAGAATAATACCAACTGCCTTAAAGACAGGTGGTAACCACATGGAGATAGCCCATTTCCCGAGGAGGATGGCGAAAATATAAAAAAGACAATGACAAGTGTTGACAAGGATGTGGAGAAATTGCTGGTGGAAAGGTAAAACTGTAAAGCCACTTTAGAAAGCAGTCTGGCAGTTCTTCAAAAGGTTAAACACAGAGTTACCATATGACCCATTCTCACAAACACTTGTGCACAAATGTTCATAATAGCATTACTTACAACAGCCAAAAAGAGGAAAAAACCCAAATGTCCATCAACTGATGAATAGATAAACTGTGGCACATCTATTCAATGGAATATTACTCAGTCATGAAAATGAATGATGTACTGATACACGCTATAACATGAGTGAATGTTGAAAACATTCTGTTAAGTGAAAGAAGCTACACACAAAAGGTCACATATTGTATAATCCCATTTCTGTGAAATGTCCACAGTAGGCAAAGCTATATGCACTCGACCACTAGCTGAGAGGTTGGCAGTTCAAATCCACACAGAGGAGACTTAGACCGGCCTGGTGATCTGCTTCTGAAAGATAACAGCCTTGGAAACCCTGTGGAGCACAGTTCTACTCTGGACACATGGGATTGCTAACAACATAGAGACAGAAAGTAGATTAGTGGTTGCCAGGGGCTGGGGACAGGGGGGCACGGGGAGCGACTGCTAACGGGCCTGGAGTTTTCTTTTTGGGGTGATGAAATACCCTGAAATTAGATCATGGTGATGGTTGCATAACTTTGTGAATATATGAAAACCATTGAATTGTATACTTTAAAAAGGTGAATTTTATGGTGTATGAATTATGTCAATAAAGCTGTTATTAAAAAAAGATAGACGGTATAGAAATTCAGAGACTTATGTCAGAAGTGATGTAACAGGTAGGTACTCTTTAAAAATAAAATTTAATAAACATCTCTTGATGAGTATTTCCATATCTGGAACCAGTAGCTTGACAAACCACATAGAATAATGACTCTGAGGTAGATCATCTGGGCAAAGTGCATAGAGGGCTTTGGGTAGGGGAAGGAAGGGGACGGGCATGGAGATTGCCCGGTCCAGGATTTCCTTGAAGTCACCTTCTTCATTTGGGCTGTGGAGACACAGCCTGTGTTACAAGGTAGATTACATGTGCCTGTAACAACAGGACATTTCATTCTCCTTGATCATATCCTGCCTCCGAGCCTCTAGCATAGAACCTAGTCAGCATTCCATAAATGTCTGTTGAAATAAAATGAAGTAATTTTTCTGTCAACATCTCCACCGTTGGGAGAAGTGAAAAATTGAGAAAATGAATAGAATGTGTTTAACTTATTTTCACACTCATTTTATTGAAGCGCTCTGTAAAAATAAACCCAGGTGGACGGTAATTGATTGAGTGATAATTTCTAAGTAGCAAAGTGCTAAAGTAGATAAGTGCCCCCTACTGTGGGGAAATTGCCTGGCCGGAATCTGAACCGCCGAGGTGTTTATTTTAACACTGGGAAACATTTATTACTCCAAACTTGTTTCTGTCCGTACACAGCATCTACCCCACCAGATGTGCCACGTCCTAACAAGGTGGGATTTAGGAAATGCAGCCAGCCCAGCGTCAGGTGAATTTCTGAGAGGAACAATTTCCCCTTTATTTAGTGCCGATTTCTTCAGGCTCGTTTCCTTTCTAAATAAAGCTCAAGTTAGAATTTGGCTTAGTTTGACTTACCAAAAATGAGTAAGATGAACCTTACAGAGTATTTCTCTCAATTGAAAATAGTTTAAAATTAAAATTTAAATGTCTCTAAATAAAACTTGGCCTTGGGTCTTATTAACAATGAAACATCAGCCTCTCTCCCTGCGCTCCCATCTGATGGGTCTCTCCCCACTTCATTAGTTCAAGGTTTTATCTTAGGTGGACAGTTTGGGGAAGGAGCATGTCTTCCTGGAAGGACGTGGCCTCCCACAAGGGCGTGGTTTCAGAACCTACCCAACCTGGCTTGAGTCCTCCTCCACCATTTGCTAGCTAGGTAACTTTCACTAGGGTATCTAACCTCTGCTTTATTTCCTCAGTTGAAAAAACAGGTGTAATGCCTATGCAGAGAGGATAGGAAACCCTGGTGGTGTAGTGGCTAAGAGCTAAGGCCTAACCAAACAGTTGGCAGTTCAGTTTCACCAGGCAGTCCTTGGAAACCTTATGGGACAGCTTTACTCTGTCCTATAGGGTCACCATGAGTTGGAATTGACTTGACGGCAGTGGGTTCAGGAGGATAAGAATGAAATCAAATGCCGTATTTGATAGCACCAGGGACAGTGTACCAGTACCAGTTGTTGTCAGGTAGACTCCAACTCATGGTGATCCCATGTGTGTCAGAGTAGAACCGTGCTCCGTAGAGTTTTCAGTTGCTGATTTTTCAGAAATAGATTGCCAGGCCTTTCTTCTGAGGTGCCTGTGGGTGACTCAAACCTCCAACCTTTCAGTTAACACCTAAGCGCATTGACCATTTGCACCAGCCAGGGACAGAGTAGGTGCTCAATAAGCATGTTCCCCACTGCGTACTATATGGACCTATGTGTGCACACATACAAGAATGCCCAAGCATTCTTGCCCTGCTGATGCGGAGCCTGGGTGGCTCAGTGATTAAATGCTTGGCTGCTAACTGACAGGTCAGCTGTTCAAACCCACCAGGCACTCCTTGGGAGAAAAGACCTGGTGATCTGCTCTTGTAAAGATTGTAGCCTAGGAACCCTATGGGCAGTTCTACGTGTCATGCAGGGTCACTCTGAGTTGGAGTCAACTTGACGGCACAACAATACCACCTCCACCATATAGCAGGCTGTCGAGGAATATTGGCTGAGTAAATGTGCAAGGAACAGTTCTTGGATTGGAGTCAGGCACAGCTTGGTCCTCAGACAGCCACTAGCCTCCATGATGTGATGGAGAATTTCTGGAACATCTTCCCCACCTCTGTGTGCCTGAACACCAGCATTAGAACACCATTGCTGCTGGAACCTTCCACACAAACATGTCTGGGAAAGGGTGGTTCATTCTTTGTTCAAAATCCTTATAATTTCAGTTTAAACTGTATTTAAAAGGTTGAGGGATGGCCTTTGATTTGTAGCTGGATGCTCTTCAGACACAAGATAAGCTGTATTCAAGGCAGTTTGTAAACCGTGGAGGTGGTCAGGCTGTTACAAGGGGAAATGACAGCACCGTGCCACCTGCCTCTCCAGCTGCAGGTTTGAGATAAAGTTTTCAGGTTAAAAAAATTAAACTCAATCTTTCTGCTTCTGCAAAGTCCAGTCCACTTAAGCCAAAGAACAAGACTGCCATTGTTGCCTCCTCCCCTCCCCACCTTGTGTGGACCACGTGGGTGTGTCTGGAGGGTAGGCAGTGGGCGAGCTGTGTGTGCCCAGCTAGACCCAGAACCGTGGACCCTTCAGCTCAGAAACCATTTGTGGAAAGTCAGGGAGTTTCAGGAGCCCGTTGATGAGATGTAGGAAAACCAAGGCAGATAAGGGAGAATGTGAGAGCAAAAGACAATAAAGATTAAGCCAAATAACAGGTGGTTTGGGACTTTGGAAGGTCCCTGGGTGGCGCAAAATGGTTAGCTCTCAGCTACTAACCTAAAGGTTGGTGATTTGAGCCCACCCAGCTGTGCCATGGAATAAAGCCTTGGCGATCTGCTTTGGTAAAGATTAAAAGTCAAGAAAACCCTATGGAGCACAGTTCTACTCTGTAACACACGGGGTGACTATGAGTCAGAATTGACTTGACAGCAGCCGGTTTGGTTCCGGACTTTGGAAAAGCTGCACTTTGTAGACCACAGAGCTTAAAGGACGTGCCCAGCAGACCATGGCCTGCTGCTAGTACCCTAGATAGGTGGGGAGAGTGATACAAGAGCAGATTCATTCTGGAAATGGGAACACTCAGACCTTTGATGTGCTGTGCATGTGCTGGTCCCTTGGTCTGCAGGCTCCTGCCCCAAATGTCTGCATGAACTGCTCCAGGTCCCGTCTCTGCTAAGATGTCCCCGTGGCAGGGCAGGTTCCCGACCATCCATCCAGGTACCCCCAGCTGCTTTCCACATGGCCTCCTCAGCCCTCCGCATACTGTGCCGTTTGTTATCTGTTTCCCTCTCTAGAATTTAAACCTCATAGCGTGAATCTTGACTCACTGCTGTATCCCAGAGCCTGGAAGAGGCAGAGGCTCAGTAAATATTTGTGGAGTGAGTAGATGCATTTTAAAAACACGTTTAATGCTGTTTGATTCTCTCCCCCCAGTCCTGTTTCATCTTTCTGTCTGAATTTTGACAATTGTGGTACCTTTTAGAAACAAGGTTTGCTAGTTAGGGATAGAGCCCTAGCTTTATATTTTAAGTAATGATTAGCTAGTACCTGCTTTGGGAATTATCTGTCTTTTGAAGATATATCAAAATAGATTCCAGATGGATGAAAGAATTAAATATAGAAACATGTAAAAGGAGGAAAAAAGAGAATATTTAGTCATGCTCTTGATGAACTAAGACTTTCATTGTGTTTTAGGTGAAAGTTTATAGCACGCATTAGTTTCTCATTCAGAAATTCATACACAAATTGTTTGGTGACTTTGGTTTCAATCCCCGCAATGTGTCAGCACTCTCCCCCTTTCCATGCCAGATTTCCCGTGTCCGTTTGTCCAGTCTCCCTGACCCTTCTGTCTCCCTTGGCTTTGCTTTTTGGGCAGGTGTTGCCCATTTGGTCTCACATACTTGATTGAACCAAAGAAGAACATTCCTCATGTCTGTTATTGTTTGTTTCATAGACCTGTCTAATCTTTGGCTGAAAGATGGACTTGTAACCTGCTGGACTGTGGAGAATAAATTTCTTTTTGTTAAAACCATTCACTTGTGGTATTTCTGTTATAGCAGCACTAAATGACTAAGACACGTGGTTTTCATGATTTTTGAGGTTCTCTTTGTTGGTGTATAGGAATCCAACTGCTTTTTTTATGTTGATCTTGTATTCTGCTACTCTGCTGAATCTTTCTACTAGTTGCAGTAGTTTTCTTCTGGAATCTTTGGGGTTCTCTATAGTATCATATCATCTATGAATAGGCATAGAAAACCAAAACTAAACCCATTGCCATCGAGTTGATTCTGACTCATAGCGACCCTATAGGACAGAGTAGAACTGCCCCATAGGGTTTCCAAGGATCGGCCGGTGGATTTGAACTGCCGAGCTTTTGGTTAGCAGCTGAGCTCTTAACCACTGAGTCACCAGGGCTCTGTGAATAGGTATAGTGTATTTCTTTCCAATTTGGATGCCCTTTGTTTCTTTTTCCGGGCTTATTGCTGTGGCTAGGACTTCCGTCACAATGTTAAATAGAAGTGGTGGTAAAGAATATCTTCACCTTGTTCTCTTTCCCAGGGGTAATACCTTCAGCCCCTCTCCATTGAACGTGATGTTGGCTGTTGGTTTTGTACAGATTCCCTTATTATGTAGAGGATTTCCCTTCTATTCCTATTTTATGAGAGTTTTTATCAGTAATGGGTGTTGGACTTTGTCAAATACCTTTCTCCGTTGATTGAGATGATTACACGATTCTTTTCTTTTGTTCTGCTTGTGTGGTGTATCGAGTTGATTGACTTTATAACGCTGAACCATCCTTGCGTAACTGGTATGAATCCCACTAGGTCATGGTGTATTATATTTTTGATATGATGCTGAATTCTCTTGGCTAGAATTTTCTTGAGAATTTTTGCATCTATATTGACAAAAGATATTGGTCTGTAATTTTCTTTTTTGGTGGGGGGCATCTTTTCCTGGCTTTGGTATCAGGGTTATGCTGGCTTCATAAAATGAATTCGGGAGTATTTCTTTCTTTTCTGTGCTCTGAAGTAGTTCATGAGTAGTACTGTACTGGTATGAGCCCTTCTCTGAATTTTTGGTACAATTTTCCAGTGAAGCCATCCAGGCAAGGGCTTTTTGTTGTTGTTATTAGTTATTTTATTCCCATCAATGTCTTCTGTTGTTATGGGTCTGCTCAGATGTTCTCAGTTTGTGTTAGTTTAGTTAATTTGTCCGTTTCCTCTAGGTTCTCAAATTTGTTGCAGTACAGTTTTTCGTAGTAGTCTGTTATGATCCTTTTTATTTCAGTTGGGTCTGTTGTAATGTCCCCCATCTCATTTGTTATTTGAGTTATTTGTTTCCTCTCCTGTTTTTCTTTTGTCAGTTTGGCCAGTGGTTTGTCGATTCTGCTGATCTTTTCAAAGAACCAACTTTTGGTCTTGTTGATTCTTTCTATTGTTTTTCTACTTTCTGTTTCATTTATATCTACTCTAATCTTTATTATTTTCTTCCTTCTGGTGGCTATGGGCTTCTTTTGTTGTTCTCTATTTGTATGAGTTGTAGTGCTAATGTTTTGACTTTGGCCCGTTCTTTTTTGATGTGTTTATTGCTATAAATTGACCTCTGATCACTGCCTTTGTTGTGTCCCAAATGTTTTGGTATAATGTATTTTCATTCTCATTTGATTCTAGGAATTTTTTTATTCTTTCTTTGATTTCTTCTATTACTTGGTTTTTAAACAAAGTGTTATTCAGTGTCCATGTATTTGATTTTTTTTTTTTCTTGCTCTTCCCGTTATTGTTTTGTGGCCCAAAATGTGGTCTCTTGTCGAGAATGTTCCATGTACGTTGGAGAAGAATATATATTTTGCTGCTTTTGGGTGAAGTGTTCTTCATACGTCTGTGAGGTCAAGTTGGTTGATTGTGGCCTTTAGGGTTTCTTTATCTTTGTTGAGTTTCTTTCTAGATGTCTATTTCCCTTTCAGTGCAGTTAGGGTTTGTTTTAAGTATTTTGGAGTCCTGTTGTTGGGTGCATAGCTATTTATTAAGGTTATGTCTTCATGATGGACTGTCCCTTTAATCATTGTATAATGTCCTTCCTTGTCTTTTATGATGGATTTTGCCTTAAAGTCTATTTTATCTGAGATTAATATTGCTACTCCTGCTCTTTTTTGGTTGCTTGATATATTTTTTCCATGTTTTGATTTTTAATATATTTATACCTTGTGTCTAAGGTGTGTCTCTTGTAGGCAGCGTATTAATGGGTCATTTTTTAAATCTATTCTTCCAGTCTCTGTCTCTTTATGGGTGCATTTAAGCCATTTGCATTCAGTGTGATTATCAAGAAGTATGAGTTTATTGCTGTCATACTGTTGTACTCGTGTGTGTGTGTGCGTGTGTGTGTGTGGTCTTGACATTTTCCATGTTCCTCTTTTCCTGTGCTGAATTCCTTTTGTTTGTGGATTTTTTTTTTTCCATTTCTTTCATTATCACAGATTTTGTGTTTACTCAGTCTTCATGTTTTTTCTTTTTTTACTTTGATGAGTAGGTTTGTTTACTTTCTTTGTGGTTACCTTGAAATTTACTCTTACCTTCCTAAGTTTGAACCAGTCTTTTACTACTTGATATTCCCTTGACTCCTTCTCCATTTAAAAGTTCTATTCTTACACCATTTTTTCCCCCTTTTACTGTTGTCATCATTTACAGATTGATGTCTCTGGTTCCCTGTTTTAAGTCTTTTAGCTTTGTTTTATTATTGAGAGTTTTTTTTTTTTACCTAGATTGGTACCCGGCTGATACCATCCTGCATCCTAGACTGGGGTTGTTTTCTGATGTTGATTCTTTAAAAGAAAGACTCCCTTTAATGTTTCTTGTAAGTTTGGTTTGATTTTTATGAATTCTCTTAATTTCTGTTTATTTGAAAATGTCCTAATATCACCATCATATGTGAGAGAGGGTATATTTTTCTTGGTTGACGGTTTTTTGTTTTTTCAGTGTTTTATATATGTTGTCCTGTTTCCTTCTTGCATAAGTGGTTTCTGTCGAGTAATCAGAGCTTAGTCTTATTGTTTCCCCTTTATAATTGACTTTTCATTTTTCTCAAGCTGCCCTCATTATTCTTTGCATTGGTGTTGGTAAGTGTGATTAAGATATGTCTTGGTGACTTTATTTTGGGATCTGTATGGGGTTCGTTGAGCTTCTTGGATGGTCAGCTTTTCATCTTTCATGATATTTGGGAAGTTTTCTGCCAGCAAATCTTCAGCAATCTTTCTATGTTTTCCATTTTTTCCCCTTTTCTGGAACTCCGATCATATGCAAATTTTTGCTGTTGATTGTTCCCACAGAATTCTTAGGTTTTCTTTGTTTTTGTTAATTCTTTTCTCTGATTTTTTCTCAAAGTGGCATCCATGGGTTTGTCTTTGTTGTCACTGATTCTGTCTCCTGTTGTTTCAAATTTGCTTCAAAAGCTTTCTTTTGAGTTGTCCATTTCTGAAATTTTGTTGTTTATCTTTTGGATTTCTATTGCTGTTTTTGTATTATTTTTAATTATTTATTTTGATGTTTTGTTCTTGTATTATTTTCCTAAATTCTTGTTTTGCTCTGTCTGTGTTTTCCATGATTTTGTCTATTTTTTACTTAGTTTTATATGTGTATTCCTTAATCTCTCTCCTAATCTTTTGGCGAGCCCTAAATATTAGTCTTCTGAATTCCATATCAGGTATTTTCAATGTCTTCTATTGGAAGGTCACCTGATTCTTCATTTTGGTCACTTGCTGGAGCCATGTAGTCCTACTTTTTTTATATGTTTTGATATTGTCTGCTTAATGTCTCTAAGACATTAAGGTATTATTTTATTTACTTATTGATTATATGTTTGTTTCTTCCTGCTTTTTTGTTTTGATATGTCAAAGTGGGAAGGCCAGGCATGGCTTGCTGCTTGCTCGTCTGTAGCTCTCACCACCTTATCTGGCTGGGCAGGGCAGCAGCAGGCAGGGTGAGCCTGCTTCACTCTACACTTGTTTGGTGAGGTGGCTGATGGTGAACTCAGCAGTAACTGCCTGCAGATATTGGTCCATTGGTGTGGGGGCTTTCACAGTCCCCTGCCAAATGGGGCGATTGTTGGATGGGGAGTAGTATGGGCTAGCTTCCCACCATTCAGCAGCTAATTGAGTGTGAGGAGAGGTTGGGTGATGTGGGCCCAGTACGGCGGCAGGCCTCAGCACCATGGGCCCTCTAGCAGCAGGAGTCAGTTGGAAGGGGGGTGGTGGCATACAGGGCTAGGTGGGAGGGAAGAAAAAGAGAAGAGAGAGAAAAAAATGGCATCATGGCGGGAGCTGGTGAGTGGGGATGAGGCAGGCCTGGGACCTGGTGTTAAGGAGGAGAAGGTGGTGAACAGGGCTAGGTGGGAGGGAGAAAGGAAAGAAAGGAAAAGAAAAATGATGGTGTCTTGGTGGGCATGGGATGGACTGGGGCAAGAGCAGACCAGTGACTGTAGTCGCTGTGGTGCAGCAGGGGCTACAGGAAGGGGTAGGTTGCATATGGGGCTAGCTGGGTGGGAGAAAGAAAAGAAAGCAAGAAAAGAAAATTAAAAAAAAAAAATCCATGTGGTGGGAGGGGATGGGGAACCCCGGTAGGTAGGGAGGGGCTCATATTGTGGATTCTGGTGGTGGGGGCTGCCCAGGTGAGGTGGGTTCTTGCTTCCACTCGCCATTAGGGTCGGGGGTGGGAAAGCATGTTTCTGTGGTTATTGGGTGCTCTGTCTCCTGTTGGGAGTTCTGTAAAGTTGCCTCCCTGTATTGCTTGTCCGAGGTCATAGCTGGCTGCGTTTCAAGATGGCCACTCTGTGCTGTGTTAGTTGGCAGGGGACCTTCACTCTCTATCTCTCATCGTTCTCTGTTTTCTGTCAGTTTGTTCGTCCATTCAGTGTTTGATCTAGCTGCTTATTCCTTTGTTTGATGCTCAGGGTTCCAGGATTGATGTTTGTATCTGTTTTACTTAGTTTTTTGAGTTTTTGCAGCAAAGGAGCTGTGTGGTACATCTTTCTGGGGCGCCATGTTGACTCTGTCCTGGAAATAAGACTTCTTACGTTTAACAGCAATGAAAGAATTTTATGGAGACTTTTAATGACTTTAAATACTCAGTGAAATATTTAAAGTATGATGCTAAGTTAAAAAGAAAAAGGCAGGACCCCAAACTAAATGGCAGCCAGCTTAGAACTGGGTTCTTATGGAGAAAACAGGGCCACTCTGCCCTGACTCAGAGGGAGCTAGCATGAAGTAACCAGAACTCGGGTCACTGAGGTACCAACATGGGGGTGGAAGTTCTGAGAAGCCAGGGCTCCCCAGGAAGGTTTAGGGTGAGCAAATTAAGGAGAGTTAATACTGGGGCTCTGGGGTACGTTTATCAAGACCTAGCCTAGACTGAGGAGTCCTTTGTGTGTTGCAAATGATTAATGTGCTCAGCTGCTAAGTGCAAAGGTTGAAGGTTCAAGTGCACCCAGAGGTGCCTCAGAAAAAAGGAAGGCCTAGCGATCTGCTTCCAAAAAATCAGTCATTGAAACCTCTGTGGAGCTTGGTTACTCTGACATATATCGGGTCACCTTGAGTTGAAATTGATTCTATGGTAACTGAACAAAGCCTAGACTAGCCGGTATCATTGGTAACTTTGCTCAAATCCCTCAGACCAAACCTGTTCCTGTCCAGTTGATTCCAGCTCATACCGACCCTATAGGAGAGAGTAGATCCACCCCATAGGGCTTCCAAGGAGCGGCTGGTGGATTTGAACTGCCTACCTTTTGGTTAGCAGCCAAGCCCTTAACCACTCTGCCACCAGGGCTCCAGAATCCCTCAGGTCATCCAAAAATAAAAAAAGAGAGCATGAATGATTGATGAGCTTCTTGGTAACAGGACTAGTGATAAGAGGGGATGGTAAGAAGACGGATTCTCTGTGTGTCTCCCACCTGCTCCTGCCTCCTGCCCTCCCATCTACATCTTTAGGATAGGGTCCAACGGAAAGAAAGGGAAGGAGAAAGAATCTCTTAGTTTGTCTCGTTTGGGAGTATCACTGAAGCACCTAAAATAAAGTAGCCCTGGAACACCTTTCGCCTCAGGTGTGCGATAGCAGTGATGAACAAAGATAAGCAATCCTGAGAACGAGGTTTTAAACAAAGTCCCATATTAGCAAAGACTTTTGAAAACATCATTTGGTATTCAGTCATAAAGAGAAATGGCATTCTGATACATGTTGTGTCATGGTTGAACCTTGAAAAAATTATGCTGAGTGAAGTAAGTCAGACACAAAAGGACAAATATTGTGTGATCCCACTTATATGCAATATCTAGAAAAGGCAAATGTACAGAGACCAAAGTTTGCTAGTGGTTACCAGGGGCTGGAGTCCCTGGGTGGTGCAAGCCGTTAATACGCTCAGCTCCTAACTGAAAGGCTGGAGAGTTGGGTCTGTCCAGAGGCACCTCAGAAGAAGGGCTGGTGATCTGCTTCTAAAAAATCAGCCATTGGAAACCCTGTGGGGCAAAGTTCTGCTCTGACACACATGGCATCCCCATGAGTTGAAATCAACTCAACAGCATCTGGTTTTAGGGGCTGGGGGGAGGAGGGCATAAAGACTTACTGCTCAGGTACAAAGTTTCTGCTTAGGGTGATGAGAAATACTCAGAAATAGAATAGGCAGTAGTGATGGTTGTACAGCATAGTCAGTGTAATTGATATCAGTGAAGTGTACACTTAAAGATGGTTACAGTGGCCAATGTTTAGTTACATATATTTTACCACAATATTTAAAAAGCATCTGTTGGCCGCTTTTCAGTACACACAGTCCTCACTTTGCAGGTTTGCAAGGACAGTGTTCTCATAGGCATGGGTTTCGGTTAACATGGCATCGTGCAAATGAGAACCACCTGTATTAATAAATTAATTAGTTAAGGTAATTAGAGTTTGAAACTACCAGGGAAAATTACATGGGGTGTGTGTGTGTGTGCGTGTGTGTGTGCGGTTTTACATGCTGGTAAGTCTCAGTTCTTCTGCGCAGGTTTTCTGATTTCAAAATATATCAGCCATTTCATGGGCTAGCTCCTACCCACCTCATAACCAGAGGTGAGAGAACATGATCCCTAGATGTGGTTTTCTTTTAACTAGGTGATTATTGGTGGTGGGTGCTATTTGGACATTCACGGGTTTTTTTTTCCCCCCACTTCTATTTTTCTTGTTGTTGCTGTGGGGACTGTATTACATTGCCTGATGATATACTTCCTAGAACAGGTTACATTTTAATACTTTTTTAGTGTGTTAATTGGGCCTGGAGGGTTTCAAAGGACTACTCTTGGTGTGGTATGTGTTATTTATGTCTTTCTGATCCGTAGAATCCAGGGTATTGTAACCTGAAACAGTTTCTACTTGAGAAAGTCTTACCTAAGTTTATGACCATTTGTATTCCTTTAAAAGGAAGCCCTTTCACAGCCTAAATATCAGAAGGGTTCTGTCACTTCAAGGTACTGTTTTCATACTGCAGGGACCCCACCAAGTCGTCCTGGCCTACCTTTTCCCCAGTGATTCTCTTCCGCCTGATAACTCCATTGTCGTTAGTTGCTGTGGGCTCACCTCTGACTCACAGTGACCTTGTGTGTAACAGAATGAAACGTTGCCTGGCCCTGTGCCATTTATGATTGTTGGTGTGTTTGAGTCCAGTGATGACGCTAGAGTAGTGGCTTCCAACCAAATGAAACCCATACTTCCTTTTTTTTTTAAACAGTTTTGGTGAGATATAATCCACGCACCATACAATTCAACCCCTTAAACTTGTGTAGTTAATTCTGTGATAGTTAATTCCACAGTCATATGCCCATCCCTACAATCAATTTTAGAGCATTTTCATCACCCCAAAAAGAAGCCCGTACCTATTAGCAGGCATTGCTCATTCCCCACTATCCCAGCTCCTCAGCCCTAGTCAACCGCTGTCTACTTTCTGTCTCTATAGACTTGCCTGTTCAGGACACTTCATATAAATGGAGCCTTTTATGACTGGCTTCTTTCATTTAGCAAAATGTTTCCAAGGTTTAACCATGTTGTAGCATGTCCGTGCCTCTTTCTATAACAAATCTTTTGCATTGCCGTCTTTAGTCTCTTGAAATTAAATTCATAGATTATAAAACCTATCTCCACACCCAATTAAAAAAAAAAAATTATATCCTAAACATAATAAAACGGAGAAATAAAAAAGTAGTGAAGATAATATGTATTTTAAGCTGTGCTCATATCCACCTGTACAAGGCGTACTGAAGCCATCAGATGCCATACCTGTTTGTAAAGTCACTGTGAGCGAGAAGGCTGGCCATCAGTCACTGAGACCAATAAAGGTGTGTTGCATTAGGCAACTCAGATACCACGAACGGTGTTACTGAAGTTGACTGGATTTTACAAAATGGGAAGCAACTCTTTGGACTTTGTTCGAACTTTACCATCTTCTCTCAATTTACATGGTAATAACATCCTTGGAAATTTTAATGTATAATAACATTGTACAGAAAATATTTTTGTTTAGATGTAAAAATAAAACTATTTTCTGAGTCCAGATAATTATGAACAGGATTTTCATCTAGGTGCATGTCCAGAGGAACCCTAAAAATTGTTTCCATAAGGGGGACGGCCGGGTTGACCAGAGCTGACTTTTGAACATTGTAAGACAGCTTGAGTCCCTGGGCTGTCTGGCCTCTAAATTCTAGTCATTCTGACAAGAAAATAGAATTCTGAAATGACCCCTAGGAAGCAGTTCTTCGGGGACCCACTTGGTAGCCTTCACTTTAATACTCCTATTGCTAAGCACCATCCCCGCCTTGGGCTGCTCAGCCTTCCTCAGGTGGTCTTGCCCTGTGGTCCAGTGATGGTGTGCTAACAGAGCAGTGGCTTTTAACCTTGGGCACCCCGTAGGTAATTCTGAAAGTCTACAAATCCCCTTATGCCTGTTTAACGCCTAACAGTTTTCATCAAAAGTTAAATGCAAAGGATATAATTTTTCACATATTGTAAATATTGACATTCAAAAACAATAAGATCTCCCTCTAAAATCATCCACTGAATCTAGATGACACACCTATTCATTGCCTACCATCATCCATTAACAACTGTATGAAGCTCTTCTTTAATAGTCGAAATTTGGCGTTGTTCTTTTATCTCCTTGAACTTGTGTTTCCATTCCATGTCTCCCATAGAATTTTATACTCATGTAGTACATTTTTTGAGTCCCTGGGTGGTACGAATGGTTAACGAGCTCAGGTGCTAACTGTGAGGTTGGAGGTTCAAGTCTACCCAGAGGTGCCTTTGAGGAAAGGCCTTGCAACCTACTTTTAAAAAATCAGCCACTGAAAATCCTATGGAGCACAGTTCTATTCTGACACACGTGGGGATGCCATGAGTCAGAATCAACTTGATGGCAACTATTTTTTTAAATACATTTTGGTGCTTGAAAGTCTTTTATTAATCACCCTAGTATACTTCCTTGAAACAAAAACATATGTTACTTTTCTGTGAGCATTAGGCTCTAAGAATAAGAAATTCCTCCCTGGGAGGGAGAGTGGGAGAGGGGCATTCATTAATTAGTAGATAAGAACTATTTTAGGTGAAGGGAAAGACAACACACAATACAGGGGAGGTCAGCACAATTGGACTAAACCAAAACCAAAGAAGTTTCCTGAATTAACTGAATCCTTCAAAGGCCAGCATACCAGGGGCAGGGGTCTGGGGACCATGGTATCAGGGGACATCTGAGTCAACTGGCATAATAAAATCTATTAAGAAAACATTCTGCATCCCACTTTGAAGAGTGGCGTCCGGGGTCTTAAACGCTAGCAAGCAGCCATCTAAGATGCATCAGTTGGTCTCAACCCACCTGGATCAAAGGAGAATGAAGAACTCCAAGGACACAAGGTGATTACGAGCCCAAGAGACAGAAAGGGCCACATGAATCAGAGACTACATCATCCTGAGACTAGAAGAACTAGATGGTGCCCTGCTACAACCGATGACTGCCCTGACAGGGAACATAACAGAGAACCCCTGAGGGAGCAGGAGAGCAGTGGGATAAAAACCCCAAATTCTCATAAGACCAGACTTAATGGTCTGACTGAGACTGGAAGGACCCCGGTGGTCATGGCCCCCAGACCTTCTGTGGGCCAAGGACAGGAACCATTCCCAAAGCCAATTCTTCAGACATGGATTGGACTGGACAATGGGTTGGAGAGGGATGCTGGTGAGAATTGAGCTTCTTGGATCAGGTGGACACTTGAGACTATGTTGGCATCTCCTTCCTGGAGGGGAGATGAGAGGGTAGAGAGGGTTAGAAGCTGACGAAATGGACATGAAAAGAGAGTGGAGGGAGAGAGCAGATTGTCTCATTAGGATGAAAGTAATTGGGAGTGTGTAGCAAGGTGTATATGGGTTTTTGTGTGAGAGGCTGACTTGATTTGTAAACTTTCACTTAAAGCACAATAAAAATTATTATAAAAATAAAAAAAGAATAAATTCTTCTGGGTTGAGTTCTTATATAATTATCATTTGTATACATTTTTCGTTATAATTATCATTAATACATATTGTATCAAAAAGAAATACATTATGCATTTTGATAAATGATTGTTGTTGTTTGCCCCTAACTCATGGTGACCCCATGGGTTACAAAGAAGAACTGCTCTATAGGGTTTTTTTGGCTGTACTCCTTACGGAACCAGTTCACCAGGCCTTTCCTCCCGAGAGACGATGGGCGGGTTTGAACCACCATTAAGTCATCAGCCTGTCACAAGCCGCTTCCACCACCCAGGCTCCTAAAATGAGTATTAAACATGACTAACATTTCATTGGAAGTATGCCTCTGCCTGAGAAGGATGAGTCGTTTGGTTTAATTAGTTCATTTGTCTGTGGGTGAATGTGACTTACTGGTAGAATGAAATAGCTCAGTACTAATTCTCTTTCTCCTTGTTATATATGTAAGCACTGAGAAACTGTCCACATAGAAAAGTTCGCGTAAGAAAGTAGATAAGGAATGAAAGCTGTTGATTTTTATAGCATGTCTCGGTGTCTTGCGATGTTTTCAAGTTATAGGCACAAAATTACGTTGATGTCTCATCCATAATTATTTTCACTGCTCTCTCAGTTAACAACTCAATTAGGCCCTCCTTCAATTGTGTTGAAAAGAAAGAATTGGAAACGCCCTTATTTATGAAAGGATTTGTTACTGGTCGTTAGAGCCATTTACTTTATCAATATCTTAAGGATATCCAAGAGACTTTACTATAGCATATCAAACTGCTGTAATTATGCCTGATAAAGTTTTATTTAGAGATACCTAGTTTGCATTTAAAAATGAGTGAGAAAATTGAAACAGTTAATTCTAATACATTCTCACCCATACAATGTCCTTTTAAAATAAAATGCTTTTGTTTTATCCCAAATTGAATTATATTTTTATAAATTCCTTAGAGCGAGAGATTTAGCTCTTCCAAATTTTGGGAATGACCCTATCCAATAACCTACCAGACAACCTAATTGTCAAAGCCAGTCATCCTTGGCAAACCAGTTAGTCAAATCAAGCCTTCTGTTAGAAAGTCCACCTTCGTTTTTCAGTTCAAATAAACATGCTAGCATGTACGCTTGGTGACAACCACTTCACTTATTTTCCGTTTCTAATATGGATAAATGAGGCATGGATTTTGTATCCTGGATGAAATAAGGTTCCTTCGTCTTAAATATTTCTCTTTGGACTTTCTCTCAGGCGTGAAGGATTCTTTGGCAGCAGCTAGGTCATGGAAGAGGCAAAATTGTTAAGCGGAAGTTTTTTTCACTTTCTGTGCACTATTGTACCAAAGAAAACTAGCTCTCATGGCGTCAACTTTGATGCATGGTGACCCCATGGGTGTCAGAGCAGCACTGCACTACATAGTTTTCAGTGCCTGGTTTTTCAGAAGTAGATTGCCAGGCCTTTCTTCTGTGGCATCTCTGGGTGGACTTGAACTACCAGCTTTTCTGTTAGCAGCCAGGCATGTTAGCCATTTGCTCTACCTGGGGACTCAAACATACCAGTGATCGTGAAGATGGAGCAGGATTGTTATACATAAAGTTACCGTGAGTTGAAACCAACTCAACAACAGCTAATGACAGCAACCATCAAAGGGTCATTGTCAGGCAGGTTGGGTGCTTTGTGGAAGGCACCTGTAATACACCTGAGTTTGGGATAATGTCCTTAATAGCACAAGGTTCGGATTAGGAATAGGTGTTAGAGGGAAACTTAGAAGCCAAGGAGTAGGCTCCCTGGTCCTTCTGGTATCCCTTGGAGAGGTGCACCAGACACTGTGCTGGACATGAAGTGGTTATATGTCCTTGAGAAGGGCTCCACTCCCCAAGGACAAATGGGAATCACCTTGTCAGTGGGAGGGCAGTCTCCTGGGCACCGGACATGCAGCTCCTGGGGTGTCGGCCATTTACCAGAGTTGTCTGGGAAATCCAGCTGCCCTGCCCCTGGGGACTTGGGGGCCTACAAGAAACTGGGTCCAGCCCTCCCTGCCAAGAAGAATTCACCTCTGGTCTCATGGGGTACAGCCTCCCTCCCACACTGAAAGAAGGGCGGAACCCACAGTCCCATTGGCTCATTGTCAGGAACCCCAGAGGGAGCTCACTGGGTAAATCCCCAGCACCCCGTTTATCTCTCCACAGTTTACATTTTTCTTCAACTTTACCAACAGCCCATGGAAACGGTAAAATCCGTCTGTGAAACAAGTCACAGGTTAAAAACAGAGACACTTAGAAGAAATGGAATTATTCTCTGAGGTGAAACCAGACAGAGATTTCCTCATGCTCTTTGTAAAAGAATGCAGTGAGGGATCAAGTCACCTCCTAGGACGCATCTTTACAGTGGGAGCAACAGTGAGTTTCACAGGCAGGGTCTGTGGTGTATCATCAGTTAGCCCGAAAACACTGTGAATGTTACTTGGAAATTATAATGCAGTAAATACGATGAATGTAGTGCCACTTTTTCTGTTTTTCAGTTTTCAAAATGTGTTTCTGAATTTTAGAAAGCTCTTAGCCTAATTGTTGAAATATCTTGCTTTACTCCATAGACTCTTTTATATGTTGCTGTCAGATGCCATCGGTTCTGACTCATAGCGACCCTATGTACAACAGAACAAAACACTGCCCGGTCCTGGGCCATCCTCACAACGTTTGCTATGTTTGAGCCCATTGTTGCAGCCACTGTGTCAGTCCATCTCGTTGAGGGTGTTCCTCTCTTTCACTGACCCTCTACTATGCCAAGCATGATGTCCTTCTCCAGAGACTGGTCCCTCCTGCAAACATGTCCAAAGTATGACAGATGCAGTCTCTCCATCCGTACCCCACGTGTCTGTCAGTTTGTCACACTTTCAGGGCTTGTGTGTTGCTGTGATGCTGGAAGCTATGCCACCGGTATTCAGATACCAGCAGTGTCACCCATGGTGGACAGGCTTCAGCAGAGCTTCCAGATTAAGACAGAGTAGGAAGAAGGACCTGGCAGTCTACTTCTGAAAAGAATTAGCCAGTGAAAACCTTATGGAAAACCTTTTGTATTTATATATATATATATTTGGTCCAATAAAGTTTTTGTTTGTTGTTGAGAATATACACAGCAAAACATACACTAATTCAACCACTTCTGCACGTACAGTTCAATGCCAGTAAAGCTCTATCTGAGAGGAACTATAAGCAATTTTTGAGGGCATGGTTTCCAGCCTACCCCGTGGCCCCATAGGATTCCAGCCCTTGGTTCCTGCACACCCCACTGGGGTGGGAGTGAGCCGCTACATCTCAAAGGGGGCAGGGGAGCAGTGTCTTGGGACATCATCTTCTTCCTCTCTTCTCCTGCTTTCCTGGCTGGTCTCTGGAATCCGCCTGTCCCGGGATGGGGGATTCCTCATTGGAGGTTGGATGGATTAGTGTTGTTGTGGTTAGTTGCCGACTCGACCAGCTAACAATGTTAAAGTGACAAACCCAACTTTGATCACTTTTTAATCTATCTATAGGAGAAAGAAAAAAAAAAAGCTTCCAACAGTGACAGCTACAGGAAGGTCACCGCTGCCATATATTTTCTATTTTCTCCTTACCTTGTCCATTCCCATCTCTCCCACCTGACCTGAGCTGAGGGTGGAATGGAGGACGAAGAACAGAAACTGTAAGGAAGAAAATCAAGTGTAAAGTCCTGTGGTGTATTGTCGTTAGTGCCACCAAGTCGACTCCAACTCATGGGTGTATAACCTTACGTCTAACAGAACAAAACATTGCCCAGTCCCGCACCATCTTCATCATCACTGGTATGTCTGTTGTTGAGGCTATTGTGTCAGTCCATCTCATTGAGGGTTTCCCTTGCCATGAGTTAGAATCAACTGTACAGCAACGGGTTTGGTTTTTTGCTTGTTTGTTTGGTTTTGTGGTATATACAGGGAGAAACCAAAAAAACCCACTGCCTCAAGTCAATTCCGACTCATAGCGACCCCATAGGGTTTCCAAGGCTGTAAATTTCTGGGGAAGCAGCCTGCCACATCTTTCTCCCGCAGAGCCTCTGGTGATTTCAAACCACCGACCTTTCAGTTGGTAGTCCATCATTTTAACCACTGTGCCACCAGGGCTCACGTATACAGGGAAGGTAGCTTTGTAATATAGATGATACTGCCCCTGGCCGCCCCTCCCCTGCCCTGACCCCAGCAGGGATTCTAGACTGTTCCTGCATCGTTACCACAGTGAATGGGTACATCCTGGGCCTGTTCTGTCAGAGCCAGGGGTCTAGAACAGCAAGTCTCCAGGTGGGGGGCGCAGTCTCCTCCCACCCAGACCCTCCCAGGGCCCATTCTCCACCCCAGGAACCAAACCCATTGGTGTCGAGCCAGTTCTGACTCAGTGACCAAGGTGCAAAAAACTGACTTTCATTTGAACACTAATGGAATTGATTGTGTTTCATGACTGGACAAAGTAAGCAAATTTAATAGATTTTTTCTTTTTTACCTTTTGAAGTAAGCACATTTTATATGTACGCCCATACATATTTGTGCTTAAACCCAAAAAGCAAACTTGTTGCCATCAAGTCAATTCCGACTCACAGCAACCCGGTAGAACAGAGTAGAACTGCCCCATTGGCTTTCCGAGGAGCAGCTGGTAGATTGGAACTGCTGACCTCTTGGTTAGCAGCCTGAGCTGTTAACTACTGCATCACCAGGGCTCCTATTTGTGCTTAATCTCTTTATAAATAGTACACAAGTTAGCCTATCAGCACACAATTATTGATTAATTGCAGATGAAAAGGCTATTTCCATCCTTGGTCCCGAGAACCTGTGGTTCTTTAAGTGTGTTTTATCCCCCCAAACTGGGCACATAACACACTATTTTAGTTCAGCATTTTCTGGGTCATAGTTAAAATAACATAGTTTAAATGGAATTTATTCACAGCGCTGTTATATCAATATATTCTTTATTATTTTAGGATTAGATTTCCATGTATAACAAGAATGTTGTTATTGTCTTCATAGGGATTTTATTATTGCCATTCTGAAATGGCCCTTTTATTCCTTCCCCATCTCCATTTTCTCCTTCATTAACTAAGAAGTAAATTAGAGTTGTATTTAGCTGATGTCTGCCAAATGTTATTTTTAGAAGCCTTCTCACCTCTTTCTGATCCTCTGAGACTTCTTTTTTCCTTCCCTAACTTTGTTTTGCCCTCTCAGTCATTACAATCAAAATCAGTACCCTCCCTGTATTAGCGCAATATTTAAAACAGATCATTTATATGCTCTGAGGATAGGGATGGCCTTTCTAAACTTAAAAATCCAAGGAAAAGTGATAAAAGAAAGATGTTCCTAGGTTTGTCAATAATAGTAAAATTCCGTCTATCAAACAACACTATGAAATAGTCAAATGACTAATGGAAAGAAAATATTTGGAACATAAATACTAATCAAAGGGTTAATATTTCCAGTATACAAAGAAAGCTTTACAACTGGAAAATGGGCAAAGAAAGCAAGCAATCCGTTCACAAAGGAAGAAATCCAGTGACAGTAAAATATAGGAAAAAATCTGAATATTATTTTTAATCAAAATGGATATAACATAATTTTTTGCATGCTAAATTAATGAAAATTAAAAAATTATTTTGGCAAGGATGTGGGGAAAAGGGCACTCATGGGTGTTGTTGGTAGTTGAATTAACATACCCTTTCTGGTATGTCTTAAAATCTGAATCCTTACAAAGGTGGACGGATTTTGACCCAGCAATTCAGTTTGCTGGAACTTAGCCCACGAAAATAAAATAGGCACGAACATATATATGTCTGGATGCTTATTGTGCCACTATTTATCGTAGAGAAAAATGTAAATAATCTCGGTGTCTAATAATGGGGGATTAAACTCTATATCCATTTGATTAGATATTGCTGTTAGGTGCCGTTGAGTTGATTTTGACTCACGGCAGCCCCATGTGACAGAGTAGAACTGCCCCGTAGGGCTTCCTGGGCGCAGATCGCCAGATCTTTCTCGCAAAGAGCCACCGGGTGAGTTGAAACTGCCCACCTTTCAGTTCGCAATCGAATGCGTAATCGCTGTGCCACCAAGGCTCCTAAATATTATATGGCTGTAAAAAACCATAAAAACAGATTTAAGAACCATACCTACAGTATGACCCAGTTTTTGTTTTAAAAAAGTAAAAAGTGGAAAGGTCCCTGCGTGCATTGAAAGAAGAGGAGGAAAGCTGACCAGAATATTAATGGCGGTTTTCTTTGGGCGACGTTTTTGTTCCTTTGTGGTGATTTTCTGAATTTTCTAAAATTCCTTCTGTGAATATATATTGCTTCCGAAGAACAGGAAGAAAATAATAAACCCCATTGAAAAAAAGCACTTTTCTAAAGAAATTTAATGTTTTGGGGATACGGAATATTAGGAAGAGAAACCTCTTTATGCTGTTTTTTTTTTTTTTTTTTTCCAGCTCAGTGAAACCTCAACTCTTTGGAGTTTTGATTCAGATGTTATTTTGGTTTTCCAATCTGTCATAAGCTGTATTTCAATTAAAAATTACTTTTGAGAGTTTTTTGTATTGCAGGTACCTTGGATATCATCGATTACTTAGCTTATGCAGTGCCAACAAACTTGAGGCCAATATAGCAGAGTCAGTATGCCTGTTGTTAATGTTTGCTGTAACTTTCTGTACGATGATCTGAGCATGGTGAAATTCCTTTTAAATGATTCATAGAAACGAGTCTGTGCTGGAACTCAGTTGACCTTGATTCTAGTGTGCTGTCACAACTACCAGTGTGTACTGATCACTTTTTGTACCAGGCCCTGTGCTAAACACTTGATTTTTCAAAAGGAAATGATGCCTTCCCTCCAAACCTTTATTATGATGTTTAAAAAAAAACTCCCATTTACTGGTGCCATTTGTATACTCTGAACCCCAGCTAGATTTGCCGGCCCTTAGGTTTCTGCCTGAAGCTTTTCAGTGATAAAACAATAGTAATTTGATTACAAAAGAGAAGCGTGAACTCATTCTGTATGGGGCAACGATGGCCTTCCAAACATCACTGTTTACAAAATGGGGGCTTAAAAATCTGTTTAAGCTGAAACACCAAGCCACATGAATTAGTTAGATTTTTGTGTTTTTGAAAAGGCTGCAAAGTTTGCAGGAGCTGTTCCTGGAATGGCCTTTTGAAAATCCTCCTGCGTGCTGGAAGGTGGAGGAGCTGATGGCTCTCAGCCTGACATTGTTGGACCAGTCAAGCAAAGACAGGGCTTATTGACAGGAATGTTGCTGAAGAGCCACATGGAGCTGAGCTGTTTGCTTGCAGATTTAGCAGTTGTTTAGACAGGCGGGGCTCTTTATTCTTGCTCAGACCTGAGTTTGGTGGGCCTCAAGGTTGAAAATTGAAAAGGGAACGTAAGGAAAAAAAAAAATGTTCTTTCTCAACTTAGATTTCTCGGTGGTACACTGACTTTCCTTCAGAATTTTCTTTGTTTTTAATGGTGCTGTTTCTTCTCACCCTGCTACCACAAGGATTCGTTTTTAGAATTTACTTCATCCTGTTCATATCCACTCCCTTTTTTGTTTTGCCAGAAATGAAGCAGGTAATAACAATAATAACAACAAAAACATGAATAACAACATGAATAAAAACTGAGTATAATTCCTCTCCCAATAAACAAAAAAGCCCAGGTGGCACAGTGGTTAAGTGCTCAGCTGCTAACTGAAAAGTCAGTGGTTCGAACCTACCAGCCACTCCTCGAGAGAAAGATGTGACGATCTGCTTCTGTAAAGACTGCAGCCTTGGAAACCCTATGGGGCAGTTCTCCTCTGTCTTTTAGGTTCTCTATGAGTAGGAATCAACTCAACAGCAACGGGTTTGGTTTTGGCTTCTCAATAAACAAACTTACAGAAATCCTCAGGAGAACTGTCCCCTGGTTCAGAACATGAGGCCAGGCCCTTTGGAAGCATCTTGGTGGAGATGCTGAATGTCTCTGAAGCAGGTAGAGGAACCCATCATTTATGGAGGGCCTACTGTGTGCCTACTTTTAGAGTTCTGTTGTTACCTGCCATCAAGTAGGCCCTGATGGCGAACCCTGCAAAAAGGAATGAAAGGCTGCCCAGTCCTGTGCCTTCCCCATGATTGGCGTGGATCAGACAATTGTGATCCACAGGGTTTTCATTGGCTGGTTTTCACAAGCAGATCTCCAGGCCTTTCTTCCTAGTCTGTCTTATTCTGGAAGCTCCACTGAAACCTCTTTGGCATCATAACAACACACAAGCCTCCACTGGCTGGTAGGAGGTGACTGCATGAAGCATATTGTCTGAGAATTGAACCCAGGTCTCCTGCAGTGAAGGCGAAAATTCTACCACTGAACCACCACTGTGGAAAAAAAAAAAATTTTTTTTTTTTTTTTTGTAGGAATAGTAAAATTTGCCACTAATTAGAAGACTTCCTGATTCTCTAATTAAGGTTAGTGAAGATGCCTCTGGTAGAAATAGCAAGTGCTCCTGGGGTAATGTCAGCAAAAATACAAGCACTGTCAGCTTGTATAAAGGTCCTGAATTTTCTGAAGGTGAGCTTGCTCTTGCTCATTCAGGTTCATTCTTTATTCCTCACTTCCCTGCTAACTAGTGGTCACGGCAGCGGATGCCCTCCGACAGGAGCTGAGCAGAGGCCGTGAGAGCGGAAGGGGGAAGGGAAGGAAAAGGGGCCATCATGAAGCAAAAGGTCTGCAGCTATTGTTTCTTACTACTTTTTAAAAATCATAATCCAGTGGGCAAAAGTTGATATTAAACCTTTTTCCTGTATTTCAAAAATAAATTTGTGGTTGAAGAAAATAAAAGCGTAAAAAATGAAGCCCACATAAGCTTGAAAAGAAACCTGCCACGGTGAATTTGCACATTGGCCTTAATTGGCCCAATTGACCTTCTCTCCTGTATTTACAATTGCCTTCAAATTGTAAGCAGATGTTTGAAACCCCTTCGTTAATAGGTCTCTGACATCTGTTTCGCCAGTGCCGCGCCCACCAAAGCAGTCATAATTAGGGAGTGCCTGACAGCATACATCTTTCCTTATGGGCCCAATTGATTGGATTTCCCCCTTAGGTATTAAAGTCCACCCTCATTTTTGCTTTTATTTGAATACATTTTTCATTATGTTTTCTTGCACAGGAGAACAGTATGCAAGCCTAGAATATCATGATAGTCATTCTCCGTAATGAATTTTTTAAACCAAAAATATTTCCGTGGATGAGTGCAGACCCTTGAAAATGTGGGAAAGCTTTTGTTCTCTCCTGCTGCTCCCATGTTCTCAAATGGGTGTTTCTTGCAGAACTATCAAAGTGAAATGGAGGGGGAAAAAAAAAGTGAAACGGCGAAATCTAAGAAGCTGAGACGGAATATTATTAGTTGAAATATTCGTATATGAGGATGTGTTTACATTAAAAAGAAATTTTTTCTCACGCATAGTGGTCCAGTGAAATAGTCGTTTTGGTGTTTTAGAATGGAATGCACAGAATTGCAGAGAACTTTATTTTTTCATGTGCTTTATATTTTAAAATAATTTTGCACATCCCTGAAGAGTTTTACTGAAGCGTTTATTTCAGTGGCTTATGAATAAACTATTCTTTTCAGCATTAGTTTCTTAAAAATTACATCTTCAGTATATTAATGGATATTTATTTTGAAGGAGTTGCCCAGGGCAAGATGTGTTCAATTTACAGTGTGTGGCTATCAGCGGGCTCATTTCAGCTCCCTGTCCTTTTGCCAGGCTTAGAAATGAGTGAAGGACGCGTCCGTGGGAGAAGGAGGTGCGTTTCTGGCCCCGCAAACCAAAGTTCATTCCTGACCAGTGTATCTCACGTGCAGCCACCACCTGTCTGTCAGTAGAGGCTTGTGTGTTGCTGCACAGGTTTCAGCAGAGCTCCTAGACTGAGATGGACTAGGAAGAAAGGCCTGGCGATCTGCTTCCGAAAATCAACCAGTGAAAACACTATGAATCACAGTGGTTCAATCTGTAACTGATCATGGGTTTGGTGCTTGAACGTCGTGTCTATTCTGATCCTTATAGCTCTTATCATTTTTCTTTTTCTTAATGCATTGACTAGGACCTGTGTCAAATACTAGGGGGTATAGTAGGGTTTCTTGCCTTTCTCTAAATTTTCATCATCAAGTATGATGTTCACTGTATTTTTTTTTTCCCGCATCTCCTTTATCAAATCAAATGACCAAAAAAGGTACCTTCTACTCCAGCTTCTAGTTTTCCAAGTTTTATTATGAATAGGTGATAAGTTTTATTCCATGCTATTTTCCCCCTCTGCTAAGATGGCCGTGGTTTTTCTCCTGGCACCTCTTTTTTACCTTGAGTGTCATAAATGGGAATGAGTAGGCCTCAGAAGGGCTTCCAGCAGGGTAAGGTACAGTTGGGGAAGAGGAAGAAGTAGACTATTAGAGAAAGCATTGACGTCAGAAAAAAGGAACCAGAAAGGAAAAAAAAAGGCTTACGTGGCTTGAGGTGGTAGATTTCATTACTCTCAGATGACACGCAGCACTTTCCATCTTGGGCCCATGATCTTTGCTGTAAACATCTGATATATAGGAACAAAATCTAACGGTGCACTCCACAGGATTTTCAAAGGCTGATTTTTCCGAAGTAGATCTCCAGGCTTTTCTTCAGATATGCCTCTGGGTGGGTTCAGACTGCCAACTTTTGGGCTAGTAGTCGAACGCTTAACATAACTCTGTGAAAAGCATTAGAAAGAAATAGGAATCTTAGCACATTTAAAACTGTCAGTATAGGTGATTGCTGACTTATGACAGGGTTCCATTCCAACAACTCTGTCGTAAGTCAGTTCTGACGTAAGTCAAATAACCTCTTTTTTTTTTTTTAAAGTTTTCATTATTATTGCCTTTTATTATCAGTACCTTTATAAATCTGACCTTTGTTTGTCTTTGGGGGTTGGCATGAGAACAACAACATCAGCAAATTATTTACTGTTCCGTTGTATGTAGTACAGATTACTAATGATAAGATGTATTAAAAAATAAAAAGGGTGGTCGTAAGCGTGGTTTGTCATAGCATGAATGCATCGTAAGTCAGGGACTACCTGTACTGTATTTCTGTTTTTCAAAAAGTTGATCACAATTGTAGTTACATGTTGCTTATCAGGCACAGTAAAACCTGGTTGGTGAACTTTTGACGTGTTGGTGTTTATGGTGTTTATGTTAAATCAGATAGCTGTGCTCAGATCACTTGTTTCAAAGAGGCATCAAAAATCTGCAGTCCCCAGAACCTGCGGCCCAGTGGCAGTGTGCTGGCTCTGAAGTTCTTCTACCTGGTTGTGTGGATCTTGTTCTCTTCCAGGTGTTGACAGGTCCTGGGCCACAATCCCTTCTCCCACAGCCCTTTCTTCCCCCAGCTGCTATTTATCTCGTCTTCCTCCTCTCCAAAATTGCTTTCCACAATTTAGCATACAGAAAGAAAAGCAAATTCTCACACAATGGTGAGTTGTTAAAATAGGTTTGAGAGGGATTTTAGGGCCAGGAGTCTTCCCAGCCTACCTCCTCACATGTAAGTCTAAAGAAGATGGTCAGCAATTTCAGATTCACTTCTGAAAGATAACCCCATCATACCCCTATGTTTGACTGAAATAAGCCTTGGTTTTTCACTCCCGCGTTCACCTAAAACAGCACTGAGCCGTGTTTCATTTATGGAGTGAATGGGCTTATGCTGCCCAGTGATGCCTTGTGTCTTTTCAGCTGTGGACAGTCAATGAATATGTGAAACCCTGCCTGCGTACAGTTCCATTCAGTCTCATTCTAGAAACCAAATACTTAGATCTGTGTGTCCACAATGTGCTAGTTTCCTGTGGCTGCTGTGACAAATGTCTACAATTAGGTGGGTTACAACAGCATAAATTGATTCGCTCACAGTTCTGGAGGCCAGAAGTCTAGAATCAAGGTGTCGGCAGGGCTATTCTAGCCTCTGGGACCCCCAGCATTCCTTGGTTTGTGACAACATGACTCCACACTCTGCCTCCATCATGTAGTGTTCTCTTCTCTGTGTATTCTCTCCTGTCTCATAGGGACACTTATTGTATTTAGGACCCAGCCAGGTAATCTAGGATGATCTCATGTCAAGATCCTTAACTGAATTACATCTGCGAAGACCCTTTTTCCTAATAAGGAAGCATTCACAGGGCCCAGGTACTGGGACATGGATGAACATACATTTTGGGAGGCTTCCATTCCACCCGGTGCAGAAGGGAAAGACAGCTCACAGTAATTAAAAGCTAAGCGCCAGGAGGAAGGGTGATGGGGCCGTAGTTTCCTGGGAGGCTGGAGGCGTGTATGATGGTGCTGGCTCAGGGGAGAAAGCACTCAGCTTGGATGCCTCTGCTGCTGTGAGATCAAGCTGCCACCTGGGTTCCATTCGTCCATAAGAAATAGGGTAGAATGACCAAAAAATAGCTCCTAAGGATTCTCTGGAGTCGACCAGTGGTGCAGTTAACGCACTGTGCTGCTAATCAAAAGGCTGGAGGTTTGAGTCCACACTCAGGCATCTTGGAAGAAAAGCCTGGCAGTCTACTTCCGATAAATGAGCCATTGAAAACCCTATGGAACACGTTTCTATACTGACATACAAATAGGGTCTCCATGAGTCAGAACTGACTCACCAGCATGTGGGGAAAAAAAAAGTGTTCTCTGACTTTAAATAGGCCCAGATTCCCAGGTTACTTAAACAGGGAACAGGAAACACTTGGGAAACTGTGTACTGCGTAGCGGTCATTACCTAACAATTGTTGGGCTTTTTGGCTTTATTTCAGGAAACACAATCATTTTGTTTTCAATTTATATTTTGTTGCTATTTCCTCCCACACACCAAAAAAAAAAGGTGCAAGAGAGTTGCCCTTTGTCTGAGGTGGGGGCTGGGTGAGCCGCACAGCATGTTGGGTTCCATGCTCCTGATTGCAGCTGACTTGCACATTTCTCTAAAATTACACTTCTATGAAAAAAATAACTCCTTCAAATGTGTAAAAATTACTACTCATTTCTGTACATTTGACGGCTGTGGGTCTTACTGATGCTTGCTCTTGTATGGTCCAGCAAGTATTATTACATTCCTCTGAGTAATTTTGTGAGCTTAATGGAAAGAGTTGTTACAATAGCATGCACTAGATAAGTTCACCATCGGTTCCCTCTTGATGTCATCACGTTCTTCCGCTGGGAGTTATCATTCAGCCACTTTCATTCTGCTCAGATTTTTCCTTGGCTTGGACGTTGCCAATATACTATCTTTTGCATTGCATTTTGAAATGTATAAAACTTGTTACAGTGTGTATTTGGGGCATTTCAAGTTGCCTATTAGCAAAGGTTTCTACTTAAAAGGATCTTCAAATTTTTAACTCTGTAACATAATGCATAGTATTATAATACATAATATAATACATAGCTTTTATGTTTTACAAAACTTCCTAAAGAGCTTTCTGTACAATAAGCAGGTCAGATCTCAGCATTAAGAGTACTCGGGAGATGCAAATAGTTAACGTGCTTGTCTCGTAACTGAAAGGTTGGAGTCCATCCAAAGGCTCCTCAGAAGAAAGACCTGGCTATGTACTGAAAAATCAGACATTGAAAACCCTATGGAGCACAGTTCTACTCCGACACACACATGGGGTCGCCGTGAGTCAGAATTGACTTGATGACAGCTGGTTTCTCAGCATTAAGGACATCAAGGACCATCAAATTTGGGTATATTTATCATCCTTAGAAGTGAGGATGTTTAGACTTCATCGTGTTTACTTTGGACACATCATCAGGAAAGACCAACCTCGTAAAAAGGACTTCATGCTTGGTAAAGTAGAGGGTCAGTGAAAATGAGGGAAACTGTCCATGAGGTGGATTAACCCAGTAGGTTGAAACAGTGGGCTCAAACATACCAACGGTTGTGAGGATGGTGCGAGTCAGGGCAGTGTTTCCTTCTCTTTTACATAAAGTCACTATGAGTCAGTGCCGACGGCCAATGAGGGCAACCAACCACATTATCCTTCAACAGACATTTCTCAGTACAGCACCTGCTTCGTGAGAAAAAGCCTTAGATCATGCCTGACACTTTGATATGTCAGAATCTTCACTGTACTAGAAAGAAAAGTAAAGCCCTGTGATAACACAGCTCTAGCTCCTATTTTACAGTGGGAGAAACAGATTATATGTTGACTGGATGAAAGGGTTGAGATGGAGGACGTTGACCTTTTCCAAATAGGGAGCTACGTAAGCAGGGCTGTCTCGGAACAGTTGCGATCGTGGCTAGGAGGGATGGCACCCCCAATCAGGTGGACTTTTCGGAGGATCTCCCACTAATCCAGGCAAAAGATAATGAGGATGAGGATGGTGGCAGTGCATATAGGAGTAGGGGAGAGATCAGGGGCAGACTTGAATGATGTGGTTGAGTAAGACGATGCGTTAGACATGGAGGAGGTGGAGGTGGGGAGAGAAGATGAGAATAAGCCAGGGTGAGTCCTGGTTGAATAAAACCATGGCAATCAGCTCTTTGCTGATGTAACTGAGGCACAGATAGGCCCAAGGGAAGCCAAAGAAAGAAGGAGCCACTGCCATCATGCCCTACAGGACTCTTCACATCTAAAAATGCCCTGGTGCTAATTTTTTCCTCATAAAGCATGATATCTTTGCAGTGGCTAATTAGACCACTTCAGTGGCGTGACGGCTGGGACAGCTGATCCGAGGGTGTGCAGGAGTAGCCGTGCTCTGGTGACACCAGATCCCAGCCTGGGTTGTGAGGGTCGCCCAGGTCCATAAACCCGGGAGGAGGCATGGGAGATAGGGATGCCCCCCGCCCCCGTCCCATGTCTCACACTCAGTGGGATACTGCCCTCGGTCCTGAGTGGCTGTCTGACTGTATTTGGGTTTATGGGCCAGGGAGGGGCCGAGTTATAAAATTACTACTTCCAACTGTAATCTAGAAACATTGTGACATCATATTCGAGCTTTGACACATGCTCTGCATTTAGTCTTCCGGCTCGTAAGATGCATTTTAGTTGTCATTTGGTTTTAATCAAATTTTTGACGTAAAAGGTGATAGTTATGATTACTGCTTTTAATGTTTGATTTCTGTGAGATTTGTATGGAAATATTCAGTACTAGAAAGGTTCTTGGCTTCCATAAAACTCTTGACATAATATGAAATTAAAATCTCTGTCACAATATTTATGAAAGACAAAACCGCAGGTTGCTTTACCGGTAATCTGGGTCAGATGCCTTGGAATCCCTGGTGTTTGTAAACCTTGGAAGCAGTTGCTTGCTGAGCTGGAAATGGCTCCTTCCCCAGCCATATGGCCAGGAAGCTGAGGAATGGGCGAGTTGAGGCTAAAAGCAAGGGCAGGGGATTTGAGCAGCAGCATCCATGAGAATTGATGGTTCCTTGAGAAGATGTCTGGAGCCCTAGTGGCACAGTGGTTAAGCATTCAGCTGCTAACCAGAAGGTTGGCAGTTCGAATCACCAGCTGCTCCTTGGAAACCCTATGGGGCAGTTCTACTCTATCCTATACAGTGGCTCTGAGTTGGAATCAACTCAATGGCAACAGGCTTGGTATTGGTTAAGAAGATGTCTAACGGGCAAGAGAACGTGCATCCTGATTCCTGACCTACGTAACTCCTGACCGACAATTGCTCTTTTCTTAAGAGCTTATTCTAGTTTCTCAACCCGAAAATTTATTTGTGAACTCAAAATATGAAGCCTTAGAAGTGTTTGCTGGAAGAGTGTCTTTATACATAACTCCACCCCCCCGGACCACTCAGAGCCCTTAGACACTCTCACACTAGGTCTCTCTTGCTATTGGTCGCTCTGTTTCCCTGTATTTGATTTTTTTTTCCCTTGCTCTTCCTGTTATCGGTTTCTAGTTTTATGGCATTGTGATCAGAGAGAATGCTTTGTATTATTTCAATGTAAAATAGTTGTGTTGATGTAAGAACTTTATTTCTATCTTCTGGAACTTTTCAGTTTTCTCCTTCCTTTGGGCTACTCTCAAAGATTTCTCTTTCTCTCACTTTCCTTAAAAATTTTCAATAGAGTTTGAAATCTTTGGATGAAGAAGAAAGAGCTTGAAGGAATCGTTTTGTGCAACTTTTCATGTATTCACTTAGCTATTTGAGAATGTTAATTGTAGCTAAGATAACAGGGCCTCTTGTTTGGTTTAATATCAGGAAAAAATATTCAAGAAAAACGATTGGAGCTTCTAGTACAAGATGGCAGTCTAAGCACAGGTGTTTATTTTCTCTCCTTCCTGCAACCCTGTTAAAATTACTGCATAGGAGTTATACATCGACAACATCAAAGAAAGAAAGAGGCGGTTATGAGGATGAGATTTAAACCAATTTCTAGAAGATGGAAAGCAGATGATAGTGTGGTGACGGATGGAGCTCTGCAAATGAGGAGAGAGGCCGATCTACCCAGCAGAATCCAGACACTATGGACTTGGGGCGTATCCACTGAGGAGGGCTGAAAACATAGGGACCAGTTGCACACTGAACTGCTATTACCCCCTTTCCTGTGCCTCTACTACAGAATGGCAGGTAATTTACGCCAAGCAAAATATTCATATGATTCTCATCTTTCAAAAATTGAATGACTTGCAGGTAATAACTAGCAGTTAGTGTGGCATTGGAACCTCAGAGCAAAACCCTCCTTATTTGGGAATTTAGGGGTCCCCAGTATCTACTTGTGCTAAAGGGAAACCTATCCATTGACAAGCTCTGGTCATCACTCAGAGCACATTATTGTTAAATCTATATATGTAGATCCTCTGAGAAGAAATACGAGATCTCAGGATCAGAGAACAGAGCAATTATTACTCGCAGAACATCTTTGTAATGGGAACTTAGGCCCCAGTCTCCATGGGGCAAAGTGGTAAGAGGCTGATGTGTGTACAAGTTAAGAGGCATGTGCAACAAAGTTGTACCACAAGAGAGGAACGCCAGAGTTACGGGATTCGGAGTTCATAGAGAACAGCTGGCACATCTACTCTTTTTCCTAGAAAGGAGAGAGAAACTTTATTCTGGAATGTAAGCAAATCTACTTTTGGAAGCGAGGAGGAGGCAAAGGTTTCTAGGTTTTTACTGCCCTGGAATGTAAGCAAATGGCTTCAAGAGAGACATCTAAATATCTCCAGAGCAATATACTATCTGTAGCTCCAAGTCATGTTTTCTCTTCAATATTCTTTAACCAGGTTTGCCTGTGTTCTTTCTTCTAAATGCTCAGACTGTGCAGAAAAAAAAAAAAAAAAAAAATTCACAGAGAATTGTCTCTCAACACCTAAGTCTTTTTATTACCTCAGTTTTGAATATGAATGGAAAGCCAAGGTTACCAAGCATGGTATTTAAACTTACATTGGGGAAGAGGCCAGGATAAACACGAAAATTTACTACAGAGGAAATAGAGGTAATTGATGAAAAGAATAGCATGTGAAAGCCTCTAATTAGGGTATGAACCTGCAGTTAAGAATGTTTCATCCTAAGACAAGAATAAGATGCTATAGAGAGTAACAATATTAGAACTGTTTAATGATTGTGAAAATTTAAAAAAAAATAAAGAGGTTAAAGATAAAGTCAAGAAAATGTTCTAGATAAGAAGTAAAAATATAGAAATATGGGGAATGTGGAAGAATAAGGACAGATATAGAAGATAAATCCTAAAGGTCTAACTGACTGCACTGGCTAATACAGTAGCCACTAGCTACATGTGGCTGTTTAAATTAATACAAATTAAATAAATAACTAATTCAGTTCCCCGGTCAGACTAGCTTCATTTCGTGTACTCAATAGCCACATGTGATTGGTGGCTACCATGTTGGATAGTACAGATTTGTACAACATTTCCATCATTGCAGGAAGTTCTGTTAGATAGCTTTGGCAACCAATAGGAGTTAGAAAGAGACTAGAGAAAAAGGTGAGAGGAAAGGATTGGAGAAGTAATACATGAAGATATGAGACTTTATGTTTAAAGGAACCACCCACACCAAGTCAGGTGAATTTTAAAATAACATACCTGAACATACCGCTGTAAAGTTTCATGGAACCGAAGATAAAGAGAATATTGTAAAAGTTTCCAGAGAGAGATAAGTACAGTTATCAATAAAGGAATGAGTATAGACTGGCTTAGCATTTCTCATTGGCAGTGCTAAAGTTCTGAGAGAAAATGATTTTGAATCTAAAATTATATTTCTGACCAATCAATTAAATTTGAAGACAGGTAAAGATATTTGGGGTACTAAAAGACTCCGGAAGTTTTCTTCATTCATATCCTTTCTAGGAAGTTATTTGAGGATGTTCTTGTTAAATGCCGTCGAGTTGGTTCCAACTCATAGCGACCCTGTGTACAACAGAACTAAACACTGCCCAGTCCTGTGCCATTCTCACAGTTTTTGGTATGTTTGAATGCATTGTTGCAGCCACTGAGTCAATCCATCTCACTGAGGGTCCTCCACTTTTTTGCTGATCCTCTGCTTTACCAAACCTGATGTCCACCCCCAGGGACTGGTCCCTCCTGATAACACATCCAGAGTACGTGAGACCAAGTCTCACCATCCTTGATTCTAAGGAGCATTCTGGCTGTACTGCTTGCAAGACAGATGTGTTCTTTCTTTTGGCAGTCTTCCTTATTCATTCCATGAATGAGGCATTTGAAAATACCGTGGCTTGGGTCATTCACACTTTATCCTCAAAGTGACACCCTTGCTTTTAAGCACTTTAAAGAGGTAGGTCTTTTGCAGCAGATTTGTTCAGTGCAATACATCATTTGATTTCCTGACTGTTGTTTCCATGGGCATTGATTGTGGGTCCAAGTAAATTGAAATCCTTAGCAACTTAAATATTTTCTCTGTTTACCATGATGTTGCTTATTGGTCCAGTTGTAGGGATTTTTGTTTTCTTTGAGATGTAATCCATACTGCAGGCTGTAGTCTTTGATTTTCATCAATAAGTGCTTCAAGTCCTCTTTGCTTTCAGCAAGCAAGGTGGTATTGTGTGCGTATCACAGGTTGTTAATGAGTCTTCCTCCAGTCTTGATACCTCATTCTTCAGATAGTCCAGTTTCTCAGATTATTTGCTCAGCATACAAATTGAATAAGTATGGTGAAAGGGTACAACCCTGGCACGCACCCTTCTTGATTTTAAACCACGCAGTATCACCTTGTTCTGTTCAGACAACTCCCTCTTGATCTATTACATGTTCCACATGAGCACAATTAAGTGTTCTGAAAATTCTGATTCTTAGCAATGCTACTCATAATTTTTTATGATCCACACAGTCAAATGCCTTTGCATAGTCAATAAAACACAGGTAAACATCTTTCTGGTATTCTCTGTTTTTAGCCAAGATCCAGCTGACATCAGCTGTGATAGCCCTCATTCCACATCCTCTTCTGAATCCAGCATGAATTTCTGCAGCTCCCTGTCAATGTACTGTTGTAACCCCTTTCGAATTATCTTCAGCAAAATTATACTTGAGTGTGATATTAATGATATTGTTCGATAATTTCTGCATTCCGTTGGATCACCATTTTTTTGGAATAAGCACAAATATGGATTTCATCCAGTTGGTAGCTGTCTTGCAAATTTCTTGGCATAGACCAGTGAGCACTTCCAGCTTTGCATCTGTTTGTTGAAACATCTCAATTAGTAGTCTATCAGTTCCTGGAGCCTTGTTTTTCACCAGTGCCTTCAGTGCAGCTTGGACTTCTTCCGTCAGTACCATTGGTTCTTGATCATGTGCTACCTCCTGAAATGGTTGAACATCAACCAATTCTTTTTGGTACAGTGACTCTGTGTATTCCTTCTATCCTCTTTTGGTGCTTCCTGCATCATTTGATATTTTGTCCATAGAATCTTTCAGTATTGCAACTTCAGGTTTCAATTTTTTCTTCAGTTCTTTCAGCTTGAGAAACGCTGAGTGCATTCTTCCCTTTTGGTTTTCTAACGTCAGGTCTTTGCACATTTCACTATAATACTTTACCTTGTCTGTCCAAGCCACCTTTCGAAATCATCCGTTCAACTTTTTTAGTTCATCATTTCTTCCATTCGCTTTAGCTACTGGATGTTCAAGAGCGAGTTTCAGATTCTCTTCTGACATCCGTTTTGGTCTTTTCTTCCTTTCCTGTGTTTTTAATGAGCTTTTACTTTCTTCACGTATGATGTCCTTGATGTCATCCTACAACTCGTCTGGACTTCAGTCATTAGTGTTTAACGGTTCAAATCTGTTCTTGAGATGGTCTCTAAATTCAGATGGAAAGTACTCAAGGTCATACTTTGGCTCCCGTGGACTTGTTCTAATTTTCTTCAACTTCAACTTGAACTTGCATATGAGCAATTAATGGTCTGTTCCTAAGTCGGCCCCTACCCTTGTTCTGACTGATGATACTTAGCTTCTTAGTCATTTCTTTCCATAGATGTAGTTGATTTGATTCCTGTGTATTCCATCTGGCAGGGTCCACGTGTCTAGTTGACATTTATATTGTTATATTTGCAATGAACATGTTGATCTTACAAAATTCTGTCATGTGATGTCTGGCATTATTTCTGTCACCAAGGCCATATTTTCCAACTACTGATTCATCTGTTTTTCCAAGTTCCACGTTCCAGTCACCAGTAATTATCAGTGCACCTTGATTGTATGTTTTATCAATTTCAGAGTGCAAAAGTTGGTAAAAATCTTCAGTTTCTTCATCTTTGTCATTAGTGGTTGGTGAGTAAATTTGAATAATAGTAGTATTAATTGGTCTTCCTTGTAGGCATATGGATATTATCCTATCACTGACAGTGTTGTACTTCAGGATGGATCTCGAAATGTTCAATTTGTCATTCCCGTCATAGTAGACCATATGATTGTCTGATTCAGAATGGCCAGTACCAGTGCATTTCGGCTCACTAATGCCTAGGATATTGATCTTTATGTGTTCCATGTCATTTTCTGACTTCCAATTTTCCTAGATTCATACTTTGTACATTCCACATTCTGATTATTAATGGATGTTTGCAGCTGTTTCTTCTCATTTTGAGTTGTGTCACAGCAACAAATAAGGGTCCCAAAAGTTTAACTCCATCCATGTCATTAAGGTCGACTCTACTTTGAGAAGATAGCTCTTCCCCAGTCGTATTTTGAGTGCCTTCCACCTGAGGGGCTTTTCTACTGGCTCTATATCAGATGGTGTTCCGCTGCTATTCATAAGGTTTTCACTGGCCAGTTTTTTCAGAAGTAGATCACCAGGTCCTTCTTCCTAGTCTGTCTTAGTTTGGAAGCTCTGCTGAATCCTGTCTACTACGGGTGACCCTGCTGGTATTTGAAATACCAGTGGCATAGTTTCCAGCATCATAGTAACACGCAAGTCACCACAGTACAACCAACGGACTTGAGGATGCTCTCTAGCAAAAGAAAGGAAACCAAGAAAGATGAAAACATGAGATTCAGGAAACAGTGAGTCTAATCTAGAAAAACGATGAAGGAAAACAGATACAGAGGAAGCCTAGATTAATCCATTCAAAGTGGAACAAGACAGAACACCCCAGAAGGAAATTTCTGGAAGAAAAAGGAAACTGCTAGAGTGTGTACCATGATTGAGAGCTTAAAAAAAAAAAAAAAAAACTGGTAAAATAGAAAAAACAGGCTTTTCTTGATTTCAGTGGTAGAAACATTCTCCTTGAAATGACACAATGAGCCCATTGAGAAGGAAACACAACCCTAGTGTACTACTTGGCTTTGTAATAACAATACCTGTATAGGTAATGCTGTCAATTATGGTTGTTGGTGTCAACTTTTAGAGTCAACTTGTAGATAAATCTGGAGATAGTGGTTAAATTCCCACTCTTCATGTGGAAGACCCAGGTTCAGTTATCGGCCAGTGAACCTTGTGGACATCCACTATCCGTCCATCTGTGGATGCTTGTGTGTTGCTATGGTGCTGATCAGGTTTCAGCAGCACGTCTAGACTAAGATGTACCAGGAAGAAAGGCCTGGTTGTCTGCTCCCAAAAATCAGCCCATAAAAACCTTGTGGATCACAATGGTCCTATCCCACTGTACATGGGGTCAGCATGAGTCGGGGGCTGACTCTATGGCTACTAAAAATAACAACAGAGTAGACAAATCACAAAAGATAAAGCAGTCACAACTGAATAGTGCTGTTGTCTTCCAACTCATAGCACCCCTATAGGACTGAGTGGAACTGCCTAGTAAGGTTTCCGAGGCTGTAATCTGGATGGAAGCAGATCGCTGGGTCTTTTCTCCTGCGGAGTGGCTAGTGGGTTTGAACTCCCAGCCTTTGAATTGGCAGCTCAGTGCCTAACCATTGCACACCACCAGAGCTCTTTGAACAGAGTGTTGTTGTTTTAGGTACCCTCGAGTTTCTTCTGACTCATAGCGACCCTATAGTGTAGATGTTATTAAATTCGGCAGTGTAAAGGGAGAGGAAGCAGATGAGAAAAGGTGGAAGGAAAAGTTGGGCACAAACAGAGTAGCAAGACATACTGTCTGGTAGAGAAAATGAGAAATGGTGTTTTTAGTACGTCATTTGAAATTTCGCAAGAGTTCAGTAGAAGAACGGGCAACAGATGCATAACTAAGCAAGGGGGAGGAGAGGTGGATGATAGGTGAGTTAAATCCTCATAGCCGGAAGCCTGATGACAACGTATAAAGTTGCCAAACCATGAAAACCAGTATGAGGCTGTTGGAACCAGTTAAATAAAACAAGCTGCACTGTGGAGAGCACTTCCATACTAGTTTAGGAACTTGGCTAGATCTCAGGGGACTTTTTAATCACTCATTCCACTTGATAAGCAGTACAGTCTGTTAATCATGCATTCATCTTTTCTCCTGGTGGTTCACAATTTAAAAATAGCTGTTTTGTCATTTTCTGGATACTAAGATCAGCAGCAATACTTTTATTATATTTTCCTTTCCAGTAAGTGAGAGCAAAGTGGTGCTCCTGAAAAATATGCTTATGGTGGGACTTAGGCAAAAAGGATTTATGCAATCAAATTTACAGATGGTTTTTTATTGATCACAACCCTTATGCTAGGGATCAATTTTAATCTTCTTGGCATCTTTAATTGCTTATCCACTTAAGAAATTAACTCTCATGGTTGGAAGAATCCCCTTCTAATGTGAATTGTTTTTGCTGTGAGTGAAAATATGGTCTTATGTTATCTATTAGAGTGAGGGAGGAGGAAGGGTGCTGAATAGGCTATCATCTTTTTTCACTTCCTCCTAAACCTACGAAATCAGTCCTCAACCTGATCACATATAACAAAATCAAACTTCTCCTCTGCAGTTGGAACAACTGTAGAAAAACACTCACCGCTAGATTTCCCTCTGCCATGAGAATTAAATGCTCATCTCTTTCAGCTAGACAATACTTTTAGCTTATCAGCTGAATACACTCATTGAAGGACTTTTAACGACCTTTAACAATATTAAAAAGGATACTCCCCATCCTTTTTTATGCTCAAAACAGACTTTAAGTATAAGCTCCTTATGATTTCTACAAAGCATCTCCATTTCCCATCTTGCCAGCAAACCTTCTGTTCTTCCATACTTCTTTGGTCTCCTTAGTAACACCATCCCTTCTGTCAATTGCCCTACCCCTCTCTTTCCTGAGTTATTAGATCTACTCCAGCACTCTGTTTATCCACGCATTTGACTAGTCTTTTTCTGCTCGCCTTTATTCCTTTTGCATATAAACATGCCCAGATCATATTTATGCATATTAAGTCAGCACTGGACCCTCTGTCACCTTTATTTTCCCCCTTTCTCTCTTTTGAATATTTGTTCTGTGTTCACTATGTAACCTTTTACTGGGAGACCGTAAGCAGAATGGGGTTCCAGTTCCCAGTATTTTCAGTATTCTTTGTCAACACCACAGTTCGAATGCATCAGTTCTTCTGTCTTCTTTTTCCATTGCTCGGCTTTCACATTGCTAACTGTGTAAACTTGGGCAAGTTACCTCATTTGTAAAATGAGGGTAATGGTAGTATGTATTCCATTCGCATTGTTGCAAAAAGCTTACTAACGGTACATAACGTGAACTACAACTTAATGTAGCCATTCTGCCATGTAATAGAGCATTACTGTTTGCCCACTGCAAGTTGGAGGTGAAGGAGGACACATTTAGGGCTGAGTTAGCATGGTCGTCAGGGCTGAGTTCCAGGTCTTTCGAGCAGAATGGGATTTAATGCAGGCAATTGGGTGCAATGAGACATCAGTGAGAGGGCTGGAGGTGTTTACTCCAGGCTAGCTCCGGGAATGATTCCTAAAACCTTGCCACTGAAGGGACCAATAGCTGTGGAAGAGGTGAAATTGGGAGGCACTACTGGAACTGCTAAAGGAGCATCCCTTTAACCAAGGCCAGGAATCAGGTTCTTACTGCCTCTGCTTCTGCTGTCAGCACCCAGGAAGCTCATGGCCAAGGCCTGGGATACTCAGTCTGAGTGTTCTACCAAGATGAGACTGGACATGGAATGGCTGAAGTGATAAGAAAGGGTCTCTGCCTCTCTTCTTCCTTCCAGATCTCACTTGAGTGCATCTAACCGGCAAACCTATATCCCTTGCCTACCTGTAGGGAACCTTGTTGTTGTTGTTAGTTGCAGTCCAGTTGGCTCTGACTCATGGTGACTTTATGTATAACAGAACAAAATGTTGCCCAATTCTGCACCGTCTTCATGTTTATAGGCATGTTGAAGTCCATTGTTGCAGTTGGAATCGACTGGACTGCACTGGGTTTGGTTTGGTTATTGTTGCAGTTATTGTATCAGTCCATCTCATTAAGGGTTTCCCTTGTTTTTGTCGACGCTTTACTTTACCAAACATGATATTCCTTTCTAGTGATTGGTCTTTCCTGATGATGGGTCCAAAGTAAGTGAGCCAAAGGCTTGCCATCCTCGCTTCTAAGGAGCACTCCGGTTGTGTTTCTCCTAAGACTGATTTGTTCATTCTCCTGGCAGTCCATAGTACATTCAGTGTTCTTTGTCAACCACAATTTGAATACATCAGTTCTTCTGTCTTCCTTTTTCATTGTTCAGCTTTCACATACATAATGAGGTGATTGAAAAGACTTCGACTTGGATTGGGCGCACCTTACTCATCAAAGGTGACATCTTTGCTTTTTAAAACTTTAAAGAAGTCTTTTAATGTAACCAGTGTCACTGAACAATATGTATAGAAATTGTTAAACGGGAACCTAATTCGCTGTGTGAACTTTCACCAAAAACACAATAAAATATAAAAAATAAGTAAAGAGGCGTTTTACAGCAGATCAATGTTTTTAATTTTTCAGCCTCTGCAGTACAAGAAGGCACCATAGAAGGAGGTTGGGAGGATTAGGGGTGCCAGTCCTCCTATCTCTCCCAGGTGGTCAGTAAAGGCTTCTTAGAGGAAGAGAGCTTTGTCTTCAAAGATAAGTGGGATTTGGATAAATGGGATATATTGTAGGTGGGCTCTACTTAGCTCATTCTCGTTCCTCTACGTGTCATTGAGTTATCAAGTCCTTCTTCTCTTGTAGCTTCTTTTCATCTCTGGCCCCAAAAGTTCACCTTCGGAAAAGCCCTTCTTGTGTCCTCTTAATCTTTGGAACCCTCAGTGTGATTCTCAGCCCTTCTTCTGCACTAATTTCTCTGTAAAGTTTCACAGGGACCTTCCTTCAAATTCTGGACCAAATCCAAGCTCTTCTTTCTGTTTTTAAAGACGCTTGCATAGATGCCGGAGATCTATCACTTCCTGCGTTTTTTCCCTTACAAACTGAGCCTCACTCTTCCTTTCATCTCAGGCTCAACCACTTAACGACTCTTTTCATCTGTCTGCTTGCTTTTGCCCCTGCATCCTCACTGAATCTTAACACGCCTGGAATGCTCTTTCCTCATCAGCCCACCAAACCAACCTTTGCAGGTCCCGGGCCCCTCTCCTACGAGCAGCCTTCCAGACAAGCACCAGTGTTCTCTGTCTCACAGTCAGTGAAGGGTACACTCAGGTACAGTTTTTTTTCAGTTACTTTTTTCCCTTAATTGTTTATTTTTGTTGTAGTAAATATGTGTGTAACGAGACATTTCAGCTGTCTTAACGTGTACAATTTAGTGACATTAGTTGTATTTCAGTTACATTCTAATGAATGTTTTTATGCTAAGCCATAGATAAACTTGTATGATGCTTACAAAATTAAAATTGGTGTTTGGCATGTACCTTCAATATATTTGGGAAAGACAACCCATCAGCAACGTGTAGTTGTTATTAGCTGCCATGGCAACCCCGTGGTTTTCATTGGCTGATTTTTGGAAGTAGATCACCAGACTTTTCTTCCTAGTCCATCTTAGTCTGGAAGCTCTGCTTAAACCTGTTCAGCATCATAGCACCATAGAAGTCTCCACAGACAGACAGGCGATGGCTGCACATGAGGTGCATTGGCCGGGAATAGAACCTAGGCCTTCCGCATGGAAGGTGAGAATTCTACCACTGAACCACCAGTTCTCCCTGCCAACACGAGCAACGTATTAGAAAAACCACTGTGTGTTCATCAAAGAAGAGCTCTGTCCCTCTACGGAAATCTCACCTTCTAGAATTCTAAGCACATGAGGAAAATAAGACTGGGCTGGGGGAGAAGCAGAAAAACAGGTTGAAATGTTCATTCATTGAAAAAATATAGTCAAACCAATAGTAGTAAAAGGTGATACATATTTCAAATATTGGCTTAAAAAAAATAAATTCGTCTAGGTTTGTTCAAACCCACTGCCGTCGAATCAATTGCGATTCTTAGCCATGCTATAGGACAAAGTGGAACTGCCCAATAGACTCTCCAAGCAGCGATTGGCAGATTTGAACTTCCAGCCTTTTGGTTAGCATCTGAATGCTTAACCATGCGCCACCAGGGCTCCAAAATCCATCTAGGTTGGTCAAGAATCAATTAATGAGGCATGCAGTATAATGCAGAATCATGGTTTTTGATATATTTGCCATCATCGTCACTCTTCAGTTAAAATCATAACCCACAGAGTAGAAGTTGGGATTCTTCCATTTTTCCTTAAATTTTTATACCACTTTTTGTTCTAATTCCTTGTACCAGATTAAGAAGCACTCTCGCCCATTCAGGTATGTATATTCCTTGGTTACCTCGAGAGGATAGCCCTCACTTTACCATTTTTGCCCCCTAGACTCCCAGCCCAGCAAGTTGTCAGTTGGCAGAATTCCAGATTTCTAGTTCAGTCTTCATTGTTTAGAGTCTTATTTCGTCAGTGGGCATCTTTTATCCTTAAAGTAACTCTTCATTCCTAACGGGTCACTTGTTCTCTAGTAGGCATATCCCCAGAGTTGTACTACAGCATTACAGGGGTTAGAAGCTGTGTGGTCTGTAGGTGACGGTCAGGATCACCCATCTAGTATTGGGCTCCAGCGGGTGGTTATTCTGCTCATGGAATGATAAAATTTTGGGCTGGGAGGGAGCTGGGCACTCTATAATAGAATGAGACAGTCCTCTACGTTTTTACTACAATCGAGAAAGCTTACTCATTTGGAAAACAGACTGAAGTACATCTTTTTAAAATTGCTTAGAGCACGTGCACATCCGTGTCAGAATCAAACCAATATCAAAACTTAGTTGACACGAAGACTGTCATTTTTTAATGCAAAACTAAAGGAATTCAAAATCTAGGGGGTACAATTTTCAGAGCTTTCTAAGAGCTGGTCACACTTTGGTTCCTATTAATTGCATAAGCTATATTGTAATGAAGACAGCATTTAAAAATCACATTACTGCACTAAAGTAATAAATCATTTGTTTTCATTTTTCCAAAAGCCCTTCCAGCCCAAGACTGTAAGCAAACATCAGTTTATGGTGATATAATTTAGTGTAGATAGAATATTGTTTGTTTTTCACTTAATTTTATACTAGAAATATGTGTCACTTTTGGCATATCACCTTCCTGGTTAAAGATTACAAGGAAGGTGTGTTGGACTCCTCTTGTGCCCACCTTTTACCCCAGCTGCAGCAACGAGCTTTGCACAGGTGCAGCCCGAGAGCACCTCCCATATCTTGCTTTGTGCCCTTCAACCTGTACAACATGGAGCTCTGCAGGAGCCCACCTAGCACTGATACAGACACCCTGGGAAGTGTGAGAGCATTCCCAGGAGTCAAGCCTTGACCAGTAGGGTATTGGAGCCAGTAGGTACATCCAGCCCTTGGGCACATAATTCTGAGGCACATTCTAGACAGCTCCTCAGAAGGGCCTGGCAAGATGGCGTTCCCATAGGCCACAGAGGTGACCAGCTCACAGATTCCCCCTTGGCTCGGCTTGGCTTTTCTTCCTTGCCTGTCTCACTCCCCCAGTTTCTACTAATCCTCACTGGGATCACTTCCCAATATAAACCACCTGCACTGAAGCCCTTGCCTCAGGCTCCTTTCTGGAGGGGGTGGTGAGGCTAAGCCAGTTGGCAGAGTGGCCCACTAAGTTGTCTGCACCTTTATTTCTGTAGTGATCTCCCTGCAATTGAATATTTAGATGATTTTAAATTTCTGTGATTCTGATGCTACATTGAACATTATTATGTCAAAAAAGAAGTTTTAGGATAAACTAAAGGAGCAAGATCACCCTGTTAAAGACCATAAGCATGTTAATGATTAAAACAAAAAATTCATACCAACTTGCTTTCCCAGGGTGTTGTGGGAATTTGTAAAACTACCAGATGTGAGTGTTACCATTTAGCCACCATCTCTTCTGAAGATTTAGATTTGGCCTCTTGAGTTAGATCAAAATGTGAATCCCCTTAATTGTTTTAATTTGTGTGTGTGTGTGTGTGTGTGTGTGTGTGGTAGGAAGGTTGACCATGTTTCTTTGTCCTATTTATTCTATTTGTACCTCTCACCCAGGTTTTGACTTTGATTCTGGTTCTCATAAAGTCCTCCAGTGGAGGAAGTCCCCACATAGTATGTGCAAAAAAAAAAAAAAAAACCTTGAAGAAGCAGAAATTCTGCGTAAGATATCACAGATGGCATTATATTTGGCCTTTACCTTATCAGATGGTATCTTAGTTACCTAGGTGTGTTGTAACACAAATAGCACATGAGTGGATAGTTTTAAAGAATGAAAATTTGTTATCCCACAGTTCTGGAGGCTGGAAGTCCAATTTGGAGTCTTGGGTATGTCGGTTTCTGCTGGTGTCTGCCGATGATCCATAGCATTCTTTTGCTTGTAGATGACCCTCACATGTCATCTGTCTTCTTCTGTATATCTGTCTCTGTATCTATTCTGGTCTTTTTATAATTCAGAAGTGATTAGGTTTAGGATCTACCCTACACTGGTATGATCCTAACTGATTGATGACATGACTTTAGATTACGTTATGGAAGGTGATTATATTACGTTATATTACATTATGGAACATGATTACATTACATTACATGTGTAGTGATTACATTAGATTATGTTATGGAAGGTAATCTGCTCTACCCAATGCCAACTAATTTAATCACATGTAACTACTCTATGACAACAACTAGTGTTTGGCCAAACACCTGGGAACCATAGCCTAACCAAGCTGACATATAAAATTATGGTATCCTAGTGGAAACTCTGGTGGCACAGTGGTTTAGTGCTACGGCTGCTAACCAGAAAAGGTCAGCAGTTCGAATCCACCAGGCGCTCCTTGGAAACTCAATGGGGCAGCTCTAATCTGTTCTGTTGGGCTGTTATGAGGAATCACCTCAGTGGCAACAGATTTTTGGCTTTTTGAACTGATGTCCTAAAGATTGAGGGACAGCATGGTGAGGAAAGGGAGAGTTTAAGCCGTCCATGGGTTGCTTCTTAGGGATGCTTCTTTGATGGCTTATTAATACCTTTGGGTTAATACCTTTTGCTTCTTAGTGTGATACTAAAAGAATATTTCTCTCTACCTGTGTTACCAGAAAGCCTGCAGGGTTAGTGGTCTTTTTGAGTTTCTAATGCCCTGGTATTTTTCCTCTAGTTTTTGTTTGGAGTTGATATTTTTGTAATAATTCTATTCCTAAAATGAGGAACACTGTCACTCCTCCTCCCTTATCCGTTGTATGTACGTGTTGATGTTCCACCAAGCATGATGTCAGCACCCTGATTCATTTCTGTTGATGTCATAGTGTTAGATACAGATACCTCTGAAGACCACCAACTGAGGTTTGTCCTCCCTGAGTGGGAGGGGGACCTAACTAAATAGGTTTGGTCTGCATAGCTGAAATGCAAGGAAATACTTATTTAGATAATGCAAACACAAAACCGAATCGGGTTGAATTTACGCAGGTGATCCTGACTGTAAGCCTGGTGGTAGGAAACCTCTAAAATAAGTTAGATACCACAGGCCTTGCCCTAAGCCCCTACATACGTACTTGTATACTCGCATATCCCCAGCCCCATGCAGAATGAAAAAGGCAGAGGCAAAAGCACGTACGTATCCTGAGCACTTGAAACTAGTAAATGGACTATAGTCTTGTCATTAACCAAGTTCATACATTCGTATATTTGTAAGCCCAGAGCTCAAGAAAGATTTTTTTTAAGGTGATTTTTTTTTTATTGTACTTTAAGTGAAGGTTTACAGAACAAACTGTTTTCCCAATAAACAGTTAGTACATATATTGTTTTATGATATTGGTTAACAACCCCATGACATGTCAACACTCTCCCTTCTCAACCTTGGGTTCCCTAGTACCAGCTTTTCAAGGAAAGATTTGATGAGTCTTCTGGAATCCTTGAAGGAGGTTAATAAGTTAGTATTCCTAGTTTAGATGGAAAAGATCGCTTTACGTATAACCAACCAGCCAACCAGCCCATTGCCGTTGAGTCGATTCCGACTCATGGTGACCTTATAGGACAGAGGAGAGCTGCCCCATGTGGTTTCCCAGGAGCACCTGGTGGATTTGAATTCCGCTGACCTTTTGGTTAGCAGCTGTAGCTCTTAACCACTACACCACCAGGGTTTCCACTTTACGTATAGTGAGGAGATATTCACAATGATTAAACTGATTTTTCCTTATGAAGATAGAAATAGGAGAGGGCAGTCCCAAAGGCAAGTGCAGAGGGGAAAGAGTATACCAAAAAAGCCAAACCTGTTGCCATCGAGTCAATTCTGACTCATAGCAACACTATTGGACAAAGTAGAACTGCCCCATAGAGTTTGGAAGGGTGCCTGGTGGATTTGAACTGCCAACCTTTTGGTTAGCAGCCGTAGCTCTTAACCACTACGCCACCAGGGAGAGAGGATGGTGTGTTGGAAATGGTAAAAAACTCAGTGTAAACTGCTGAATACAGGAGTCCCTGGGGTATGCAAATGGTTGACATGCTCTGCTATTAACTGAAATATGGGAGGTCAGAGTCCACCCACAGGTGCTTTGAAGAAAGGCCTGGTGATCTTCTTCCAAAAAATCATCAGTTGAAAACCCTATGGAGCAGAGTTCTCCTCTGAAGTGTGTAGGGCCACCAGGAGTCAGAGTCGACTCCACAGAACGGGTCCTCACCTCCCAGAGCCTCCGTTGATTCAGTAAGTAAACCAGTTGTTACTCTGCGGGCCACTGTGTGTCATTATCTAAACAAACAGGAAATGTAGGTTGGCTTGGGCTTAATTTGATGACTGTATTTTATCAGTGTTATGACACATTTGAAATTGGGATATGTACTATAATCAACGAGGTCTTAGATTAAGGGGGCAAAAAAAAAAAAAAAGCTATTCATTGTAGTGTATTTGAAAGCGCTTAAAATTTTTTCTTTTGGATGTCCAGGCTCACAGATCAAGCAAACCTGAGTGGTTGCGCCTCCCTCTTCCTCTCCCCTTTTGTTTCACTTCTTCGTTTTGGCCCCAATTCTACTTTGAAAGGAATAGATTTTAATTCCCCTTGCTTCTGCTTTTTATAGCCTAGAATTTGTATCTTAAAACTTAAGCTGGTACATATTAGGTCACAAAACAAATCTTGGTAGAATCCAAAACATCGAAATATTACAAAGCATCTTCTCAGACCACAAGGCAATGAAGCTAGAAATCAATAACAGAAAAACTAGGGAAAAGATATCAAATACTTGGAAAATGAACAATACCCTCCTGAAAAAAGACTGGGTTATAGAAGACATCAAGGAGGGAATAAGGAAATTCTTAGAAAGCAATGAGAATGAAAATACTTCCTATCAAAACCTCTGGGACACAGCAAAAGCAGTGCTCAGAGGCCAATTTATATCGATAAATGCACACATACAAAAAGAAGAAAGAGACAAAATCAGAGAATTGTCCCAACAACTTGAACAAATAGAAAGTGAGCAACAAAAGAACCCATCAGGCACCAGAAGAAAACAAATAATAAAAATTAGAGCTGAACTAAATGAATTAGAGAACAGAAAAACAATTGAAAAAATTAACAAAGCCAAAAGCTGGCTTTTGGAAAAAATTAACAAAATTGATAAACCATTGGCCAGACTGACTAAAGAAAAACAGGAAAGGAAACAAATAACCCGAATAAGAAACGAGATGGACCACATCACAACAGAGCCAAATGAAATTAAAAGAATCATTTCAGATTACTACGTAAAATTGTACTCTAACAAATTTGAAAACCTAGAAGAAATGGATAAATTCTTGGAAAAATACTACCTACCTAAACTAACACATTCAGAAGTAGAACAACTAAATAGACCCATAACAAAAAAAGAGATTGAAACGGTAATCAAAAAACTTCCAACAAAAAAAAGTCCTGGCCCAGACGGCTTCACTGCAGAGTTCTACCAAACCTTCAGAGAAGACTTAACACCACTACTGCTGAAGGTATTTCAAAGCATAGAACAAGACGGAATACTACCCAACTCATTCTATGAAGCTACCATCTCCCTGATACCAAAACCAGGTAAAGACATTACAAAAAAAGAAAATTTTAGACCTATATCCCTCATGAACATAGATGCAAAAATCCTCAACAGAATTCTAGCCAATAGAATCCAACAACACATCAAAAAAATAATTCACCCTGATGAAGTGGGATTTATAGCAGGTATGCAAGGCTGGTTTAATATCAGAAAAACCATCAATGCAATCCATCACATAAATAAAACAAAAGATAAAAACCACATGATCTTATCAATAGATGCACAAAAGGCATTTGACAAAGTTCAACACCCATTTATGATAAAAACTCTTACCAAAATAGGAATTGAAGGAAAATTCCTCAACATAATAAAGGGCATCTATGCAAAGCCAACAGCCAATATCACTCTAAATGGAGAGAACCTGAAAGCATTTCCCCTGAGAACGGGAACCAGACAAGGATGCCCTTTATCACCACTCTTATTCAACATCGTACTTGAAGTCCTAGCCAGGGCAATTAGGCTAGACAAAGAAATAAAGGGTATCCAGATTGGCAAGGAGGAAGTAAAGCTATCACTATTTGCAGATGACATGATCGTATACATGGAAAACCCTAAGGAATCCTCCAGAAAACTACTGAAACTAATAGAAGAGTTTGAAAGAGTATTAGGTTATAAAATAAACATACAAAAATCACTTGGATTCCTCTACATCAACAAAAAGAACACCGAAGAGGAAATAACCAAATCAATACCATTCACAGTAGCCCCCAAGAAGATAAAATACTTAGGAATAAATCTTACCAAGGATGTAAAAGACCTATACAAAGAAAACTATAAAACTCTGCTACAAGTAATTCAAAAGGACATACTTAAGTGGAAGAACATACCCTGCTCATGGATAGGAAGACTTAACATAGTAAAAATGTCTATTCTACCAAAAGGCATCTATACATATAACGCACTTCCAATCCAAATACCAATGTCATATTTTAAGGGGATAGAGAAACAAATCACTAATTTCATATGGAAGGGAAAGAACCCCTGGATAAGCAAAGCATTACTGAAAAAGAGGAAGAAAGTGGGAGGCCTCACTCTACCTGATTTTAGAACCTATTATACAGCTACAGTAGTCAAAACAGCCTGGTACTGGTACAACAACAGGCACATAGACCAATGGAACAGAATTGAGAACCCAGATACAAATCCATCCATGTATGAGCAGCTGATATTCGACAAAGGACCAGTGTCAGTCAAATGGGGAATTGATAGTCTTTTTAACAAATGGTGCTGGCATAACTGGATATCCATTTGCAAAAGAATGAAACAGGACCCATACCTCACACCAAGCACAAAAACTAACTCCAAGTGGATCAAAGACCTAAACATAAAGACTAAAACGATAAAGATCATGGAAGAAAAAATAGGGACAACCCTAGGAGCCCTAATACAAGGCATAAACAGAATACCAAACATTACCAAAAATGATGAAGAGAAACCAGATAACTGGGAGCTCCTAAAAATCAAACACCTATGCTCATCTAAAGACTTCACCAAAAGAGTAAAAAGACCACCTACAGACTGGGAAAGAATATTCAGCTATGACATCTCAGACCAACGCCTGATCTCTAAAATCTACATGATTCTGTCAAAACTCAACCACAAAAAGACAAGCAACCCAATCAAGAAGTGGGCAAAGGATATGAACACACATTTCTCTAAAGAAGATATTCAGGCAGCCAACAGATACGTGAGAAAATGCTCCCGATCATTACCCATTAGAGAAATGCAAATTAAAACTACGATGAGATTCCATCTCACTCCAACAAGGCTGGCATTAATCCAAAAAACACAAAATAATAAATGTTGGAGAGGCTGCGGAGAGATTGGAACTCTCATACACTGCTGGTGGGATTGTAAAAGGGTACAACCACTTTGGAAATCCATCTGGCGTTATCTTAAACAGTCAGAAATAGAACTACCATACAACCCAGAAATCCCACTCCTCGGAATATACCCTAGAGATACAAGAGCCTTCACACAAACAGACATATGCACACCCATGTTTACTGCAGCTCTGTTTACAATAGCAAAAAGCTGGAAGCAACCAAGATGTCCGTCAACGGATGAATGGGTAAATAAATTGTGGTATATTCACACAATGGAATACTACGCATCGATAAAGAACAGTGACGAATCTCTGAAACATTTCATAACATGGAGGAATCTGGAAGGCATTATGCTGAGCAAAATTAGTCAGAGGCAAAAGGACAAATATTGTATAAGACCACTATTATAAGATCTTGAGAAATAGAAAAAACGGAGAAGAACACATACTTTTGTGGTTACGAGGGGGGGAGGGAGGGAGAGGGTTTTTTATTGATCAATCAGTAGATAAGAACTGCTTTGGGTGAAGGGAAAGACAACACACAATACAAGGAAGGTCAGCCTGATTGGACTGGACTAAAAGCAAAGAGGTTTCCGGGATAAAATGAAAGCTTCAAAGGTCAGCGGAGCAGGGGCTGGGGTCTGGGGAACATGGTTTGAGGAGACTTCTAAGTCAACGGCCAAAATAATTCTATTATGAAAACATTCTGTATTCCACTTTGAACTGTGGCGCCTGGGGTCCTAAATGCCAACAAGCGGCCATCTAAGATACATCAATTGGTCTCAACCCACCTGGAGCAAAGGCAAAGGAAGAACACCAAGGTCACATGACAACTAAGAACCCAAGAGACAGAAAGGGCCACATGAACCAGAGACCTACGTTATCCTGAGACCAGAAGAACTAGTTGGTGCCCGGCCACAATCGATGTCTCCCCTGTCAGGGAGCACAACAGACAACTCCTGAGGGAGCAGGAGGCCAATGGGATACAGACCCCAAATTCTCATAAAAAGACCATACCTAATGATATGAATGCGACTAGAGGAATCCCAGAGACAATGCTCCCCAGAACTTCTGATGGCACAGGACAGGAACCATCCCCGAAGACAACTCATCAGGCATGAAAAGGACTGGTCAGCGGGGGGGAGAGAGATGCTGATGAAGAGTGAGCCAATTAAATTAGGTGGACACTGGAGAGTGTGTTGGCAACTCTTGACTGGAGGGGGGATGGGAAGATAGAGAGAGAGGGAAGATGGCAAAAATGGCACGAAACGAGAGACTGAAAGGGCTGACTCAATAGGGGGAAAGCAAGTGGGAGAAGGGAGTAAGATGTATGTAAACCTACATGTGACAGACTGATTGGAATGGTAAATGTTCACTTGAAGCTTAATAAAAATTAATTAAAAAAAAAAACTTAAGCTGGTAATAAGATAATCACTGACGTTGTTTATACTGAAAACTCAGTAACAGGTGTTCGATCCATTCAGATTAAATACTCAAAAGGTTTTTTCTTTAACTCAGCGTTAAATATCATATAAGATATTGATGAGGTGCCCAGAAGGTAACCATGTAAACATTTGGATTAGAGAAATACTGAAACCGTGTTTTAATATCATAGAATTAAAATCACCTCTAGAGCAAAATGCAAAAGATGGATTTAGGGAGGAGCCTTCCTCAGAGGTGGTAGAGGACAGCTTTCCCAGTAACTGTTTTGTGGTGAGGGTGATCTTCTCAGCTGGGGATGCTTCTAACTATTTGAATGAATGAATGAATGAGTAGCAATTTAAGTAAACTGTCTTATAAATCCTCTTGGCAGTGGTTCAGTGAAGCCACTGAAATACAGCTGTGTTCTCTGTTTTCCGGAATGCTCACGTTTGTACTACACACAGAGGGCAGATGGCGAGAGCCTGGAAACGAAGGCAGGGCTGCCAGAGGAAAGGGCCTTGGTGGTGCAGCCATCCAGCGCTCGGCTGCTAACTGAAAGGCTGGCGGTTTGAACCCACCCAATGGTTCTACGGGAGAAAGACATGACAATCTGCTCCTGTAAAGATGCAGCCAAGAAACCCTATGGGGCAGTTCTACTCTATAACACGGGATTTTGATTGTTTGATTCAGTCATAAAGAAGTAATACATGCTGGTGTGGAAATGAAAGATGAGTCAGAGGGACTATTATTTTCACTGTAATATTTGCTTCATACAAAAGAATAAATGCAATACATATGTAAGTTATGAAGCAGAGCAGCAAAATGGCCCTCATCCCATCTCCATCTATGCTTCCCTCCCATCTCTGCAACCACTGTTCCCCCACCTCTCCAGAGGGAACCACTCTGCTAAACCTCATGCTGAGCATTGAGGGCGAACTTTGGCTAAATGTGAACAGTTGAGTTGTTACAAAATGTCCTGAGCCCGGGTCCTGTGGCTCCACTCATTCTTTCATTAATTCCTCCATTTAATCAATGCACATGGAGGCCGTCCCATCTCTACATGTACTGCCCCCTCTGTATTTCTATCTTTTGGAGCCTCGTCTGCTGCTGCTTCCTGCTGGTTCCAGTGTTCTTGGGGTTTCTGATGTTGGACGTGGCATTGCTTTCTAATGTCTCGATCATTCTTGAAGGTTGTCCAGCCTCCCCTGTACCCATTTACCAGAGTAGGCAACTTCCTCAGCAAGATGTAGTTTTCAGTCAATATTAAAAAAAAAACCCAAACATTGCCGTCGGGTCGGTTCCGACTCATAGCGACCCCATAGGACAGAAGAGTAGAACTGTCCCTTTGGGTTTCCAAGGAGCAGCTGGTGGATTAGAAGTGCTGACCTTTTGGTTTACAGCCCAGCGCTTAACCACTGCACCACCAGGGCTCCTAATATTAGTTCCACCAATATTAGTTATTGTATAGAGTTAAGCACTCAACTACTGACCAAAGGGTTGGGGCTTTGAACTCAACCAGGAGCGTCTCAGTAGACAGCCCTGACGATCTGCTTCGAAAGGTCACAGGCTTGAAAACCCTGTAGAGTCCAGTTCTACTCCGCACACATGAGGTCACCATGCATCGGAATCGACTTGACTGCAACTGGTTTGTTGTTGTCTTTTTTTTTTAGAGACAGGTGCTAACTAGTCTGATTTCAGCCTGTAAGAATAGTGGTGTTAAATGCCTCTATAAATGCTCAACCTGACTACGTCTTGATAAATGGCTAATTTATCTCTTAATTGAGTACAAGCGAAATACAATGAAAGAAAGAAGTGTTCAAACACTGCAGCTTCTCCAGGGGAGATTGAGTGAGTGCTCTTTCATGTCTGAGTTTTTAAAAGTGGATTTATTGAGGCCGTTGTGTGGCCATCGCCGGGAAACACATCCCCTCCCTCTGAGTGTAGGCACATCGCAATGGTATTTTTGCCGTTTCATGTAGCGTCTCTTGTGTGATTACATGGACAGCCTAATGTAAAAATATTTTGGCTGCAGGTGTCACAAGTGATGTGCTGGGCCCCTCTCTCCAGTGTGTGGGGACAAAGGCGGACCCTTTCAGCCCTGCACTTTTAATGAACCGTCTTCTTGTAGACACTCAGAATCTAATAGTGTGCCTTTTGGTGAAGTTGTTGAGAATTTTAATGCATTTTAGCTCTCATTCATCACGGCCTGTGTGCTCCTCACGGGAGGGTCTTTAGAAATAGGATTAGCTTCTAGAGGAATGCATTAGCCATGCTACAGAAGTGGGCAGTGTGCTAACTAGTCTGATAGATTGCTGCAACCTTCAAATCCTTCTGGCTGCCCCCTCCCCGGCTTCTCTTCCTTTATTGACAGCTTCTCATTGAACTGCTGGAAGCATTCGTGTATTTAGGAGTTAGATGTTTTGTATGATCCTAGGCTGATCTCATATTCCCTTTCTGAAATTAATTCGACACTGCTTTACATGTTAATCCGCAAAGGATTGATTTGGGGAAGGTCAGAGCAGTGCAGGCTCAGAAAATGGAAGAAAAGCCCCACTTAGGACAGCTCATTTCAGTTCCCAGACCTAAGCTGAGCTGCCTTTTCATTGTGACACTTAGCCAGCTGTAGGCGGCTTGGCCATCTTGCAAAATACATCAAACGGTGGGGTTTGATGTGGTCTGCAGGATCGTTGGACTAATTAAGTTTAGCTTGGTTAACCAATTGCAGTTTGCAAATTGAACAATTGCACTTTGAAAGCTTCTGACACAATAGAACACAGAGTCTTCTTTTTTGGTATAAACATCCCCAATAATGGAGTCGCACTTTTTTCAAAGAAGCTTATACCAAACCCACACCACTTGGATGACTCGAATGTAAAGTGTGTTTCACTGGTAACTAAACTCCATCTCCCTTTATTCAAGACATCGCATGATGTGGAAGACAAGAAGAAGACCCAGTGCTGTGGGTGGAGAAGGAGGTGGAGGAATGGGAGGGAGGGAGGAAGGGAGAGAAATGCCCAGTGGGTGTAGAGGGAGAGTGCTTGAGAATTAAGAGATTTAAATTCCTCTTTTTTTATCTGGAGCTACAGTCAAACAAATGTCTAAGAACTGATCACAACTGTGGCACAAGATAAAGAATGATTTTTAGAAAATGAAAACACTGTCGTCCCCTAAAATCAGATTGAGATGAATGCAAGGTATTTTGGTGAACAGATTTAATTTTATAGGGAAGGGCAGAGAAACCAGTTATGTTCAGAGTGAGTAAAGACAGAAATGGTAAGACCAAAGTAATCCCAGATGCAAGGAAAAAAGAAGGTATCAGTGTTTATCATCTGCCTTTGTAGTATTGAAGGGTTCCATGTTAGTACTTTTTTTTTTTTTTTTTTCATTTTGAAAATATTATGGCATGTAATGCATACTGTTATCTAATGCTTAATCTTTCATGTCTAATCATAGTCTTCGTCTGATGCTTATTCTTTGTTCTGAAAGGTTCCTACAGCAGCCATGATGTGTTGCAGATAAAAAAAAAAAAGTTGCTATGAACAGTTGCCAGTAAGGAAGCCAGTCTTAATTTTTGCTAATGTAAGTTGTAACTGGTATGTGAGCAGAGGTGAGGGCTGACCTCTGTGATCCTTTGCATAACTAATTATCATTGAAAGGCTTTTCTTAAACGTGGTCAGTTCCTCATGGAACATTAAATTCTAACCAGTCGCTTGTCATGAACTGTTACGGAAAAAGAAATACTACCACCTTTTTCTCTCACACCAGTGGGTATAAAGCAAGATGTAGGGGGCAGGAGCTGAGCTTAATAGCGGCTGGGGCATTGCGTTACATCAGAGTGAAATGTTCTCAGTCCTCATCTGGGGTCAGTTAAGGTCCTGACGCTGCCTTCTAATGCAAGGCCATCTTTCACAGTCTGTATAAGTCTCGTCTGTAGGGAAGGGAACTCTGGGGATATTTCTTGCTACTCTTATTTGTGGATGTAGCTGATGGTACAAACATTTACTTTCTGCCTCTAGCCTTCTTTTCCTCTTGGGCCATAATCTCTGTGTACTAGTGAGATCTGTATTTGTCCTCTGGGTAAAATAACATCTGTTTCAGAAATTAGGTACGTTGTCAGTTCCTTCTGGAACATTACATTCTTGTGAGTTTCTTAAAATAAAATAAATTTATATTTATGCTTTTAGGATTTATCGGACTGGTTCAACTTCATGTACCAGCTGGTGCCGTGTGCCTCTACTTGCCAAAATAAGTTTTTCACATAGTGCGTTATCTATACCTATCAACACGTTTCACTGGCCACAGCCATTAACATATAAAACTATACATTCTTGGACCTGGCTTAAAGCTTGGCTTTATCACTTGGTGTCATGAATTGACCCCAAAAATGTATGTATTAACTTGGTTAGGCCATGATTCCCGGTATTCTGTGTTGTCCTCCATTTTGTGATTGTAATTTTATGTTGAGAGGTTTAGGGTGGGATCGTAACACCACCCTTATTCAGGCCACCTCCCTGATCCAAGGTAAAGGGAGTTTCCCTGGGGTGTGGCCTGCACCACCTTTTATCTCTCAAGAGATAAAAGGAAAGGGAAGCAAGCAGAGAGTTGGGGACCTCATACCACCAAGAAAGCAGCACCAGGAGCAGAGCACATCCTTCGGACCTGGAGTCCCTGCACCTGAGAAGCTCCTCGACCATGGGAAGATTGAGAACAAAGACCTTCCTCCAGAGCTGACAAGGAGAGAAAGCCTTCCCTTGGAGCTGACACCCTGAATTTGGACTTGTAACCTACTAGGCTGTAAGAAAACAATTTGACTAAGACACTTGGATAACCTAAGAATAACTAGACCATGATTTCAGGGTAATACTTAGCAATTCAGAACTTCATTCCCAGTAGCAAAATAACAGTAACCACAACAATAATAATGACAGTATGTTAACAGGTGACATTATTTAATTCTTTGCAGGTACTGCACTAAGCATTTGACATATTTTATTCAGTTTATCCCTTGCAGTAACCCAATGAGAAACACGCTTTTAATGACCCTGTTTTACAGATGTGGAAATTGAGGCTAAGAGTGGTTATGTAACCCAGGGCTACAGGGGGCAAGTGCTGAAGCCAGGATTTAGTTCATGCAGTTTGACTCTGGTACTTCTAACTATCATACCGTAGAACCTCCTGGATTAAAGAAAAACAGTTGCCAAAAACTTAAACCCCAGGCAGATGTCCCAATTTGAATGGATGACTAATGGAGACATCTTGTTCATTGTTGTTATTGTTAGTTGCTGTCAAGTCCGCTCCGACTCATGGCGACCTTGTGTATAACAGAATGAAAAGTAGCCCAGTCCTGCACCATCTTCATGATTGTTGGTATGTTTCGAGTCCATTGTTGTGGCTCTTGTGTCAATCCATCTGATGGACCTTCCCTCATTTTCACTAACCCTCTCTCTACTTTACCAACCATGATGTTCTTCTCTAATGATTGTTCTTTCCTGATGTGTCAAGTTCTGACGATGATGATGATATGAATTGTGTAATTTTGGAGTGGGGAAAATTGTGGCCTATCTTGATGCCAAGAAAAATTTCTGACGTTCCCCCAGGTTCCCAGTGACTATTTTTTCTGTCTTGATTGAGAGGCATCAAGGAAACTGAGAATCTCCTGTGTATGTCCCTGGAGCCTTAGTTGTCCAACCTATACCTGCATAATAAGGCACTGAATTAAGAGAGAGCCTTTTCTCCAAATGACTCCTGGGAAGTAGATCTGTATGCCTGTGTTGGTGTGTGTATGTTCTTGGCTCTGGGTATGTTCTAATTCTGTTTTTTTTGTCCACACTCATGGCTTGTCCCATTTATCGCCATGAAGACGACAGCAACCCCATCCTCTCACCCCTGTGAAACCAAAGAAATACACTTAAACAATGCCCAAGTGCACAAAAAGTGCTAATGTGGGGGAAAAAAAAAAAAAAAACCCTTATCCAATTACACCATAAGGAATTTATGTGTTGGAGCACCTTTCCTCAGTAAGGCACAAGGAGAACTTAGACAACATCGGTCTCTTCTCTGGTCACTAGTATGCATGTGTTTATATGTGACCAAAGCTTTGGGTGGGCAGAGCACAATGCATGGAGTCTTTTAACTCCCGAGGGCTCATGGTGGCACAGTGCAGTCCAGCATATAGGAGCCAAAACTAGATGCATCAGTGTTGGGAGCAAGAGTCATCCCCAGAGAGAGGCTTGCCTACCATCCAAGAGACAGCGGAGAGTGGGTGTTGGGTCAGTAACAAGTGTGTGCAAGGAGAGACGTGGGTCTCTCTCCAGAGAGTTCTCAAAATCTTTTCTTAACGACCCAACCATAGCCAGAACCCAAGGCCTCCAGAGGGTTTTGTTGTTCTTGCTAATTGCTGTTAAGTCAGCTCCAGCTCGTAACAACTTTATGTGTAACAGAATGAAACGTTGCTGATTTGCGTCACCTTCACAATCCTTGGTATGTTTGAGTCCCTTGTTATGGCTGTTGTGCCAATCCATCTCATTGAGAATTTCCCTCACTTTCACTGACCCTCCACTTTACCAAGCAGGATGTCCTTTTCTAGCAGCAAGTCTGTCCTGATGATGTGTCCAAAGTAAGTGAGTCAAAGTTTCACTATCCTTACTTCTAAGGAGCCTTCTGGTTGTATTTCTTTTGAGACTGATGCATTCATTCTTCTGGTAGTCAACGGTTTATTCAATATTCTTTGTCAACATCACAGTTTAAACGCATCAGTTTTTTCCTTTTTCACTATCCGGTGACTGAAAAGACCATGGCTTGGGTCAGGTGCACCTTAGTCATCAAAGTCATCAAAGTGATGTCTTTGCTTTTGAAAACTTTTAAGAGGCTTTCGCAGCAGATTTGCCCAATCCAATACGTCATTTGATTTCTTAACTGCTGCTTCCGTGAATGTTGATTATTGATCCAAGTAGAATGAAATCCTTGACAACTTCATTTTCTTCTTAATTTATCACAATGTTGTCTCTTGGTCCAGTTGTGAGGATTTTTGTTTTCTTCATGTTGAGGTATAATCCATACTGAAGGCTGTAGTGTTTGACCTTCATCAGTAAGTGCTTTAAGTCATCTTCATTTTTGGCAAGGAGGGTTGTATCATCTGCATCTTGCTGGTTGTTAATGAATCTTCCTCCAATCCTGATGCCGCTTTCTTCTGCATAGAGTCTGGCTTCTTGGATTATTTGTAATCTGAGTAGGTTTTCAAGAGTACCTCAGAACTGAATAGGGTTTTAGAAGTATTGATTTGATGAATTCTGCACAACTTGTATTCTGCTGTTCCCGGGTTGTCCAAATGTGACAAGGCTTTTGTGCTGGATTCTTACATACGTTGCTTGCTTTCTCAAAGATTAAAAAAAAAAAAAAAATTTTTTTTATTTTATTGTAAAAATATAACTATAAATTTGCATTTTAACCATTTTTAAGTGTACAATTCAGCGACATTACATTCACCATGTTATACAACCATCGTGGCTGTTTCCAGTAGTTTCTCATCACCCCGAACAGAAACTTAAGCACTAATTCCCAATTCCACTACCTTTCCCAGCCCCCAGTAGCCACTAATAAACTCTGGTGTTTCTACATTTGCCTCTTCTAGACATTTAATATAAGTGGGATCATACAGTATTTATCCTTTTGAGACTGGCTTATTTCATTCCACGTGTGTTTTCAAGGTTCATCCATGTTGTGTTTGTACAAATATACCAGATTTTATCCATTCATCTGTTGATGGGCCCTGGCATTGTTTCCACCTTTGGCTACTTGTGAATAGTGCTGCAGTGGCACTGGTATACAAGTATCTGTTTGAATCCCTGCTTTCAATTCTTTTGGGTCTACACCTAGAAGTGGAATTGCTGAGTCACATGGTAATTCTATGTTTTAAGTTTTTGAGGAATGCCGTAATCTTTTCCCACAGCAGCTACACCATTTTACATCCTTTTTAACATTTTCATTTTACATTTACAGCAGTGCATGAGGGTTGCAAGTTCTCCACACCCTCGCCAACATTTGTTATGTTCTATTTTTTCTGATAATAGCCATCTTAGTAGGTGTAAGAAGGAGCCCTGGTGGCACAGTGGTTAATAGCTTAGCAGCTAACCAAAAGGTCGGCGGTTCAAACCCAATAGTTGCTGCATTGGAGAAAGATGCGGCTGGCTGTTTCTGTAAAGATTTACAGCCTTGGGAACCCTATGGGGAAGTTCTGCTCTGTCCTATAGGGTCACTATGAGTCGGAATTGACTTGATGGCAATAGATTTGGTTTGGTTTTAGTGGGTGTAAAATTTTCCTGCTTTTATTTTTTATTTGTGTTCATACTTTTTTGCTTAAAATGTGTCTTAACATGTGTGATTGTTGTTATATTTGTTAGTTGCCATTGGGTCAATTCTAACTCATGGAGTATGCAGTTAGAAGGAAATTCAGGAGAGACTAAGTCTTTGCATTTAACCTTAACCGCTAGCCTCCTTATCCTCATCAGCCACGTATCCACACTATTGAGTGTCCTTCACCACAGTTGTGTAGCCAGGCTCAGGAAGTGTGGTCTTTAGACCAGGGCCATCACTTGCAAACAGATTAGAAAGGGAGAAGTCCAGGCCCCACCCTGCCCTCCAAATCCAAATCCACGTGTTAAATTAACAAGATCCCCAGGTGATATGTGTACACATTAAAGTTTGAGAACCACCACATCAGATTCTCTGAACGCCCCTTATTTTCCTTTGCCTTGCCTCTACCCCACTGCTTCTCTTGGACTGTCAGAAAGAGGTAAAAATGTTCATTTCTCTTTCTCAGCCTTAGGAATATTCTGCATAGGGTTGCCAGGTAAAATACAGGAAACCCTGTTAAATTTGAATTTCAGATAAACAATGGATAATTTTTTAGCATTCGTATACCCCCATGCAATATTTGGGACATACTTACACTAATGAGTTCTTTGATGTCTCTCTGAAATTCAAATTTAGCTGGGCATCCTGTGTGTGTGTGTGTGTACATATACATGTATGTGTGTGTGTATATATATGCACATATACATATATGTGTGTGAGAGAGAGAGATAGAGAGAAATCTGACAACTCTAGTTAAAAGAAAATTGAAGTATAACTGGTTTTAGGGGGAAGTTGTGGTATATAAACCTGGAGAGTCATCCATGCACATTACCGCCTTTGGCCTGGCAAGTACGTTGAAAGGGGTAGGATTTACATTTTTGAATGAGGTGGCAGTGGCATCTTTCTCCCTACCGAAGGTGTATGTCACAAATAAAAGTTAGCTGAAGATAATTAAAAAATGGTTGCAGCGGTACATTAACAGGGAACTGCCAGGAATTCAAGCGAGGTTCAAAAGAAGATGTAGAACGAGAGATACCATTGCTTATGTCAGATGGGTCCTGGCTCCAAGCAGAGAATAACAGAAAGATGATGACCCGTGTTTTACTGACTATGCAAAGGCATTCTACTCTGTGGATTATAACAAATTATGGATAACATTGTGCACAATGGGAATTCCAGAACACTGAATTGTGCTCCTGTAGAACATGTACATAAACCAAGAGGTAGTCATTTGAACAGAACAAGGGGAAACTGTGTGGTTTAAGATTTCCTCATTTTTTTTAATTCTTTTATCTGATTTTTCTTCAAATATATTGATGTCAAGTGCTTTTCTTCAAGTTCACCAATTTTCCCTTCTCGTTATTCAATTCTGCTCCTCTGACTTTCTATTGAGTTGTCTAATGCTGTAATTTTTATTGTTAATCTTATGGATTTCTGGTTGCTGTCTCTCTGTGGATTCTGGCAGCTTATTAAATTTTTCATTATGTTCTTGAATAACTTTTTTAATTTCTTCAACTGCTTTATCTGTGTGTTCCTTGGCTTGCTCTGCATATTGCCTAATCTCCTTCCTGGTCTCATTCCTGATCTCTTGAAGAGTTCTGTATACTAATCTTTTGAATTCTATATCCAGTAAGTCCAGGAAGGCACCTTCATCCAGAAGATTAGTTGATGCTTTGTTTTTAGAGCTTGTTGAGGCAATCATGGTCTGTTTCTTTATGTGACTTGATACTGACTGTTGTCTCCGAGTCATCTATAAGTTACTGTATTAGTTTATTTTCTGTTTGCTTACTGTATCCTAGCTTCTTGCTTTGTTTTGTTTTGATATGCCCAAATGGGTTGCTTGAGTGAGCTACCTTGATTATTTTCACCTTTGGAGCTCTGACATCCTGTCGCCAGATGGCTAAAACTGTTATCAGGTACATCAGTCTAGGAGTCCATTCACTTTTCTTGTATGAATTCAGCTCAGGTGTCCAGGTAGCTGATCATCAAGTGTGTGGTACGGGCTCTATCCTACAGTCTTAGAAGGGCAGGGGTGATTGGTGTAGGTACCAGTATCTGGTTGCAGCAGGGGGTCACGCTCTGAACAAGGCAGGGTGCTGAGAATTGTCCCTCAAGTGTCTCTGAGGAAAGCACGTCCCTCTTCCCTAGAGTGTACAGGTGGGCGGGTTCTGCGGACTGACCATGGGCACCCAGTGTTTTTGGTTGTAAGGACTGGAAGGTACCAGTTATCCTTGGACCCCTGTTGCAGGTGGCTGGGTGACCTGAGTGGAGCCACCAGTCCCTAGGCCCCTGACATGTGTAGGTGAGGACCCTGTTTAATAGGCAAACGGGTGTCAAACATCAAACACCCACCTCTCCACCGCACAGCTGAAACAATTGTAGTCTGCCAACAAGGCCCATTCTCCTGAAGTAGGCCTACACAGGTCCATGCAGTAGGGAAAGGTATTACAGACCATTCATGCCTGGACAGGAGCTGCTTCTGTCCTGAGCTCCCCAGGTTAGTGGGGCTGGCAAATTATCTTTTCCCCCAGCTGCGAATTTATTCTTTCTCCTTTGCCTGGAGGATGGCTCCAAGCACTCAACAGGGCCTATCTCAGGCCCAGGGAAATCAACAGCCACTGAAGCTGAGTTGGGGGTGGGAGGGCGCAGTAAAATATACACAAGTACTTAGCTTTTGCCGAGAGTGCAGTTTTTCTCTGGTTCTGGAGTCATGAGTAGGCTGTGTGGCTGGCTTCTTCTCCCTGTGGAAGCTGCTGCCAAACACTACTACCGGCCTGCTACAGCTGCTCCCAGGAATGGTGTCTGAGGGGTCCCGGCGATTCAGGTCCCGCAACTCCTCTCCACTTCTGAACCGTCTCCCCCTCCACCTGCCACTCAGTCCATTTTCTAACTTTGCCTTTGATATTCAGGGCTCGTAGAGTGTCATAAATATAATCATTTTACTTGTTTTTTGGGGTCTGTATTGTAAGAGGGACTCTCAGGAAGCACCTAGCTATTCTGCCATCTTGGTCCTGCCCACAGGATACTGTATGGTTTAAAATTAGGAAAGATGTGCACCAGGGTTGAATCTTTTCACCATACTTATTTAGTCTGTATGCTGAACAAATAATCTGAGAAGCTGGACTATATGAAGAAGAATGTGGCATCAGGATTGGAAGAAGACTCATTAACAACTTGCAATATGCAGATGACACAACCTTGCTTGCTGAAAGCAAAGTGGACTTGAAGCACTTACTGATGAAAATCAAAGACCACAGCCTTCAGTATGATTTACACTTCAACATAAAGAAAACAAAAGTCCTTACAACTGAATCGGAAGGCAACATCATGATAAATGGAGAGATGATTGAAGTTGTCAAGGATTTCACTTTACTTGGATCCACAATCAATGCCCATGGAAGCAGCAGTCAAGAAATCAAATGATGCATTGCATTGGGCAAACCTGCTGCAAAAGACCTCTTTAAAGTGTTGAAAAGCAAAAATGTCACTCTGAGGACTAAAGTGCGCCTGACCCAAGCCATGATATTTTCAGTCGCCTCATATGCATGCGAAAGCTGAACAATGAATGAGGAAGACCGAAGAAGAATTGATGCCTTTGAATTATAAGGTTGGCAAAGAATATTGCCTAAACCATTAGCTGCCAAAAGAACGAACAAATCAGTCTTGGAAGAAATACAGCCAAAGCACTCCTTGGAAGTGAGGATGACGAGACTTCATGTCACATACTTTGGACATGTTATTGCACCAGTACCTGGAGAAGGACATCATGCTTGGTAAGGTAGGGGGTCAGTGAAAAAGAAGAAGACCCTAAACGAGATGAATTGACACAGTGGCTGCAATAATGGACTCAAGCATAACAACAGTTGTGAGGCTGACACAGGACTGGGTAGTGTTTCGTTCTTTTGTATATGGGGTTGCTATGAGTCAGAACTGGCTCATCGGCGTGTAACAGCAACAAGAATGTTTGTGTGTGTGTGTGTGTGCGTGTGTGTGTGCACATTGGCTTGGGAAGGGGAATAAGGGCATCAAGAGAAAACTATACCTTATTCTTTCTGGGCCTCCAAAAAATAACAAAGGGATTAGGCCATATTCTGGAAAAATCCATGCCAATGTAGAATTGGGAGCTCATTTTCTACCAGGTGGCTTTAGGTTTGGGAGCTGGCAGCGTTGAGAGGCAACAACATTTAGAAGAGAAAATGTCCTCCATGTAAGGGGTTTCATTTATACAGGGTTCAAGTTTGGGCTTACTATGTCAGATTTAACTATTAAATTTTCTTATTTGATGGGGAAGCTGGAGCTCTCCTTTATTCTCCTCATTAGGTGAAGGCATTGCAGGTGTTTCTAAAACAGCTCATGACCTAATATTTCTTATTGTTAGGTACTTCCAGATGATGGAGTTTGACTCAAATTCCCCAAAGCAATGAAACTCAGATTTAAGGTTTCAACATTTGCCATGACTCTTTGCTTTTTATGCCACTTAATAAGTTGTACGTACGTATTCTAAGGGAATTATGAGCTGCCTTATTCATGACACATTTTTCCAACTTGTAATTGTGTTGGCATCAAATGTTGGCAACATTTGAAAGGAATTGGCATATTACTTGATCATTGCAAATCTGTGAGTGATTTTAACTGAAAATGGCATTAGACCCATTTTCTTAAAAATTTGCTTTCTTATGTAATCCTTATTCACGAAATATGTGCTGTTGGTAGAATTCTTTCAGGACTCATTCGGAAAGCTGAGCCTTTCAAGAACGGGTCTTCTTGGCTATTGGCATCCTAACCTGAAAAGCATAATTAAGAGTGTCTTTGGGTCTCAGGCATGAATGAGATTATTACAGGAAAGTACATGGTGGAAGAAATGAAAGACTATTACAGCATTAGTTTTTTGACAGTATATTTTACATTGCTTAGTATCATTATGAGGTAGCTCGTACCAGGGAATGCTGACTAAATTTATGATCTGGTTAAGAGACATTCCTAGCTGCAGCAAAATTATCCATGTAGTTGACATATTTGCAAATATGGGTAGCATAATATTGCCAGAAAACAAGAATTTGGACTCCTGTTACATCTGATTTTTTTTTCCTGAAAGGAGGAAAAGTCAGAGATGAAAATCTGAATATGTTTTTTCCTCATCTTTTCTGTTATATGGACTTTTTTTTGTTGTTGTTCTTTTTTTTTTTTTTTAACTTTTATTGAGCTTCAAGTGAACGTTTACAAATCTAGTCAGTTTGTCACATATAAGTTTATATACATCTTACTCCGTACTGCCACTTGCTCTCCCCCTAATGAGTCAGCCCTTCCAGTCTCTCCTTTCTGACAATTTTGCCAGCTTCCAACTCTCTCTATCCTTCCATCCCCACTCCAGACAGGAGATGCCAACACAGTCTCAAGTGTCCACCTGATATAATTAGCTCACTCTTCATCAGCATCTCTCTCCTACCCACTGTCCAGTCCCTTTCATGTCTGATGAATTGTCTTCGGGGATGGTTCCTGTCCTGTGTCAACAGAAGGTCTGGGGAGCATGGCTGCCGGGATTCCTCCAGTCTCAGTCAGACCATTAAGTTTGGTCTTTTTATGAGAATTTGGGGTCTGCATCCCACTGATCTCCTGCTCCCTCAGGGGTCCTCTGCTGTGCTCCCTGTCAGGGCAGTCATCGATTGTGGCCGGGCACCAACTAGTTCTTCTGGTCTCAGGATGATGTAGGTCTCTGGTTCATGTGGCCCTTTCTGTCTCTTGGGCTCTTAGTTGTCGTGTGACCTTGGTGTTCTTCATTTTCCTTTGCTCCAGGTGGGTTGAGACCAATTGATGCATCTTAGATGGCCGCTTGTTAGCATTTAAGACCCCAGACGCCACATTTCAAATTGGGATGCAGAATGTTTTCATAATAGAATTATTTTGCCAATTGACTTAGAGGTCCCCTTAAACCATGGTCCCCAAACCCCCGCCCTTGCTCCGCTGACCTTTGAAGCATTCATTTTATCCTGGAAACTTCTTTGCTTTTGGTCCAGTCCAATTGAGCTGACCTTCCATGTATTGAGTGTTGTCCTTCCCTTCACCTAAAGCAGTTCTTATCTACTAATTAATCAATAAAAAACCCTCTCCCTCCCTCCCTCCTCCCCCCCTCGTAACCACAAAAGTATGTGTTCTTCTCAGTTTATACTATTTCTCAAGATCTTATAATAGTGGTCTTATAGAATATTTGTCCTTTTGCTTCTGACTAATTTCGCTGAGCATAATGCCTTCCAGGTTCCTCCATGTTATGAAATGTTTCACAGATTCCTCACTGTTCTTTATCGATGCGTAGTATTCCATTGTGTGAATATACCACAATTTATTTAACCATTCATCCGTTGATGGACATCTTGGTTGCTTCCAGCTTTTTGCTATTGTAAACAGAGCTGCAATAAACATGGGTGTGCATATATCTGTTTGTGTGAAGGCTCTTGTTTCTCTAGGGTATATTCCAAGGAGTGGGATTTCTGGGTTGTATGGTAGTTCTAACTGTTTAAGATAACACCAGATAGATTTACAAAGTGGTTGTACCATTCTACATTCCCACCAGCAGTGTATAAGAGTTCCAGTCTCTCCGCAGCCTCTCCAACATTTATTATTTTGTGTTTTTTGGATTAATGCCAGCCTTGTTGGAGTGAGATGGAATCTCATCGTAGTTTTAATTTGCACTTCTCTAATGGCTAATGATCGAGGGCATTTTCTCATGTATCTGTTAGCTGCCTGAATATCTTCTTTAGTGAAGTGTGTGTTCATATCCTTTGGCCACTTCTTGATTGGGTTGTTTGTCTTTTTGTGGTTGAGTTTTGACAGAATCATATAGATTTTAGAGATCAGGCACTGGTCTGAGATGTCATAGCTGAAAATTCTTTCCCAATCTGTAGGTGGTCTTTTTACTCTTTTGGTGAAGTCTTTAGATGAGCATAGGTGTTTGATTTTTAGGAGCTCCCAGTTATCTGGTTTCTCTTCGTCATTTTTGGTAATGTTTTGTATTCTGTTTATGCCTTGTATTAGGGCTCCTAGGGTTGTCCCTATTTTTTCTTCCATGATCTTTATCGTTTTAGTCTTTATGTTTAGGTCTTTGATCCACTTGGAGTTAGTTTTTGTGCATGGTGTGAGGTATGGGTCCTGTTTCATTTTTTTGCAAATGGATATCCAGTTATGCCAGCACCATTTGTTAAAAAGACTATCTTTTCCCCAATTAAGTGACACTGGGCCTTTGTCAAATATCAGCTGCTCATATGTGGATGGATTTCTATCTGGGTTCTCAATGCTGTTCCACTGGTCTATGTGCCTGTTGTTGTACCAGTACCATGCTGTTTTGACTACGGTGGCTGTATAATATGTTCTGAAATCAGGTAGAATGAGGCCTCCCACTTTCTTCTTTTTCAGTAATGCTTTGCTTATCCAAGGCTTCTTTCTCTTCCATATGAAGTTGGTGATTTGTTTCTCTATCACCTTAAAAAATGACATTGGAATTTGGATCGGAAGTGCATTGTATGTATAGATGGCTTTTGGTAGAATAGACATTTTTACTATGTTAAGTCTTCCTATCCATGAGCAAGGTATGTTTTTCCACTTGAGTATGTCCTTTTTAATTTCTTGTAGTAGAGCTTTGTAGTTTTCTTTGTATAGGTCTTTTACATCCTTGGTAAGATTTATTCCTAAGTATTTTATCTTCTTGGGGGCTACTGTGAATGGTATGGATTTGGTGATTTCCTCTTCGATGTTCTTTTTGTTGATGTAGAGGAATCCAAGTGATTTTTGTATGTTTATCTTATAATCTGAGACTCTGCCAAACTCTTCTATTAGTTTCAGTAGTTTTCTGGAGGATTCCTTAGGGTTTTCTGTGTATAAGATCACATCATCTGCAAATAGAGATAATTTTACTTCCTCCTTGCCAATCTGGATGCCCTTTATTTCTTTGTCTAGCCTAACTGCTCTGGCTAGGCCTTCTATGTTCAATAAGAGCGCTGATAAAGGGCATCCTTGTCTGGTTCCCGTTCTCAAGGGAAATGCTTTCAGGTTCTCTCCATTTAGAGTGATGTTGGCTGCTGGCTTTGCATAAAAAAAAAAAAAAATTGCATAGATGCCCTTTATTATGTTGAGGAATTTTCCTTCAATTCCTATTTTGGTTAGAGTTTTTATCATAAATGGGTGTTGGACTTTGTCAAATGCCTTTTCTGCATCAATTGATAAGATCATGTGGTTTTTGTCTTTTATTTTATTTATGTGGTGGATTACATTAATGGTTTTTCTAGTCTTAAACCAGCCTTGCATGCCTGGTATAAATCCCACTTGGTCGGGGTGAATTATTTTTTTGATATGTTGTTGAATTCTGTTGGCTAGAATTTTGTTGAGGATTTTTGCATCTATGTTCATGAGGGATATAGGTCTGTAATTTTCTTTTTTTGTAATGTGTTTACCTGGTTTTGGTGTCAGGGAGATGGTGGCTTCATAGAATGAGTTGGGTAGTATTCCATCATTTTCTATGCTTTGAAAACCTTTAGTAGTAGTGGTGTTAACTCTTCTCTGAAGGTTTGGTAGAACTCTGTAGTGAAGCCGTCCGGGCCAGGGCTTTTTTTTGCTGGGAGTTTTTTGATTACTGTTTCAATCTCTTTTTTTGTTATGGGTCTATTTAGTTGTTCTACTTCTGAATGTGTTAGTTTAGGTAGGTAGTGTTTTTCCAGGAATTCATCCATTTCTTCTAGGTTTGCAAGTTTGTTAGAGTACAATTTTTCGTAATAATCTGATATGATTCTTTTAATTTCAGTTGGGTCTGTTGTGATGTGGCCCTTCTCGTTTCTTATTCGGGTTATTTGTTTCCTTTCCTGTATTTCTTTCGTCAGTCTAGCCAATGGTTTATCAATTTTGTTAATTTTTTTAAAGAACCAGCTTTTGGCTTTGTTAATTCTTTCAATTGTTTTTCTGTTCTCTAATTCATTTAGTTCAGCTCTAATTTTTATTATTTGTTTTCTTCGGGTGCCTGATGGATTCTTTTGTTGCTCAGTTTCTATTTGTTCAAGTTGTCGGGACAGTTCTCTGATTTTGTCTCTTTCTTCTTTTTGTATGTGTGCATTTATCGATATAAATTGGCCTCTGAGCACTGCTTTTGCTGTGTCCCAGAGGTTTTGATAGGAAGTATTTTCATTCTCGTTGCATTCTATGAATTTCCTTATTCCCTCCTTGATGTCTTCTATAACCCAGTCTTTTTTCAGGAGGGTATTGTTCATTTTCCAAGTATTTGATTTCTTTTCCCTAGTTTTTCTGTTATTGATTTCTAGTTTTATTGCCTTGTGGTCTGAGAAGATGCTTTGTAATATTTCGATGTTTTAGATTCTGCAAAGGTTTGTTTTATGACCTAATATGTGGTCTATTCTAGAGAATGTTCCATGTGCGCTAGAAAAAAAAGTATACTTTGCAGCAGTTGGGTGGAGAGTTCTGTATAAGTCAATGAGGTCAAGTTGGTTGATTGTTGTAATTAGGTCTTCCATGTCTCTATTGAGCTTCTCACAGGATGTCCTGTCCTTCTCCGAAAGTGGTGTGTTGAAGTCTCCTACTATAATTGTGGAGGTGTCTATCTCACTTTTCAGTTCTGTTAAAATTTGATTTATGGATCTTGCAGCCCTGTCATTGGGTGCATAAACATTTAATATGGTTATATCTTCCTGATCAATTGTCCCTTTTATCATTATGTAGTGTCCTTCTTTATCCTTTGTGGTGGATTTAAGTCTAAAGTCTATTTTGTCAGAAATTAATATTGCTACTCCTCTTCTTTTTTGCTTATTGTTTGCTTGATATATTTTTTTCCATCCTTTGAGTTTTAGTTTGTTTGTGTCTCTAAGTCTAAGGTGTGTCTCTTGTAGGCAGCATATAGAGGGATCGTGTTTCTTTATCCAGTCCGAGACTCTCTGTCTCTTTATTGGTGCATTTAGTCCATTTACATTCAGCGTAATTATAGATGAGTAAGTGTTCAGTGTTGTCATTTTGATGCCTTTTTATGTGTGTTGTTGACAATTTCATTTTTCCACTTACTTTTTTGTGCTGAGGCGTTTTTCTTAGTAAATTGTGAGATCCTCATTTTCATAGTGTTTGACTTTATGTTAGTTGAGTCGTTACGTTTTTCTTGGCTTTTATCTTGAGTTGTGGAGTTGTTATACCTCTTTGTGGTTACCTTAATATTTACCCCTATTTTTCTAAGTAAAAAACCTAACTTGTATTGTCCTATATCGCCTTGTATCACTCTCCATATGGCAGTTCTATGCCACCTGTATTTAGTCCCTCTTTTTGATTATTGTGATCTTTTACCTATTGACTTCCATGATTCCCTGTTATGTGTATTTTTTTTTAATTAATCTTAATTTGTTTGTTTTTGTGATTTCCCTATTTGAGTTGATATCAGGACGTTCTGTTTTGTGACCTTGTGTTGTGCTGGTATCTGATATTATTGGTTTTCTGACCAAACAATATCCTTTAGTATTTCTTGTAGCTTTGGTTTGGTTTTTGCAAATTCTCTAAACTTGTGTTTATCTGTAAATATCTTCATTTCGCCTTCATATTTCAGAGAGAGTTTTGCTGGATATATGATCCTTGGCTGGCAGTTTTTCTCCTTCAGTGCTCTGTATATGTCGTCCCATTCCCTTCTTGCCTGCATGGTTTCTGCTGAGTAGTCTGAACTTATTCTTACTGATTCTCCCTTGAAGGAAACCTTTCTTTTCTCCGTGGCTGCTTTTAAAATTTTCTGTTTATCTTTGGTTTTGGCGAGTTTGATGATAATATGTCTTGGTGTTTTTCTTTTTGGATCAATCTTAAATGGGGTTCGATGAGCATCTTGGATAGATATCCTTTCGTCTTTCATGATGTCAGGGAAGTTTTCTGTCAGCAGATCTTCAACTATTTTCTCTGTGTTTTCTGTCCTCCCTCCCTGTTCTGGGACTCCAGTCACACGCAAGTTATCCTTCTTGATAGAGTCCCACAGGATTCTTAGGGTTTCTTCATTTTTTTAAATTCTTTTATCTGATTTTTTTTCAGCTATGTTGGTGTTGATTCCCTGGTCCTCCGGATGTCCCAGTCTGCATTCTAATTGCTCGAGTCTGCTCCTCTGACTTCCGTCTAATTCTGTAATTTTATTGTTAATCTTTTGGATTTCTACATGCTGTCTCTCTATGGGTTCTTGCAACTTATTAATTTTTCCACTATGTTCCTGAATAATCTTTTTGAGTTCTTCAACTGTTTTATCAGTGTGTTCCTTGGCTTTTTCTGTAGTTTGCCTTATTTCGTTTCTCATGTCTTGAAGCATTCTGTAAATTAGTTTTTTATATTCTGTATCTGATAATTCCAGGATTGTATCTTCATTTGGGAAAGATTTTGATTCTTTTGTTTGGGGGGTTGTAGCAGCTGTCATGGTCTGCTTCTTTATGTGGTTTGATATCGACTGCTGTCTCCGAGCCATCACTAAGATATAAAAAAAAAAAAAAAAAAAGATATAGTAGTGGTTTATTCTGTAATTGCTCACTGAGTCTTATCTTGTTTTGTTTTCTTTCAGTATACGTGGATGGGCTATTGGATTGTGCTGTCTTGTTTGTTGTAGCCCTTGACTTACTTATGACCTATTACCAGCTGGTTTGGGCTGTTGCCAGATATATATGCCTGAGTCTATTCACTATTCTTGAGTAGAATCTGATTTTGGGTCATCAAGTGTGTGCTGCACCCTAACACCTATCCAGCTCGAGAAGTAGTGGTGATAGTTGTGTGCACCAGATTCTATTAGCAGCTGGGGTTCACCCTCCGGGGGGGCAGGATGCTGACAGGCTTCCCCCAAGTGTCAGTGAGGTAGGTGTGTCTCTATTCCTATAGCACCTTGGTGGGAGGGCTCTGCAGCTGTACCTTAGGCCCAATGCAAGTACCTCTACTGATTGGTAGGTGTCACCCTCCCTAGACCCCGAAGGCAAGAGGCTAGGTGGTCTGGGGGGAGCTTCAGCCCTCAGTTCCCTGTTGTGGGTCAGTTATGGCTCTGTTGAATAAACAGAGATATCAGACCTGGGAAACTTGGTTTTCCAGAAAATCCGCTAAAAAAAATGCAGTCAGATCCCTATCAGAACTGCCTTTGGATTATAACCGTCACCTTGCTCCCTGTAAGGATGAAAATCTGAGATTTGGATCATATATGCTTGGCTGTAGCTGGTTCTGTGTTTTTAGTCCAATTAGGGATGGATTTTTGGTCCCTGGGTTTTTGTGGTTCCTTCTCTCAGGCCGGAAGACTGGATTCGGAAAAGACCAAAAGAAAAAAAAAGGGGGAAAGCAAAGCCGCCGCAGAGCCGGAGCCGTTCTCCCTCTGGCTCAGGAAATTCCAATGTTAATGAAGCCGCCTGGGAAGGGTGGGGGAGGGTTCAGAGAAATAGGAGAGTAGCACCTCGGAATATAGCCAAAGTTGCTTTTCTTGCTTGGAATGACTATTTTATCTGAGATTCCCGAGGGGTGTGTCGCCTATGTGTGCTGGCTGTGTGGAGATTGCCCCCGGGGGTCTGGCCCGCTGAAGCCGTGGTCAGATCCTCCGCTGCCAGTCCAAAGCCCAACGTCAAGGTTCCCTGGTGGGACGCTGCACTCCTGGCTCCAAAATCAGTCACTGCCTCCCAGGGACTTCTTGTCCCGCCAGCCACGTCGCCGCGCCGCCCCCGTGGACCAGCTGGGCCCCCTCCCAGGGTTAGTTCAGGGGAGTAGGGTTGCGCCCCGTGCTTGGGCTGTGACAGTGCCCAGTCAAAAGCCCAGCACCAAGGTTCCCCGGCAGGGACGCTGCATTCCTGGCTCCAAAATCAGTCGCTGCCTCCCGGGGACTTCTCATCCCGCCAGCCGAGTCACCGCTCCCCCTCCACGGACCGGCTGGGCCCCCTCCCGGGGTTAGTTCAGGGGAGTAGAGCTGCGCCCCGTGCTTGGGCCGTGACAGTGCCCAGTCAAAAGCCCGGCACCAAGGTTCCCCGCCTGGGACGCTGCGCTCCCGGCTCCAAAACCAGTCACTGCCTCCTGAGGACTTCTCCCACCAGCTGCGTCGCCACGCCGCCCGCGCAGACTGGCTTGGCCCCCTCCCAGGTTCAGTTCAGGGGGGTAGGGCTGCGCCCCTTATTTGCGCTGTCACAAGATTTTTGAGTTCAGCTCCCCTGGGCCTAGACCTAAGCCTGGCACCAAGGTTACCTGACTGGGACGCTGGCTCCAGGCTCCGAAAACAGTCGCTGCTTCCCCATATTTGTTCGTTCTCCATCTCTGTCGTTCCAGTCAACTCTTTAAATCTGTGTTTGTTGTTCAGGGTTTGTAGATTGTTATGTATGTGATCGATTCACTTGTTTTTCCGAGTCTTCGTTGCAAGAGGGATCCAAGGTAGCGTCTACCTAGTCCGCCATCTTGGCCCTGCCTCCGTTATATGGACTTTGGTTCACTCTTTCATGCATAATTTTTTAGTCTCAGTTTTAAATTCACTAAATTTGGTGAGTAGTAACTCTTTTTGGAAAATAATTTTCTTAGCAACTTTTAAAACAAACAAAGTCAAACAAAATAACGAGAGGTAAATTTTGTGGCTTATGAAGCCTCATGTAACAGTTATTTTTAAACTTATTTAAAAATAAAAATCATAAGGCATAATTTGCTGTATCTCAGTATTGACTCATGTTACCTTACTCTGCAACTAACAATTGATAAAAAAAATCAATGGATAAAGTATAGCGTGTGTGATATAAGGGATATGGAACTTCAGTTAACATACTCTATGCCTATAAAAATTATAATAATACCATAACCGCAGAATAGATCTGTGCACCATAGGGCTTTCAATGGCTGATTTTTTGAAAATAGATCCCCAGAACTTTCTTCCAAGGTGTCTCTGGATGGACTGGAACCAATCTTTTGTTAGCAGCCAAGAGTACCAAGTGTACCATTTCTACCACCTAGGGACTCCAAATGATACCATAGATGGTAGATATTTCCTTCCTTCTCATGAAATCCATTGAATCCATTACCACCCAGTTTGATAAGACTCTGAGTAAGCTAGATGAATTTCAGATATAGGGTTGATGCTATAAAACCCAGGGCTTCAAATTGGTTCGGAACAGTTCAAAATTGCTGACATAAACAAGGGAAGTGTACACATTGCATAGCAACCCAATCTGTTGCCCATTGAATTTTGACCTGAGTAGGAAACAAACAGCAGTACCCCACTGAAAGGTGGTGGTCCACTGCGCAGCTTTGAGTGTGTGTCGCTCTCCACAGTGCTGCCAACTGTCCCATGTCCCATATAAGACTCCTCAAACTTTCGGGATCCATGTTAAAGAAACATTGGCTTATGGACAGGACTGTGGAGAGCGACACACATTCAGAGCTGTACAGTTGGCCACCATCTTTGCGTGGGGCACTGCTATTTGTTTCCTGTGTAGGTCAAAATTCAAAGCCCTGATAAAACCTCTGTAGTTTTCACCTTGATCTGGCTGTACAAACAGTAGCTTTGCAGAACAACTTTCTTTATCTTGATGAGGCTACTGTGTGATCACACTAGGATGGAAGGAATTGTCCAGCGTTTTGGGTACCCCAGCCAGTGCTAGAACAGTAAACCAAATGTCCAAGAAGGAAGGGGCCTTAGCAAAGTCTCCCAAGCCTTCTGGTTCTATTGGTTAAGAAACCAAGACCTAGAGAGGCCAGTTGTATCTCTCCAGTCACTCAGCTAGTTAACGATCAGCCAACACCTCCTGACTCCTGGTCTTTCATTCTCTCCACTATATGCACCCTCTCATGATGCTGACCTTCTTCAGGTATTGTGTTCAATAGCACATAGGGTCAGTGAACAGATATTTTGAAAGTTTGGGGACTAATTATTACTAAAATATTGATACTTAGGTGTCATGAGTGGAAAGGTGTCTCTAAATTGTTTGACTTCTAAGCCACATTTCTCTAAGGAACACTGCTACGTAAATCTTATTTTCATACTTAATTCTATAAAAGGCAAACCATATTGTCTCCCAGCTTTCAAACTGTAAAGCTGAGATTCTCGTTGTCCACTTATCATAGATGATTACCATATGTTCAGTATAGTGGCAGTGGGAATGGTATTCTGACTTTGAGATGAGGCTGTGGTTGAGCCATTTTTGCTCCTCAACCCCTGAGGCACAGATCCATCCTAGTAAAGACAGAGATTTCTGCCTCTCTGGCCTCTCTAACCTGCTCTGCAGCGGATTATAATTTTTGAAGATCAACTTCCAAAAGTAGAGAGATGCATACTGTTCATGGTCCTGAAAGATAAGCCCGTCAATGCTAGCTTGAACTGTGGCACACCGAAATAATAGATTTTAAAGGGCATGGGTGGCTGTTATACCTTTAAAGGGGTGACTGTGCTTTTTCTGTGCTGTGTTTTTTGTTAGTTGCCATCAAGACAGCTGTAGCTGATGGCAATCCCACATATAACAGGATGGAATGTTGCCCAGTTCGGCGCCATCTTCATGATTGCTGGCATGTTCAAGTCCATTGTTGCAGCCACTGTGTATTTTGAGTGCCATCCAACCTAGAGAGCTCATCTTCCAGCACTGCATCAGATAGTGTTCCATTGTGATCCACAGGGTTTCCATAGGCTAATTCTCAGAAGCAGATCGCCGGGCCATTCATTCTAGTCCCGGAAGCTCCACTGAAACCTCTCTACCATGGGCGACCCTGTTGGTATTTGCAAAACATAGTTTCCAGCATAGAACATGCAAGCCACCACAGTATGACAATCTGACAGATGAATGGCAGTCTCTTTGGATAGAATCAAATAAATCAGGGACTAGATGAATCAGAGTCGACTCAATGGCAACAGGTTTGGTTTTTGGCTAGATGTTTGGCACTTAAGAGAATGAGAAGAAGAAAGCACCTTGAATGGAGTTTAAGAGATAATTTATTAAAATTTGAGACAGTTATGTTGCATACCGTATGTAATTTATTTTTTTAAAGTCTATGACAAACTGTCTTACACGGGAGGTAACACGTGTCCCATGACTAGCAGGGTTATGTCAGTTGTGACAAGAATATTCAGTTCATAGTCCCTGTATAATTACGTTATTGTTGTAACATTCATTTAACCAAAGTTATTTGTTTCAAAATTAAAGTTCGTTCTGGTTAACTGTTCCTGTAATAGCATCCACCCCAAAACTTAGTGGCTTAAAGCAACAACAGTTTTATTATATCTTGTGATTTCATGGGACAGGAATTTTGGCAAGACTCAGTTGGGTTATTTTGCTTTATGTAGTGTTGACTGAGGTCACTCAGTCACTAGTGATAGTCACCGGTGGATGGGCTGGTCTGGAGGGTTTAAGATGGCCTTATTGTCTGTCCCTTGGGTGTGGACAGCTGGAAGACTCTGCTTACCCATTGCCATAGAGTGGACTTCTGACTCACAGTAACCCTATAGGACAGGGTAGAACTGCTCCATAGGGTTTTCAGTGCTGTGAATCTTTACAGAAGCAGACTGCCACATTTGTCTCCCATGGAGCAGCTGATGGGTTCAAACCACTGACCTCTTGGTTAGCAGCCAAGCACTTAGCCACTGCACCACCAGGGCTTCTGAAGGCTGTGCTTAGGTGAGACTATTGATCAGAGCACCCACACATGGCCTCTCGAGCATGGTGGTCTGTAGGCGCTCAGACCTTTCACATGGCAACTCAGGGCTTCCAGAGAAAGAATGTTTTAAGAAACAGGAAGTGAAAGCTGTCAGTCTCTTAAAGTCTGGGCCCAGAAATTGTACCACTGCTATACTCTGGCACAGAGCCCACCCAGGTTCAACAGGAGGAGACAGAGACTCCCACCTCTCAACAAGAGGAGTGTCAAAGCAATTGTGGCCATCTTTAATCTGCATCAAAGCCTTGAAACATTGTAAATGACAGAAGGAGTTTATGAACGTCTTATAGAGACATAAGATTGAGTGAATATAAAAGACTTCAAATTTTTAGGATAAAAATCTTTAGATTTGTTGATCTTTTAGGATTGTAATAATAACTCTACTTCAGAGTCTAGCTCTGCTCGTTGCTTCTTGTAATTAAATAAGCAAGGATGTCTGATTGTTGCTGGTTTCCAAGTGGTAAGTGCTCTCTGAAGAAGTGCCTGGATGTCAGTGTTTAACTGACCTAATTGTCAAAGTTACCTAGTGCTCTTGTAACAAAAATACCACAAGTGGTGGCTTTAAAGAACAAAAGCAGTTTCAGAGGCGAAAAATGGCTAAAAGTCCAAATCAGGGTCTCAGCCTGTCTGTCTGTTCTGGTCTGTTTAGAACACAAAAGTGATTAGGTTTAGGATCCACCCTGCTTGAGTGTGACCTCATTAACATAACAAAAGAAGACCCTATTTCTAAACAGGATCACATCCACAGGTACAGGGGTCAGGAATTCAGCACATATTCTGGGGGGTACAATTCAATCCAAAATGATATTTGAGCCAAATTTAGTTTAGGGGCAGTCAGTCTGATGTTACCACTTTGAGCTGGTTGCAGGTTCTGTACTTGGAGGGTGACAAGATCAGGGTAAGGGATTAGGAAAGACCACTGTTACTGTTATGTAGACATGGGCACAGGGTTTATGTTTCATGCTTGTTGATCTTGCTTTATCCAGTCAATTTTTTTTTTTAATGTTGTATAATTGTCAATTTTCAAATTATATTGTCTTAGTTGTTGTTAGTTGCTATCAAGTTGGTTCCAACTCATGGCAACCTTATGTATAACAGAACGAAATGTTGCCTGGTCCTGCGCCGTCTTCACGATCACTGGTATGCCCAAGTCCATGGTCACAGCTATTGTGTCAGTCCATCTCACTGAGGGTTTCCCCTGTTTTACTGACCTTCTGCTTTACCAACCATGATGTCCGTTTCTAGTTATTGGTCTTGCCAGATGATGTGTCTGTAAGGACAGTATTCTGTTGTAATTCATAAAGTTTTCATTGGCTAATTTTTGGAAGTAGATCACTTGGCCTTTCTTCTTAGTCTGTCTTAGTCTGGAAGCCCTGCTGAAACCTGTCCACCACAGATATTCCTGCTGGTGTATGAAATACTAGTGGCACAGCTCCCAGCATCATAGAACATGCAAGCCCCACAGTATGACAAACTGACAGATGGTATCTTAGTTATCTAGTGCTGCTATAACAGAAATACCACAAGTGGGTAGCTGTAACAAACAGAAATTTATTTTCTCACAGTTTAGGAGGCTAGACATCCAAATTCAGGGTGTCAGCTCTAGGGGAAGGCTTTCTTTCTCTCTCTTTGCCCTGGGGGGAAAGTCCCTGTCTCTTTTCAGCTTCTGTTCTTGGTTCCTTGGTGATCTTCATGTGGTATGGCGTCTGTCTTCCCCCATTTCCTTCTGCTCTTTTGCTGCTTGCTTTAATCTGCTCATTAACATCTCAAAAGAGAATTATTTAAACACACCTTACACTAGTGCTGCCTCATTAACATAACAAATAAAATGTTCTGAAAATCCATTCCCAAATGGGATTATAACCACAGGTATAGGGGTTAGGATATACAACACATATTTTGGGGGGACACAATTCAATCCATAACAGATGGGTAGTTGGATTGTCTTAGATAGGGATATATAATTTAAAGGATTCCTGTGTTGACTATTCTTGAAAGTTGGAGGGATTAGAAATTGATCTGTGTGGCTAGAGCATAAGGTTGGGAGCCAGACTGGAGGTGACAGAGAGAAATACAGATGTAAGTAGACAGCTGTTGCGGTGAGTATGGGAAATAGTACCTCCTACTACCTTATCCCGTCACCCTTTGGCTCCTTGTACTTCTGTCATTATTGGCATCCATGGATTCCATTCCATCAGAATTAATTGTATGCATGTTTGACTGTCTGCTAGATGAAAACTGTGACCGTGTTTGGTTAATATTTGTATTCCTTGCAGCTCCTAGGGCAACATAAAGTAATTGCTCAGTAAATGTTGAAGAAACAAATGAAGATTGGGCCTAAGTACTTTTTTTCACTTGTTCTTGCACTGTAAGGCAATACTACGTACATTCTTTTCCAAAGCTTTCTTTGACGTCATAAGAAGAGCCCATGATTTGTTATCAAGCTCCAGGCAGCAAGTACTGTACATAGTATGGTGTGCGTGTGTGTTTATGTGTGTGTGTGTGTGTACACTATGGTTTGAGGTAAATGTACCCCTTCAGTTCTTAAGCAGCCTGTTTCAAATTAGGAGGATGTGCCTATGATGGATCCTTTGATACTTCTTGGGTGGGTAGGGTCCCTGTCTCCCTTCTGGAATCTGGGTGGGCTGTGTGAGCAATAGAATATGGTGGAAATGTCACTCCGGCACCAGGCCTTAAGAGATTAGTGACTTCCACTTCCTATCAGAATATTTGCTCTTGGAACCTATCATCCTGTGAGGAAGCCCAACCAGCTATATGGAGAAGAACTGAGTCCCTGATCCAGCTTCTTCTGAATGCCCAGCTGGCACCAACTTGCCAGCAGTGTGAATGCGCCATCTTGGAAGTGAATCCCGTAGCCCCAGTTGAGCTGGCCCAGAGTGGAGCAGAAATGAGCCATACCTTGTACCCAAATCTGCCCAAATTGCAGACTTTTGGGCAAAAGAAATAATGTGTTTGTTTTAACCCACTGAGTTTTGGGGTGACTTGTTATATACCAGTAGATAACTAGAACAAAGACCGTTGTGAGCCCCACAGTTATCTGAAGTGCTGGTGGGGACCAGGGAAAGCATGGGTAATGGAAAGTCACTTGTTGAAGAAACACTGACTGTGTACACTAAATTATTTTTTTAAGTTTATTTTTATTCAAATAGTTCTTAGCTGATTCCTTTAGATATTCTAAGCATATAGTTGTGTCATGTACACATAGTGTAATCATTCAGTCATGAGATTGGTTAATATCTAATCACCTGCCATTGTGCAACAGAAGATTTTCAGGGCCTTGAAGCACTGATTGGCGGATCCCGAACGGTGGGGAATCGTACCTCCTGTATGCATCTCAGTTTCATCTGTAGAGTGGGGTCATTGTGAGAATTTAGTGTGGTGATGGCTGAGAAGTGTTTTTCATCAAAGATCAAGTGCCTTTCCTGCCCATTTCTTCATCTTACCATCTTGCTTCTAACCCAATAACTGCCCTTTTTGTTAATGCTAACAAAAGATAGATAACAAACTGAGTATTGCTATTCTGCTCCTTTCAAAAGTCACAGGAAGATGTGGCTTCCTGGCTCGCTGGAGGCCAGCGCCGTGGTTCACAGCCTGTGTTTTGTCCCTTTCTCACGTCTCGAGGACAGGAGATGCACTCTGGCTTGTTCACTGTGGGCCAGTGCAGCGAGACGACCTCTGATCACACGTGGCTCCGAGCCCTCTTTGTTACCATCCATCCTGTGTTGACTTACTAAGATAAATGGTTGAGATTCTCTGATCTACAGTGCATTAAACTAAGTCAGCGGGGGGCTTAGATGGTTACGCACTTTACCACTAGCTGAAAGGCTGGTGATCTGAACCCACCCAAAGGCCTCAAAAGAAAGGCCTGGCAGTCTGCTTCCCAAAGGTCACAGCCTTGAAAACCCTGTGGGACAGCTCTATCCTAAAACACAAGGGGTCACTGTGAGTTGGACTTGACTCGATGGCAACTAACAACAACAACAACAATGAAACACCCTAATGTTACATAAATATTCCAAATATGAATTAAACGAATCATGCCTGGAATGCGCTAAATTGAATACCAAGACCACCGGCTCGAGTCCCATTTCGGCTGCAGATTTGCCGTGAAAACCAGAGCAGACCTTTCTACCTCGTTTCAGTATCTAGGAGGCTGATGGATGAAAACCACTCTTTTCGTAAACAGAGCGTTAGGGAAAGAGCTCGTAGTTACAGAACATGAGTCTTTCATATTTTAAACCTGAACAGGATGATTGTACAATTTGCAAACTATAACCGAAGCCACCATCATCCCTGGATTCATGAATCGTTTTTGGGGGGTGGAGGGGAACATATCTCACCTAATGAAAACATTTGCCAATTGAAAATTCGTTTCTTAAAAACTGCCTCTTTATTCTTTTAGGGCACACTTCATAAAGTGAACGTTTGGTGACGTAGGCCTCAATGTGTCGTCTGTGGCTACAGGCCTATTCACACCATTCCTGGCTACATTAAGGAGCCCCAGTGCAGAAAATTAAGTCATGGTAGAAGTAGACTCTGGATTCTACCAAGAGGTCACGGAGCGCCCCTGTTCCTTGGCAGTCAGCAGCATCCTCATTACACTTCATTTGTCTCCTTGGGCAGGCTCAGGAGGACCAGCTGGGCCCCTGTCTGCACTCATCAAGAGTTAATTTCTGAGCAAGGGGCTGTGGTCATGAACAAGTGCAGAAGGTACCCCGGTGGTCCTGCCAGACAAGAGGGGCCCTTAATTAGCAGCCATGGTCAATCAAGCTGCTTAACCCACCTCGGAGCTGGGGAGGCCATGTCCTTCCTGCCTCTCTGCCTGTAAAGAGCCCAGAACCAGGCTTGGCCGACTTGGGGGCTGGGAGGAAGAAGGTGCCTACAGACAGGGAAAACAGTGCAGACCCCACCTGTGCATTTGCCCAGAACACCTGAATGCAGCTTGTGTTTTTAACAGAGTACTGAGGGTTAACCAAGACATTTTTTCTTTAAATTTTGGAAATATCTTTTATCCTTGCCAGCTTTATATTCCTGAAGCTGGACATCAGGTGGGCTTTTTTTCTTTGCTATTTAAAAATATATCTGACACAATCCCCGATTACTCTAAAGCAAAGATGAAAGGGTAAGGGGGCAGGGAAACCAGATTACTGGAAACAAAACATTCAAAATGCAATGAATGAGAATGTTGACACATTGTGAAAAATGTAACCAATGTCACTGAAAAAAATAAAATAAACCTGACGTCATGTTTCTGCCATTGCTTAGGGCTGATGGTGTGTACTGAGACAGCTTGGTGCCATGGAAAATCAGAGCGCCTCACTGCCTTTGAGGTCTTTGACAGGTAGCCTAAGCTCTCCATGTTGCAGTTTGTTCAGCTGCAAAACGGGGATGATTGTATCTGCCCTGCCTACCTTTCAGGCCTGTTATAAAGGTCAAGTGTAGAAACAGTTTGTAAACTGTCAAATGTTATACATGGTATTTTTGGGTGCATTGGTGGTAAAATTCTCGCCTTCCATGTGGGAGACCCAGGTTCAGTTCCCAGCCAGTGTACCTTATGCCCAGCCACCATCTGTCAGTGGCGGTTTGCATGTTGCTGTGATGCTGAACGGGTTTCAGCAGAGCTTCCAGACTTAAGACAGACTAGGAAGAAAGGCCTGGCAGTCTACTTCTGAAAATCAGCAAATGAATCACAGTAGTGCATCTGCAACTTATGGGGGTTACACAGAATCGGGCAGTATTTCGTTTTGTTGTGCATGGGGTCGCCACGAGACAGGCTGACTTGATGGCTGCCAACAACAGTTGTTCAGTCCCAGGATTGGGTTGCTTTTAGTTTACTCATTCGTTATAGCCAAGGTAGGTTTTTATTTTAGTGTCACCTAGAGTGTTACAGAAACCTGGCATTCTTGATAAATGTATTAGAAATGGTACATAGTAAAAATGTCTATTCTACCAAAAGCCATCTATACATTTAACGCACTTCCGATCCAAATTCCAATGTCATATTTTAAGGGGATAGAGAAACAAATCACCAATTTCATATGGAAGGGAAAGAAGCCCCGGATAAGCAAAGCACTACTGAAAAAGAAGAAGAAAGTGGGAGGCCTCACCTTACCTGACTTCAGAACCTATTATACAGCCACAGTAGTCAAAACAGCCTGGTATTGGTACAACAACAGACACATAGACCAATGGAACAGAATTGAGAACCCAGACATAGATCCATCCACGTATGAGCAGCTGATATTTGACAAAGGACCAGTGTCAATTAACTGGGGAAAAGATAGCCTTTTTAACAAATGGTGCTGGCATAACTGGATATCCATTTGCAAAAAAATGAAACAGGACCCATACCTCACACCATGCACAAAAACTAACTCCAAGTGGATCAAAGACCTAAGCATAAAGACTAAAACGATAAAGATCATGGAAGAAAAAATTGGGACAACCCTAGGAGCCCTAATACAAGGTATAAACAGAATACAAAACATTACCAAAAATGATGAAGAGAAACCCGATAACTGGGAGCTCCTAAAAATCAAACACCTATGCTCATCTAAAGACTTCACCAAAAGAGTAAAAAGACCACCTACAGATTGGGAAAGAATTTTCAGCTATGACATCTCCGACCAGCGCCTGATCTCTAAAATCTACATGATTCTGTCAAAACTCAACCACAAAAAGACAAACAACCCAATCAAGAAGTGGGCAAAGGATATGAACACACACTTCACTAAAGAAGATATTCAGGCAGCTAACAGATACATGAGAAAATGCTCTCGATCATTAGCCATTAGAGAAATGCAAATTAAAACTACGATGAGATTCCATCTCACACCAGCAAGGCTGGCATTAATCCAAAAAACACAAAATAATAAATGTTGGAGAGGCTGCGGAGAGATTGGAACTCTCATACACTGCTGGTGGGAATGTAAAATGGTACAGACACTTTGGAAATCTATCTGGCGTTATCTTAAACAGTTAGAAATAGAACTACCATACAACCCAGAAATCCCACTCCTCGGAATATACCCTAGAGATATAAGAGCCTTCATACAAACAGATATATGCACACCCATGTTTATTGCAGCTCTGTTTACAATAGCAAAAAGTTGGAAGCAACCAAGGTGTCCATCAACGGATGAATGGGTAAATAAATTGTGGTATATTCACACAATGGAATATTACGCATCGATAAAGAACAATGACGAATCTCTGAAACATTTCATAACATGGAGGAACCTGGAAGGCATTATGCTGAGCGAAATTAGTCAGAGGCAAAAGGACAAATATTGTATAAGACCACTATTATAAGATCTTGAGAAATAGTAAACCTGAGAAGAACACATACTTTTGTGGTTACGAGGGGGAGGGAGGGAGGGTAGGAGAGGGTTTTTTATTGATTAATCAGTAGATAAGAACTGCTTTAGGTGAAGGGAAAGACAACACTCAATACATGGAAGGTCAGCTCAATTGGACTGGACCAAAAGCAAAGAAGTTTCCGGGATAAAATGAACGCTTCAAAGCTCAGCGGAGCAAGCGCGGGGGTCTGGGGAACATGGTTTGCGGGGACTTCTAAGTCAATTGGCAAAATAATTCTATTATGAAATCATTCTGCATCCCACTTTGAAATGTGGCGTCTGGGGTCTTAAATGCTAACAAGCGGCCATCTAAGATGCAGCAATTGGTCTCAACCCACCTGGAGCAAAGGAAAATGAAGAACACCAAGGCCACACGACATCTAAGAGCCCAAGAGACAGAAAGGGCCACAGGAACCAGAGACCTACATCATCCTGAGACCAGAAGAACTAGTTGGTGCCCGGCCACAATCGATGACTGCCCTGACAGGGAGCACAGCAGAGGACCCCTGAGGGAGCAGGAGATCAGTGGGATGCAGACCCCAAATTCTCATAAAAAGACCAAACTTAATGGTCTGACTGAGACTGGAGGAATCCCGGCGGCCATGGTCCCCAGACCTTCTGTTGACACAGGACAGGAACCATCCCCGAAGACAACTCATCAGAAATGAAAGGGACTGGTCAGCGGGTGGGAGAGAGACGCTGATGAAGAGTGAGCTAATGATATCAGGTGGACACTTGAGATTGTGTTGGCAACTCTTGTCTGGAGGGGGGATGGGAGGATAGAGAGAGAGGGAAGCAGGCAAAATTGTCAAGAAAGGAGAGACTGAAAGGGCTGACTCAAGAGGGGGAGAGTAAGTGGGAGTAGGGAGTGAGATGTATGTAAACTTATATGTGACAGACTGATTGGATTTGTAAACGTTCACTTGAAGCTTAATAAAAGTTATTAAAAAAAATGTATTAGAAATGGTGTGTAATATTGGAGCTTTGAATGCATAGCAAATATAGGTACTTCCCCACCCTCTGGCCAAGTGACTGTACTGTACTTGGCAGACCATGGAGGACAGAGAAATAGGTATGGTAGAAGGAGGAAGTAAAAAGAATTTCTTAGCACAGCCGAACATGTGACGTCTGGCATACTCATGGACACGCCAGGCACCAGGCAACTGGGGAGACTAAAGGTGGTCTGTATCGTTTCCTATTACTGGCCATGGTGAGTCATTTGGGATGGTCCTCTGTAGAGAACCCTTGGTTACCCTCTGGGTTAACATGGCTTTTGATGGCTCATGGATGAACCCGGCGTCTTCCCTGACCCCAGCCTATGAGCAATTTGATTTACTTAGCACAAGTGGCTGGAGATTCTCTCTAGTGATCAAATAGCCCACAAAACAAAATTGGAGGCAGCTCCCCACACAATGCAAAGTGTGAGTTGAGAGTTTTAAATGAGTGGCAGTTATAGCACCTGCTATGAGCACTGCATAGAACCTGGGGACCAGCCAAGAGGAACTAATGGGCCTCATGGTAGACCAGTTGAGCCTCAGCTACAGGGAGAGAGAAAGGTAGGCAAGGAAGGGGATTGGTAGAGCACACATTCATTTAAGGTTGACATGCTTAGCTTTTGAAAGGTTACTGTAAATTTTAAGCCTCGTTCTTTATTTACTTGGCAGATCGGAGAGTGCTATGTCTTGGTGAAATGAAGCATTATGTTGGTATAGCAAAAAGGAAACTGCCCTCCGGACTGGAATTCAGTCTCACTAAAAGCTCATGGTCTGGTGAGGTGGATCGCTGGGGAACAAATATGTATATATGTGTGTGTGCTCACAGGCATCGTTCCTGATGGGGACGTCAAGACCAAATTGTCCATTACATTGCCTAATTCTACCTGGTGGTTTCCTGAAATGAATATTTGATAGCAAATCCATCCCTATATTGCAGACTTTTTTTTTTTTTTTTTTTAAACCTGGGAGTTGTTTTATATCTGTATGTACATACAGATATAAAACAACTCCCAGGTTATACATCTCATGGTGGGATATTCTTTTTTCCTGCTTTTGCTTTGGAGCCATGGAAGTGATTCATGTAGAATTATTTTGATGGAGAAAAAAGAATTCAAGTTAAGGAATAAATCAGTCACCAGGTAGTAATTGTACCCAAAACCTGTCAAAAAGCCAGAATCTCCTGAACGGAACACCGAAAACTGCTGACGCGTCCAGGAACTTCACTGAGTGTCTTGTGGGCATATGCCGGAACCTCGGCAGTAAACCTCCAGACACAAGGTCGCCCTGTGTGAGAGTTTCCAGAATCCAGGTTTAATACTTACTGCACACTGCTCTTTGTCTAGAAATGAGAAGACCATTGCTTTCAATGTTAGGTAAACCTGTGGCATCCTGACCGTAGAACTACTGGTGCTTTGGATGGAGAACATGGAGAAGCAAGCTATGGACAGCTTACCTGCCTATCCCTGGCTGACAAGTGCGAACTTAGCTCTTCGAAATTGTGTTTGAACTTCTTTTCTATCAAGAAAGCCATCTTGGTCCAGGAACCCAGCTGCCATCGAATCAATTCAGACTCATGGCGACCCCATGTGTGTCACAATAGAACAGTGTCCCATAGGGTTTTCAGTGGTGGATTTTTTGGGATATAGATTGCCAGGCCTTTCTTCTGAGATGCCTCTGCGTGGACTGGAGCCACCAGCCTTTTGGGTAGCAGCCAAGTGCTGATCACTTGTACCGCCTAGGGACTCCTTACTATTACTATTGTTAGGTGCCATTCAGTTGGCTCTCGCAGTGACCCCATGTACAACAGAATGAAATGCTGCCCAGTCCTGCACCATCCTCATGGTCGTTGCTATGTTTGAGCCCATTGTTGCAGCCACTCTGTCAATCCATCTCACCGAGGGTCTTCCTCTTTTTCACTGACCCTCTACCAAGCATGATGTCTTTCTCCAGGGACCGGTCCCTCCTGGTAACATGTCCACAGTAAGTGAGACAAAGTCTCACCATCCTCGCTTCTGAGGAGCATTCTGGCTGTACTTCTTCCAAGAAAGATTTGTTTTTTCTTCTTGCGGTCCATGGTATATTCAATATTCTTCACCAACACCGTAATTCAAAGGCATCGATTCTTCTTCAGCTTTCATTATTCATTGGTTAGCTTTTGCATGTGTATGAGACAATTGAAAACACAATGGCTTGGGTCAGTTGTAGCTTAGTCCTATAAATGAAATCTTTGCTTTTTAACACTTTAAAGAAGTCTTTTGCAGCAGATTTGCCCAGTGCAATACGTCATTTGATTTCTTGACTGCTGCTTCCATGAGTGTTGATCGTGGATCCAAGTAAAATGAAATCCTTGACAACTTCAGTCTTTTCTCTGTTTATCACAATGTTGCTTATTGGTCCAGTTATGTGGATTTTTGTTTTCTTTGTGTGGAGGTGTAATCCATACTGAAGGCTGTAGTCTTTGATCTTCATTCTAAGTGCTTCAACTCCTCTTCCCTTAGAGCAAGCAGGGTTGTGTCATCTGCATATTGCAGGTTGTTAATGAGTCTTCCCCCAATCCTGATGCCACATTCTTCTTCATATAGTCCAGCTTCTCGGATTATTTACACAGCATCCAGATCGAATAAGTATGTGAAAACATACAACCCTGACACACACATTTTCTGATTTTAAACCACTCGGTATCCACTCACTCTGTTTGAACAACTACCTCTTGCTCTATGTATAGGTTCCACATGAGCCCAGTTGCGTGTTCTGGAATTCCCATTCTCCACAATGTTATCCATAATTTGTTATGATCCACACAGTTGAATGCTTTTGCATAGTCAATAAAAACACAGGTAAACATCTTTCTGGTATTCTCTTTCAGCCAAGATCCATCTGACATCAGCATTATTAGTTAGTGACAAAAAACCCTGTGATGTTGCCTAGTTGTTGTATTTCCATTTATCCAAATCAGAGAGTTTAGAAAATTGGAACCACTGAATTCGGAGTTCTGAAATGGGGTAATAATTTATAGGGTCCAGTTTTCAGCCCCTTGGAAATCTAGCAGATCTAGCTGTGGTAGAGCTGTAATGGACCTTTCTGTCACAGCTAGGAACCTGGTATGCTTACAGATCATAGAGTTTGGGGGAGAGTTTGAGGCTGTGAATAGCCCTCTGTGCCTTACCAGCATAAGCCGACCAAAGTACGGTCATGGGCACCCATGTTGGCGTGGCCAGACCTCTGGCCGCCAACCCTTCCCTTTCCCTTGTCTGTCTACGTCCAGGCCCGAGGGTGTGTCTTCTAGTCCCCTGTGCTTTGAGTGTCATCTCTGAACCAGTGATTTCAAAATTTATATCTCAGTCTCTCCCCAGACCTTGAGATTATCATATTTATCTGCCGACTGGATATATGATTAAACTATAATTAGACATCTAATTTTTACATATCCAAGAGACATCTTGCCCCAGTAATCAAGATGGTATGTACCAGTATAAGGATAGATACATAGGTCAGTGGAACAGAGGAGAGTCCAGAAAGAGACTCGCATTTATATGGTCCATTGATTTTAGACAAAGGTATCAAGGTCATTCGCTAGAGAAAAAGGCAATCTTTCCAATAAATGGTGCTTGAACAACTGGGTATCTGTGTGCAAAAAAAATGAATCTCAACCTTTACTTGATACCATATAGAAAAATTAACTCAAAATGGCTCATAGACATAAATCTAAGAGCTACATCTATTAAACTCCTAGAGGAAAACATAGGAGAAAGTCTTTGGAGTAGGGAAAATGTCTTAAACAAGATACAAACAGCATTAACTATAAAAGAAAAAAATGATTAAAATGAACATCATAAGAAAATGAAAGACAAGCCACAGACTTAGAGAAAATTTTTATAGAACATATCTGACAAAGGGCTTGTAAGCCAAAATACAAGCAGAACTTTCCAACTCAACATTAAGAAGACAACCCATTAAAAAAAAAGTCAAAAGATTTGAGAAGACACTTTACTGAAGAATATATGTGAATTCTAAAAAACACCTGAGGAGATGCCCACTATCACTAAACCAAAAAACCAAACCAAACCCATTGCCATCAAGTCAATTCTGACTCATAGCGACCCTATAGGACAGGGTAGAACTGCCCCATAGAGTTTCCAAGGAGCACTTAGTGGATCCGAACTGCCATCCTTTTGGTTAGCAGCCATAGCACTTAACCACTATGCCACCAGGGTTTCCTCAGATCACTAGTCTTAAGGAAGTACAAGTTAAAACTACAATGAGATATACTACACATGTGTTAGGGCTAAACTTACAAAAGACTGATAATACCAAGTGATGAAAAGGATGTGGAAAACTGGAACTCTCATATACAACTGGTGGAAATGCAAAACATCATAACGATTTATAAAATTAAACATCTACTCACTATACAACCCAGGAATGCCACTCCTAGATATTATCCAAGGTAATGAAAGCGTATGTCCACACAAAGATCGTATGCAAACGTTCATAGCAGCTTTATTCGTACAGCCCCAAACTGGAAACATCTTAAATATTCATCAGTTGGTGAATGGATAGATAAATTGCTGGAATACTACTCAGCAATATAAAAGAACAAAATGTTAATATATGTGACAACATGAATGAATCTCAAAAATACTATGCTAAGGGGAAATCCAGGGTCCGTCCTTACCATGCCTGGAAGCCCTACATGATTGCTGATGTCTGCCCCCCCCCCCCACCTCACAGACCTAAACACACATGCACATGTGCACACACACACGCACACACATGCAAACACACAGGTACACAAGTGCACACACACACGGCTCCAGTCTCCGAGGCCGCCTTGCTGGGCTCAGACATGTCAAGCACACACTCACACAGCCCTCCCTCAGGTCCTTTGCATTTGCTGTTTCCCATGCCGGCATCGTTCCTCTACCAGGCCGTTCTTATTCTCTCACTTCCTTCTGGTCTCTGTTCAGGTGTCATCTTATCAGAGAGGCCTTCCTTAACCATCCTTTATGAAATACATATTAGCATCCACTAGTTCTTCTCTAACCTCCTGCTAGACTGTAAGCCTGCTTTGTTTACCACTGCATTTCTAAATTCCTAGAATAGTGTTGGAGCCCTGGTGGCGTAGTGGTTAAGAGCTCAGCTGCTAACCAAACGGTCGTCAGTTCAAATCCACTAGCCGCTCCTTGGAAACCTTATGGGGCAGTTCTACTCTGTCCTGTACAGTTGCTATGAGTTAGAATTTACTTATGTCAATGGGTTAGAATAGTTTTAGGAGTCCCTGGGTGGCGCAATAGTTAAGCACTCAGCTACTAACAGAACGTTGCTCATTTGAATCTACCTAGAGGCACCTCGGAAGAAAGGCCTGGCGATCTACTTCCAAAAGATCACAGCCATTGAAAACACTATGGAGCACAGTTCTACTGTGAAACACATGGTGTCACCGTGAGTAGGAATCGAGTCGATGGCAGCTGGTTTGGTTAGAATGTGTTACTGGAGCAGTGATGGTTCAGTGTTAGAATTCTTAGCTTTTGTAGAATTCTTAGCTTTTGTGCAGGAGTTTCGGGTTCAGTTCCCAGCTAGTGCACTTCACGTGCACCTACCACCCGTCTGTCAGTGGAGGCTTGTGTGTTGCTGTGATACTAAACAGGTTTCAGCAAGAGCTGCTAGACTAAGAAGGACTAGGAAGAAAGGCCTGGCAGTCTACTTCTGAATATGAGCTAATGAAAACCGTATAAATCACAACAGTCTCATCTGCAACCAATCATGGGTTTGCCACAGGACCAAGCAGCGTTTCATTCTGTTGCGCATGGAGTTGCTGTGTGTTGGGGGCAGCTCAACAGCCGCCAACAACAAAATAGTGTTACATAATAAGCACTCAATACATAATTGTTTAGTAAATATGGGAATGTGCAAAACTAGGCATGTACGCAGCTGGAATAAGATGTGCCTTCAGACTGGTTATGCCCCATCAAGATACACACCACTGCATTCTGTGTTAGCAGCTTTCTGTTAGCCTTTTCATTAATTCATGTGCTGATCGGGCCCTGGCTCAGTTTAGCTTGAAAGAACTGGTGAAATCCACATCAAGAATCAGTGCACGTGTATTTAATGCCCCATTTAATATGTTCAAATGGATTAGCTAGAAAATTCTTAGTAACATTTTTGCAAAGACATTAAAATAGAGCTTTCACACTCTGTTTCTCAAATGATGGGGAGTCCCTGTGTGGTGCAAACCAGAAGGCTGGAGGTGTGACTCCACCCACAGGAGCCTTGAAAGAAAGACGTGGTGATCTCCTTCTGAAAAATCAGCCATTGAAAACCCTATGGGGCACAGTTGTACTCTGACACACACGGGGTCACTATGAGTCGGAATCAACTGGACAATAACTGGAAGAATTCTCAAATGATGTACAGGACATTGAGTATTCATTAGCACCCTTTCCCACTATGAACATATAAAGCAAAGCTAGGGAAAATAATTGTAATGATATTTGTAAAATTGTTGACTTAAATGCTACTAGGCCTCTGGGTGATGCAAACAGGTAATGATTTGAGCTGGACTGCTAACCTAAACTCATGACTCATAGTGTCAGAGTAGGACAGAGTAGAACTGCCCTGTAGAGTTTCCAAGGAGCACCTGGTGGATTCGAACTGCCGACCTTTTGGTTAGCAGCCATAGCACTTAACCACTACGCCACCAGGGTCACTATGAGTCAGAATCGACTTGACGGCACTGGGTTTGGCTTGGTTTTGGTTTTGCTAATCTAAAGATTAGAGATTCAAACTCACCCAGCAGGGCAGTGGAAGAAAGGCCTGGTGATCTGCTTCCATAAAGATTATAGCCAGTGGCCTGACAGAGACTAGAGAAACCCTGAGAGTATGGCCCCTGGATACCCTTTTAGATTAGTAATGAAGTCACTCCTGAGGTTCACCCTTCAGCCAAGATTGGACAGGCCCATAAAACCAAAGACTAAAGGGGCCCATCAGCCCTGGGGCAAGGACTAGAAGGCAGGAGGGGACAGGAAAGCTGGTAGTGGAGAACCCAAGGTCAAGAAAGGAGAATGTTGACATGTCGTGGGGTTGGTAACTGATGTCACAAAACAATACGTGTACTGTTTAATGAGAAGCTGGTTCTGTAAACCTTCATCCAAAGTACAATAATAAGATTTTTAAAGAAAAATATATATATTAAAAAGAAAGATTATAGCCAAAAAAGCCGTGTGGAACAGTTCTCTGTAACATGTGGATCAACTTGACAGAATGTTTGCTGTTGTTGTTTTTAATGCTATTAAAACAACTATGGACGCGGGAACCAGTACTATTTTTTGACATCATTCTATTATATTGCTAAGAATTTGTTTTAATTCCAGAATGGAAGAATTTTAGACATAGCTAAATATTATTTTTGGGTGGCACAGTCATGAATTATGTAGCGACAGTGTCAAGAGAGTTAGTGATAAAGAACCACCGTTACATAACGCACTTGTTGATTTATGGCTGGTTATCTTTTCTGTAGATTCTTTATTACTTCTTTCCTCTACTCCTGAATTCTTCCTTCCGGAAGTTATTATTTGTTAGCACAGATCTGCATATATCCTCTAGAGAAAGAGCCAAAGAGGGCGATTATGTTTGAAGTAGTTTTTCTTCCTTCTTTGTTAATGACCCTGATAAGTTCGATGGGTTCTGTGGGAAGACTTAGTGGATAAAATGGTGTTTGGGGATTATTTGCCAGTGTTAGAGTCACGGCCTTTTTATTTTCCAGTGCCCTCAGAGTGTCTGAATCTTAGCCCCCCACAGCTCTCTTCCCAAACCGCCAAACCCATTGCCATTGAGTCAGTTCTGACTCATAGCAACCCTGCAGGACAGAGTAGAATTCCCCTATAGGGTTTCCAAGGAGAGGCTGGTGGATTCGAACTGTCAACCTTTTAATTACCAGCCGTAGCTCACCATAGTTCTTAACCACTGCACTACCAGGGCTCAGGCCCTGCCAATACATCTAATACAAACGGTTATAAATTTTTAAATAGTGGAAAGAAACAATCTTTTGGGAATCAGAAAACCTGGTAAATTGAGGAAATTGATCATCTGACTAGTACGTCATTTGGAGAACTGACCTACAGCCTTGGAAATTTATCAAATGCCTTTTCTGCATCCATCTATCGAGATCGCGTGACTTTCCTCGTCTAGTTCATTCCCCTGATGAATTTCAATGATAAATATTTTCCTTGCATTTCTAGGACAAACACAACTTGATTACAATCAAATACCCCATTGAATTCAGTCACCTAGTGTTATAGATTGACTCATGCCTTTCAACAATATGTGTTGTAAATTCTAACCTCTATGCCAGTGGTAGAGCCCTGGTGGTGCAGCGGTTAAGAGTTCAGCTGCTAACCAGGTCAGCACTTAGAATCCACCAGCCACTCCTTGGAAACCCTGTGGGGCAGATCTACTCTGTCCTATAGGGTTGCTATGAGTTGGAATCAACTAGACAGCAGTGGGTTTGGTTTTTTGATTTTATACCTGTGGTTATAATCCCATTTGGGAATGGGTTGTGTTTGTTATGTTAATGAGGCAGGATTAGTGTAGGGTGTATTTTGAGTCAGTTTCTTTTGGGATGAAAAAAGAGATTAAACAAACAAGCTAGCAGGCAGAGATGGGGAAAGAGAGATCCCAAGTCACATGAAGATCACCCAGCAGCAGAAGTTCAGAAGAGACAAGGACCTTTCTCCAGCGCCAACAGAGAGAGAAAGCCTCCCCCTAGAGCCAGCACCCTGAATTCGGACTTCTAACCTTCTAAACTGTGAGAAAATGCATTTGTTAAAGCCACCCACTTGTGGTATTTCTGTTGTAGGAGCACTAGATAACTAAGACAGCTAGCGTTTTATTTAGGGTTTTCACATCTGTGTTTGTAAAGGAAGAAGGCCTGCTGTTTTGTTTCCTTGGTCACTATCTGGTTTTAGAACTGAGATTACACTGGAATCATGAAACACCTCAGACAGCTTTCTCTCTTTTTCTCATTTTTAAAACATAATGGTATGTCTTCAGAGTTGCAAATTGCAGCTGTTTTGAACCTGAGTTGTGCTTTGATTATCTAAACTACCAATATATTTTTTTAAAAACTTGTCCTTAATTAACCTTTTAAGTTAAAAAGATACTTCTCTAGTTGCACTGTTTTTCTTCTTCCCCGTAAGTGACCGAAATTAACCTTCTGGTTAATTTTTAATGAATATTTATTCACTCATTCATTCACCATTTCTTTAGACTTACTGGGCATTTGCTGTGCACAGGGCATTATCCCAGGCACTGGGGGAGAAATGAGGTACGTGTTGATCCAAAAATGAATGGCAAGAACCCTGCCTTCACAGTTCAAGCCCCCATTGACAGACAGGCGGTGGGTATACGTGAGGTGCATTGGGCAGGAATCAAACTGGGTCTCCCACATGGAAGAAGAGAATTCTACCACCCTACCGCCCTCTCTACTCCATAATACTGTTGAGTATTTTTTTCAAAAAAAAAAAGATTTTGACTAACCAGGTTATTAGGGTTTTTTTGCTCCTCAGAGTAAAACTGAGGCACTAGTAAAAATACACCCTGTTACCTATCCTGTGGGATCACACACTCCCTGACGGTCACAGACCCCTGGGTGTCCTTACAGCTCACCTAAGAAGCAGGAGCTCTAGGGAAAATGTAATCGTACCTCAGGGAATGTTCAGAGGTAAAGAGAATATTAGAAAGGATTCAGACAAATATTTGAATTAAACTGAAAATCCCAACAACTTTAACCTTTATCTCAATAAAGTCAAGGATTCTGCCCTTTATTTGTGGAAACCAGCTGAGTCTGAGCAGGTCACTAACTCAGAGATAAAAGTGCACGAGGGATTCAAGTCCAATTGCAGACATTTCTACAAGGATAGGGAAGTGAGTACAAAGCTCAGGAAGGTGGAGTTGAGAGGAATTGCGACACGTTTCCCTCTAAGCCTAGTGCTGGCAGGTGGACTCGGGTTCTGGTGGATTCACAGGTGCGGTTCTGGCAGGTGGACTCGGGTTCTGGTGGATTCACAGGTGCGGTTAAAACAAAGGAAGTTGGACATTTGCTTGCACGAGGAGGAAATAACTGCAAATGGGTAGGATAATAGTCATAGGTAGGGTGTAGAGAGAGTTTGCAGGATCTTTTTTACCTTAACTCTTCACCAGATGACATTGAGTTGATTCCGACTCATGGCAACCCCATGTGTGTCAGAGTAGAATGTAGAACTGTGCTCTAGGGGGTTTTCAATGGCTGATTTTTCAGCAGCAGATTGCCAGGCCTTTCTTCCGAGGTGCTTCTGGATGGATTCAAACCACTAACCTTAAGGTTAGTAACCGAGTACTTACCAGCACCACCTTAACTCTTAAGTCATCCTGATAAGACTAGGGGTCTGGCAGGACACAGCCTTCTGTTCCCAGCCTTTCCCTGCAACTGCCTTTTCCTGTCTTGGCCACCAGTCCAAGAGGCACCTCATGTCTTCACAGCTCTGTCGTTCTGGGAGCAGCAGCCGGATGAGACTGTTGGTTTCATCACTTGGAGAGCAGGGACTGTGGTGGGTACCAGGCGTGCCTCTTACTGGCCGCATGACCCTGGACATGCCACATAAGAACTCTGTGCAGTTGCTTCATCTGTGGTGGTGGTTGTCATCATCCCCATCCTGGAGCTGTCCTAAAGACTAAGTAGAATCACAAGAAGCAGCTCACTGACAGAATAAAATCAACTATTGTGATCATCACCATTCGTGTTTGGTGAACCGTATGAAAGTGCCATTTTGAGAGGTCCCAAGCAGTTGAAGGTCAGTGATTTCATATGGTCCCACCAATACTTCCCTCCAGACCACTGCTGCAACGAACAGTTGATACACAGGTGTCCATTGTTGCTGGCCACACAGATGCCAGAGTGAGCTCATTCCCCTGCCTTGCGACAGGAGAAAAGGCTGTGGGCACTAGTGGTTAGTGCCAGGGAGCCTCACAGAGCAGGCTCCAGGTGATTCAGCCGCGTTCTTTTATAGATTTCACTCTTGGCTGCTGGTTAATGGGAAGGGATTTAGGCACCAGATACCGAGCTTGTCTTTTACTGTTCTTTAAGGAAAAGTCATGGGAGACTTGGTGACAGGAAATGTCTGCCTTCCTTTCAGGTCGTGAAGGTGTGGTGGTTCGCGTTTCTGTGGCTGGCCCATTCTTTACCAGATCACTGTTTTTATTCTACTCCTTTTCCTGTGGAGCCCTGGTGGTACAGTGGTTAAGAGCTTGGCTGCTAACCAAAAGGTCAGCAGTTCGAATCCACCAGCCGCTCCTTGGAAACCCTATGGGGCAGTTCTACTCTGTCCTATAGGGTCGCTATGAGTTGGAACCAACTCGATGGCAATGGGTTTGGGTTTGTTTTGTTTTGTTTGCTTTTCCTGTGGGAGTCAGACTCTGCCCATCTCAGCCACCCCTTTTGTTCTCCGTGGTTAGAAGACATACCCCACCACCTACCTCTCGGTGCGTCCTACTGTGGTGGCTTGTGTGTTGCTCTGATGCTGGAAGCTATGCCGTCGGTATTTCAAATACCAGCAGGGGCATCCAGGGAGGACAGGTTTCATCAGCGCTTCCGGACTAAGGCGGACTAGGAAGAAAGGGTTAGCATCTAGTTTTGATAACCCTATTGATCACAATAGAACGTTGTCCAATATAGTGCTGGAAGTCGAGCCCCTTAGATTGAAAGACACTCAAAATACGCAGTAACTGCAGCAGTGGACTCAAACATGACAGTAATCATGAAGATGCTGCAGGACTGGGCAACCTTTCGTTGTGTTATATATGCAGTCGCCATAAGTTGGTGTCAACAGCAAGAAGACACACTGTTCTAACCTGAGTTTTTTTCCTCTTTTTTCTTTTCTTTTTCCCCTCCGCTTTTCCTCTTCATTTCTCAAAGAGTACTTCTGGGGGCCTGCAAGGTTTCTGAGGCAATGGGAACTTAATCCTTGTGTGTCTAGCATGCAGGCCCCGTGGAACAGTGCATTGCACAAGGCCCCGTGGCCCCCATTATGTGGCCAGAGGGCCCCCTCCCAGGGTGCTCAGGGCTGTATCTGTACCCAGCCTGCCTGTCTGCTGCGTTCCCCATCACTCTCTATTTCTCTCACGTGGTACCACCCCACCTAGCGTAGGTTACATTTAATGGGGTGAGAAAAATCCACACTCTGAGAGAAAAGTTGCAGGTGAGGTCAAGCCGTCTTCCTCCCGGGAGGAAGAATGATTTTCTCCTCCCTGTGTCCCACACCAAACATTCACACAAAAGACCTCTTTTTATGTTTGATGTATTGCTTTTAAAAAACAAATCCTTCATGCTTTTTCGTTTTGGGTTCATACCTCTTGGCTGACCTAACCGGAATTTGGCAGTTGGCTCTGCTACCTCTCTCAAATGCTAAAGGCTGCCCCAGTGCCTGTCACTGGCTCCTCATAGGACTGGACACAGGGCAAGAATGCACACGGCCAGTTAGGCAAGTTGGGGGCCTTTTCATCAAGTCGATTCTGCCGAAATGGTTTCAACTCATGGCAGCCTCATGTGTGTCAGAGTAGAACTGAGCTCCGTAAGATCGTCAATGGCTGTCATCTTCTGGGGAGCCCTGGTGGCGCAGTGGTTAAGCATTGGCTGCTAGCCAAGAGGTCACAGTTTGAATCTACCAGCTGCTCCTTGGGAAACCCTATGGGGCAATTCTTCTCCATCCTGTAGGGTCTCTGTGAGTCAGAATTTACTCAGTGGCAATGCGTTTGTTTTTTTTATTGTTGTTGTTGTTCGTCCTTCAAAAGTAGATTGCCAGGCCTTTCTTCCATGGTGCCTCCAGGTGGGTTGGAACCACCAACTTCTCCGTAAGCAACCGCTTACTTAACCATTTGCACCACCCAGGAACTCTGCATGTAGTGGGGCGTCTTAGCTATTGGACTGATAGTATACATGGGGGTTCCTTGCATGATTTTGCTACTTGGTATATGTTTGAGATTTTTTATAGTAAGAAGTTTTTAGGGTTACCCAAGGCATAGCTAGGTAGCTGTAGGTTTTGTTTTGTTTTGGACAAGCCCATATGTTGCTAATTTTCCCCCACGTGAAATATTTTCTTTTCTGATTCATGTTTCAGAAAATCTTCGATAAGACATCTTTAGCCCACTGTAAATACAATCCAGCTCAAAGTAAGGCACACCTTCACTTGTTATTTCACTCTATTCTGTTTACAAAGCACATGGTCCAACACCCTCATTCTTTGCCTTAAAAAGACTCAGAAACCACACCAGCACCACATCAATACAGATAGGGAGTGATGGTGAACAGAATGGCTTGAGGGAATTCTGCCAACTTCATATTTTTTTAAGTGGAGAGAACACCAAAATTCTGCCATCTCCTGCTCCCGGAAGCTGAAGGCTCAGCAGGCTGGCTGCCGTGACGCCCTGCCGGAGCAGTTAGTGGAACTTTGCCCAGCCCACCTTCCAAGGCAGACAGCCCCCCTTGCTGTCTGAGTCTTGACAGAACCAGATTGGAGCATGCCTGCTGCCTTCTGCATCTTTCCCTGGAGTTAAAGCAGAAGCATAAGATGCCCCCAAAAAGGCAGCCAAGAACAGAATATGTCTTCGTGATTATTTTTACTCCTGTAACCTGAATATCCACCACCCATCTGTCTTTTTGTTGTATTGTGGTGGCTTGCACGTTACTGTGATGCTGGAAGCTATGCCGCTGGTGTTTCAAATACCAGCGGGGTCACCCATGGTGGACAGGTTCCAGCAGAACTTCCAGACTAAGACAGACTAGGAGGAAAGGCCTGGTGATCTGCTTCTAAAAATTAGCTAGTGAAAGCCCTACAGATCACAGAATATTGTCTGAGGCTTTGACTTGCTTACTTTGGACATGTCATTAGAAGGGACTGATCCCTGGAGGAGGACATCATATTTGGTAAAGTGGAGGGTCAGCGAAGGTGAGGGAAACCCTCAGTGAGGTAGATTGGCACAATGGCCACAAGAGTGGGCTCCAACATACCGACGATCATGAAGATGGCACAGGACCAACGCTTCATTCTCTTATACATGGGGTCACCATGCATTAGAACTGACTCAACGGCAAGTAGTAACAACCTGAGTATAGGAGTCAGCATAATATCTTAGGACCCTAATTCATAATCCTGTACAATTCATGGAGCACTATTTTTACCCACTAAAACAGCCAACAAACAAACATGTTTGTTAGTTTTTTTTTAATGATAATACCCAAGATAGGCAAGGATATAATGAAATGGGCATGCTTAAACCTTGTTTAAACACTAGTGGGAATGTAAATTGGAATAACCTTTTGAAAAGCATAGCAATAGATATCAGGAATCATAAAAAGTTGGTATTCTTTGACCCAGTAATCCTACTTCTAGTAACTTAAGAAATAATCAGCTCTATGGGAAGATCCATATTAATGAAGATTTAGAGTTAAATACATTGTATACAGTCACTTGATGGAAAATTATTCGTCAACAGAAAGACTTGATATAAAGAAATGCATAGATCAATTAAAGTAAAAATCAGGCTACAGTACAATTTGATTAGGATCTTATACATTTGGAAAACGACTAGAAAATAATACACAACAATGATAGTAGTTAAGAATGATTAAATTTTTTGTTTCTGTTTTCCAGACTGTCTATAGTGATTAATTTTTTAAATCCATAAATTAAATATCCTACATACTTCTGACCTTGGTAAAGTAAAACATTTCTCCTCCACTAATTTAAAAGTTATGATTACCTAGACACAGGTGAAAAGGAAATTTTCTTTGTTTTTAAACAACAACAAAAAAAAAATTATAGGGAAAATATTTCAATTACTTGATTTGTTCAAGCTCCTAAGTAATACTTTACCATAATTTAAATTAATTGAATGCATTGAAAGAAGTAGAATTACATTTAAAAATTTTTCACCACATCAGGCTCCAGATGTCAAACTCAGTGGATTTCATTCCCTTTGTGACATTAAATGGATGAGATGGTGTGTACTGTTTAAGAACTGAAGCATTCGTATCAGGTGGCTTGAGGGCTATAACAGATAGGTCTTTGGGTTGCCTTTTTCAAGTAGGATAACCAAGGCACTTAGATGCTAAATGGGGGGACTCTCTCCGACCCACAGCTGCCATGGAGTCAACCCTTGACTCATGGCGACTTCACGTGTGTCAGAGTGGAACGGTGCTCCATAGGGTTTTCAGTGGCTGGTTTTTCAGAAGTAGATCGGTAGGCCTTTCCTCTGCGGTGCTTGTGGCTGGACTCGAATCCCAACCTTTTGGTTAGCAGTAGAGCACATTAACCGTTTGCACCACCCAGAGACTCCTCATACCCACTACAGTTCTCTTAATCAAGAATGTGTTCCGGATCTTTCTAAAAAAAGGAAAAGACAAAACCCAGCTATGGCAGTTAAAGAGCTCTGGTAAATGACTTGGAGCCCTGGTGGTGCCGTAGTTAAGAGCTCAGCTGCTAACCAAAAGATCAGCAGTTCAAATCCACCAGCCACTCCTTGGAAACCCTATGGTGCTGTTCTACTCTGTCCTATAGGGTTGGAATCAACTGGATGGCAATGGTTTGTTTTTTGTTTTGTTTTTTTTTTAGTGGTATGTGACTGTAGTGGGTCTGTAGGAAATGGGGTAGACTGCTCTCGGAGCGCACCTGAACTCCAGAGTATTATAATAAGAGTTATTCATCTTTACTAAAGAAGTTATTCATCCTCACTGAAAATTCCTTTGAGTTTTTATAACTTCAGGATCCTTTTAATAACACACTCAGTTTATATACTAATATCCAAGTGTAATGCATAAAAGGCTCCCCCAGATCCTGCCCACAAGCCCTCCTCTGCCTCGTTACAGAGTTGGTCTGTAGCGGGAACTTTAATCTTCCTCTTTGCATTTTAATACTTATCGTAAAACGCGTTACGAGAAGTCCCAGGCAGTTTTCGTTTTGTGAAAGCACATCTAGCAATCTCGATTTCCCTAGAATGTTAAGCTCTGTTTACTGTTGTTGGCTTTGGGAGGGTTGTTCAATGGGGCAGCACCGAGTGGTAGGTCCAGAGGTGTGTCAGTACCTGAGCTCTGCCAGAGAACCTGCTCATGTCCCTTCTGTTGACAGAGACCCACTTGGCAGCATCTTGAACCCCACGCACCGAAGGGCATCCTTGGTTGCGCCCCATCCATTTTCAGTTGTGTGTTTTCCTCGAGGATGTTTTGTGGGACCCTTCACCAGGTATTTAGTGCGGGGGCAGAGAGGACAAGACCACAGCCTCAGGAAGACAAAGTGCCACCTCTAGGAAGTGACACGGTTTTATCTTTTTTGGAGAGTAGTAGCAGAGCAGCAAGGACCCCGGTGGTGCAGTGGTTAAGCACTCAGCTGGTAACCTAAAGCTTGGTGGTTTGAACCCACCAGCCACTCCAAGGGAGAACGATGTGGCAGTCTGCTGCCGTAAAGATTACAGCCCAGGAAACCCTATGGGGCAGTTCTCCTCTGCCCTATAGGGCCACTATTAGTCAGAATCCACTCAGCACCACACAACAGTAACAACAGCAGAACAGCATCGGGGCAGTGGTGGTTCAGTGGTAGAATCCTCACTGTCCACGCAGGGGACCCAGATTCAGTTCCTGGCCAATGCACCTTATTCACAGCCACCATCCATCCGTCAGTGGAAGCTTGTCACACAGGAGCCAACAGCAGGGGTGAAAAACAAGGGAAATAAGAAGGCAGCAACGTCTTCCCAAAACACCCCGACAGCAGCACTTCTGGCAGTAGAGGCACACGGAACAAAGCAGTTTATCAGCCCAGAGACAGGAACGGCCTCCAGTATTTACATGGTCCTCGATAGTCCTGATCCCTAGGTGGTGCAAACAGTTAAACATGCAGCTATTAGCTGAAAGGTTGGCAGTTGGAAACCCACCCAGGGTGCCTCGGAAGACAGGCCTGGCAGTCTGCTTCTGAAAGCCTCGAAAACCCTATGGAGCACAGTTCTACTCTGCACACTTGGAGTCGCCTTGAGTTGATATCAACATGAGAGCAAATAGCAACGACAACAATGATAGCCTTACCAGGAGTTTTCACAGGACCTTCTCTCTGAATCTTTCTAACAGTCATGCAGGGAAGGAAAGAGAACAATGATTCCCCTTTTTCCCAAATTATTCTTGTTGCATGAGCACCTCGACAGAGTGAAGTATGCACAGTTGTGAGATGGCGGATCTAGAATGGCTCCTAGAAGCCGCAGGGAGACCGATACCACCAAGAAATCTCCATCCTGTCAGCTTGAGAATGGAAAAGAAACCAGGGAAGAGCAACCAGCGTTGATTAAGTGCCTCGTGTGCCAGGCACGCTGCTGAGGGCCCCCCGCGAAGCCTGCTGTATCCATCCTCTCAAAGCCCATGAGGTTGGGTGAGGGTCCAGTTTGATGCACAAGGAGATAGCGTAGCTCAGGCAGGTGGCTCCGTGCTAGGCGCCCCTGCGGAGCCTGGGCTCACATTCCAGCAGACACTGGCCTCTCCGAGGCGGAGGATCCCCTGACCCAGAGCCCTGCACTCAGTTTGAACAGAGTGAGTACCTGCTCAGGGGTGGTTGTGCCAGTGTTTGAATCACTCCCAAAAAAGACATACACTTACTTGCCATTTCGCTGAAGAGGTGTGATGAGGACAAAGTGGGGTGCCATCCTTCTGTGACCCTGGGGGACTGAAAGAGCACCCAGAACTGAGTTATACCACGACTTGGAATGGAAATGGCAGTGTCTGGAGCAAACCGACACACACACGTACATAGACACACACACGCATGCTTGCACACATGTACACACATGCATACACACCCCACACACATACTTGCACATATCCAGGTGTGTATGCATGCACACATGCAACCACACACCCATACTTACACGTGCACATTTGCACACACACGTACGCACAGCCAATGGGAAATCCAAGAAATCCACATTCTTGCGATTTGTTCAGTCTTTCTTGGCCTTGATCTGTTCTAACTTTGAAACGTGGCTGAATGCAGTGCTGTACATAGGTGCAATTATTAAACACAAAGGCATGCTTACTTCCCATGCGTGCTCACATCTTTAATTCCAGGTCTGCCATGCCTTGACCATCCCACCTGAAGTGATCCGGCTTTGAACTCTGACCTTTTCTTCACCATAAGTCTTAAGTGGCCCACGGGGCCTTCTGTTAGTGACGAGCCGATCCTGCCGGTGTCTTTTCTCCCCAGTGTGGTTGTACATTCAGTGAGAATGCAACTTTGCCTAACAGTTCCTTGCATTCTCCCACGTACCTAACATGACATTGCAGCACAAGGAATCCAGTAAACAAATATTTGTTATTAAAAACCCCATCCCAATGGCTTGCTCTGCCATTGTTTCAGATGATGGTTGAGGATTTTTTTTATTTTTTTCTTTTCTTTGGAAGAAAAATGAAACAAAGAAAATGCACAGAAAAGATTTATGTATTTGGTTGGGGGAGGGGGAAATTAAACTTCTTATAATAGTTTTTAAATTAAATTTTGTACGAGTCCAAATCCTTTCCTTCTCCACCCCTTCCTCTGATATTCCCTCCCTCATTAAAACCGTAGGATTTTGATGGTGTTCACAGGGAAGCTGATTTACTGGAATAAAGAAGTTCTTTAAGTTTTCAGTGTTGGAACTCTCCCAGTGTGTCTGAACCTGGGTTTCAGATTTTACTGGCATTTTGTTGGCAGAGCAGTCTTTGGAGTCCTTCCTTATTTGAGCGTGTTTCCTGACACCTTTGGCAGTATGGTACTATGTTTTTTAGATTAAAAAAAAAAAAGCTTAAATAGAAAAGCATACATAAACATATACAGAAGATTGATTATAAAATGTCAGACAAAAATAAAAGGGCAGTAAAAGCACTCAGAAATTAACAAACGGGAAGCACTTTCTTTTTAGGAGTGGGCAAAGACAGGATGAAGACTAAGATGCCAAGAGGGAAATGTCTCCTGAAACATCAGAAAAAGATGACTTTTCATCTGTGTCCACTCCCCTCAACGCAGAGGCGTCTCTGTGGAAATAGGGGCTAGGATACCACACCACCTACCGTGCTGGGCACCCAGTCAGTGCCTGTATCCCCTAGGGCCTCAGCTGGAAACAGAATCCAACTCAGATAAAGGGAAAACTTACAGAGGTGAGGGCAGCGTTGAGGGACCTTACAAGGGCTGGAGAGTCTCCAGAAACCAGCCACCCCTGGGCCCCAGGGCAAGGGAGGAAGTAGTGTTCCCTAGAGCCTCGTGGAGAATTGGTGGGGGAGTAGTGAGATGAGGGCCAAAGTGGGAAGGAAGTGGGTAAGATCCCCCCTCCAATGTCCCACCATCACTGAACCCAACCAGAAGCCGGCCTCAAGGGATCAGCCCTTAGACACAGAGTTGGGAGAGAATGGAATGGGGGAGCAGGGAGATGGAAAATAACCATTTGAAGGAAAATCCGTTATAGAATTGGATTCCAAACCAGTTTGCGTTCATGGGAGCCATAAACGCAGTGGTATCATGGAGCCAAGCCCTGCCTGAGAGAAAGAGGCCCCTTGTCCCATGGACTGAAGAGTTAAGCCTGTGCTAAGCTTCCTGGTCGAGCAAGCTCTGGCGCCTTGGTTGATTTCTGGCAGGGTGGGGTGCAAGGAAGGCTCTGGAGAGAAGGCTGGGCCTTGAGAGGGTAGGAAGAAGGGTGATATTCAGGGCAGTGGGTGGCGTGGTGAAAGAAGCAATGGTTTGGGGCCAGCAGACAGGGGCCGGAAATTCTTCCTCCTAATAACCCTGAATCGGCAACCATATTGGGGTGGAAAAAAAGGGAATAGTGAGGTACTGAGTGGTAGGGCAGAGCTTCCGTTTCTAGAGGAAGAAATTCATTACCCTCAAGTTGCTTTGTCTGCCCAGATGTTTTGGCCCTTTGCCTCTGTAGGTTAAGAAACTTCTTATTACATATGTAAATTTGGTGAGAAAGATTGGCATACTTAAAACAGGATGCGTACAGTGCAGGGAAAATACCTACCTACTCATGCGGGCCAGAGCTCATGAACTTAAGCACTAATTTGATGGTGTTTAAGTTTTATAAACTTAAGATGACTCAACTTCAATTCTCAAAAAATACAGGAACCCCATTTTGACTCTACGGTTTGTAAGTAAATTTCCGTAACTTTCCAGAAAAACTTATAACCCATGGGACTGTCAAACTTACACAACTAGAGAATGCATTTAAGAGACTGGTGGCTTTTCAAGCCCCAAATTTTGTGTTTATAAAAGCAAGAGATTTCTTTTGTAATGAGCCAGAGGATGGGCCCCTGAGCCAAGCAAACCTGGTTAATTGCTCTGTGTCCACCTCCACTTCCTCGTCAGTAAAATGGAGCCAGGTGGAAATAACGATCAACAGATAAATGGAGAAAAAAATGAAGTGCCAACAATTTTTTTCTACGTGGATCAACAGTCACTGCTCATGGAAGCAGCAAATAAGAAATCACATGACATTGCATCAGGCAAATCTGCGGCAAAAGACTTCTTTTGAGTTTTCAAAAGCAAAAGTGTCACTTTGATAATGAAGGTGGACTTGATCCAAGCTACGGTCTTTTCAGTTGCCTCATATGCATGCAAAAACTGGAAATGAAAAAGGAAGACAAAGAATCGATGCATTCGAACTGTGGTGTTGGCGAAGAATATTAAATATACCAGACTGCCAGAAGAGTGAACAAATTGGTCTGAGAAGAAATACAGCCAGAAAGTTCCATAAAAGCAAGAATGCTGAGCCTCCGGCTTGCTTACTTTGGACACATCATCAGGAAAGACCAATCTCTAGAAAGGACATCATATTTGGTAAAGTAGAAGGTCAGTGAAAATGAGGAAAATCCTCAGTGAGATGGCTTGACATGGTGGTCACAAAAATGAGCTCAAACATGCCAACGATCATGGAGATGGCACAAGCAACATTTTCTTCTGTCATACATAGGGTTGCCATGAGTTGGGGCAGACTCAACAACAACGATAGAGTCACTGTGGGGTGGGGTTTAAATGAGAAAATAGCACATGGATGGTTGCTCAATCAATGATACCATTGGGTTTATCCAGTCTAGAACCGTGTGGTACTTTCTGAAGACCCAAAGAGTCCGTTCTTTACCTGTAGCAGAAGATACCCCAGCCTACCCCCTCATTAATTCTTTCACAAGACGTTGGAGAAATCTTAGAGTGGGAAGATGGTGCTGACTTGGCTGGTGAGCTCACTTTTAGAAGCCCTCCCTGTCCTATTGAGGGAGGGGGAGAGAGAGATGGAAGGAGGGAGAGGGAGTGTGTGTGTGTGTGTGTGTGTGTGAGAGAGAGAGAGAGAGAGAGAAGCCTGGCCCTTAGCATGCTTCATGAGGCTAAAAAACTACTCAGGCCTGACATCTGGTGATCAGGAATGTAGCCACTCTAAGGAGACAAAACACCAAAGGGAACTAAACCCTACCTAATCACTATCTTTGAACAGTGGCACTCTCTGGTCTATACTTTCTATACAACTGCCAATTCCTTATTTCTTTCCCCCTTTTCCTTAACTACCAACCACCACCGTAGCTCTAGTAAACAAAATCTCCCATTTGTGGGACTGTTTCTGTGTTATCCTAGTGAATATAAAAATACAGTGATGTGCCGCATAACGTCTCTTTGGGCAACATCCGGACACATATACATCCATAGCTCCGTAAAGTTATAATACAGTTCAGAAATCCCCATCAGAGAATGGGACATAGCAGCTATAACTGGACGTAGTGAATGCAACAACCTCTCGCATGTAACATATGTATCTCATGTCTCTTGTATACAAAGTGATTGTGCTGCCAGGTGTATAATGGTACAGGCAGTACAGGTACACTACAGTATCCCACGTAGCTTTGCTAAGTATATACAGACAATCCCCAGGTTATGAACAAGATCCATTCTAAAGTCTGTAAGTCGAACTTGTAGCTAAGTCGCAACAGATACATACAGTTCTTATTTGGTGTCAGTCAGATGTTTGTCTTAGTATATATTTTACCTTTCTATACATATAAAACACTTAGGAAACACTTGCAAACCTCAGTGTTTTCACAAGTGTCACAGAGTTGTACATGTGTTCGTTATTATGAACAATTGTATTTGACTCAAAGTTTTAATGTAACAGGCTTTATGGCAATCCGTTCTTAAGTATGCCTGGGTTATGGTTCGCACATCATCCAAGCCACATAATGTCCTATTTCACAGAACGTATCGTGGACATTAAGCGACACATGACTGTAATGCAATGTTTGATTTCAGTAGTTGTGGTGGCCAGAGAATTGTTGCATCCTTGATGTTGTGTCTCTGGTGATTTTTTTAAAATGTAGCTTTTGAAAAAGTTATTGAAAAAGTGCTTTTGGTCCAGTGGTTTCCAAACACCAGCCTTTGCGCCAACTTCATGGAAATCACTGAGAGAGACCCAGCTTTGATTGTGGAGACTGGGGTTTGATAGTCTAAGACGGGACCATAGCATCTCTTAGTTTTGTTTTAACTACCCAGGTGATTCTGATGTGCATATTGGTTGAGAACCTAACTCGAGAACCAGCTTTGCTGCCGTGACCTTAGTTATATGCTTAGGAACCCACGTTTGTTGAGCTTTGTAGTTCCTAGCAAAGACTGAGTCATCTGTTAAAAATCAGGGCTTCTAAGGGGTTCATTTCGGTTCGAACCCCTGCTGAGAATTTGTGTTTCTAACAAGTTCCCAGGAAGTTATACATAAGAATCACCTGGGGATCTTGTTAAAGTGTAGATTCTGATTCCTTGTATCAGGAGTGGAAATGCAAATTCTTAGCAGGGGTTTGAACAGAGACAAACTTGTTCAAAGCCCTCATTAAAATTAAATGAAAAGCACTGCACAATTTAAGTAGTTCTCACTTGTTTCTGAAGTTTTAATGGAGATAGTTGAGAGTTTTAAAAGGTTTCCTTTTGTGACTCAGTAATCTTCTTGTTGTTAAATGTGGGGAATTCTATGTGAAGTGTCAAGAGACCTAGTCATTCTGGACTAATCTCTACCAGACCTGGGCCAGACCTTCTTCAGAAGATCTCACTTCTGATCAGCCTGTCCGGGGCGTGAATGTGAAGCCTCACTTAAGGTTCTTATGTATAAGTTCTTCAAACCCAGGTTAATGTAGACTCACTGTCTTATTACCCATGTGTTAAAATAATTCACACAGAGCTGTAGGTGCAAAGAGATAATTGATGCATACCGGGGGTACTTCACACTCTTTCAAAAAGAAGTCTATCATAATCAAAAAGGTTTGTCTTGAATTGTTCCACGGAATCATTGACCAAAGTTTTTTTAGTCTTCTTGGGGGGCAGCACTTCGATAGAAATAGCATGGACTCATAGAAATTGAAGGAAAACTTTGAAATTCTTGCTGTGGAGTAAATAATATTTATACCTAAACCTGTTAAAGACAGTACAGAAAAAGTACAGACCGATATCACTTAAGAGCATAGATGAAGAAATGCTAAATAAATATTAGCAAACAGACTCCAACACCACATTCAACAAGCAGTACACCTACCACAACCAATTGTGATTTTTTCTTCCTGGAAATTCAAGGTTAGTTCAATTACAGGAAATCCAATAATAAATTAACATTTCAAGAGATATATTAATCCACTAACATATAAATAAACCAAATATGAAAAAACATATGGTTATCTTCATTGATACTAAAAAAAGCATTTATAAAATTCAACATTCTGTCTTGATAAAAAGATTTCAAATAGGAATTAATGGGCACTTTCTTAATATGATAAAATAAAGCAGTATCTTAATGGGGATACCACAAGAGCATTTTCATTAAGATCACGAAAAAGGCAAGGATATCCTCTATCTCCACTTATAATTAACATTGTATTGGAAGATTTAGCCAATCCAGATAGACAAGAGACGTTAATCGGGGGCATAATAATTGAAAAAGAAGTAAAACCATTTCTGTTTGCAATGATATGATAGTATACCTGGGAAACCTTAGCAAATCAGTGGTAGAACTAACTCAACCAATAAGGGAATTCAGTAAGAGATCAGTTATAAAATTAACGTACAGAAATCAATAACCAGCTAAAGGATATTATGGTAGGAAAAACCCCATTTATAATATCAACGTAAAGGATAAAATACCTAAGAATAAACTTAACAAGAAATGTACCAAACATATATGAGAAAACTTGAAAACGTTTCTTGTTAGAGCTTGCATTTCTGACAAGTTCCCTTCTAACAAGAGTCAAAAGTATATCCAAAGAGATGTAAGACATTCCTTGTTCATAGATTAAGACAAGTCGACCTCACAAAGATGTCAGTTCTCGCCACGTTGATGTATAAATTTAATGCAGTCCTGGTAAAAAATACCATCAAGTTGTTTGTTTATTTTCAATGGAACTAGACAAATAGATGCTAAAGTTTATATGAAAAAACAGATATACAAGAACAGCCAGGAGAACAATGAAAAAGAAAAGCCGTGGGGTACAAGCCTTCCTTGATTTTAAAATATACTATAAAGCCACTATATTGAAAAAAGTATGATAATGGCACATGGATAAACAGAAAGACTGTTAGAAAGGAATAGAAAATCCAGAAATAGATACAAGTACATAGGGCAGTTTAGTGTATAATAAAGATGGCATCTCACATCCCTAGAGCAAAGGTAGAATTTTGAACAAATGGTCCTGGGACAATTGGACAGCCATTTAAAAAACAAAAAACATACCATCAGATCCATAGTTCACCACCACGTATAAAAATAAACCCCAAGTGGATCAGGGATCTAAATGTTAAAAATGAAACCACGTAAGTACTAAAAATGAGTGGATGAATTCCTGTGTAAGCTGGAAGTAGAGAAAAGCTTTCTAGGCACGATACAAAAACAAGAGGCAATAAAAGAAAGAGTAATACATTTGACTACGTAAAAAATTTTGTTTTAAACTTTCTGCGTGGCAGAAACACCATAAGCAAGATAAAAACATAGGTAACAAACTGGGAGAGAATATTTGCAACATATGTCGTAAATAAAACACTAACATCCCTAATATACAAGGAATTTTTTTAAAAGGGCAAAGAACATGAACAGATAATTCACAAAAAATATATTAAAATGGTCCTTAAACATATGAAAAGATGTTCAACCTCACATATAAGAGAAATGCAGATTACAAACATACTAAAATACCATCTCCACATCAGATTGGCAAAAACTGCAAAGCATGACAGCACGCTCCGTTGGCAAGGCTGTGATGATGGCAGGAGTTTGGCAGGTGGCTTAGTTATCCAGTGCTGCTGTAACAGAAATACCACAAGTGAGTGCCTTTAACAAACAGGAGTTTATTCTCTTACAGTCCAGGAGGCTAGAAGTCCGAATTCAGGGTGCCAGCTCCAGGGGAAGGCTTTCTCTCTCTGTGGGCTCTGGAGGAGGGTCCTTGTCATCAATCTTCCTTGGTCAAGGAGCTTCTCAGCGCAGGAACCCTGGGTCCAAAGGACTTGCTATTCTTCTGGGTCTTGTTTCTTGGTGGTGTGAAGTCCACTTGTCTCTATGCTTGCTTCTCTCTTTTGCATCTCAAAAGAGATTGACTTTAGACACAACCTAGTCTTGTAGAGGAAACCCTTGTAGTGTAGTGGTTAAGTGCTACAGCTGCTAACCAGAAGGTTGGCAGTTCAAATCCACCAGGCCCTCCTTGGAAACTTTATGGGCAGTTGTACTCTGTCCTATAGGGTCACTATGAGTCTGAATCGACTCAATGGCAATGAGTTTGAGTTTTTTTTTTTTTTAGTTAATCTTGTAAACTGAGTCCTGCTTCATTAACATAACTACCTCTAATCTTGCCTCATTAACATCATGGAGGTGAGATTTACAACACAGAAAAATCACATCAGATGACAAAATGGTGGACAGTCACACAATACTGGGAATCATGGCCTTGCCAAGTTGACGTACACTTATGGGGTACACAATTCTGTCCATAACAGCAGGATCTAATGGCTTGTGATTGCAAATGACTAGAAACTACCAAATGTGTGTACATAAGCAAGTGGTTGAATAAACTACACTACCTCCACACAATGAGGTACTGGGCAGCTTTGGAAAAAAATGAGGAAGAATACTATGGACTTCTAAGGTGTATTTCCAGGTTATATTAAGTGAAAAAAGCAAAAGACAAGAGTATCTACCAAATACTACCTTTTCTGTGAGGAAGAAGGGAAAATAAGAGAGCTGCTCATTTGTGCAGAGAGAAACACAGGAAGGATAAACCAGAAACTGTTGAGATTAGGCGATTAGTTATTTACAAAAAGGAGTTGGAGGGGGAGACCTAGGTAGAAGGGATGGATGCAGGGAGCATGACACTTCTCAGAGTGTATTTTTCTGTATAGCTCTGACTCTCGGAACCAGCTTTAAAAAGAAAAAGAAAAACAAGGGTGGTAGGGGCATCTAAAATGAAATTTTAGAAGTAACAATCCTAACTTTATTTCAGATGAGTAACATAACCACAGAAAAGTGAAGGGAGAGAATAAAGAACAAACCCAAGGAACTTTTAACACAATATTTTGTCTAGGATTAAAGACCAAAAAAGAATTGTAAACAAATATTGCACTCTAGTTAGTAAATTTGTTTTTCCTAATAGTATGGGTGAGCCGTTCTGAAACTACTTTCTGTGTATGATAGTATTGAGCAAATAAGTAAACATACTGTAGATAATAGGAGCCAGGGTTAGCACTTTTGGAGAAGAAAGTTACAGATGGAAAAAGGGAGAAAGCTAGAATGAGCCCTGTGGTGTTGGATTGGAATTGGAATTTTCAGTGAACTCATGGTTTGATAAATAGATAGGTGTGTGTGTGTGTGTGTGCCCATGCGCACGCACACACACACACACACACACTCTTCCTAACTCTTGCCTAGCACTCCAATTTGCTTTATAAATACCATCCTTTACTAAAAAGAACCAGAGCTCCTTGGAGAAAAGACTGGTTCCAGGGCTGGGGCTGAGAATGTTCACGATGAGCCTGGAAACAGCGCCAGAAAGCAAAGACATTCTGAAAGATGACAGGGACATGTGAGAAAGACACAGGAACCAGCTTGAAGGAGTTTCTACTCACCAAATCTGGGGCAATTTGAGCATCAAAATAATGATAGGGAAGTATATAATCTATTGCATAAAATAAGAATTCATGAGTCCATTCTGATAGAAATAAGTGAAACAAAGAAAGAAATGGATGAGAAGAAAAGCTGTTTCTTACAATAGACTTCCAACAAATACATAGAAAAGAAATGATGGATTCAGAAAATCACTCTCTGGCAGCCATGAGAGAAATAATTGATTGAAGCAAGAATCATCCATGGATGCTAAAACTGCCAAGTTGAATTTTATGAGAAACACAATATTTATCTCCCCATAGGTACTTAATAGTTTTACACAGGGAAAACAGTAACTTTACAGTGGAAAACCTGGCACACACCATCTTAGCCAAGTGATCAGAGTTAGCATCACCACTGTTGGAATGAAGCAACACCATGTGCCTCCTGATACTGTGCACCGAGAAGGACACAACATCACTTCTGTGTGTTCCTGCCCAAAGGGCAAACCTGAATCTAATCACGAGGAGGTGGTCAGGCAATCTGAATTGAGAAGTATCTTATGAAACTATCTCGTACTTTTCAATGTCTAGGTCATGAAAGACATAGGAAGACTAGGAAACTAAACCAGATTAAAGGAGACTCAGGAGACATGATGGCACAGTGGTTAAGAGCTTAGGTGCTAGCCAGGTCAGCCGTTGCCAGCTGCTCCTTGGAAACCCTAAGGGGCAGTTGTACTCTGTCCCATAGGGTTGCTATGAGAATCGACTCAACGGCAACGGGTTTGGTTTGGTTTTCTTAAGAAGACATGATAACTAAATGCAACAGATGATCCTGGAATGGGTCCTAGATCAGAAAGAATATTGTGCTTTGCTGTAAAGGACAGTATTAGGGCCATGGATGCAGTTGGAATAAACCCTGTAGCTAGATCAGGGTTTGGCAGACCATAGCCTTTGGGCGAAATCTGGCTTGTTTGTTCAGCATTGGGGCTAAGAATATTTTTAAATTAAAAAGAATAATATTTCATAACACATGAAATTTTTTTAATTAAAAAGAATATTTTTAAATTAAAAAAATATTTTTATTTTTTTAATTAAAAAGAATAATATTTTGTAACACCTGAAATTCAGTTTTCTGTGTCCATAAATAAAGTTTTATTGAAACACAGCCACACTCATTCATTTATGTATGTCTGTGGCTGCTTTTGCACGAGGGCAGCAGGGTTGAGTAATTTCAACAGAGACCATATGGCTCACAAAGCTTAGAGTATTTACTGCCTGCTTTTTATAGAAAAAGTTTGCTGACCCCTGGATTAGATAATAATGTCATATGGATGTTAGTTTCCTAATTTTGATTGTTGTACTGTAATTTGAGAATGTAAGGTAAAATCCTCGAATTTTAGGAAAGATAGACCAAAGTATATAGGGGTAAAGGGACACCATGTCTTCAATTACTTGCAGTTTGTTCAGAATAAAGTTACAGACAGACAGAGAAAGCATATATGGTAAAAAATTAACATTTGGGAAATCGAGGTGCTTGGCGCAGGGCATATAGGAATTCTTTGTACTATTGTTGCAACTTTTCTGTGAGTCTGATATTTCAAAGTTAAAACACACACACACAAATAGCATGGGCCTTAGAACCAACCAGAGCTTGACCTGAATTCCTGTCATGCCGGCTCTGTGACCTTACATAAGTGGTTTCACCTTTCTAAGGCCATGTCCTCATCTGTGAAGTAGCGTCGTCTTCTTGCCTGTGCAAGGCTTAGATGAGATAATGCCTGTAACGCTTCATGCATAGTGCAAAAAACCAGAATCAATTCCATGTGACCCGGTGCCCGTGGGAAAACGGTTCCCAGATGTCTGCCCGCCATGTGGTCAGGACGAGTCAGTATCCATTTTCTGGGATAGCAGCAGGCCCTCTTTTAGGCTAGACGATGAGTGCTGACGGCTTGTGGACACTCTCCACTGGGAGCCCTTCCACACCCAGTGGAAGTTGGTAGACATAATTATCAGATCTGATCAGCCTGGAAAGGGTAGGTTGAGAAGATCTCGTGGCTTGGAGACCCCTAGTGGAGGAGTCAGGAGTCCCAGCATGTTGTAGTGTAATGAAGGCCCCCTCTCAGAAGGGGCCACCAGCCCTAGGATCAGGACCACAGTCTAGAAGTAGCCACAGAAGTAGCTGTGGGCGCCGTGACTGTTTTCAGTAATAGCATTAGTAAAAGGCTCCTTGCCTGTCTGTGAATTCTGTTCTGTAATGGCACTCTTTTAAGACAGAAGGCAGTTGATGCTCAGACGTCTAGTGTTTACAGTGAAGTGTCAGGGGTTAGAAAGAATGGTTTGTGTTCATCTGGACTGATTAGTACAGACCAACATCAGTAAATGCTTGACTTACTGGAAAGTTGAATCCACAGGACTCCTCCTTATGAGCAAGGAAATGATTTAGCAGTAGTGTAGGTGGTCTTTGGAGTCCCTGGGTGATGCAAATGATTAGTGCACTCGGCTGCCAACCAAAAGGTTGGAGTTTTGAGTCGACTCAGAAGTGGTTTGAGAGAAAGGCCTGGAGATCTTCTTCCAAAAACTCAGCCATCGAAAACCCTGTGGAGCACAGCTCTGCTCTGACACACATGGGGTTGCCGTGAGTTGGAGTCAGCTTGCTGGCAGCTGGCTCAACTGGTACTGGCAGATGATATTATGGTGTTTCAGATAGGAAGATGAGCCCCAAATCTGTGGATTGCTGGTGTTGCTAGGGGATTTGGACATTAAATGGGTGTCTCTGATGGGTCCTAACGCACAAGCATTCCCTCAACAGAAATACAGGTGAGGCCTTTGCACCTGGGGAAGGCTGGGGGTGGATTGTGACAGCTCTAGTCTCAAACAGTCAGAATTCTTATTTTTGCCTGTAAGTGAAATACTCATCCTGTTGTACACCAAAACAGGAAAAGGGAGTATGATCTAAAGCTGACTTGTCTGACAGCACAGCAGAAGGGTGGATTGATGACAGGCCACTACAGCTGTAAACGGTAAATCCACAGTACGGTGGAGAAATATGCTGAGGAAGAGCTATGTGCCTCTGAGCTCCAGTGACCAAAATTATTTGTAAGCAATAACCTAAAGAAAGCACTGTTTTTTAAAAAGGCAACCAAATGATTAGTTGAACCAACTATTGATAGTTTTGCTAAGTGGATTCAGAGACCCTAAAATTGGAAATGAAAATCGTACCTCCCCAACTGCTAGTGTCACCTACAAGCTGTTTAGCCTCAGGTTCAGGTCACTTTGGCCCTGGTGACACAGTGGTTAAGCCCTCGGCTGCTAACTGAAAGGTTGATGGTTCAAATCCATCAGCCGCTCCAAGAGACAAAGATGTGGCAGCCTGCTTCTATAAAGATTATAGCCTAGGCAACCCTATAGGTCAGTTCTGTTTTGTCCTAGAGGGTCGCTATGAATCGATGGCAGTGGGTTCAGGCCACTTCAGTGGGTGGGTGGGTGGGTGAGAGAAATGGGTGTGGGTAGAGAGGAGACGCATTATCTTTAGAATTTTAGAAAACTAATCAGTTGCCATTGAGTCTATTCCAACTCATGACGACCTTGTGTGTCAGAGCAGAACTGTGCTCCATAGGGTTTTCAGTGCCTGATTTTTCAGCAGTAGATCGCCAGGCCTTTCTTCCCAGGCACCTCTAGGTGGACTCAGACCTCCAATCTTTTGATTAGCAGCCAAGCATGTTAACCATTTGCAGCACTCTCTCTCTCTCTCTGATGTACACATACTCATACACACCCCACCCCCGGCTATTCCTTTTCTTCCTTCCCTTACCTTTACCACCTTCCTTATCCCTAAAAGGAACAGGTAATGGAAGGCCTGTCTTGTCTTCCGGCAGCAAGACGGGCTAGAATCTACAGGACAAAGAGAAAGTACTGCATTTAAGCACCTACCGTGTGTCAGACCACTTTGTATATGCCATTAGGTGTCATTCTTGTGGGGAGCTCTCAGAATGTCCCGTTTTACAGATGCCTGGAGAAATTTAGGGAGAAAGAGCCACCTACTTGAGGTCACCCAGGTGCCTCATCTCAACACTGGGATTTGAACCCAGGTCTGCCTCCTTCTCTGTCTGAGTCTGCACTCTGCCTGCCGGGATGTTTCTGAAGTTCCTTGGGAGCCTTCCCCTAGCTGTCAGGGGCAGTAGCCCAAGGCCCCGGGATGGGCCCGAGCTTCCCTGGACCATCAACCGCAGCTCTGCGTCAGTTCGGAAATTGCCGTCGGAGGTCTGAGCATTCTGCCCAGCCATGTCCTGTGCACTGCACGGTCCTCTCAGCCTGCTGGCTTCGTTTTGCGTGATGTTGTTCTTAGCAGAAACCACTAATCATTTTCTTTCAAAAAACGACGCAAGATTCCTGCATAGAGGGTGGTGCTATCAGGGTGAGAGGTTTTTCTAGCAGGATAATTGATATCTTGATATTTTAGCTTCTTTTTAAAAAGTACTACCCAAATACAATACAATAATAAGCAAAAATATACGATAATGTAATATATTTTGTAAAAGTTACTGAAGTTTAGCACTGTTTCCCTTGAACCACACAGAAGTCAACAGTTAGAAATAGTTAAGAATTCATCTTCTAATAAAAGTTTAAAAAAAAAATACAAGTAATTCCCCTGAAATGTGTTGCTGCCTGAGCCCCCCCTTCTCCTCCCCCTGTCCCCGGATTTGGTTTCTTTTCACATATGGAAAACTTGGGAAGCCTACGGATGTATGTCTTCCTGAAAGCTAAGAAAGGGAGCATCAGAATAGCAAGACTTGGCCGGGGGGCGGTGAGGAGAAGACAAAGAGAAAGCTGAGCACAGTGCCGGGCCTGGCTGTGGAGCAGAAAAGAACCACGAGAGGCTAAAGCTCCTCAGCGCCCTGGGACAGAGAGGCACCAAGGGTGCCTACGCCCGCCCTCCCAGGCCCTGTTGCTTCAGACTGTGCTACCCTGGACTTCCGGAGGCTGGGAAGGAGGGGTCTTTTTTCTTCCAAAAATTGTCAAGTACCTCCATATAAGTCCCCTCCCTGATTGTTGAGACTTTTTTTTTTTAAGACTAAACCACGAAAAACAAACCAACCGCCATCCAGTCAGTTCTGACTCCCAGGTGTCAGAGCAGGACTGTGCTCCACGGGGTTTTCTGTGGCTGATTTTTCGATAGTAGGTCACCAGGCCTTTCTTCCGAGGCGCTTCTGGTGGACTCAAACCTCCAACCTTTTCGTCAGCTGCTCAGTACTTAAAACATGGCTTCCAGAAGAAAGCGGCCCCTCAGAGACAGCCTGTGGGAGGACCAGAGCCAGGAGGTGGCCATCGCACAGACTGCACAGCAAGGGAGAGGGCGAGCGAGGGCACTGATAGTGAGCCCGTGAGTTACACGTAGCCTGTCTGGTAAAGCCTTGTGCAGCTGGCTGCCCTTCCTTCCGCTGTGAAGCTAATCTCTGCAGAAAGAAAATTATTCAGCCAGTAAGGTGGAGGATGCAGTTTTAACCTACTTAGAGAAAACTAGAGGTTAAAAATATATTTGTAATAGCATTTTTTCCTAATGATAAAATGAGTGTACTCCAGTGTTTCCAACTATAGAAATACTGAAAAATTATCAAGAAGAAAATAAAAATGACTTGAAATCTTACCACCCAGAAATCACACAGACAACATCAAGAGGAAATTAGAGTCATCGTATAATTCTACCTTAACCTTCTGGAGATAACCACCGCTGATAAGGAAGCCCTGGAGGCGTAGTGGTTAAGAGCTGAGGCTGGTAACCAAAAGGTCAGCAGTCCAAATCCACCAGGAGCTCCTTGGAAACTCTTTGGGGCAGTTCCGCTCTGTCCTGCAGGGTCACTGTGAGTCGTAATCAACTTGACGGTGGTGGGTTTAATATGTGTCCTGAATTCTTCTACAAAAGGCCTGGTGATCTACTTCTGAAACTCAGCCAGTGAAAACCCTACAGGTCACATAACAGTATGATCTGTAACCAATCGTGGGGATGGTGCAGGACCCGGCAGTGTCTGTTCCATTGTGCACAGGGTCGCTGTGAGTCGGGGCCCACTTGATGGCAGCTAACAACAACAACAACACTCTTCTATAAATACACATAAGAATCCATAGCTTATGTAAATGGGATCAGACCACGATACCTATTTTATGCCTTCTTGTTTTATAACTTACCAGTATAATATGAATGCCCATAAATATACATTATTTTAATAGCTCCAAAATAAGGCCATTTTTCCAGATCATCAGAAATATATTTTATAAAATATATCAGTGTATTTTTTTAAAAAGGGAAGAAGTCTAAAAGAATACACACTAGTATATCAACACTAATTGAGAAGAGAGACTTAGAGCCGATGACTTACTTCCTGCTTTGTGCTTTTCTGTATTTTTCCAACAGTTTCACCTCCCACAGGTAACCACAGTACTGTTTTGGCATATTTTCTAATATTTTAAAAGCTGCATTTTAGAACATTACTGCAGTCATGCTGTATAGAGGGCACTGCCTTTGTGCAATGGACCTCGCTCAGATCACTCATGGTTGTATGATGCTAGGAGTTTTTTCATTCTTCTCTCGTGGAACATTTGGATTGTTCTGGTTTTTCACAATGTTTCAGTAATGCTGTGATGATAGGTCTACTCCTGAATTAGTTTGTTTCTCTGTTTGAATATTCCTTAGGATGAAGTCCTAGAAGTAGTCACCGAGTTAGAATAAAAAATGTAAAGCTTTCATTGTATATGATGAACAGAATGGTTTTAAAGATTTCTACTCATTAATTACTATCAAATAGGTTCTTTTATGGAGGCAGGGGTACCAAATTACTTTATTTGAAGGAATGGTATAAATAAAAGAACTTAAATGGATTTTTTGGTACAATTTATAGAAAAGGTAAAGGTAAACCCAACATGCAGGCACTGTCTTGGTGATCACAGAAGTCACCCCTGTGGCTCTGGGACAGCCAAGCTAAAGCTTAACTTCCTTTCACTGTCACCAAGGTATGCTTGTCACAGAGATACTCTGCCAGGCCAGATTCTGGGGGCCCCCATCTTACGCAAGTTGGTTATGTAGTCACCCAATCCTTTGATGGATTTCACCTGCTCATTTAGTTAATGAGTCTCAGTGAAGTCACACAAATAGGGGTCATTCTTACCAGTGGCCAGTTTGTACAGTTCCAGCGGTGACTGATTCACACTTTTTTTCCAAGTGTAATGCACACTCCACTGCATCCAGCCCACTCTCACAGTCATCACAGTCTGGTTTCTTAATATCCTGAAGGAAGATTCAGTCACCTCGTTGGTTCTGCATCTTCCTCAGTTTCTAGGCATGTTGGCCTTTCCTCATGAGATTGGTGACGAAAATATTTGGCATAATTCTTCAAAGCCACATTGTCGCTGTCAAAGTAGTAAGACATAGATAGGTAGACACAGGAGGCATAGAGCTCCATGTTGACTGGGCGTTCCACACCGGCCTTCGAGTCCTGATTGTAGTTCTGGTGCTCCTGCAACGGGGATGCAGTCGTCATGGTGGTGGCTGAGGAGAGGCGGCTGCACAGGGCGGGAGCAGTGGGGGCCTTGGGGCATCCCAGGGCACTGTTGTGAGGAGGTAGCTGAAGGCTGGTGGGTGCCGCTGGTTGGGGGGAGGTTGGCAAGCACTGGGTTCCCTTCAAGCACTGTTGAAGCAGTTGACCTTGGTGACTCTGTGAAGGACGTCTGGCCTCAAATAGGCCCTTGATCATTATTCAAAGATGGTCCCCAACTCATGATGGGGTTCTGTTCCAAGGGCTCCATCCTAAGTCAGTTATGACGTAAGTCAAATACCTCATTTTTTGTTTGTTTTCATTGTTATTGCTTTTAGTTATCAGTATTTTTATAAACCTGATCTTTATTTGTCTTTGGGGTTGGTAACATTACATATAAACTTACAGTTGTTTTTTTTTTATTGTGCTTTACGTGAACGTTTGCAGCGCAAATTAGTTTCTCATTCCAAAATTTATACAGAATGTTTTGTGACATTGTTTGCAACCTCCATTTTGTGTCCTCACTCTCCCTGTTTCCTTTTACACCCAGGGTTCCCCATGTCCAGGTTTCTGTCCCTTCCTGCCATCACATCTTTGCTTTTGTTACCCATTTGGTCTCCTATACTTGGTTACATTCAGAAGCACGTTCCTCACGTGTGTTGTTTGTTTTATACACCTCTCTAATGTTTGGCTAAAAGGTGGACTTCAGGAGTGGTTGCAATTCTGAGTTAGCAGGATGCCCAGGGGCCATAGTCACAGGGGTTCCTACAGTTTCTGTCAGACCAGTAAGTTGGTTTTTTGGGCTTTTTTGGAATTTGAATTTTGTTAGCCAATTGACCTAGATGTCCCCTGAGACCATGGTCCCCAGCCCTCGGCCCCAGTAACTCATTCCCATAAGCTGTTTGCATGTGTCTAGGAAGCTTCTGTAGCTTTGCCTTGGTCAAGCTATACTGATTCCCCTGTATTGTGTTGTCTTTCCCTTCACCAAAGTTAACGCTTGTCTACTATCTAGTTAGAGATTTCCCTTCTCCACCTCCCCTTCCCTGTAACCATCAGAGAGTTTTTTTCTGTTTGTAAATCTTTTCTTGGGTTTATATAATAGTGGCCTCATAGGATATTTCTTCTTTTGTGACTGACTTATTTCACTCAGCATATGCCCTCCTAATTCATCCATGTTGTGAGACGTCATCACTGTTCTTTGTCATTGTATAGTGTTCCATTCTGTATATGTGCCATGATTTGTTTATCCATTCATCTGTTGATGGGCACCTAGGTTGTGTCCATCTTTTTGCTGTTGTGAACAATGCTGCAGTGAACATGGGTGTTCATATGTCTATTCATGCTCTTATTTCTCTAGGATATATTCCTAGGCGTGGGGTTGCTGAATCATATGGTATTTCTGTTTCCAGCTTTTTAAGGAGATGCCATGTCATTTTCCATAGTGGTTGTACCATTTTACATTCTCACCAGTAGTGCATAAGAGTTCGAATTTCCCCGCAACCTGTCCAACATTTGTTATTTTCTGTTTTATTTTGTTTTATTCATGTCAGTAATGTTCAGGTGAGATGGTTTCTCAATGTTGTTTTGACTTGTATTTCTCTAATGGTTAATGATCGGAAGCATGTCCTCATGTGTCTGTTAGCTGCCTGAATATCTTCTCTGGTGAAGCACCTGTTCATATCCTTTGCCCATTCTTTAATTAGATTATTTGTCTTTCTGTTATTGAGGTGTTGGAAGTATTCTGTGGATTTTAGAGATTAGACCCTTGTCAGATATGTCATATCCAAAATTTTTTTCCCAGTTTATGGGTTCTCTTTTTACTCTTGTGAAATCTTTTGATGAGCATAAGTGTTTAATTTTTAGGAGCTCCCAGTTATCTGGTTTAGCTTGTGGTGTTTGTGCATTGTTAATTATAGTTTGTATTCTATTTATGCCATGTATTAGAGCCCTTACTGTTGTCCCTATTTTTTTTCCATGATCTTTATTGCTTTAGGTTTTATATTTAAGTCTTCCATGCATCTCGAGTTAGTTTTGGGGTATGATGTGAGGTATGGGTCCTATTTCATTTTTTTTTTACATATGGACATCCAGTTTTGCCAACCATTTGTTTATAAGACTGTCTTTTCCCCCATTTAAAAGACTCTGGTCCTTTGTCAAAGATCAACTTTCCATAGGTGGATGGATTTACATCTTTGTTCTCCATTGTACAGCTCCATTGGTCTGTGTGTCTGTCATTATACCAGTACCCGGCTGTTTTGACTAGCATTGCTGTATAGTAGATTTCTGAGATCAGGTAGTGTAAGGCCTCCTACTTTGTTCTTTTTCTTCAGTAATACTTTACTTATCTGGGGCCTTATCTGGGGCCTCTTTCCTTCCCATATAAAGTTGGTGATTAGTTTTTTCATCTCATTAAAGAATGCTGTTGATCAGGATTACATTAGGTAGGTCTCTTCGTTTCTTGCAATAATCGTGTTTTGTAGTTTTCTTTGTATATGTCTTTTATGTTCCTGGTTAGATTTGTTCCTAAGTATTTTATCTCTTTAGGGGCTATTTTAAATGGCATTGTTTTCCTGATTTCCTTTTCAGAATTCTGTTTGTTGGTGTATAGGAATCCAACTGATTTTCGTATGTTTATCTTATATCCTTCTACTCTGCTGAATCTATTAGTTCCAGTAGTTTTCTTGTAGAATCTTTAGAGTCCTATGTGTATAGGATCATATCATCTGCATATAGGGATAGTTTTACTTTTCCTTTCCAATTTAGGTGCCTTTATTTCTTTTTCTTGGCTTATTGCTCTAGCTAGCACTTCCAACCCATTGTTAAATGGAAGTGGTGATAAAGAGCACCCTTGTCTTGTTTGCGTTCTCAGAGGGGATGCTTTCAGCCTCTATCCATTGAGAATGATGTTGGCTGTTGGTTTGGTATGGATGACCTTTATTATGTTGAGGAATTTCCCTTCTACCCTATTTTATTAAGAATTTTTATTAGAAATGGGTATTGAATTTTATCAGATGCCTTTTCTGTGATGATTAAGTTGATCATGGGATTCTTTTCATTTGTTCTGTTTATGTGGTGAATTATGTTGATTGATATTCTGATACTGAACCATTCTCACATGAACCTTGTATGAATCCCCTTTGGTCATGGTGCATTTTTTTTTTTTTTTTGATATGGTGCTGAATTCTATTGGCTAGAATTTTGTTGAGAATTCTTGCATCTATATTCATGGGAGATAGTGGTCTGTAATTTTTTTTTTTTTTTTTCTGGAGTCTGCCTGGTTTATCAGGGTTATACTGGCTTCATAGAATGAATTAGAGAGTATTCCTTCCTTGTCTATGCTCTCAAAAATAGTTTGAGTAATACTGGTGTAACCACTTCTCTGAATGTTTGGTAGAATTCTCCAGTTAAGCTGTCCAGGCCAGGGCTTTTGGGGGGGGGGGAGGGGGAGGGATGGTTATTATTATTACTTCTTCAGTCTCTTGTTATGGGTCTGTTCAGATTTTCTATCTCAGTCTGTGTTAGTTTAAGTGGGTAGTGTGTTTCTAGAAACTTGCTCATTTCCTCTACTTTCTCAAATTTGTTGGAGTACAATTTTTTCATAGTATTCTGTTATGATCCTTTTTATTTCAGTTGCGTGGGTTATAATGTTCCTTGTCCAATTTCTTATTTGCCTCCTCTCCTGTTTTTCTTTTGTCAGTTTGGCCAGTGGTTTGTCAATTTTGTTGATCTTTTGCATGAACCAACTTTTGGTCTTGTTAATTCTTTCTTTTGTTTTTCTGTTCTCTATTTCATTTATTTCTGCTCTAATCTTTATTATTTCCTTTCTTCTGGTGACTGTGGGTTTCGTTTGCTGTTTTCTTTCTATTCATTCGAGTTATAGGGCTAACTTTTTTTTTTTTTTTTTGGCCCATTCTCTTTTGATGTGTGTGTTTATTGCTATAAATTGATCTCTAAGTACTGCCTTTGTTGTGTTCCAGAGGTTTTGGTATGATGTGTTTTAGGAATTTTTTTAATTCCCTCTTTGATTTATTTTATTCTAAAAACCAAACCAAAAGCCATTGCCATCAAGTCAATACTGACTCATAGCAACCCTATGGGACAGAGTAGAACTGCCCCATAGGGTTTCAAGGAGTGGCTGGTGGATTCAAACTGTCAACCTTTTGGTTAGAGCCAAGCTCTTAACCACTGCACCACAAGGGCTCTGTTTCTTCTATTACTCTGTTGTTTTTAAGCAAGGTGTTAGTTTCCATATTTTTTATTTTTTTCCCTTGATTTTCCTGTTACTGATTTCTGCTTTTGTGGCCTTGTGACCAGATGAGAATGCTTTGTATTATTTCAGTGTTTTGGATTTTATTGAGGGTTGCTTTGTGGCCTAAAATGTGGTTGATTTGGGAGAATGTTCCATGTGTGTTGAAAAAAAATGTATACTTGGTGTTGAATGGAGTGTTCTATATATGTCTATGAGGTCAAGTGTTGATTTTGGCCTTTAGATCATCTGTATCTTTGTTGAGTTTCTTTCTAGATGTTCTGTCCTTTACCAAAAGTGGTGTGTTGAAGTCTCCTAATATTGTTGTGGAACTGTCTATGTCTCTTTTCAGTGCTGTTAAAGTTTACTTGTGTATTTTGGACCCCTGTCATTGGGTACATAGGTATTTATTAAGGTTATGTCTTCTTGGAGGGTTGTCCCTTTAATCATTATATTGGAGCCCTAGTGGTGCAGTGGTTAAGAGCTCAGCTGCTAACCAAAAGATCGGCAGTTCAAACCCACCAGCCACTCCTTGGAAATCCTACAGGGCAGTTCTACTCTGCCTTATAGGGTCACTATGAGTTGGAATCAACTTGATGGCAGAGGGTTTTGATTATTTGGGTGCATAGATATTTATTAAGGCTATGTCTTGGAGGATTGTCCCTTTAATCATTATATAATGTCCTCCCTTGTCTTTTATGGTGGATTTTGCCTTAAAGTCTATTTTATCTGAGATTAGTATTGCCATTCCTGCCCTTTTTTGGTTACCACTTGATATATTTTCTTCCATGCTTTGATTTTTAATATACTTATGTCTTTGTGTCTAAGATGTGTCTCTTGTAGACAGCATATTGATCAGTTGTGTTTTTTAATCCATTCTGCCACACTCTGTCTCTTTACAGATGCAGTTAAGCAATTTACATTCAGTGTAATTATCAACAGGTATTAGTTTATTGCTACCATATTGTTGTGCTTTTTCTTGTGGTGGTGACGTTTTCTTTGTTCCTTACTTTTTTGTGCTGAGTTTCTTTTGCATGGATTTTCTTTTCTTTCATTATAGATTTTGTGTTTACTGAGTCTTTAGGTTTCTCTGCTTTTTTATTCTGATGAGTAGGTTTGTTAACTTTCTTTGTGGTTACCTTGAAATTAAACCTTATTTTCCTAAGTTTGAACCAGTCTTTTATTACTTGATATCACTTTGACTTCCTCTCCATTTGAAAGTTCTATACCTACACCATTTATTCCCCTTTTTATTTTTTGGACATTGTCGTCATTTGCAGATTGACGTCTCTGGTTCCCTGTTGTAAATCTTTTTGCTTTGTTTTATTATTGAGAGTTCCTTACCTAGGTTGGTATCTGTCTGATGCTGTCCTATGTCCTAGACACCGCTTGTCATCTGATGTTGTTGGTTCTCTAACTGGAAGGAATCCCTTTAATATTTCTTGTAAGTTTTATTTGGTTTTTATGAATTCCCTTAATTTCTGTTTATATGGAAATGTCTTAATTTTGCCATCGTATTTGAAAGAGTTTTACAAGATATGTTATTCTTGGTTGGCAGTTTTTTTTTTTAAGTTTTTTGTGTGTCATCCATTGCCTTACTGCTTGCATAGTTTCTGCTGAGCAATCTGCATCTAGTCTTATTGTTTCTCCTTTGTAAGTGACTTTTCATTTTTCTTGATCTGCTCTCAGGATTCTTTGTCTTTGGTTTTGGCAAGTGTGATTATGATATGTCTTGGTGACCTTCTTTTGGGGTCTATCTTATATGGGGTTCATTGAGCTTCTTGGATGGGTAGCTTTTCGTCTTTCATGATATTTGGAAAATTTTCTGCTAGCACATCTTCAACCATCTTTTTTGTGTTTTCCATCTTCTCCCCCTGCCCTGGAACTCTGGTCATGCCCAAATTTTTGCTCTTGATTGTGTACCACATAATTCTTAGGTTTTCTTCATTCTTTTCTCCGATTTTTCTTCAAAGTGGCATCCATGGGTTTGTCTTCAATCTCATTGATTCTGCCTTCTCTTGTTTCACATTTGCCCCTAAGACCTTCTATTGAGTTGTCCGTTTCTGAAATTTTGTTATCTTTTGAATTTCTAGTTGCTATTTTTATACAATTTCTAATTGTTTCTTTATTTTGAGGTTTTATTATGTTATTCTCCTGAAATTTTCTATTGCTTTGTGTTTTCCTTGGTTTTGGCTATGTTTTTCTTGGTTTTGTCCCTGTTTTCCATGATTTTGTTTGTGTATTCCTTGATCTCTTTCCTAATCTCTTGGAGAGTCCTAAATAGTATTTTTAATTCCGTAACAGGTAGTTCCACTACCTTTTCTTCTACCAGAAGGTCATCTGATTCTTTATTTTGGTCACTTGCTGGAGCCATATTTTCTGCTTTTTTATATGTTTTGATTTTGTCTGTTGTCTCTGAGACATCAAGATATTATTTTCTGTGTTTATTGATTATATATTCATTTGTTTCATCCTGCTTTTTTGTTTTATTTTGATATGTCAGGGCGGGTGTGCTTAGCTGCTTGTTCCTTTGTGGGCATGATAGCTCTCAGCACTTTGTGCAGATGAGCAAGGTAGCAACAGGCAGGGCAAGCCCACTTTGGTGTACTCTGTGGTGGCTGAGGGCAGACTGAGCATATGCTATCTGTCTCCCGATCTTGGTCCAGTGGTGTGAGAATGTTCACAGCATCTCACCAGTAAGGCAGGAGTGTCAGACAGGGAGTAGTATGGGCTCACTTTTCACCATTTAGCAGCTGGTCAAATGGTGGGAGAAGAGGTGCAATGAGGGCCCAGTGCTGCAGCTGGCCTGAGTGACGGGTATGTTCTAGCTGCAGCAACACAGTGGGAGCTGATGGAAAGGAGGAGGAGTGTGGCATATGAGGCTAGGTGGGTGGGAAAAAGAAAACAGTGAGAAAGAAAAAAAATGTAGCCAGCAGGTGTAGGACAAGCCTGAGCATGGGCAGGAAGGGGAGAGAGATGGCATGCAGGGCTAGGTGGAGAAGCAGAAAGAAAGAAAAAATAAATGGTGGCACAGTGGGTGCCAGTTGGTTGGGACCAGGCAGGCCTAGGGTAGCGGCAGACTGGTGTACCAGTAGCACTCAATCATGGCGGCACGTCAGGGGCCAGTGGGAAGGAAGGTGTGGCTAATGGGCCTAGGTGGGAGGGAGAAAGAAAAGTAAGAAAGGAAAAAGGAGAAAAACAATGGCTGCTCAGCAGGGTCCTACTAGTGGGAGAGAGGTGAACCCAGGGTCTAGTGGAAAGCGTGGGGAGGTGCCTTACAGGGCTAAGTTGGAGGGGGAAAGAAAATAAAAAGAAAAAAAAGATGTCAGCACAGTAGGAGCCAGTGGGTGGGGGTGGGGCAGACCCAGGCTGGTGGCATGCCAGTGGCTCTCTAGCTGTGGTGTTCCAGCGGGGGCCAGTGGGAAGTGAGGGATGGTGGCTGTCATGGATTGAATTATGTCCCCCCAAAAAATGTGTATATCAACTTAGTTAGGCCATGATTCCCAGCATTCTGTGTTGCCCTCCATTTTGTGATTGTAATTTTATGTTGAGAGGATTAGGGTGGATTGTAACGCCACCCTCCCTCAAGTCACCTCCCTGATCCAAGGTAAAGGGAGTTTCCCTGGGGTGTGGCCTGCACCACCTTTTCTCTCTCAAAAGATGAAAGAGAAGTAAGCAAAGAGTTGGGGACCTCATATCACCAAGAAAGCAGAACCAAGAGCAGAGCGTGTCCTTTGGGCCCAGGATCCCTGCACCTGAGAAGCTCCTTGGCCATGGGAAGATTGAGGACAAGGACCTTCCTCTAGAGCCAACAGAAAGAGAAAGCCTCCTCCTGGAACCAACACCCTGAATTTGGACTTGTAACCTACTAAACTGTGAGAAAATTAATTTCTCTTTGTTAACACCATCCACTGTGGTATTTCTGTTATGGCAGCACTAGATGACCAAGACAGTGGCATATGGGGCTAGGTGTGAGGGAGAAAGAGAAAAGAAAATGAGAAAAGTGGTAGCACAGTAGGGGCTGACAAGTGGGAGCCAGGCAGACCCAGGAGCCAGTGGAACTGGAGCGGTGATGTACTGGGCTAGGTGGGAGGAAGGAAGAAAAGGCAGGAAAAAAGAAAATAACAAGAAAAAATTTGGCAGCATGTTGGGTACGTGGGTGGGGGCATGGTGGATCAAGGGCCGCGGTGGGCCAGTGGCTCTCTCGCTGAGGCAGTGCAGCGTGGCCTGCCAGGAAGGGGTGGAGCTAGCAAATGGCACTAGATGGGAAGGAAAAAGAAACGGAAGAAGAGGGGGATGGCACAGCAGGAGCCAGCAGGTGGGGGCAGGGCAGACCTGGCATGGCAGCAGGCCGGTGGTTCTCTAGCTGCATGGTACTGCATGGCCCATCAGGAAAGGGTGGAAGTGGTATACAGAGCAGAAGGGTGAGGGGTGGGAAAGCATGTTTCTCTAGTTACCAGGTGCTCTGATTCCTGCTGGGAAGTCTATGAAATTGCCTTTCCATACTCCCTGACTGGAGTTGTTGCTGGCTACGTTCTAAGATGGCAGTGCTGTGCTGTGTTAGTTGACAGGAGACCTCCATTCCATATCTCTTCTTGTTCCCTGTTTTCTGTCAGTTTCTTCTTCCATTCAGTGTTTGATCTAGTTCTTTATCCCTTCATTTGATGCTTAGGGTTCCAGGATTGACGTTTCTATCAGTTTTACTTAGTTTTTCAGGTCTCCTCAGCAGAGGGTCCACATGGTGTGTCTGTCTGTGGTGTCATGTTGGCTCTGCATTCTACAGATATATTTTAGTACATACATACATTAAAAAATATGCAAATCATTCTTGGATCAAGTAGACACATGAGACTATGTTGGCATCTCCTCTCTGAAGGGGAGATGAGAAGGTAGAGAGGGTCAGAAGCTGACCTAATGTGCATGAAAAAAGAGAGTGGTGGGAAGGAGTGTGCTGTCTCATTAGGGGGAGAGCAATTAGGAGTATATAGCAAGGTGTTTATAAATTTTTATATGAAAGTCTGACTTGATTTATAAACTTTCACTTAAAGCACAATAAAATTTTTTTTAAAAAAATGCAAATCATAAAAAAAAGGATGGTCTTAAGTGTGGTTTGTCGTAACTCAAGTGTGTCATGAGTTGGTGAATTCCTGTATAATAATCAAGAGTGCTGTTATTGATTGCCTTACTTATGTTTTAAAACAGATCTTTTGATCCTATTTTTAGAAATATTTGTGAATTAAAACAAACCTGCTGCTGTCGATTCCAACTCATAGCGACCTTATATCTGAATGTAAAAAGTTTTTTCCCAAAAAAATTCAAAATAATTTTAAAATTAAAAAGTAACCAATCCTGTTACTCCCAAAAAAAAGTTAAAAAAAAAAAATCCTAATATAGCCTTTATCATTTTGTCAAATTGCTCTCTACTGTTTATCTAAGAATTCTACATGGATGGAATATAAATATATGTAATTTTTGTATTCTGCTTTTTCTTTCACGTTTTTTCCAAGTATTTCTCTCATGTTGCTACATACTCTCCATAACTGTAGTTTTTTTTTTCCATAACTATAGTTTTTAATGACTATAAATTATTTCATTGGCTTCATATATCATAATTTACTTAACCATTTCCCTACTGATCACTTAGGTTAATTCCAAATTTTTATTTTTACAACACTGGTGAATGTGGGCTATTTTCTTTGGTTCAAGTCCCCCAGAATGGATTGACTAGGGCTGGATTTAAATTTATATTCATTCAGACTTTTCACTAGTTCATACTGGCCTGTTTTCTAAATTAGCCTTAATTAATGACGCTTTATTTCTGCTGTTGTAAAAATATAGGTAACATGACATTTGCCAGTTCAGCATTTTCACATGTACAATTCAGTAAAACCAATTACTATCAGTCATGCTGTGCGACCATCACAAATATCCATTGCCATAAACAAAAAACAATGAGGCTTTATGTTAACGGCCGTGTAAAGTAGAGGATGTTCTCTTTGACGGAACATCTAGTTGGGGCAATGATGTGCCTAATAACCAAAGTAGTCAGGGCGTTGTCTCATTTGCACAGTGGCCCTTTTGGGGCTCTGGCTCTTTCAGAGTCAGAAGAGAATACAAAAACAGAGGGCTGTTCTTGAACGTCCCTTGGTGCTACGGTGAATGTATTCAGCTGTCACCCACAGAAACCTTTTCTTCCACAACTTTTGCCAGCAAGGAAAGAAAATATACAGCCAGGGAGGCAGTCATGCTGTAACCCCTCTTTTTTTTTTCCTTTTTGAGGACATCATCCACGAAGGATGGAAATGCGCTTATGGTTTCTCCTTTCTGCTAAAGCAAACTCAAGGAGCTTCATTTTCAGAAATGCAAAATTTTACAAAGTCCATAAATGCCTCCTTGTTGACCGGGAGCTGTGTGGTTTGGCCCCCAGAGTTATCTCAGATAGCACAAATAAATCTGCCGGCCTCCAGTTGTCTCCAGGCAAGCATTACCTCCTTCCCCATGCTGTCTCCCTCCTTGCAGAATTTCCTCTTGGCCTTCAACAGCACAGACTCCAGCCTTTTCATTAATATACCCTGTTAACTGTTGCCAAACCCCTAGCAGTTTAGTGCATATGTTCCTTCATCCTTTCTCTTTGTTCTACAAGCCTGAGTTTGGTTTCTGAACCAACCTTTTTCTTGCTCTCCTCCCACCCCAATCCTACCATCACCATCACTAGCTATAGCATACCACTGTCTACCATCTACAAGTTTATTTAAGGAACATCCTAGAGTGCCTGGAATAGAAAGAGCCCCAACAATCTGCTCACAATGTGCCAAATCCTTTCCCCAGTCCCACTTAAAAGTTTGTTTGCCGTCCCCCTGAGACCCTACAACCTTTGAAGTCCAGGCGAAGGGTTGTTGGGACCTTCTGGAAGGCAAAGGTTCCTGGAAGACAATGTTAACTCCCAGCCTAAACAAAGTGTCCTTCTTAGGATTTTCTACCAGCCCCAACACAAGAAAAGGACGCTTTATTCTTCAAGCCCAACAGTGTATAGGCACTCTCGATCTCAATGAGTTATTCATGGCGTCCAAGAGAAATACTTCTGGAGCTGTATTTCATGTGAGATGGAAGTGGGGCTGGCACACCAGCCGAGGGGCGGACCGCTCATGCAGAATGCCCTGTGCTTGTTCCAGCAGCAGTGTGGGAAAGCAGCTGTTGGGCCGCTAAGCCTCCTGCTCCATGGGGCTGGGGTCTTCTTAGCAAGTCATGGTGTCCTATGGGCTCTTCTGAACGTGGCGGGTAATGGCGGCCGTCAGAGCTCTTTGACAGTGGGTGCTCTATCTGGGGACTTGAGCAGGGGAGACATGATGTGTTGTTTTTCTCTGCTTTTAAGTCTTTTTCTTCTCGTGAGTCCTAGCCATTTGTAGGGTTCCACCAGCTCCTTGAGGCTGGGGGAGAGGACGAATAGCCACTTGGCTTGATTGCTTGATCTTTCTTTTTCTGTTATTGGAAACTTTATGTTCATACAAAATGCCATCCCTGCCTCATCCCTCCCGTCACCACCACCCCGGCAAAAAAATAAAGTGTTTCAAAGAGGCCCTCACAGCTGTTCTGATAAACAGGCATTTCTGGTATGATCAGCACACCAAGCCTGATTTTTTTACTTTAATAAACCCTTCCATGATCTACATCTGTTCCGTACCTGAGCAGAAACTACTGGAAACGAGGAGGAGAACTGTCCTAACGCAGCATTAAAATGTCGAGTGTAGCTTGGAAGGAATTCTCCAGTCAAGGGTGGTTTTTTCCTCCTCTTTCTTTCCTTTTTTGAAAAAAGTTAACGTTGACTCATTTGGTGGAGATATAGTGCGCTTTTCTGCCTATCCCCAGAAGGGAAGTTTGTATTCTTTTAAATGAAACCATTTTAAAAGCAGACCTCAAGCCTAAAATAATCCAGGGTTCTCTCGAGTTCTTAGAAGGTGTAGATTTATTTACTATAGTTAAAGCATAATTAGTTCTCAGGGGATAGTGTATCTTTTAAACTGCTTTATGGCCACCATATTGGTTTTCTAAATAATCAGAAACTTCTGTTATGATTATAGTCTTGGGTTCAGACAGAAATGCACTGTAAGTAGAAACAAATGTCAGGAATTGCCAGTTGTCACTTGAAGAAGGGACAGCATATGGGGAGAAACGGTATTCTGAGCATCTTAGTTACCTAGTGCTGCTATAACAGAAATACCACAAGTAAGTGGCTTTAACAAACAGAAATTTATTTTCTCACAGTTTAGGGAGACTAGAGGTCTAAATTCAGGGTGCCAGCTCTAGGGGAAGGCTTTCTCTCTCAGTTGGCTCTGGAGGAATGTCCTTGTCTCTTCAGCTTCTGCTTCTTGGTTCCTTGGCGATCTCCGTGTGTCTTGGCATCTGTCTTACCCCATCTCTGCTCTGCTGCTTTGTTAATCTCTTTTATATCTCAAAAGAGATTGACTCAAGATACACCGACACTAATCCTGCTTCATTAACATAACAAAGATAACCCATTCCCAAATGGGATTATGACCATGGGCATAAAAACCATTGCTGTCTCAAGTCAATTCAGACTCATAGTGAACTTATAGGACAGAGTAGAACTGCCGCATAGCATTTCCAAGGAGTGGCTGGTGAATATGAGCTGCTCACCTTTTTGGTTAACAACCCTAGCACTTAACCACTGTGCCACCATGGGCGTAGAGATTAGGATTTACAACACTTATTTTGGGGGGACACAATTCAATCTATAACACTGAGGAAACACAATCTAAAGAAGTCTTAAATAGACTAACGGTGGAGGCAGATACACGTATCCCTCCCCAACACAGTCTTTTTTGATATCAAATGGTGCTTTCTTGATCCTTTTCCAGTCATTCTCACTACAGGGACGAGGAAGAGGGGATAATTGCCTTTCTGGCTTTACATTTCTGCAGAGTTTTGAAACAGGGAGGGGTTGAACCTTCTTTACACATTTGCAAATGAGTGTAAATAGTGCCCCTGTCTGTGTGATGTTGGTTCTCATGTCCCTGAGCCCTGTTCTGGCTGACCAGTCTTTCCCACCCTTTGCAGGTTGATGTTTAAGACGCCACAGGAAATGGGTTTAATAGCCATCGCAGTCCGGCAAACACAAGGCCAAGGTCAGTCAACTTTTGTTATCGTTGCCATGGGTTTCTGTTTAAATCTGTGACTCTCGTAGTCAGAGAGAGAATCGATTGTGTGTGCTAATATGGAGGTGACCCCGCGTTAAAAATTGTTTCTGTTTTCTTACTCCTCCTAAAATTGAGAAAGAGGAAGGGAAAAGTCATCAAAAGATTTAGCCTTGGTAGAATTGGAATATTCTCTTCAAACATTAGTGTTTACTAATCACTTGACATTTGCTCATGATGGCTTTCACGTTGGGTTACCTGCATCTTGTCAATTCTTCTTTCTGACATTCCTAGGCTTTGCAGTTTCTGAATCATAAATGTTATTTAAAATAAATACTCATTGCTGTCTAGTCAATTCCAAATCATGGCAACCCCGTGCGTTATACCAAAACCAAACTCGTTGCTGTTGAGTCAATTCCAACTCATAGCCACCCTATAGGGCAGAGTAGAACTGCCCCATAGAGTTTCCAAGGAGCGCCTGGTGGATTCAAACTGCCAACCTTTTGGTCGCACTTTACCACTACACCACCAGGGTTTCCTCATATGTTATAGATACGCTTATTTTCCTGAAGGTTCTCTGTGAGGTGCCTTTTGGGTCTACACTGAGTGTCCCACGGTGAGGAAAAGTAGATGGCCAGGAAGACTCAAAAGAATCTTTCATTTCCCAGCCCCACCTCAGCTGGCACTAGAATTTGCACATGCGGGCACTCAAATGGGAGTCCCTTGTGGCACAAATTGTTAAGCACTTGGCTGCCAGCGGAAAGGTTGGCAGTTCAAGTTCACATAGAGGCTCCTCATAAGAATATCCTGATGATCTACTTCTGAAAAATCAACCATTGAAATCCCTATAGGGAACGGTTCTACTCTGACACATTCGGGGCCACCATGAATTAGAGTCGACTAAACGGCAGCTGCTATGGTTTTGGTTTTTGGCTGGGCACTCAATCAGGGCCTGTTCACCAAGTGACTGTAGAGAAGCAGAGGGCTGCTCAGAGTTGCCACTGCCTGCCGATCCTCAGAAGTGAGAGCCCGCATGCTCCCAGAATCCACCTGGGGTCTTGTGGAGGGTGGGTTCCCTGCTTAGTGGTCTGTGCAGGATGAGTGGAAGGCACTCAGCGGGACTCTCCAGGGCAATTGGCACCAGGCTGACCCAAACGGGGCTTCTCACTCTCAGAGGCTCTCATGACTTTTTCAGAAGTAAAGAAATAAGGAATCTACCATTTTCCAGTTCTTCCTCTTGAATATGTCTTCTGAACATAAAGAGAAGAAATAATGTCATTTTATCAAAAGCTGTGAGATGTAGTATGCTGGGTTAAAAAGAAGAATACATTGCAGATACAAGATCTTAGATTAATTAGTCACACTCTGATTTTGTTGTTTTTTTTCTGACTTTTTTGAGAAAAATAACTCGAGAGTTACTCTCAGGGATCACTTTTTTTTTTTTTTGATAACAGTTTTTCTGAGCTATAATTCACTTACCATACAATTCACCCATTAAATGTGCACAGTGCAACAGTTTCTAGTATATTCACAGAGCTGTGCAACCACCACCACCCAAGGAATCACTTCTAAATGTGACTCCCGGGTCAGTGTAGACTCAATCTAGTTTCTCCTGGGTCTTTTTTTTTTTTTTTGGCCTGCGTCACCATATGCTGAGAACTGAAACCTAGAGTGATGTTCAAACACTAAGATTTTGAATCCTCAAAACATAAATGATTTGCTCACTGAGGCAGAAAATCATACCGATTATCAGAACTTTTTCCGACAACAGAGCTTCAGATCTTTAAAAGCTTCTCTTTTGTATTGAGTTAACCCCAGATGTCCAGGCATTTTAATAAGTCAGGGTTTATTCAAGGGAGATATCTCTTGAGCATGTGGCTCCAAGGCCTTGGTCACATTTCCTGGCCCTACTGGGCGTGTTCATGCAGACAGCGGGGTTTGTTTTCCAGGCCGGGGCAGGAACACTTGGCTGAGCCCCACAGGATGTGCCCTCTCTACTCTGCTTGTCTCCATCCCGCTGAAATCCCAGCTGGGGCAGCGAATTCCTTTTGTGCAGCATCTGATGTCCCTGGCCGTCGTGGAGGCCGTCAGGTCCCTTCCTGGGTACCAGGTATGTACAGCTTTAACGCACTTTTAGGCCCTCATGGTGCGGCAGGGTTTGGTTTGTTTTTGTGTGTGGCGTATGTTTTCATAATTGGCGAATGTGGAGCCTTAACCTGCTCCATGCAAAGCTGGCATGAAGAGGGCTCCTGGAGCTTTAAAAGCAGGTTTTATTGCTGCCTCAGCCTTGCTTGCCAGAATGCACTTAGTCCCCCAGAATTCCCTTTCCAGCCCTTTTGTCCGATTTCTCAAACATCCTAGGAAGGGCTAGCCTTTTTTTTTTTTTTCTTTTTTTAATTAAAGCATGTTGTGTTGAATGAGAGCTATTTATGTCTTCTGGTTTAAAAAAGAAAAAAAAGCAAGCTTATTTTATGGGCTTAAAACTCTGCTCATTTCCCACCTCTATTTACCACTGTCTGCTCTTAGCAAGTGTGTCTCTGTGTGGCACAAATGACTAACGTGCTCACTGCTAACCAAAGGGTCAGTGGTTCTAATACACCCAGCAGCACCACAGAAGAAAGGCCTGGCGATCTACTTCTGTGAGATTGTTCTTGTTAGTTGCTGTTGAGTTACTTCTGGCTCATGGCGACCCCAGGTATACAGAGTAGAACTGCTCCTTAGGGTTTTCAAGGCTGTGACCTTTTGGAAGCAGATTGGCAGGCCTGTCTTCTGCAGCATCTCTGGGTGGGTTCCAACCGCCAACTTTTTGGCTAGTAGTTAAGTGCTTAACCATTTGTGCCCCCCAGAGACTCTCCATTGAAAACCCTATGGAGCATAGTTCTCCTCTGAGACACATGAGGTTGCCATGAATCAGACCTGACTCATGGCAACTGGCTTTTTGGTTTGGTTCTCAACCAGAGGTATCTTTGTCTACAGTTGACAGAATTCAGTGGCTAGGCTCATGTGAGACCATCCTTCTACCCGCAGCTGTAAGGACAGTTGCGCCTGTTTCACTGCTATTACCAAACGATTTGTGTCAGTTATTAAAAAGACGAGAAAAGCGACTTTGGTCTTTTCTCTCATGCCTGGGCCCCACGTCTCATACACCCATCCTAAATTTTCCTGGATGAATTTTATATGGATATAAAAAGGGAATCCTGAAAACTCTTCTGTTGGGATATATGTGTGTATGTGTGTGTGTGCATGCGTGTGTATAAAATATTAATTCCTGAAGCAAGATGTTAAAAGTATGGCTCTCAGGGGAAGAACCTGAGGTCTTGTTATCAGCATTTAAATGAAGAAGCAATCCTCTCCCCTGCCCCTTACAAACCCCCGCTCCCCGCCCCATGTGGCCATGTCCTCATTTTCAGTGTCTAAAACTTGGCTATTCCACAGAGATGATCAGTTCTAAAGTATCTATTTCATATATTACATCCAATCACTGACATGCACATTCAGACATGACGTTCATTTTTCCTCATTACTCGTGACATCCTTGCTACATCTGATTCTGGTGAGTTCCAGGCTCATCAGACTGTTAAAAACCTCTCTCTTAGAAACCAGTTGAGAATATCAAGTTCTGTCATGGGAGAAAATATTTTGTTAGGTGCCGTCAAGTTGGTTCTAACTCATAGCGACCCCTTGTATAGCAGAAGGAAGCCCGGTCCTGCACCGTCCTCACAATCGTCGTTATGCTTCAGCTCATTGTTTTTAGCCCTAGCAACAGTGAAACTGCCCAGCTAATTATTCTTAGGAAAATAAGTAAAATTGAGTCTAGAAAATTAAATGTGTCTGTTCAGCCTTTTCCTGGCTTTGAGTTTGACCTTGTGGCCCCATTTGTTAATTTAGTGAGCATTCTTTGAGTGCCTGCTGTATGCAGAGAGCTGTGCCAGGAGCTGGGTCAACAAGATGAGTGATGGGAAGCTTGTCCTCCTCAGCGCCCCGGGGCTTTGTGTCCTCCATTCTCCCTAAGAAGCTTCCACCATAAGTTTGTATTTTGCATGCTATAGCACGAGTTTTGAATTGGACTTACTTTTAACATAGTCCAGTTTGCTTACATAGTAGGGCTACAGGCTGGTTGAAATAGGCCCCATTTGAGTAGCATTTGCTTTTCTTATATCTTTCACTAAGGCCCCAACTTGTCCCTAGAAAGATGGTACCATCAGCACCCAAAGTCTAACCAGCCTCCCTGGTTTAGATGCAGTATTGTGGGGCACCTGCATCCCGCCGTGCTGCCACACTCCCTGGCCCCTCTTCTCTTCTCTGCATCCTTAAGTTCTGCTCATCCTTTGAGTCCCAGCTCCAGTGCCATTCCCCAACTCCGCCAGCTGGAAACTCTCCTTCCTCTAGACCCTTGTTGTTAGCTGCCGTCAAGTAGGCCCCTGATTCGTGGCTACCATCATGAATTGAATTATATCCCCCCAAAAATGTGTGTATCAATTTGGCTGGGCCACGATTCCCATTTATTCCATTCCACTCAGTCTAATGTCTTAGGATAGTCAATAAAACACAGGTAACCATCTTTCTGGTATTCTCTGCTTTCAGCCAGGATCCATCTAACATCAGCAATGATATCCCTGGTTCCACGTGCTCTTCTGAAACTGGTCTGAATTTCTGGCAGTTCCCTGTCGATATACTGCTGCAGCCACTTTTGAATCACCTTCAGCAAAATTTTGCTTGCATGTGATATTAATGATATTGTTCGAAAATGTCCGCATTCTGTTGGATCACCTTTTTGGAAATAGGCATAAATATGGATCTCTTCCAGTCAGTTGGCTCGGTAGCTGTCTTCCAAATTTCTTGGCATAGACGAATGAGCACTTCCAACACTGCATCCATTTGTTGAAACATCTCAATTGGTATCCTGTCCATTCCTGGAGCCTTGTTTTTCGCCAGTGCCTTCAGAGCAGCTTGTACTTCTTCCTTCAGTATCATTGGTTCCTGATCATATGTTACCTACTGAAATGTTTGAACGTCAACCAATTCTTTTTGGTATAGTGACTCTGTGCATTCCTTCCATCTTCTTTTGATGCTTCCTGCGTCATTTAATATTTTCCCTGTAGAATCCTTCATTATGTCAACTCGAGGCTTGAATTTTTTCTTCAGTTCTTTCAGCTTGAGAAATGCTGAGTGTGTTCTTCCCTTTTGGTTTTCTATCTCCAGCTCTTTGCACATGTCGTTATAATACTTACGTTGTCTTCTTAAGCCGCCCTTTGAAATCTTTTGTTTAGCTCTTTTACTTCATCCTTTTTTCCTTTTGCTTTAGCTACTTGATGTTCAAGAGCAAGTTACAGAGTCTCTTCTGACATCCATTTTGGTCTTTTCTTTCTCTCCTGTCTTTTTAATGACCCCTTGCTTTCTTCGTGTATCATGCCTGACCCAAGCCATGGTGTTTTCAGTCGCCTCATATGCATGTGGAAGCTGGACAATGAATAAGGAAAACTGTCTTAGTCATCTAGTGCTGCTATAACAGAAATACCACAAGTGGATGGCTTTAACAAAGAGAAATTTATTTTCTCACAGTCTAGTCAGTTAGAAATCCAAATTTAGGGCGTCAGCTCCAGGGGAAGGTTTTCTGTCTCTGTCGGCTCTGGAGAAATTCTGGTCCTTGTCCTCAATCTTCCCCTGGTTGAGGAGCTTCTCAGGCGCAGGGACCCCAGGTCCAAAGGACGCACTCTGCTTCTGTTGCTCCTGGTGCAGCTTTCTTGGTGGTATGAGGTCCCCAACTCTCTGCTTGCTTCCCTTTCCTTTTATCTCTTTTCCCCAGGGAAACTCCCTTTACATTTGTATCAGGGATATGACCTGGGTAAGGATGGTGTTACAATCCCACCCTAATCCTTTTAACGTAAAATTACAATCACAAAACGGAGGAAAACCATACAGTGCTAGAAATCGTGGCCCAGCCAAATTGATACATTTTTGGGAGGACATAATTCAATCCATGACAAAGACCGAAGAAGAACTGATGCCTTTGAATTGTGGTGATGGCAAAGAATATTGAATACACCATGGACTGCCAAAAGAATGAACAGATCTGTCTTTGAAGAAGTACAACCAGAATGCTCCTTGGAAGCAAGGATGATGAGACTGTATCCCACATACTTTGGACATGTTGTCAGGAGGGATTAGTCCCTGGAGAAGGACATCATGCTTAGTAAAGCAGAGAGTCAGTGAAAAAGAAGACCCTCAATGAGATGGATTGACACAGTGGCTGCAACAATACTTTCAAGCATAGCAACGATTTTGAGGATGGCGCATAACCAGGCAGTGTTTCGTTCTGTTGTGCTTAGGGTCACAATGAGTTGGAATTGACTCAAGGACACCTAACAACAACATGATTCCCAGTATTGTGTGGTTGTCCTCCATTCTGTAATTGTAATTTTATGTTCAAGAGGATTAGGGTGGGATTATAACACCCTTACTAAGGTGTTATCACTGATCCAATGTAAAGAGAGTTTCCCTGGGGTATTGCCTGCACACCTTTTATCTTACAAGAGATAAAAGGAAAGGGAAGCAAGCAGAGGTTTGGGGACCTCATACCAGCAGAGTGCATCCTTTGGACCCGGGGTTCCTGTGCAGAGAAGCTCCTAGTCCAGGGAAAGATTGATGAGTAGGCCGGCAGAGAGAGAAAGCTTTTCCCTGGAGCTGATGCCCTGAATTTGGACTTCTAGTCTACTTTACCATGAGGAAATAAATTTTTCTTTGTTAAAGCCATCCCCTTGTGGTATTTCTGTTATGGCAGCACTAGATGACCAAGACGCTACCCCATGCACAACCGAACACAATGCTGCCTGGTCCTGCACCATCCCCCTGGTCAGTTGTGGATTGGACTGTTGTTATCTACAGGGTTTTCGTTGGCTGATTTTCAGAAGTAGATGGCCAGGTCTTTCTTCCTAGTCCACCTTAGTCTGGAAGCTCCCCTGAAACCTGTTCAGCATCACAGCAACACACAAGCCTCCACTGACAAATGGGTGTTGGGTACACATGACGTGCATTGGCTGGGAATGAAATCTGGCTGTCCCACATGGAAAGCAAGAATTCTACCGCTGAACCACCAATGACCTTCTAGCATCTTATGATGTTTTAAACATATAAACCTCTCTTGTGGTATTTACCCTTTGTTGCTTTAAATCAGATTGTTTGTGCCCCTGTTCCATCTCCCTACACGGTTACAAGCTCTTTGGAGGTAGTATTAGTTTTATTTTGGTCTCGCCATGCCTAGCATGGTGTTTTATACATGGGAGGATCACAGCAGCTGTTGAAAAAATGATGGAGTAAATAAAGAAGGAGTAATACATGGCCTTTCATCTTGAAATAGATGTTATTGTTTGTGTGCGTGAGAACCCAAAGTTTCATTAGCTGCATAGTTAACTAACTGGATCAGAAGACATGAAGGCAGAGAAAAGCCAGAGACAGGACCACACCTGGATAAGCTGCTGCCCACGCAGCACAGTTGTTTCTGAGCTTTGGGAACTCCATAGGTGTCATCTTGCTGGGGCAGGACCTTGTTCTCCTTGCTGTGGTGTTGGGCACAGGTGGGGTGTGAGAAAGCAAGAGAGAAGAAATAACAGAAATGTAGGAGAATGGCAAAGACCAAAGTTTCCAAGTCACAGATTTTCTAGATCAGAGTTTCTCACCTCAGCACTGTTAACATTTTGGGGAAGATCATTCTTTGTTTTGGAGGCCTGTGCTATGCATTGTGGACTTTTAGCAGCATCCCTGGCCTGCATTCAATATATATATATATGGATGTTCTGGCAAAGCTCGCTTGCTTGCTCTGGATCCTGTATCTGGCTCATCATCTGACCTCCATTTCTTGGGACCTGAGGCAGCAGCCAACTGTATTGCCTGCTGATTTTGGAGTTCATCAGCCTCCACAGCCTGTGAGCCAGCAGCTTGCTATCTTACTTGCTGATCTTGGATTTGTCAGCCTCCGCAGTCAATGAGCCAGTGGCCTACTGTCTGACCTGCCAACGTTGGGCTTGCCCCCCAGCTACATGACTCAGTTGAAGCCACCAGCGTGATGCTCGACTCACGGACTTGGGGTTTGACAATGGCTCTACAACCATGTGAGCCATTTCCTTGAAATAAATGTTTCTGTATATATAGGATCACTATTTTTTATGAGTCAGCATCGACTTGAGCACAATGGGTTTAGTTTGGTTTTCGGTTTTATATATATATATACACATGCACACACTTTACTGATTTTGCTCCTCTAGAGAACTGAGCCTAAGACATTTGGTACTGAGAGTAGTTCTAGAAAAACAAAATCATAGGGATGAGTTTTCTAAATAGGTTCTCAAGACTGACTAGTCTTAAAGGCTCTGATGACTCTGCCTGCGGTAGTAAAGAGGGTGCCGCTAATCCATGTGTGAAGTGGCAATATTAATACACAAAATATCACCACCATTAGATCAAGTATTGGTGAGAAACAAGGTTCTGGGAGATTGCATGTTTGATACGTTTCTACAGTTTTGTCAGAATGAGAAGTATAGGGAAGCTGGTTTATTCGTCCTACTTTCACTAGACAAAGTGGTGAAAGAAAGACATGAGTTCAGGGCTTCAGAGTCATAGCTCAAGTGCTGCATAAAAGACCTCAAAGTTGCCATTTGTGCCCTGAAAGAAAGCCTTATGTCTTGTAGTAACAGAGCCAATATTGCCAAAAATCAAACCCAGATCTTATTGTAAGAGTGGCTGAATTATAACACCAAATAAATTCCCAACTTTAACGATGTCTGAAGTTAAAGTTAGTGTATTGATTGGTAAGAAATGGGATCCTGAAACTTGGAATGGGGGCATATGGGAAGATAATCATAAAGCTGGGAACACTGAGCCCCTAAATTCTGTTGAATCACTCCTGCCAACAGAACCATCTTACTCACATCTGAAGAGGTTACTCCATCTTTATTTTCTAAGCCACCCTCCCCAGTAAAACCATTAGCCCCTCTACTCCCATCTGATGAGATTAACCTACCTGTCTGAAGAGCCTTTTTCTGAGACACCGCCTGGCGTGGCATCTGAGTCGTCACCTGGGGATTGCCTGGGGTAGATACCTCACAAGACATGCTGAATGTTGCCAGGACCCACTCCCACCACCCATTTTTGCTTCTAGACCTATAATTATACTTAAGTCCCAGCAAGCTCCAAAAGGTGAAGTGCAAAGGGTGACCCAGGAGGGGGTATACTGTACTTCAAAAGAACTGCTTGACTTTTCTAATACATACAAACAGAAACCTGGGGAATGTGTGTGGGAATGGCTATTAAGGATGTGGGATAATGGTGCAAGGAGCATAAAGTTGGATCAGTCTGAGTTTATTGATATGGGCTCACTAAGCACAGATTCTTCATTCACTGTTTTCCGCTCGAGAGTTTTGGAAAAGATCTAAAAGTTTATTCGGTTGGTTCGCTGAAGCATAGATTATGCAGGGGCCTACACTAAATCAAGTAGAAGTACCAGACTTGCCTTGGTATACTGTAGAAGAAGGTGTGATGGTTAAGATTGTGTGTCATTTTGGCTGGGCCATGATTCTCAGTGTTTTGGCAGTCGTGTAATGTTGTGATCACTTCCCTGTTGAGATTTGATATGTGATCATCCCTATGATGGGATCTGCTCTGTGTAGCCAGTCAGTTGAAAGGGAGTTTCCTTGGGTATGTGGCTTGCATTAAATATAAGCAGACATTCTGACAAGGTTTGGGGGCTTTTTGCTCATGCTGGATCCTGCAACTGACTCCTGTTCATCTGACCTCCAGTTCTTGGAACTTGAGCTAGCAAGAGTCCTGCTCTCTGACCTGATCTTGGGTTCACCAGAGGGGGCTTCACGAATCAGGAGAATCCTGTATCCTGACCCACAGACTTGGGGCACTCCAGCTTCTACAACCACATGAGCCATTTCCTTGATATATATGTATATGTATATGTATATACGTATATACATACATATACATATATATGCTTTATTGGTTTTGCTTCTCTAGAGAACTCAGCCCAAGACAGAAGGTATCCAAAGGCTTAGGGAAATTGGTATGTAAGAGTGGATTTATCAGGTTAGACCCACAGGCCCACACATGAAGTGCCCAGAGGATGCACTTTTACCACAGTAGTGAGGAACAAATTTGTGAATGGAGCCTCAGCATCCTTAAAAACTAATGCAATTGCTTTTTCATGTCAGATTTGACAGTGGGAGCTGCCCTAACTGAATTAAGATACCTAACTATAATGGGGCTGATTGGACCCTCCTGGGTCTTAGGGGCCAAGTGGCAGCACTCAATCAACAAAGACAAGGTGGGCATGGTTACTGTAATGGACAGTCAAAGCAGTAATCAGAATAGTCTGGCTCTTATGGACTTATGGTCTTGGCTACTTAGTCATGGTGTTCCTCGGAGTAAAACACATGGGAAATCTAAATGTTTACTTGATCTGTACAAACAGAAGACTTCTAGGTCTTGTGAATGACAGTTTCACTCAAATCACCAGAATAGAGTCATGGCTCCTCAACCAATTCCCAGACTTGAGCCAGTTTATAGACCCACAACCCCTTGAACGAAGAGGAGGCTGGATGCCCTTGAAGAAGAACCCCACTACACTGCCAAAAACTTATACCGTTGATCTTTCCCCAGCCTTCCCCAAAGGAATCTACCAGCTTTTACAAGAGTAACTGTTCACTGGGGAAAAGGAAATAATCAGACTTTTTGGAGGGTTACTGGATACTGGCTCTGAACTGACAGTAATTCCAGGAGAACCAAAACATCATTGTGGCCCACCAGTCAGAGTGAGGGCATGTGGAGGTGAGGTTAGTAATGGAATCTTAGCTCATGTTCATCTTACAGTAGGTCCAGTGTGTCCCTGAACCCATCCTGTAGTTATTTTCCCAGTTCCAGAATGCATAATTGGAATAAATATACCCAGCAACTGGCAGAACTCCCACATTGGATCTCTGACATGTGTGATAAGGGCTATTATGGTTGGAAAGGCCAAGTGGAAGCCATTAGAACTACCCCTACCTAAAAAATAGTAAACCAAAGGCAAATACCTCATTCCTGGAGGGACTATAGATATTTACTGCCACCATCAAAGACATGAAGGATGCAAGGCTGGTGATTCCCACCATATCCGCATTCAGCTGACCTATTTGGCCTGTGCAAAAAACAGATGAGATCTTAGAGAATGACAGTGGATTATCGTAAGCTTAACCAGGTGGTGAGTCCAATTGCAGCTGCTTTTCCAGATTTGGTTTCATTGCTTGAGCAAATTAATACATCTCCTGGTACCTGGTATGCAGCTATTGATCTGGGCAGTGTCTTTTTCTTGATTCCAATTTCAAAGGAACACGAGAAGCAGCTTGCCTTCAGCTGGCAAGGCCAGCAGTACACCTTCAATGTCCTACCTCAGAGATATATCAACTCTGCAGCCCTATGTCATAATTTAGTCCACAGGGTCCTTGATCTCCTTTTCCTTCCACAAGACGTCACAATGGTCCATTATATTGGTGACATTATGCTGATTGGGCCTAGTAAGTAAGAAGTGTCAAGGACTCTGGACTTACTGATAAAACATTTGCGTGCCAGAGAGTGGGAAATCAGTCCCACAAAAATTCAAGCACCTTCCACCTCAGCGAAATTTCTAGGATCCAGTGGTGTGAGGTATGTCGAGATACTTCTTCTAAAGTGAAGGATAAGTTGTTATATCTGGTTTCTCCTACAACTCAAAAGGAGGCACAATGCCTGGTGCGCTTCTTTGGATTTTGGAGGCCACGTGTCCCTCATTTGAGTTTGCTACTCTGACCTATTTATCAAGTGATTTGAAAAGCTGCTGGTTTTGAGTGGGGCCCCGAACAAAAGAAAGCACTGCATCAGGTTCAGGCTGTCATCCAAGCCACTTTGCCACTTGGACTATATGATCTGGCTGATACAATGATGCTTGAAGTGTCAGTGGCAGACAGATATAGATGCTGTTTGGAGTCTTTGGCAGGCCACTGTTGGTGAATCACAGCTCAGAAGTAAAGCGCTGCCATCCTCTGCAGATAACTGCTCTACTTTTGATTAATAGCTTTTGGTTTGTTACTGGGCCCTAGTACAGACTGAACACTTAACCATGAGCCACTGAGTCACTATGCAGCCTGAGCTGCCCATCATGAACTGGCTGTCTTCCGACCCACAGAGTCCTAAAGTCGGTCATGCACAGCAGCACTTCATCATTAAATGGAAGTGGAATATACAAGGTCAGGCTTGAGCAGGACGGGAAGGCACAAGTTGCATGAAGAAGTGGCCCTCCATGCAATGCTTCTGCCAAAACCACCATCTGTGGACTCGCAGAATGTCTTATCCGCCATCCTGGTATCCCACGCAGCATCATCTCAGATCAAAGGACTCACATCACAGCAAATGAAGTATGGCAGTGGGCCCATGCTTATGAAATTCACTGATCTTACCATGTTCCCCAGCATCCTGAAGCTGCAGCTTGATACAATGGTGGAATGGCCTTCTAAAGACACAATTATGGTGCCAGGTAGGTGACATACCTTCCAGGGTAGGGGCAGTGTTCTCCAGGAGGCTGTATATACTCTAAACTAGCGTCCAATATATGGCACTGTTTTTCCCATAGCCAGGATTCACAGGTCCAGGTATCAAGGGGTGGAGATGGGAGTGACACCATTCACTATTGCCCCTAGTAACCCACTCACAAAATTTTTGCTTCCTGTCCCTGTGACCTTATGCTCTGTGGTCTAGAGGTCTTAGTTCCAAAGAGTGGAATGTTCCCACCTGGAGACACAACACAGATTTCATTGAACTGAAAGTTAAGAATGCCACTGGGCCACTTTGGGCTCCTCATACCTCTGGAGCAACAGGCAAAGAAGGGAGTTACCATATTGGGTGGAGTGATGGACTCTGACTACCAAGGGGAAAGTGAATTGATGTTACATAATGGAGGCAAAAAAGAGTATGTCTGGAATACAGGAGATCCCTTAGGGTGTCTTTTAGTACTACCATGCCCTGTGATTAAACTCAATGGAAAACTACAGCAACCCAATTCCAACATGACTGCTAATGGCCCAGACCCTTCAGGAATGAAGGTTTGGGTCACCCCACCAGGCAAAGAACCATGACCAGCTGAAGTGCTTGCTGAGGGTAGAGGGAATACAGAACGGATGGTGGAAGAAGGTAGTTCTAAATACCAGCTACAACCACATGACCAGTTGCAGAAACAAGGCCTGTAATTTTTATATTTCTTCCTTGTACGTGTGCATCAAATATTTTTGTTTTCTTCACTTGTAAAATGTAAGGTGTAAATGGGGCTAGTACATTTTTGGTTGTCTGCATGTTAGTTATGTTAGATACAAGTATGACTTTGTAATTGTCTTTATTTAGAGATTGTATATGGTTTAAGGAGATGCGTACAGGTGCCAAACTGACAAAGGGTGGGCTGTGATAGTTAAAGTTGTGTGTCAACTTGGCTGGTCCATGAGTCTCAGTGTTTTGGCAGTAATGTAATGATATAATTTAGCAGTTATATGATGATACAGTCATCCTTCACGATATGATCTGATGTTATCAGCCAATCAGTTACAAGGGGCATTTCCTCTCAGGGGTGCCCTGCGTCCAATATATATATATGTGTGTACATTCTGGCAAAGCTCACTGACTTCCTCTGGAACCTGCACCTGGCTCATCATCATCTGACCTCTGGTTCTTGGGACTTGAACCAGTGGCCTGTCGTATTCCCTGCTGGTCTTGGGATTTGTTGGCTTCCACAGCCCATGAGCCAGTGGCCTGCTGTCTGACATGCCAATCTTGGGTTCAACAAGCCCTACAGCTGTGTGATCAGGAAAAGCCTCCAGGCTAACACCTGACCCACAGACTTGGGATCTGCCGGCCTCTACAACCGTGTGAGCCATTTCCTTGAGATAAATCTCTTCATATATACATATGTATGCTTTATTGATTTTGCCTGTCTAGAGAAAAAAAATTTTTTTTTCTTTTTTTTTAGAGAACCCAGCCTAAGACAGTTGTTTTCTTTGTTATCGAGTGCTGCTGTAACAGAAATACCACAAGTGGATGCCTTTAACAAAGAGAAATTTATTCTCTCACAGTCTAAGAGGCTAGAAGTCAGAATTCAGGGTGTGAGCTCCAGGGGAAGGTTTTCTTTCTGTTAGCTCTGGGGGGAGGCCCTTGTCATCAATCTTCCCCTTATCAGGAACTTCGGGTCCAAAGGACACACTCTGCTCCTAGTGTTGCTTTCTTGGTGGTATGAAGTCCCCTTGTCTCTCTGCTTCCTTCTCTCTTTTGTATTGTGAAAGAGATTGGCTTAAGATACAACCTAATCTTGTAGATCCAGTCCTGCCTCATTAACATAATTGCTGCTAATCCCATCTCATTAACATCATAGAGATAGGATTTACAACACGTAGGAAAATCACATCAGATGACAAAATGGTGGACAATCACACAATACTGGAAATCATGGCTTAGCCAAGTTGACAGGTATTTTGGGGGAACACAATTTAATCCATGACATGTCATTTGCTACTCTCTGGACTGTCAACTTTGTCTTCCAGTCTCATGTCTCCAGACAAGCGTCCTCTGCCCACACATGGCCCAACCAGGCTGCCAGCCACAAGTCTAGGAGACCCTTGGTTCTGGTGCCCACTCAATATAACCGACCCAACTTACATGTGCCAACTTCAGAGTTACGGGGAGAGAAGGGGAGCTGGTTGGCCCAACTTGAGGCAGCGTCCACCCTTGGTCCACTCCACTGTGACTGGCACAGGCAGAGTTACCCAGGCCACACCCTCCCATATGGGGTCTTTCAACCTAAGTCCATGTGCAGTACCTACGTCGATTGTCGGCAGTTGTGTGCGGCCTTCTCTAATAACTCAGTAAACGAGTTCCCCCTCTGCATCCTTATTGCTCTCTACTGGAGGCATTGCTACCTGCCTTTAGGACATTAGTTAATTCAGGGCCATTTTTCACTCTTGGGCATGTGTTTCTTAAGGGAAGAGAACCCTGAGAGTATCATTTTCTTCCTGCCCCCAGCACCTCGCACATGATGGGTGCTCCATGGATGTTATTGTTGATACTGAGATAATGAAATTAATTCACAAGATAGGGATCTTCAGAAAGTGTTTTTGATGACCGTGAATAGTGATGGGGTAGAGTGCGGGTGCTGAGATGTATGCCATATATGTTCTTTACATCTCTCTTCTTCTAGTCCCAAGTAGTACTTGGACGTTGGAGTGTCCCAAAGAAGTGATTAGCTTTCTGGAAAAGAAGAGAGGACGAGGACCTGTGTTTCATTAGTTTCAGGAATGGTCTGCTCACTTTCCCTTCAGCTAGATGGCCTCATGTGATCCTTTTGTGTCCTGTGATTCCTTGATTAATGTGAAGATCTTTCTTTAGGATGTCAACTTACGAGTGAAGTGGCCCAATGATATTTATTACAGTGACCTCATGAAGCTTGGTGGAGTTCTGGTTAACTCAACGCTTATGGAAGAAACATTTTATATACTTATTGGTAAGTTTAAGGAGCCCTGGTGGCACAGTGATTAAGTGCTCAGCTGCTAACCAAAAGGTTGGCAGTTTGAACCCACTAGCCATTCCATGAGAGAAAGATGTGGCAGTCTGCTTCTGTAAAGATTTACAGCCTTGGAAACTCTGTGGGGCAGTTCTGCTCTGTCCTACAGGGTCACTGTGAGTTGGAATCGACTCGACGGCAACAGGTTTTTGACTGGTAAGTTTTTAAAAGAGCCTTTCTGCCAGCATTTTTTTGGTTAACAAAATAACAGAAGTGAAATTGGCTATGCTGAGGGGAGGGGCAGTGGTGGTTCAGTGGTAGAATTTTCACCCTCTCTGTAGGAGACCTGGGTTCTAATCCCCAGCCAGTGCACCTCAGGTACAGCCACCACCCATCTATGAATGAAGCCTTGTAGGTTGCTGTGGTGCTGAACAGGTTTCACTGGAGCTTCCAGACTATGGCAGACTAGGAAGAAAGGCCTGGCAATCCACGTCAGAAAATCAGTCAGTGAAAACGCTGTGGATCACAATGGCCCAATCCCATTGTGCATGGATTTGTCATGAGCCAGGGCTGACTCCACAGCAGCTCAAAACAACATGTGTGGGGAACAGATAATCAAATGAGGTTACTTTTCTTTCAGTCTTGTTTCAGATCCAGGTATGTGTACAAATAGGGCCAGATCAGTTGAAAGTGATTTAAGAGATTCAAGGTTCCTGTATGGCCGTGGAAACCACCAAATTGGTATCATACCAAGCAGGCATTTTCTCACATCTTTCCACGCTTCCTGTTTCTAGTTGCATTAGAAATGATGAAAGTAAGAATTTAATGTATCATTTTGTAATAAGAAAAAAATTTTTTAATGTACCATTTTGGAGTTAAGAAAGTTAATTTCAATACACTGCTGGTGGGAACGTAAAATGGTACAGCCACTTTGGAAATCAATTTGGCACTTCCTTAAAAAGCTAACCATAGAACTACCATAGGACCAGCAATTCCACTCCTTGAAATACACCCTAAAGAAATAAGAGCCTTCACACAAACAGATACATGCACACCCATGTTCATTGCAGCGCTGTTCACAACAACAAAAAGATGGAAGCAACCAAGGTGCCCATCAACGGATGAATGGATAAATAAATTATGGTATATTCACACAATGGAATACTATGCAACAATTAAAAACAATGAATCTGTGAAACATTTCTTAACATGGAGGAATCTGGAAGGCATTATGCTGAGTGAAATTAGTCAATTGCAAAGGGACAAATATTGTATGAGACCACTATTATAAGAACTCCAGATAAAGTTTAAACAGAGAAGAAAATATTATTTGATGGTTACGAGGGTAAGGAGGGAGGGAGAGAGATATTCCCTAACTAGGTAGTACACAAAAAAATTTTTTAGGTGAAGGCAGGGGTAACACATAACACAGGGATAGTCAGTACAACTGGACTAAACCAAAAGCAAAGAAGTTACCTGAATACACCCAAAAGCTTTGAAGGCCAGAGTAGCAGGAATGGGGGTCTAGGAACCATGGTTTCAGGGGACATCTAGGTCAATTGGCATAACAAAATGCATTAAGAAAACGTTCTGCATTCCACTTTGGTGAGAGGCGTCTGGGGTCTCAAATGCTAGGAAGCAGCCATCTATGATGCATCAATTGGTCTTAACCCACCTGGAGCAAAGGAGAATGAAGAACACCAAAGACACAAGGTAAATAATGAGCCCAAGAGACAGAAAGGGCCACATAAACCAGAGACTACATTAGCCTAAGACCAGAAGAACTAGATGGTGCCCAGCTACCACTGATCACTGCCTGACAGGGAACACAACAGAGAATCCCTGATGGCACAGGAGATCAGTGGAAGGCAGATCTTAAGTTCTCGTAAAAAGACCAGACTTAATGGTCTGACTGAGACTGGAGGGACCCTGATGATCATGGTCCCCGGACCCTTTGATAGCCCAAGATTGGAGCCATTTCCGAAACCAACTCTACAGACTGGTTGACCTGGACTATAATAAGGACAGTGATGCTGGTGAAGAGTGAACTTCGTGGCTCCAGTAGGCACGTGAGACTATGTGGGCAACTCCTGTCTGGTGGCAAGATAAGAAGGAAGAGGGGGACAGGAGCTGGTTGAATGGTTATGGCAAATACAGGGTGGAGAGGAGGAATGTGCTGTCTCATTAAGGGGAGAGCAGCTGGGAGTGCACGGGTGGGTACATATGGCTTTTTGTATGAGAGACTGACTTGATTTGTAAACTTTCACCTAAAGCACAATGAATAAATTTTTAAAAAAGAAAGTTAATTTCAAAGGTGATTCTCCTGATGGCTTCGAATTCTTTATCTTGACTTTCCCAGGAATTAGAGGCCATGAAAAAGTTACCTTCTTTTAACCTTCAGAAGAAGCTCCAGGCTGTCAGGGTGGGATAAAGAATACCCATTCCACCTCACTCCATCCATATCAGGCAAGGAGATGGATTTGGCAGTTTCAAAAGTTGTCATGCCCTTGGCCACCCTGCCATCATCCCACAACTAATGTCCAGGAGAACTCGATTGGTGTTCAGAAGTCAGTAATGGACAGAAAGCATGTGACCTTGAGTTGGAAGTACCAGCCAAAGAATACAGGGCTTGAGTTTCTGACTCTGCTACCAACTGGCAATATTATTCTGGGCAAGCATCTTCAAACCCTTAAAGCTGCATTTCCCATCTTTAAATGAAGAATTGGACAAGATGCGAAGATACCTAAGTCAGGGCCCAGGGATGTCAAGGAACTCCATGGAAGGGCCTCAGGGAGCTAAAAAAAAAAAACCCTATCAGCATAGGGGAAGCTAAAAAAAAAAAACCCTATCAGCATAGGGGAAGTATCCAAGGGACAGAAGAGGGGAGGGTGGGAGGTGGTCTCTGATCCGGGAAAGACTCAGCAATGGCCCTTTCTGGTCCAGGGGAGAACAGGACCTAAGTTCTCTTACCAGAGGCAATGACAATAGTCAGTGTTGCTGTTTTCCCTTTGACTTTTAATTTTCTGAATACAAGGGAAAATGCTCAGTACTGTATAGCATTTAATTTAATGCCTTATACTTATCAGACCCTACAGATCTTGTGCTTGTTTTTGAATGAATGAACAAATGAGCAACTGCAAACTCCACCCCATTGCTGATGCTGTTTGTTTTTTTCAGATGTAATTTGCATTGCTTTGTATTTTAATAGCCAGTCATTGCAATGTAATTCTTTATTAAAAAAACAAAGCTTAAGACCAATCAATCCTTCCTTTCACACTGAAAATGGCTCAGAACACTTACTGAAGAATACTTTTGTTAGAAATGCCATCCGTTCTATCTGAAGTGAGTATTTTGGAAATTTTTTTCTTAGAGGCTCTGAAAACATGATAGTCTTAGTGCTTACTTCTTGCAGTATTTCATTTCCTATTGAAGACTTCCTTGAGATTGCTTAGGGCCCTGCTGAAAACTAAGACCCAGCTTCTCTGAAGACTCTGGCCTCTCCCTGAGAGGATGGGGTACTGAGTAACATCACAGATAAGCCTAATCAGACAGCACTGGTCATTATTGACTGTTCTTAAGACTTGGGTTAAACCCAAACCAAACCTATTGCCATCAAGTTGATTCCAACTCATAGCGACCTATAGGGTTCAGAGTAAAACTGCCCCATAGAGTTCCCAAGGCTATAATCTTTACGGAAGCAGACTGCCACATCTTTCTCCTATGGAGTAGCTGGTGGGCTCAAACCACTGACCTTTCAGTTCACAGCCGAGTGCTTAACCACTGTGCCACCAGGGCTCCTTCAAAGCCTTGGGTTAGGAGTCTATAAAAGAGCCACTGAGCAAGTGTTGGCCCCTGGTTAATAGCATAACGTTAGCACTGCAGACTTCCAAGGACAAAGTGGTAAAGATGCCATAACCGAGGTTTGAGATCTCAGAATCCAGTTTACTCCTTAAGTCCTGAATAAGATTCTCTCTTTTCAAGAATATGTTTTGTTATTCAAGTAAGAAAAGAAGCAAGAGATTTCATTTTATATTGGGCTCAGTGCAGAGCTACAGTTCTTGATTAGAGCTCGTGAAGTATAGTTATTTCAGAAGCAAGCCTGAGAAAAACTTGTCCCATTAATATCATTGTTAACTGCCATCGAGTTGGTCCCTGACTCATGGTGACCCCAAGCACAACAGAGCAGAACACCCAGTCCTATACCATCCCCATGATCAACTGCATATCAGACCATCATGAACATAGGGTTTTCATTGTCTGGTTTTCAGAAGTAGATTGCCAGACCTTACTTTCTAGTCCACCTTAGTCTCGAAGCTCCGCTGAAACCTGTTCAGCATCATAGCAGCCTGCAAGCCTCCAGTGCCAGAGAGGTGCTGGCTGCACGTGAGGTGTATTGGTTGGGAATTGAACCCAGGTCTCCCACACAGAAGGCGTGAACTCTACCACTGAACCACCAATGCCCCATGTCCCATTAATAAAGACAATTACCATCAAGTCAATTCTGACTCATGGTGACCCATTTAAATAGTGTCTGTTTAATTAAACTGAATCAAGTGTGGCTTACTTTTTTTCCAAATTCTTATTTGTAGTGAGGCTGGGATAGCCCTAGCTGAACAAGGGTAATGAAAGATGAAAAGAAAGATGGAGCCAGAGATACAAGTTACTCTCTAAGGGTCCAGAGATGACAAATTTTGGGGCAGTCGAAATAAGAGGAAGCAGGAATTGAACAGTGAAGACTGACTGCTTCTGGGTGGTAGAGAGGAACATGGGGTGTCAAGAACGTGTTGAGCTGCACATGTTTTTCAATTGTTTGTTTGTTTGTTTTTGTACAGGCTGTGGAGTGAATGTGACTAATAGTATCCCCACCATATGCATCAATGACCTCATCACAGAATACAATAGGCAATACATGACAGACCTGAAGCCCCTAAGAACCGATTTTCTCATCGCTAGAGCTGTGACCCAGCTGGAGAAACTCATCAACACGTTTCAGGACAAAGGACCCAATGGCGTGCTTCCCCTTTATTATAAATATTGGGTACACAGGTTAGTCCGAATTCTTCTTCAGTTCTTTAAAATTCCTTGATTCAATCAGTAGTTCAATATCATCCAATAAGAAGCTGAGCACCAATCTAAATAATTAGTTTTGACCTTTATACTGGAGAAGGAAACCCTGGTGGCATAGTGGTTGAGAGTTCAACTGCTAACCAAAAGGTCAGCAGTTCAAATCCACCAGGTACTCCTTGGAAACCCTGTGGGTCGCTGTGAGTCAGAATCAACTCAATGGCAATGAGGCTTTTTCTTTTTTTAAAGGAGAAAGGTCCCTGAGTGGCACAAACGGTTTGCTCTGGGCTACTAACCAAAAGGTTGGCCATTCAGACCCACCCGATGGTGCCACGGAAGAAAGACCTGGTGACCTGCTCCCATAAAGATTACAGCCAAGAAAACCTAAGTCACACGCGGGGTTGCCAGAATCAATTCGGTGGCAACTAAAACAACAACTGACTGCAGCAGAAACCTGGGGGCTGGAGCCCAGCAATCTGTGTTTTACCAAACACTCAGGGGATTCTGATGCAGCTCAAGTTTGAGAACCACTTTGGTACTCTCTTTCAAAAATGTCAATGTCTCGAAAAGCAAACAACCAAAACCAAGGTGGAGGACTTGTTTAAGATCAAAGACTAAAGAGGCATGACAACCAAATGCGATGCATGACCCGTAATTAGGTCCCGGGTGGGAGTCGATAGCCATAAAGGTATTAATGGGGCAATTGGGGAAATTTGAACATGGACGATATATTAGATAATACTATAGGAACAAGGTTGAGTATCTTGAGGGTGATAATGGTATTGTGGTTTTGTAAGAGAATGTTCTTGTTCTCAGGAGATGCATACCCAAGTACTTGGGGATCGAGTGTCATGATGTCTGCAACTTATTTTCATGTGGTTCAGAGAAAAAAGTGTGTGTGTGTGTAGCAAGAGAAATTAAATATGGAAACTGTTAGTAGTCGGTAGTGAATGGAGGTAAAGGGACTATGAGATTTATTCTACGATTCTTTCAGCTTTTCTGTGGGTTTGAAATTTTTCAAAATAAAAATTTGGAGGGGAGTAGGTTCTGTACTTCTAAAGGTCTCATCAAGGCTGTGACTTTAACAGGTACACTTGGAGAATATTCAAGAGATGTGGTACTACCATGAGTTGAACTTACAGTTGATAGCACCCAACTTAATGAGACCAAAATTTCTTGTCAACTCAGCTCTTTTTCCCCAAGAACCTCGAGAGTTGCACTGTGTTTCTTGAAAGTGCTAGGGGTGAGGAAGTGGTGCAAATCGCCATCACAGAATTAGGAGGAGTGCTGTCGTTTTTAGGGGAAGAGGTTCCTAACGCCCTGGTAGACTTTCCGTCACCCGGGTTATTAGTAGTTAACAAAACAGTCCATGTGGGGCCATTGCAAGCCAGAGCTCAGACCCGGTACGTTTTAACAGACTCTGGCCTCAGCCCTCTCTCCCACATCCCCGAGCCCTTTGCATAATGAATAATCACTTAATTAATTGTGTTAAGCTGATACCTTCCGTTTCCCAGTGACAGCCAGCTGTTCTTCTTTTCCAGTGGTCAACGAGTCCGTCTGGGAAGCGCGGAGGGACCAATGGTGTCCATAGTTGGCCTAGATGATTCTGGGTTCCTTCAAGTCCATCAGGAAGGCAGCGAGGTTGTGACTGTGCATCCGGATGGCAACTCTTTCGACATGCTGAAAAACCTCATCCTCCCCAAACAGCAGTAGTGGAAGTGGAGCGTGGTGGGGCAGCCTGCCCCTGGCCCTCAGTCCTCACCCCCTGCCTGGAGCTGTGGGGAGTAGGGGGTGGTGCAGCCGAGACCACTGCAAGCATTCCAGTTTGATTTTGGCGGCCCCTCCCAGCCCATGGATCTTATACGCTAGTTTAGGGCTATAGGTGATTTTTTTTTTTCCCACCCTCAAATTTGTCAGTTTTTGAAATTTTTTTCCTGTTTCTTTTTTAAAAAAAAAAAAAAAAGATTTATTTTGTTGCCTTTTAATTTGGCTTTTGGTGACGTTCTAGAGTGAAGGATTGACAAGTGGAAGATTTAGGTTAGGTAAGCCCCCTACCATAGGTGTGAAATCACCCTCCTCCCCAACCCTTGGGCTTGGGTTTATGCTACCTGTGATACCTAGTGCTGTGGAGTGGATTCCGGCTCATGACGACCCCACTGTATTACAGAGTACAACTGCTCCATAGGGTTTTTTTGACTGTAATCTTTATGGAAGCAGATCCCTAGGCCCTTCTTCCACAGTGCCATTGGGTAGGTTCGAACCCCCAGCCTTTGGGTTCATAGGCAACAGCAGCCCATTTGCACCACCCAGGGACCTGTTTATTGCCCACCTACCGGCAAAAAAATAAGTTCTTACTTGGAAACAGTATTGAGGTCATTCAAATGTTTGCCCAGTACCGGAGACTTGGACCCTTGGACTGTTATTAGCAAATCAGAAACCACTCTTCAGGCCAGGTCGTGGTGAGTTGGTGAGGTAGAGCTATGGGAACACTTTTTAAGAATCTAAGAGGCATTTTCCTACAAGAACATATGTTGACACTCAACTGGGGTGTTTGTTTTTTATTAGTGAAGAAGAGAGAAGGTGGACCTTTCAGTTACTCTCTGCCTGGTGGCTTGTTAATCCGGTCACAGTGTCATCTAAATGGCTGCCAAGTAGCATCTAGCTGGTAAGGATGCAGTGACATTGTAGAAGAAACCAGTTAATTAGTCCGACATTATTTCACAAGCTCTGCTTTCGTAAGTTTAGATTTACTGCCAGGCCTGAAGAGATGGGATCAAGTTCAAGATCCTTAAAGCCGCTGTTAGGCACTGCTTGAATGTGAGGGGTAGGTGATTTGGCTCCAACAGCTGGAGATGAAGGCGCGCTCTCATACCACACACAAGGGAGGATTTAGAGTTTTTAAGTCGTTTTTCAGATTGGCTTTGAAATGTGCTGTGTTCTGCACAACCACGTGCAGGGAAGCAGCACAGAATGCCCAAGCACGGGCATTTTTTCCCTCTATTTCCAAGGAAGACAATTATATTGATGTTTAATACCATCAGTGAAGAGTGCGTGTGTATGTGTGTTTGTGTGTGTCTTTAAAAGATGTTAAAAATCGGATGTGCTGACAGTCTCCGTGGAAGAACAAAAGAAAGGAAGCTTTTGATATATATTTGCTCTTTCCAGATGTCCCCCACGCTTTTTCCATGAAACTTCTATCTCTGTTGAACTTATGAATCATGCACATTACTTTTCAGCCTTAAAAGGCCAATTTTTGCCCCCTTTTCTCTCTTCCTGCCAGTCCCAGCTGAAATGAGTGGAAAGAAATCTTGATGGAGTTCTCCACTTTGAAAAAAGTCCCCTCATTGCAAACCAGCCCCCTCCTTACCCAAGTCCTACCCAGCCAGGTTAACTCCAGAAATGTGCCGTTTCCACTGTAAAATCCTTCTATCTCTAGCCAGGCACAGGCAGCCCCATAGGAAGAAAAAAATTAACATGTTGAGTTAAGTACACCAAGCCAATATGTGTTTTTTGGAAATGTAGCTTGAAAAGAATTAGAATTTTTGCAAAGAAAAAGGCTTCAATTGGAATTATTTTTCTCCAAAAACAAACAAACAAAAAGAATCACTCCTAAATGCCCACGTCTTCTGTTCGAGTCAGTGGCAAGTTTAAATAAAAATCCATACCATGCCAAAATTACAAAATGGACTCACCCTTGAGAGGGAGTCTGCAAAATATCATCAAGGAGAAAAATCTCCAGGCTAATGTTGCAAGTTTCATTTCTCAAACTTTGTAATTTAAGGCACGTCATCTCTCAGAGCCGCCATCATTACTTTTTGAGTTTCTTTGGGGGGGGTTATTTAATGAAAAACACACTATGTTTTATTTTAAGCTGGAGTCCTCTTCTGGAAATTTCTGCTTTGGAAAAAATGTTATCATTTAATTTCCTTTATGTAAATTAAAACTAATGAAGTGTGGACATGTCAAAACAGATGGGGATGTTCTGGGCCTGCCCCTCGGTCTCTGTGCTTTTTAGCAGGCAGTTCTGGCTTACACAAGACACTCAGTTGTCTTGAGGGAGACAAAATAGACTTGAAGCAGATGCTGCTCTTCTCAGAAACCTGATTTTGCCTCGGATGAACCAAAGGCTGTTTTAAAATTCTGCTTCATATAAGAAGGAAAAGGAAGAAAAACCAAACCCGTTGCCGTCAATTTGATTCCGACTCATAGCAATCTTATAGGACAGAGGAGAACTACCCTATGGGGTTTCTAAGGAGTGTCTGATGGATTCGAACAGCTGACCTATTGGTTAGCAGTCAAGCTGTTAACCACTGCACCCCCAGGGCTCCAGGGTATTTTGCTTATACCTTAGACTTACCTGCTAACCTACACCCATCATAAGGCTTTTGGGATGTTTGTGCACCCAGCCATCTCAAGAAGCTTTAAAGTCTTAAAGGAAACTTTGCATTTTCCCCACAATCTTTAAAACACGGCAGATAAGCTCAGGATTGGCGTTTGCCTCCAGAACATCGAGTCACCCCTGATGTAGATGTGCACTGAGCATCTGCAGAGCTATGTCAAAGGCTGGACTTCCTCCCTCCTGGGACTGGTAGCAGATTCTTGAGGATTCTTGGGGAGTGCCCCTAAAATAGGACCTGGTGCCAGCTGAGTTTCCCGCGGTCCAGCAGGAACACCACTCTTTGGCACTGGGACTCCTGGCAGCATTCACAGGGAGCTGTCAACGTGGGAAGGGTTTGTGTGTGGTGTAAGGTAGCCCATGGGTTTCACTGGGGCACAATGACGCTGCCTGACATTGCGTAAGGGGCCCTACTAAGGGGTGGATGAGGGTGGGTACATAAGCCCAGGGTGATGGGGAGAAGCCCGTTGCTGCCCTAAAGAGCAGCTCCAGCCCTCATCCCCCCCCATACACAAACACACACACACACACACACAGGCCAGCATGGCTGCTACCCCTACCCTGGAGTCTGGGAACTGGAAGAGAAGCTGGCCTCACCCAACAGTTTCAGAATGGAAAAGGGAAACAATTTAGCTTTACATTCTGTAATCTGTTAGCTCTCAACAGGCAGAAAATGGAGAATCCTTATTCCTGGATAATTGCTATGCATATTTGAAATAAAAGAACGTGTAAGCCTTTGCATTTTTCACCTTTCAAAGAATCCTCTCTGAAAAGTCATGGCTTTCAACCGATGCCTATAAAAAGCAAATCTACCAAAATAAACTTTAAGACTTTCTGTATGGTTTGTGCTCATTCTTATTTTTACCACAAGTTTGATTTTTTTTTAAAAAGGCCACTACCTTTGGTTATAGCACTTTTATTAATATTGAAACATTTTTACAAAATAAATAAAAGGTTTTAACATAGTAAGGAATATTACGTATTTCTAAGTTTTAAGAAGCTGGGTGAATTTTTTGGAGTAGGGTATATTTTTAACAAATGCATTATGCATTATACAAAAAAGAAGTCTTAGTATTCCAAAGAGTGAAAGTTAACAAATCCGCAAGCCAAAAAAAAAAAAAAAAAAGACCATTTAACTAAGGTGAGAAATGTAGCAATGTCCATGTTTCGTTTTTTTAGGGTATTCTAAAATTTTTTGTGAAAATTACTTCACTTTTGTCTTAATAGTTTCTTACCCAAGATTTTAACCTTATGTATCATACGTAAGTTTAGGAACAGCTTGAGTAATCCATTTTAGATAATCCATTCACTACAGAGCAACTACAATTTTACAGTATTTACTGGAAAATGTACTTTTTATTCCGTTTTATCAGTGGCAGCCATCACAGTCTACCTTAACTACCTTACAGTTCTTATAAATAAGAACTTTGGGTCAACTTTATACAGGATTCATTCAATTTGTTAAGTCTGTCCTGCTCCTAAGGCTCGGCTAGTAGGAATTTTAACAGGAAAAAAGGAGCAAGAGTGAGGGAACACTAAATACTGGCTCTTGCAGACTTCCTAAGGGTAGCCCTTCTTCACACCCTGTTCACTTTGCCACAAAGCTATGAATGGAATGGCTTTTCTAGAAAGGGGCTTCCATGAACATAAAGGAATTCCTTTCCCTGGGAGGCTTCGTGGAGGGCCCAACCAGTCTCGAATTGGGTTTACTTCTCAAATCCATTTGATCTGGCATTTTTGTCAACATGGTACATGTTAGGGCCAACACCGATTTTTTCCCCCTTCTTCTTTGTGAAAGAGACACATATTTGTTAAAAGGCTTCCTCTTCCCCCGTCAGAGCCCCACAGAATCAAGAAACTTAAATGTGTAGGCTCTTAAAGATGGAGGTAACAATATTAGGTTGCCATAGTAACTGCCCTGTTAACTATGCATTGAGCTGTTCGCCCTCTTGAAGCCAGCTTGTGTAGGAATCTTCCTTCGTGTTCCAGGCTGTGAGAACCATGATGTTTGTTTAGTCAAGAAGTTGTCACTAGTACACGTTTTATCTTGCAAGGACATATGCGCTCTTTGTTAAGCTTCTTAACATACACAAATCAATAATAGTCTTTTTTAAAAGTAACCTTAGATATCAAACTGTTCCAAAAGCCTTCGTGATTTGTATTTACGAAACACGGCCCCCAAAAAGTTAAAAACAAGGTAGACGCAGAGCATTTTGTGGGAACTTTATTGAAAAATGAAAGATGCTATCTCCTACTAATCAAACCTGCCCCTTCAGGAATCATGGTTTAATGATGAAACTCAAGAGCATAAAAAATAATACACTGGGCTTGTTTGATGTGTGCATACATTGCCACAGGGAACTGCTAATGAAGTATAGCCAAGTGCTCTGTAGAGGTGTGTGCAAGTGCTTCTTGGAGACCCAATCCCTTCGCTGCACCGCAAAAACCGGCCCAGATCTGTTGCCGTTGAGTCAATTCTGACTTGTGTTACAGAGTGGAACTGTGTGCCATAGGGTTTTCTTGGCTGTAATCTCTAGGAAGCAGACCACCAGGCCTTTTCTTCAGATGCCGACCCTTGTTGCTAAATTTGCAAATTTTAACTCACAGGACAGACTGACACCCTGCTCGAGATGGAATCAGGTCCTGGAGGTGATGCTGAGGTGGAAGAAGGTCACATTTTGAGAGCAGTTGATGTCAGTGCTTTTTGATTTCTAGAACAATGAGTTAAAGGTATTTGTGAAAATCAATTTCCACTTACAAAAGTGGGACTAGCTTCTTAAAGTAAACCATTTCTGGAAAAACAGTAAAATAATATGTTTATAGTGTGGCGCAGATAATTGACAGTGTGTTCAACGCATTGATCCAGTTCAGAGCCAAGATGTGAAAAAAAAAAAAATTAATGGACACTATCAAACATAACTAAAAATGTACAACAGAAGATAAACTAGATACCTGGGGCCTCCTAAAAATTAAATACTTATGCTCATCAAAAGACTTTTACCAAAAGGTCTTAAAAGCCTTTAGCGGCCATCTAAAATGCTCCACTGATCTCACCCTTCGGGAGCCAGAGAGAATGAAGAAAACTAAAGACACAAGGGAAAGATTAGTTCAAAAGGCTAATGGACCACAACTACCAGGGCCTCCACCAGACTGAGTCCAGTACAACTAGCTGGTGCCCAGCTACCACCACTGACTGCTCTGACAGGGATCAGAATATAAGGTCCCGGACAGAGCCGGAGAAAAATATAGAACAAAATTCTAATTCACAAAGAAAGACCAGACTTACCGGCCTAACAGAGACTGGAGAAACCCCAAGAGTATGGCCCCCAGGCACCCTTTTAGCTCAGTAGTGAAGTCACTCCTGAGGTTCACCCTTCATATAAAGATTAGACACGCCCATAAAACAAAACAAGACTAAAGGGGAAACACTAGCCCAGGGGCATGGACTAGAAGGCAGGAGAGGACAGGAAAGCTGATGATAGGGAACCCAAGGTTGAGAAGGGAGAGTGTGGCCATGTCATGGCACATTGTTAACCAATGTCATAAAACAATATGTGTACTAACTTTAATGAGAAGCTAGTTCCGTAAACCTTCATCTAAAAAAAAAAAAAAGTACAATTAAAAAAAAAAAAAAAGACTTTACCAAAAAAGAACCTACAGACTGGGAACAAATTTCTGGCAATGACGTATCTGACAAGGGCCCAATCTCTAAAATATGGAAAACTTCAACACCTCAACAACAAAAAGACAATCCAATCAAAAAATGGGCAAAGAAGACATTCAGGAGGCTAAGAAACACATGAAGAGATGCTCACGATCATTAGCCGTTAGAGAAATGCAAACCAAAACTATGAGACACTATTTCACCCCCGCAAAAATAGCACTGATTTTTAAAAAAAAAAAAAAATGCCAACAAGGTTGTGGGGACAATGGAACTCTTTTACACTGCTGGTAGGATTGTAAAACAATACAACCACTATGGAAAACAATATGGCGCTTCCTAAAAAAGCTAGACATAGAAATACCATACGATCCTGCAATCCCAGTCCTAGGTACATACCCTAGAGAAACAGGAGAAATGACACAAATAGACCTGTGCACACCCATGCTTGCTGCAGCATTATTCACAATAGCAAAATGATGGGAACAATGTAAGTGTCTATCAGTGGATGAATGGATAAACAAAATGTGGTACATACAACAGAATACTACGAAACAATAAAGAATAATGAGTCCGCGAAACATAACATGGATGAATCTGGAGGACATTATCCTGAGTGAACTAAGGACAAATATTGTATGATACCACTTTTATAAAAGGTCAAGAATAGGTTTACATACAGAAAGCAATTGTTTTTGATAGTTACGAGGGATGGGAGGGGGAGGGAGAGTTACTTACTAGATGGTGGTGGTGGTGACATGTGCTGTCAAGTTGGTTCCAACTCATAGTGACCATAAAGGACAGAGTAATACTCCCTCATAGGGTTTCCAAGAATTGGCTGGTGGATTCGAAGTGCCAACCTTTTGGTTAGCAGCTGAGCCACCAGACATCCTACTAGATGGTAGACATGTTACTTCTGGTGAAGGGAAAGGCAGTACACAATATGGGGGAAGTCAGCACAGCATGACCAACATACATGAAGACACCGAGAGGTACAAAAGAATAAAGGACAACCTCAATAAATGCTATAACATACACAATTCTGCAACAACAGTAATAACAACCAAAAATTTGTGAGTGGTTACAAAGGCCGCTCTATAGGTGAGGGAAGGGGTATGGGAGTAAATGCACCTGCATATATAGGTATAGGTGTGGGCATTTGTTTATACATATTGTATCTGCTGCATATATAGTCATATATATACAATAAAGCACATAGTTATGGAAACTTCTTAGACATATTCAAACACCTCGTGGGACTGAAATACTGGGCTTGAAGGCTAAGGATCATAGTCTTGAGGGATATCTAGGTTATTTGGCATAACATAGTTCATAATGTCCTACTTCCTAGTTTGGTGAGTAGTGTCTGGGTCTTAAAAGTCTGGGAGCAGCCATCTAAGGTACAACTATTGGTCTCTTCCCATCTGGAGCAAAGGAGAGTAAAGACTCAAGAAAACAATTAGTCCACAGGACTGATGGCCCACACAAACCCGAGCCTCCTCTAACTGGAGACTAGAAGAACTAGATGGTGCCTGGCTACCAGTACTGACCCCTTTGACCAGGGACACAAAAGAAGGTCTTGTTTAGAATGGGAAGAGAAAGTAGAACAAAACTCAAATTCATAAAAAATTTAAAAAAAGACCAGACTTAACGGACCGATAGAGACTGATGGAACCCCAAGACAATCGCCCAAAGACACCCTTTTAACCTGGAACTGAAGCCACTCCTGGAGGTCATCTTTCAGCCAAATAATAGTACAATCAACTATATGAGACCAAACAGGCAACATTCGCCCACAAGCAAAGATGAGAAGGCAAGGAGGGGCAGGGAAACCAGGGATGGGAACGGGAAAGGCAGAATGGAAACGGTGGGAGTGCTGACATATTGCAGGGATAGCAACCAATGTCACGGAACAATTTGTGTATGAATTGTTGAACGGGAAACTAATTTGCTGTGTAAACTTTCACCTAAAACACAATAAAATGTTCCAAAAAAAAAAAAAAAAGCCCTAAGGGAAGTAATTTTTTAAAAATTAATGGAAGTTTATTTTTAAAACACTGTTGATGTTTTATAAAAGGATTTCAGTTTACCTGTTACACACATTACATGTTCCTATGAAGTTTTCTTGCTATATATAAAATGCTTAAGAGAATGTATACATCATTTTCATTACATCCCTTTCACACATTTTTCTTCCACAAGGTGCCTTCCAGTTTTCCATATTGCACACGCAATTCAACTCACTTGTATCAGCACTACTTGTAGCAAACAGAAGCCTAGTGAATTACAGACCTGTGTGGGCCAGAGGGATTCTGTCATATAATTAAACTTGACAGGGGTCACCAATAGCACTGGGCACTGCCATTCTCATAAACTATCTGGAGCTATATATATTGCATTTAATGCCTAGTCAATATATTCTGAAGGTGCTATTGGTGTTATCAAGAGTTCACAGAGGTTCAGGGGAAATAAGAGCTTGTTAACAACATGTCCAAGTACACCGATGTTCACACACATAGAACACAGAATTGCATGTTAACCCCTTCCTCTTGGTTTATTGATTTTTGTATGGAAACAAGGGTTAAGTTTTTTTTTAAAGGCTTTAATGAGACTCATGAATGACTTAAAGGCAGTGGCATTATTGTCTGCTCTTGGAACTTAAAGTAATCATATTCTGCTTTTGCTTACGAACCCGAAGGGCCCTGGTACAGAGGCCTCCTCCTCCCAGATTGGCCATCCGCCTGGATACATCCGACTATATCAGGGTGGGGTTTTTTGTTTGTTTTTGTTTTTCTCCTTAAAGTGGGAACATTTGCAGAGCTGGAACTCCTGAAACCTCCCCTGTGGGACTTTTCTGAGCCCTGTGGGCAAAGCAAGGCACACAAGTCTGATTTCAAGGTGAGGAAGCTAGTAAGTCCCCCCGAGGACTGGGTAGTTTGAGGTCACACGTGGGGCATCGGGGACCCCCAGCTAGGCCCTTTCAGAAAGGCCGACTCTTGGGAGCAACGAAGGTTGAGCGATTATTTCTCCCAAACATTAGGCCGTGTCTCAGTCCTCTCCAGCGGCGTTTATGGCATCGACGGTAAAAATCTAAAACTCGGCTGCCGAGTTCTATTAAAATAGTTGTCTCTGTATAAATTAATTTATGTCGGGCAGCTACGGCTCGTCCGTCTTAAGTCGGCTGGACTCGGTAAGATAGGAACCGCAGAAGGCCTGGCCTACGGCTTCTCCCTGCGGGCAGCCTGCGCGGTCCTGTGCGTCCCCGCGGCCCGGCCCGGCGAGTCACCTGCCGTTGGTGATGATGACCGAGGCGCCCAGGTAGTGCGGCAGGGGCGCGCCGGGCGGCGAGGCGCTGTGGGGGCTGAGGGGCCGAGGCCGCACCGCGCCGGCCGCCGCCTCGGGGCCGCCGGGGCCGCAGGCGAGGCCGGGCGCGGCGGTTGCGGCGCCCCCCAGCGGCCCGCGCCGGGCCAGCACGCGGTGGTAGTTGAGCAGCACGAAGGGCAGCTGGGCCGCGGGCGCCGCCGGGGGCTCGGCGGGCGGCGGGCAGCACTCGGGCGCTGGGGTGCGGGCCAGCCCCAGGCGGGCGCCGTCGCGGGCAGCCTGGCGGGCGGTCTTGGCCGGACCCAGCGCGGTCTCCTCGCGGTAGTGGCCGCAGCTCGGGAAGCTCGGCGGCGGCGGCGGTGGCGGCGGCGGCGGGGGCGCAGCGTCCTCCCCGAACCTGCGCGCGGCGGCGGGCGCTGCGGAGACAGGTGACACGTTAGACGCCCCCGCCGGGGGATCAAGGAGGAATGCCCAAAGCAACACCTCCCCCGAAGCCAGGGCGCGGCCACCACCCGGACTGGGAAGACAGAACCCACGCCGCCTGTGCGCTCCACCCCCGGGTCGCATTCCCCTTCCTTCTCCTGCGTTGCAGGCCTGCGCTGGCCACGCGAAAGATGCAGTTTTAATGTTTTGGTAGCCACATTGAAACAATAAAGAGAAACAGGGAATGGATGTGATTAATATACTTCATTTCACCCAAAACATCCAAAATGTTATTTCAACGTGTTATTGTTAGGTGCCACAGAGTCAAATCCGACTCACAGCGACCCTGTACGACCCAGGAGAACTGCCTCATAGGGTTTCCTAGGCTGTAATCTCTACCAGGGAAACCCTGGTGGCTTAGTGGTTAAGTGCTACAGCTGCTAACTAAAAGGTTGGCAGTTCAAATCCACCAGGTGCTCCTTGGAAACTCTATGGGGGCAGTTCTACTCTGTCCTGTAGGGTCACTGAGTCGGAATCAACTTGATGGCAACGGGTTCATCTCTACCAGAGCAGATGGCCAGGTCTTTCCTCCCTCCCAGCCGCTAGGTGGGTTGGAACCTTCAACCTTCACCTGCACCAGCAGAGCTCCTTTTTCAATGTGTAATCAATATAAAATTATTTAGATTGTTTGTTTTACTGTCTTCAAAATCCAGGGCGTCTTACAGTACATCTGTACTGCCGTAGCCACACTTCAATGCTCAGTGGTCATACAGGGCAAGTGGTGACCGTATTGGACAGTGCAGGTCTCCAGTTAGGACTGGTTCTAGCATTAGGTCCACCCAGATTTTTGCTTATCCTCAGGGGGGAGGTTTCATCAGGTGGTAATCACCCCGCTCTGTTTAGTATCATCATAATTAACGTAACAGTCACCCCCACTTAACTAGATGTCTGCAATCAGCTTCCTATGTTTTTACCTTAAGACAACCTTTGTCCTCCTTTAATACCAAAATAATACCAAAAAGACTAGGCAGTCGATCACAAATTGCCTCAAAGTATCACCTTCTGCCCATTTTTACCAGGTGGTTTTTCACCTTTCTCAGTTTTTAAAACCCAGTAAACTCAAGTTCTGTGTATCATATCATGGCCAACTGCCAGACACACACACAAAAAATAACTTTCAGGTCGATCTCAAGTGGGTCCCATTTTCAACTGTTATCAAAGCCCTTTTCTCTGTCTTTCTTTCCTTGGATGTTGGGGAAACTCCTTCCTCCAGTATTTGGGGGACCCAATGCACTGATGGGCATGGAGGATCCAAATCTGAGAAGTCAGGCCTCCTGGGACAGACCCAGGCCAAGAGGCCTGGCTACCCTGGCCTAAAAAAAAAAAAAAAAACAAAACTCAGTGCCTAGTTGCCAAGATATTCTTTTTTAAGCTGGTTATTTTTAAAAACCATGTTCTAGTGATCTCCAGGAAGGCTAGATTTCTGTCCGTGACCTGCTCCCTCTTTTCAGTTTTGGAGAAGAAATACAGGGCAGTCTTGTAAAGATGGAGTCTCCACACAGACCAACAGAGTCCCTGGAGAGGAGAGAGAGGATGAGGAGAAGGGGGAAGATAGATGGAGGGAGGGGTGACTCCAGGTGGCTCCCCTCCTTACGCAGGGCCTGACGTAATCCTCTGGGGCAGGTCATCCTGACCTAACATTTACCTGGCATTTAGTGGCACCCACAGGACATTCGCACTATCTAGATCTACACTCTGGGCAGTAGCTGTTGTTAGCTAGTATAGAGCTGGCCCACGACTCATAAGGCTGCCCAGTCCTATGCCATTCCCTGACGGGTTGAAGAGCAAGTCTGGAAGCTCTGCTGAAAACTGTTCAGCATCATAGAAACACCATCTGCTCATGAGGTGCACTGGCCAGGAACACGAACCAGGTCTCCCATATGGAAGGTGAGAATTCTACCACCTAACTGCCACTGGAAACCCTGGTGGCATTGTGGTAAAGTGCTACAGCTGCTAACCAAGAGTTCAGCAGTTTGAATCTGCCAGGCGCTCCTTGGAAACTCTACTGGGCAGTTCTACTCTCTCCTATAGGGTCGCTATGAGTTGGAATCGACTCAACGGCAGTGGGTTTGGTTTTTTTTGGAATTGCCATTGCCCCTGGACAGTAGTTAGGTCTGGACTAAACAGGAACATGTCCTCTGCAGCAACTGTCAGCCCCCACCCCACCCCCCACCCAGGGTTGGTCCAATGAGCAAACGGAAGTCTGTCTGGTCCAGGGCAGTGGGTGGCACCTTCACTGAGGACACTTGCCCTCCTGTCACCAAAAGGAACTGGCTGAAAGGCCATTCCTGTCCCTGTTGTTGAACTAGCCATAGTGGATGGGCATCTATCCTGTGCCAAGCCCTAGAGGCACATCACACAGCTTATGATCCCATTTCACAGATGAAGAAACTGAGGCCTGGAGGGTTTGTGTTACTTGCCCTGGGTTGGCGAGTGACATTTCTGTCCCCAAACCCATAAGTTTTCTGCCACTGTTTTCCACACTTTGAAAACCAATGAGCTCTTGGCCTCCCATATTCATTTTTGGGTGGAGTGGAAAGTAGCCTTGTAAAATAAATGCAGTGGGGCAGTCTTGGTACATGGGAGCTGGCTCTGAAAATCATTTTGTCTCCCTTTTGGGGAGCGAGTGAGGCTGGGCTTCTTTATGGAAGGTGGCACTCACATGGAGAGCAGGAAAGCATAGCAATTCCTACTTAAAAGCAGAAAAAGGAAATGTTTGCTAGGAGTGGGAGGATGCTTTTTCCATCTGCCACACATCACCACTGCCCAGCGGCCCACAGTCCCCCCCACACATGTGAACATGACCCACCTTCGTAGTTTGGCATGAGACCATGGCGAGCAATGTTCACTGGCGGTTCGGGGAGGTTCTTAGCTGGAGACGGGCTGCTAGGCACTAAGGGGTTGGCATAATGCCACTGGCACTCGCTGCCTGTGGGCAGCGTGCTCAGGAAGAAGCGTGCCACCTCACACGGGGACCCTTGCGGCTGCCCGAACTTGGATGGCAACATTGGCTTTTTGCTGCTGAAGACGTGAGAGTCTAAAGGGAAGTGTCCGTAGTGGTAGGAGAAGGGCAGGCTGTAGGGCGGGGCGTACAAAAGGTCACTGCTCTCTGAATGGAGCTGCTGTTCCGGGGGTGCTGGGGTGGTCACTGTGGGGCTGGTTCTCCAGGGTCCCAGCTGGCTGCAGTCCAGTTTGTTCATTTGGAACGAGCTGTATTGCTGCATGACAAAGAAGGCAAGTGAAAGGCCAGGCAAGGGGCGGGTGGTAAGCCGCCTTCCAGCCCCACAGGATCTGTACTGTGAGACGGCCCAGACCCCACCCTAAGGCTGGACCCACGCTGGCCACCATCATGAGGTGCCCAGTGGGGCCAGGTGCATGGCCAGCAGTACCCAGTGACCCACCCCTGGGTAGAAAAGGAAAACCCCACCATGAGCTGATAACACAATAGACACACTTGTTGTTGTTGTTGGTTGCTGGCAAGTTGATTCCAACTCATGGTGACCCCATGTGGGCAGAATAGAACTGCTCCACAGTGTTTTCAAGGCTGTGACCTTTTGAAAGCAGGTCACCAGGCCTATCTTCTGAGGCACTTCTGAGTGAGTTCTAGAACTTTCTGCAAGTAGTTTAGCACTTAACCATTTATGCCACCAAGGACTCCTACAGACACGTTGGCTATTTCTATAAGCTTGCAAACTACCCGGTTCTGTACCATTCCCATGACTGGTTGCCAGTCAGAGCACTGTGATGCATAGGATTTTCACTGGCTGATTTTCAGAAGCAGATCACCAGGCCTTTCTTCCTAGTCTGTCTTAGTCTGGAAGCTCCACTGAAACCTGTTCAGCATCACAGCAACACAGAGGCCTCCAGTGACAGACAGGTGGTGGCCGTGTATGAGGTGTGTTGACTGGAATCAAACCCGGGTCTCTTGCATAGAAGGGGAGAATTCTACCACTGGACCACCACTTCCACCATTTCCTAGACTTTATGACTCCAGAAATTCCACCTGGACATTAGCTTTTCGCTGTCTCCCCTGGGCTGTATCCTAGGGAAGGACACCCCAGAGGGACCTTGCTTCATTCACCCCCTAGTGAAACTTCCAGTAGGGAGATCCCTGCTACGCAATTAAAAGGTCATCATTCCTTAATGTGCCCGGATGTCCCAAGCCCCCAGGAATAGATGCCACCTACACCCCACCCCTGCAGGAAGCATGTGTTACCTGGGGAGGGTAAGGGTTTGTTCTCAGCTTTGTCTTCACCTTCGTATTTTTGGGTTTAGCTAATTTCCTAGTTTCTTGTGAGGTAGACAGGGTGGTCCTCCAGGAATCCTGGGACTTGGAAGTGGACACCTGGTCCAGGGACAGCTGAAGCTGTTTGTATTCAATATCCCTGGGAAGCAAGAGGAGGACAAAGTTATGTCCAACAGGCTGTGGAAGGAGAGTGGTATCCATGGCACCACCTCCCGAGCAGGTTCATTTTCAAAGTTTCAGTGTGTCATTCACTGAGGCTAACTCAGTTGGGCGTGGATGGGATTTCAGAAAAGGGCAGCTCACCTTCATTATACATGCTGCCTCATCCCTGGGCTCAGTGACCCCAGAAAATGCAGAGTGAGGTTAGCAATATTTGGCAGGAAAAGAAGGGGATCAGTGCAGCTCTCTGTAATCCCATAAAACCCCTTGGACACCATGGGCCACTAGGGAGGGTATGAAGGCAAAGTCCGCCCTCATCCAATGTGGCCCAACTCTTCTAAAAGAGGCGTGAGTGGGGGAACCTTTGAGGGTCCAGGAGCCTGGCTTCCAGGCCCGTCCTTAGGCCTGTCCTTTCTCACGTATGGGTCCTTTTTCACATGTGGTGCCTATCTCTGCCCTCAAGGGCCAACTCTACACACCTGTTTGCTCTGGAAGAATAATTTAGGGGCTAAAACAATTTCCCCTTCCGGTTATACTAAAACCACTCTACTTCGAAAACACAGGGAACTGGCAATCCTTCTGTGAAAAAACCTAGAGCCTAAATCCTGACTGCGTTAGAACGCAAATGCGGATCCTTTTCAGAATGGGGCCGGGGGAGTTGCAAAGATCTCAAGTTCAGGGCCAGAGCTGCGTGTAGTGAGCCTTAACATAGACCAGCCATGGCGGGCAGAGGGTGCTATTTGGTCCCAAGTAGACTGATGCCCTGTTGATTCTAACGTTCTTAAAAGCATTTGTGACTGAATTTGACCTTCTGAGTTTTTAAAAGGGCAAATGTTCACCATCATTTGCAGCAGGCTATATAGGAAGATGGGGGGTGTTATGGGAGTATCCCCCCTGCCCCAAATAGCATACGCAAATGTTGGTGGGCACAGTTAACACAGGAGAATATTCCTGGTCTGGGATGTGTGCCCTCGTTGCGTCCCATTCAAGACGGGGGGCACCTCCTGCCTACCCACACCCTCACCTGGGCCCTCTGTTCAGATCCTATGATGTGCCCCGAGCCCAGCTACCTCTTCCCAGGTTCCTGCCAGTGCCTAGCACTTTGTCCCCAGTGCCCTGTCTAGCAATCTCTTGAGCCTTGCAAAACTCCTGGGTTGTTAAAATAAAAACGAAACATGAGACAAATGAACAGTTTTAGGAAAAGAGAGAGAAATGGCGCCCATTGCAATGATCTGATGAGGGATGGGGAGAAGGCGAGAGCAAGGAGAGGAACAAATACGTCTGACTTACGTGAGGACATAATTGACACTCACGATGCAGTGGGGCCGGGAGGAGCGGCTGTTGTGCACGACGGTGGCGTAGCTCTGCACCCACACCCAGCCGCCCAGCTTGGAGAGCAGCCGGTAGTACTTGGTGGTGACCTGGCCCTTCACCAGCACTGCAAGGACAAGGGGGCATGACTCCTGTGAGGGGCAGGGGCCAGGGGACCGCCACGCACCCCCGGAGCCCAGCCAGCAGCACTACGGCTGTGAATGAACCCTGGACAGTGAGCCAGCTGTGTCTTTGGGGACGCTGCCTTCCCCCCTCCCCAGTGACCTACATCTCTGTCTCTGAACCTCTCTGGGGTCAAGGACGCCTTTGAGAACTTGACAAAAGGGGGACTTTCTCCCCAGGAAGATGCATGCTTGCCCATAAATGCAAGATTTTTGCCTACAATTTTAGGGGTGAATGGAGCTCTCCCTCCCCTCCCCACTCCCACAGTGTTAAGAACTCTGATTTCGCAGTCACTGCTTTCATTGGGGGGAAGAGTGAGCCCCAACAATTCACCAGTATTTGCACCTGGCAAAGTGATCAACAGTTTTCAAAATGTCCCTATTCCCCAAACCCCTTACTAGTGTTGGCGGAAGGTGGGTGGTGAGGCTATTTAAACAAAGTGGTAAGTGAAGGACATTCAACTAGGTGTCAAATTGGCGCTGATCTTTGCTGTTCACCAGAACATGTGTGTATTCCCGGTGAAACATTTTGTTACTCTGTTGCCATTTATAGCTTCCTCACACTGGCGCCGTGGGAAAGGCCTAGGCCTGAACTTGTAGGCCCTGAAAATTGGGTCTGCGGGCCCATCTTCTATGCATGGGTGCAACCTTGGGAGTGCTAAGCAGCTTCACTCCCAAAACGCTGGTGCACCCATAAACCCGTGACTCCCCTTCAGAGCCTCCTAAGGAGCAGGTGGGGGAGGGCTGATGGGGAAGAAAGTGCCAAAACCTGCCACAGAAGCTTCAGGTGGGTGGAGAAGAGAAAGCCCAAGGAGAAAACTTTACCCATAAGGTCGACATAGGGAGAAAACATTGAAGTTGTCACCGATTTCCTTCTACTTGGATTAGCAATCAGCACCCATGGAAACAGCAGTCAAGAAATCAAAGGGCATATTGCATTGGGCAAATCTGCTGCAAAAGACCTCTTGAAAGTTCTAAAAGGCAAAGCTGTCACTTTAATGACTAAGGTGCATCTGACCCAAGCCAGGGTCTTTTCAACCACCTCATATGCATGTGAAAGCTGGACAAAAAAAAAGAAGAATTGATGCATTGCAACTGTGGTGTTGGTGAAGAAAATTGAATACACTGTGGATTGACAGAAGAACAAACAAATTAGTCTTAGAAGAAATAAACCCGGAATGCTCCATAGAAGCAAGGATGACGTGACTTCATCTTGCTTACTTTGGACAGATCATCAGAATGACCGATCGCTAGGAAAGGACATTACGTTCAGTAAAGCCAGCAAAAATGAGGGAAACCTTCAATGAGATGGATTGCCACAACAGCCTCCACAAATGGCTAAAATATATCGAAGATCATGGAGATGGCCCAGGACTGGGGAGTTTCGTTCTGTCATACATGAGGTTGCCACGAGTCAGAGCCGATTTGACAGCAACTAACAACAACAACAATCTTCTCCTGGGAGGATGAGGCCAGCACAAGTCTGGAAGGCACCCCTGGACACCCAAGTTTCCCAGCTGTAGGACACTCTTGCTTCTCTAAGGTAGGACTGGCCCCTGTACGTCCTAACTAGTGGCTGACTGAGCGGAGCTTTGCAGAGGGGCCAGAGAGGCTGAGTCTGCTGGAGGAGACCCCAAGGTTTACAGACAACAAAGAGTTCAGCCCTCAAACTGTACCACCAGGCAAACCCCTCTCACTCCTCACACCAATAATGGTTGGACTCTCCATTGTCTTTTGCGACTTCTTTTCACTTTTGAAATGGTTCTTTATTGTCCACTGTAACACCTAAATCTAACTGCTTTGGTTTAGAAGAAAAATTGCTGCAAACATGACAATCAAGGAATTATTAGCCTTAATATATAAAGAGTTCACAAAAACCAGTAAACTAGTTGCCATCAAGTTGGTTCTGACTCATGGTGATCCCATGTATATCAGAGTAGAATTGCCCCATACAGTTTTCAGTGGCTGATTTTTTTGGAAGTAAATTGCCAGGCTTTTTCTGAGACACCCCTGGGTGGACTAGAACCTTCAACCTTTCAGTTAGCAGCAAAGCACATTAACCGTTTGCACCACCCAGACGGATAAAAACGCTAAGACCCTAAAAGTAATACGGTCAAAAGACAAAAATAATAATTCACCAAAGAAGAAATACGAATGGCCAAAATGAAAAACAAGTGCTTTTTTGTTCAACTCAAAACTAGATGTTGTTGTTGTTGGCTGCTGTTGGTTAGTCCATCCAATCTGCAGACATTTAAAAAGAAACAAATATTACATGATTCCATTACTTGAAACGTCAGAATAGACAAATCCATAGGGACAGAAATCAGATTAGTGGTTGCCAGGGCCTGGGGGGGCGGGGTGGGGGGAAGGGGATGGAAAGTGACTTAATGGGTACAAGGTTTCTTTTTGGTGTGTTGAAAATGTTCTGGAATTAAATAGTGGTGATGGTTATAACACACTGTGAATATACGAAAAACCCCTCAATTGTCCGCTTTAAAATGGTTAATTTATGGTATGTGAATTTTATTGCAATAAAAATGAAGAAGCTACAATGGGCAATGCTGGCTAACACACGATGAGAGCCATTTTTAAATGCTGATGGAGGGTGAATTTGTGTGATCCTCCGGAAAGCAGTCTTGACATACCCATAGATACGCTAATCTCACTTACAGGAATTGATTCTATGGAAATTATGAGCAATACAAAGAAAGACTTAAGTACAAAGAGATTCAATGTAGTCTTACTTGTAATTCACAAAAAGAAGAGAAAGACTTAATTTTCAACAACAGGGAAAAGGGTAAATAAATTATGGAGTGCTAGGCACCCACCCGAGCCCTGGTAGTGAGGTGGTTAAGTGCCAAGCTGCTTACTGAAAGTTCTGTGGTTTGAATTCACCAGCAGCTCCACAGGAGAAAGATGTGGCAATCTGCTTCTGTAAAGATTTACAGCCTTGGAAATCCTGTGGTGCAGTTCTACTCTGTCCTATAGGGTCTCAATGAGTCGGAATCAACTGACAGCAATGGGTATGCAGCCACCACCCACCTGTCAGTTTGTTGTATTATAGTTGTTTTGATGCTGGGAGCTAGACCACTGGTATTTCTTATACCAGCAGGGTCACCCGTGGTGGACAGGTTTCGGCAGAGCTTCTGGACTAAGACAGACTCGGAAGAAAAGCCTGGGGATCTACTTTTGAAAATCAGCCAATGAAAACCCTAATGGATCACAATGGAATATTGTCTGATATACTGCTGGAAGATGAAACTCCTAGGCTGAAAGAAACTCAAAATACACGGTGGCCACAACAAGGGACTCAAGCATACCAACGATTGTGAAGATGGCACAGGACTGAGAAACATTTTGTTCTGTTGTACAAGGGGCCACCACGAGTTAGAGTCGACTCAATGGCGACTACCAACAACATGCAGCCATTAAAATAATGATTAACAAAAACTTTTAATATTATGGGAAAAGTATGTGATACAATGTTAAATGAAGAAAAAGCAAGATTCAGAACTGCAAATAGTATAATCCTAATTATGAAAAAGCACACGCCCACACCCAAAACTAACTGTGGTCTTGGATAAATTACTAATACAGCCCCTGTGCTTCAGTTTCCTCATCTGTAAAAAGAGGATTATCACAGTCCCTACAGCCTACAGTTGTTGCGAAGATTAGATAATCCAGATGAAGCTTTAGAATAGCGGTAGGTACAGAGGAAAGGCTCGGTCTTGTATTAAGTGTCATTACCTCTGAGTGATAAAATTACAGGTAATGTTCACTCTTTTTAACTTTTCTTGATCTTCTAAAATGCCAACCATGATGAGGTATTAGTTTTCAAATCAGCATGAAAATTTAGGGTTTTTTTTTTTACATGGGAAACCAGTTTTTGTGGGGGATGTGAGTAGAAATACTACACGCATCAGGCCCCACACCCCCTTAGGGCCAGAGTTAGGGACAAACACCACAGTCCAGCTGCGTAACCACCATCCATCTATTGGGAGAGGCCAGTTTTTCCGGGGTGGTGAAGAAGCCAGCTCTTTCCTCCCCAGGCTCAACATCCACATCCAACAGACTCACTTGGCAGGAGCAAAAGCTCATGCTGAAGGGTGTAGACAATGAGGGAGGCAGCAGGGAAGAGAAGCTTTCCAATGCTCTTCCTTTTGGGGTTTGCTTTTTTAATAAAAAATACAGAGTTAGCTATTTCCAGCTCATTTCTGCATACATTGCCTCATTTTACCCTCTTTACAACCGTGGGAGGTGGGTTTGCCAAGAAACGGGCCAAGAGAGCCGCGGGGGCAGAGCTGGGGCCCAAACCCAGGTGTTCAGACTCCCGTTTCTCAAAGCAGCAACTGTGGGAGGAAGGGGCCTCCAGAAGCTTCCAGAAAGTTTTCTGTAGCGCCACCTTTCAGGGGAGACCCAGCCAATTTGTTATATTCCCAAAATAACTAAGAGATACAACCTGATCAAACGGTCCCAACCCCGTGGATTTCCCAAGACGTCATTCTCTCTTCACTGAAAATGCTTGTTAATCTCTTCAAGTTTGAAATTTATGCCTAGCAGTGTTTGTGAAACCCCTAGGAATATGACCATTTACTTTTTCTTATCTCATACTTTGCACTTGCTCTTGTTTGTTGCAACGTTCCTAAAACCTATCAGTAATCATCTGTCTTAGGCTGGGTTCTCTAGAGAAGCAGAACCAGTGAAGTGTGCGTGTGTGAGCGTGTGTGTGTGTGCGTGTGTGTGTGTATATATAGAGAGATTTATATCAAGGAAATGGTTCACACGCTTGTAGCAGCTGGAAAGTCCTAAGTCCACAGGTCAGACTGGAAGCTTCTCCTGACTCACGTAGCTACAGAGGCTGACGAACCAAGACTGGGAAGTAAGACAACAGGCCTTTGACTCAGAGGCTGCAAAGACTGACAGATCCCAAGATTGGCAGGTAAGATGGCAGGCCGCTGGCTCACCAGCTGCAGAGGCCTAATGAATCCGAAGATCGGCAGGTAAGCTGCTAGCTCAAGTCCCAAGAGTCAGAGGCCAGATGCAGGATCCAGAGCAAGCAAAAGCCAGTGAGCTTTGCCAGAAAGTCCATGTATACTGGATGCAGGCCACACCCCCAAGGAAATTTCCTTTCAACTGATTGGCTACTCACAGCAAATCTCATCATGGAGGCGATCACATTATATTAAATCTTATTATGGAGGTGATTACGTCATTATATGACTGTCAAACTACATCTTAACTGCCAAACCACCGAGAATCATGGCCCAGCCAAGATAACACACAACCTTAACCATTACATCATCTAAAGCTGGACAAAGCAAAGCCAGTTTATCTCAAGTATTTTATATTAAGAATCAAATTACAAAAGTTGCTAGCATTTTATTATCCCCGACTCTCTCTGACTCTGCTATAAAGAGGCTTAAATACAGATACCAAACATATACATATATACCTCTACATATAAAAAAAAAAACCAAACCCAGTGCCGTCGAGTTGATTCTGACTCATAGTGACCCTATAGGACAGAGTAGAACTGCCCCATTGAGTTTCCAAGGAGCGCCTAGAGGATTCGAACTGCCAACCCTTTGGTTAGCAGCCGTAGCACTTAACCACTACCCCACCGGGGTTTCCACATTTACATATACACATGTATGTATACATATTATTTTTTTGTATCTCTATGACCCATGCCTATCATCCAAGTCAACGTATCAATCCAAGTTGAAATCCTAGACACTTAGTCACAACATTCTTTAGTTTTTTCCAGCTCTCCCTCCAGTCTGTTGTTCTTAATCAGCTGCCTGGAATGATCCCAAGCTAAAAACCCAGAACTAAACCAGTTGTCGTCGAGTTGATTCTGACTCATGGCAACTCCATGTATGTCAGAGTAGAACTGTGCTCCATAGGGTTTTCAATGGTGGTGACCTCTTGCAAGCAGATCACCAGGGCTTTTTTTTGAGGGACCTCTGGGTGGGTTCAAACCGCCAACCTTTCAGTTAGTAGCGGTGCGCTTAACTGTTTGTACCACCCAGAGACCAATCACGGGCTAGAGCGCTAAAAAGTGAGGCATTGTTTATGGTGGAGATGGACAGAGGCAGGGAGAAGACGGTTCCCTAAATCATAAGCTCCTGAGAGCAGAGGCCCTGCCCCATGCACCTCTATGCCCAGAGTATCCCCAATATCATGTTCTAAGGCTCTTCTGGATGCAGGGTGATCCATGCTTAGGTGGAAGCCAGTGGTCTGGGTTTTCCTAGGCCTTTTTTTTTTTTTTTTGGGATGGGAATTTCAGCTCCAGAAATATACTGTCCAAAAAAGTAGGCAGCTTTCCTGACTCCTCCAGAATTCCTCTTGGAGCCACTGCCGTCTGCAAGGCAGCCTTATGGAGGAAAGTCAACTTTTGACCTCTAGCATAGCTTCTATTTCTGTTCTGGATTTGAAGAGTTGAAAAGGACACCAAAAATGCCTGCAATGAGTAGAATGATGGTCCCCCAAAAGATATGTCTCGATACCAAGCCCAGAACCTGTGACTGTGACCTTATTTGGAAAAAAGGTCTTTGTAGATACAATTTAGTTAAGGATTTTGAAAGGAGATTATCCTAAATCACCGGGGTGGGCCCTGAATCCAAAGACAAATGTCCTTATAAAAGACGGAAGAGGAGAAGTCACAGGCATATAAGAGAAAACCATGTGATGATGCCCCCCGCCCCCGACATCTTGCTTTTAGACTCTGGACTCTAGAAGGGCGAGAGAATACATTTCTGCTGTTCTAAGTCACTAAATTTATGGTCATGTGTTACAGCGGCCACAGGAAACTAATGCACAACCATAAGAGGAAAAATGTAGTTCCCATCCTCATGGTTCTCGTCACCTCTGCCAGGTGGGGCCTCAGAGTGAGTGTACTCTCAGAGGTCAAAGCCAAGCTGCGTGCTTCTTCGAGGATGGGGCCCCAGTACACTTGCCTTCCCCCAGCACACCCCCAACTCTCTATCCCTGCTGGTCGGTGGGGCATTCAGTTGGTAAGAAGGGGTGGGGGAGTGTCTTGGGGAAGAATGTCCACAAAAGCCCCATTGTGGAATGTCTCCACAGTGACATTGACCAGGGAAGATGGGCTGAGCCTGGAGCCATCAAGTCACCTGTGGCACCAAGCAGGAGGAAAAATCTATACCAATAAATGCCCAAGACTGCTTCCCAGCGCCAGGACAACATGTAAATCACACTGTGCTTTCTAGAATTATTTCCTCTTTCATTACTGCTGCTGTTGTTAAAAAAAAAAAAAAAAAAGCTGCTGTTGTTAGGTGCTGCCAAGTCAGCTCCAACTCAAAATGAGCGACCTTATGTATAACAGAACAAAATCTTTCCTGATCCTGCACCATCCTCATAATCTTTGCTATGTTTGAGCCCATTGTTGCAGCCACTGTGTCAGTCCATCTCACTGAGGGTCTCCCTCTTTTCTGCTGACCCTCTACTTTGCCAAGCATGATGTCCTTCCCTGGTGGTTGGTCCCTCCTGATGATATGTCCAAAGTAAGCGAGGTGAAGTCTCACCACCTTTGCTTCTAAGGAGCATTCTGGCTGTATATCCACTCTTCACTTCTGGACACAGTTAGTTTCCAAAGGTCAGGTTATGCGAAAATTGGCATTAGGAGAAAATGGAGGGTGACCACATCATTACATAACTGCCAAATTACAACACTATATAACTGTCAAACCAGTGAGAATCATGGCCCAGCCAAGTTCACACATAACCTTAACCATCACAGCCAGCGTTACTCTGGCCTCGCACCTTGACGTTCATTATTGCCAGACAAATCGTTAACGCATAAAATAATTGGATAATAGAATTTTTACTATTATTGTGAATGCGAAATGTTGGATAATGAGATGGTCTAGAAATGAGGAGATATACTTCCTCTAAGACAGATTAGTTTGTTCTTCTGGCAGTGCTTGGTATACTCAGTACTCTTTGCCAACATTACAATTCAAATACATCGCTTCAGTCTTGCCCTTTCATTGTCTAGCTTTCACATGCATATGAGGTGATTGGAAATACCATGACTTAGGTCAGGTGCACCTAGTCATCAAAGTGGCTTCCCCGCAACTTTGTCAGCAAGACAGATCAAAAATAATCTTGGTAAGAATTAAATTCCATCTCCCATTTCCAATCCAGAGGCAAGCAAGGCCAGCTGTGGAAGCTAATATCCCCTTTAATGTCAAGCTCATGCACAGTCAATTGGAAACTCTTTTCAAGTTTACCTTCTATTGCAAGATCTTTGTCTCCTGTTCTACAGCTGTCCTGTAGAGTGGTTGCAAACTGGTATCTCAGGTACCACATGGACCCACAGATGTGTTTTGTTTGGTGGCATAATCCTGTTGTCACTCAGAATGCCTTTGGGCAGGTCATGCATTCTCCAGTTAGCTGCAAGCTCCACCATTCCCTACTGCCTCACACTTGCCCATTCATACATTCATTTTACATGCCTGGCCCTATAAACATCAGAGTTTGTGACTCTTGTACATCATTTACAGTGTGTTCTCCATAAGTCTGTGGGAGTTACTCTAGCATCCTGTGATTTTGTTATAGCAGTTATTGCTTGAAATTTGTAGACCACGTACTCAGGGTTTGAAACTTTCTGTAACATTAAAATGTTCTGATAGTAGAACATGGCCTGTGTTCTCTTTGTGATTTGGCCTTGACCCTTTGTGGACACGGGTCTACCTAGAGAGCTTGGTAAAGATCTCAACCACTTTGGAAGAACAGCCATGTGAACATCATGGTCCTTACAAACCATTCCATCTACAAAAAAATCTGCCCATTGTCCCGCCATACAAATCCTCAAGTTTACCAATGCCAACCCCTTCCTTACCTCACACCAGGCTATCTGCTGCCTGCCCCCCAAGATTTCCAGGCTCAAGAGAACACAAACCTCCAGGTCCCTCCACAGACAAGAACAGCCTCGCAAACACCTCAAAAGAGAGCAAGGGCTTTGTGGAGACAGGTTCCTCCTGGTTTCCTTGAGGCTCATGTCACTCCTGCACTGGGGCCCATACTGAGCCACCACAAGGCAGTAGACAGGGAATGGGGCAGGGATGGGGGCGGGGAACAATATCCTCTCAAGGATCCCATGTTGTCTCTTCTTGACAGAAGGTTCTAGAAAAGGATCAGGCACACCAGAATTCAGCCTGACTTGGACAGCTCAACTGGACCAGGCCCACGTCCCACACCCGACCCGGATCCCTGCACATATCTTTCCTTGGACCAAGGCACCAGGCCGTCCCAGCCCCGCTCTTGCTGACCTCTGGACGCCTGTGCTCCCCAAAGACAGCACTGCCCTGCCCTGCTTTTCCTCATGAAGCTTGACTCTGTATAAGACTTTGAATTATTTTTCTTTAGGGACTGTGCTTTCTTCAGACCCTGGGAACTCCTGCTTATGGTTAAAATTATATTTTGAAGAACGTGTGAAAACAATCTGACTAACTACAGTGTTCCAGAACCAGTGCCTCCTTACATCTGATCAGGCCTCTTCCAGAACCCTCTGCCTCGTCTCCAGAGATTCCTGGGTTTGGACATTGCTGTGGAGAATTCTCAGCCTTAGAGATCCTGGGTGTTGGCGGCTGTTTGCTTTGTCCCTGCATCCAGTCACCTAGTCAGCAGCAAAGACAACATGGCTATAGGTCTTGCTCTGGGGCCCTAGAGTCCTGTGTGGGCCAGACCTGTGGGTCCCCATGGCCACCAACCACCTTCTGCCCTTCAGTTGTGGCGGATGGAAGGGAAGCAGCAAAGGCCGCTCTCATGTGCTCTGTGTCCTGGGACAGCCACCGGCCAGATCCAGATGTGACTGGATCGAAGGACTTGGTCCCAGCATGGCAGTAGTCACCACGGGAAATCAGGCAGTGCCTGGGAAGTCAGGGAGCCAGAAGGGAGAACCCAGCCCGAACAGCACTGCCCTCCCCTCAGGGCCAGGCCCCTGAGCCCTGCTGTCGGTCACCATGTACCAGGACTGGAAAGTCACATTCTGAAGTAATGCATCCGCCTTCTCAGGCTTCTCACTGTCCTAAGCCAGCCCATCCAACTACAATGTGGGGAAGGGACCGTGCCCTCCCTTGGGCAAGGATGCAAAGATACGAAAGTCTCCACGAGGCTCCAAACAGCCTGAGATGAAGCACTGTCCAGAAACAAACTTAGCCCCCTCGGGTAGGGCTCCAAGAAGGCACAGCAGCTGAACACGCCTCCCTGGGGCAAGTGGGAACAGAACTACAGTGTCCTGGGGGCTCGGCTGCCCCCAGCTCCCACAACGCAGGAGTCTGGGTCTGGAGGACCCTCGGGCCGACCAGCAAGGATTGTAGACAGAGAAGGTGACAGGGCCCCCAGGAGAAGTGTGGCCCCTGTTTGCAAGGAAAAGGAGACAGACCTGGGTAGGACACAATGAGACATTTGTGGGAGGGCTGGAGAATGTCTTCACACACCCACCGGCCAAGAGAAGGAGGTTGAGGAAAGCCTGTGAGGAGGCAGACCTTCACTAGGGCTAGGGCGGTGTCTCCTCACACCTCTCACCCTCACCTCAGGGGGCACCCTGCAACTTCCAAGGGCTGCACTGATTGTCCTCCTGATGCCTTTCTTTGGCCCTCAGAGCCCACTCAGATTAACAACCCCTGAGAGCAGCCCTCAGGATGACTGACAGGAGTTGATGCATAAATACCTCAGCTCACTCTCCTTTCAGGTGGGACAACACTGAGGCTCCCAAAGTCCCCAGAGGAGTGAGTGTCACTGCCCTGTCAGTGGTAGTGGCCAGATGACACCCTCCTGATGGGCTCCTTCCCTTCTCTGACTCTGTTCACTTCCCCAGCCCTGCTGTCAGCCACCATCCAAATAAGCTATGGCACTCGAATCCGAGGCTGGAGGTCAGGTCCTGGAGTTTATGGAAACCAAAACAGATGCCAGCCAGCTCGGGGGTGGAGGGTCAGGAATGGGAAGCCTGGAGTCGGCCCTCTCACCCCAATTCTATGACCAGGAAAGGAGAGCGAGGCCTCCAGTACCATACGATGGAGCAATTTCAAAATTCCAAAAACTCTACATCGAGACCCTGCCTCAGAAAACATTTTCTGGTTGCTGGCTATCTTCCCTTTCTTGATTTGCACATTCTGGCTTTGGAGAGAAAAGTAACATGTCATGGCTGACTGAGGAGGACATTGCTGCCCATGTCCATGGGCAGTTCCAAGGCTGGAACCAAGCATGAGTTCTGGGACATGAATTCCCACTGCCTATGCTTGGGTGGAAACCCTGGTGACATAGCGGTTAAGAGTTTGGCTGCTAACCAAAAGGTCGGCAGTTCGAATCCACTGGCACTTCTTGGAAACCCTATGGGGCAGTTCTGCTCTGTCCTATAGAGCCTCTCTGAGTCGGAATCAATGGATGGAATGGATCCTTGGGTAGTAAGGAGTCCCTGTGTGGTGCAAATGGTTAACATGCTCGGCTGCTAAATCAAAAGCTTGGAGGTTCAAGTCCACCCAACAGTGCCTGGGAAGAAAGGACTGGCAGTCTATTTTTGAAAAATCAGCCATTGAAACCCCTATGGAGCTCATGGTTTCATGGGGCATACCATTTAATTGGCCTAATAATGTGTTTAGTGCTTTGTTCTATTTCCTAGTTAGTTGCATAGTTCCTGGGATCTTAAAAGTTTGCAAGCTGCCATCCAAGGCACAACAACTGGTCTTTATTCACCTGGAGCAACAGAGGAAGAAGGAGAGTGAGGACTAGGAGGAGGAAATGGAATGTGTAGCTAATTCCCTCCATGAACAACTGCCTCCTTTGCCATGAGACCAGAACTGGATGGTGCCTAGCTACCACTACTCATCATTTTGATCAAAGATTCTATAGAAGAATCTTGATCAAAAGGGGGAAAATGTAGAACAGAATTTCAAATTCTTGTGTAATCCAGCCTTTGTGGAACCATGGAGACTGGATGAACCCTCAAACTATTGCCGTAAGACAATCTTTAAACTTTAAACCAAAAATATCCTCTGAAATATTCTTAAAACCAAACGGTAGTTTAGCTTAGCTAGTAAAGAACATCTGCCTTGAGCTTTGTGCTCTTTTAAGATCTATTTGGGATTAAATTGGCAATAGCAACTCGAAAGATTAGACAGGAACCTTAGGAAACAGTGAGTTTATGTTAATGGAGGAGGACCAATTCATAAAAGGAGGGTGAGAATGGTTGTACGATTTGAAGAATGTAATCAATGTAACTGAAATGTACATGTAGAAACTTGATATATGTTCTTGCTGTGTAGTTCTCAACAAGAACAATAAAATAAGATAAATTATTTAAAAAGAAAGAAAGCCCTACAGAGCACAGCTCTACTCGGACACACATGGGGTTACCATGAGTCAGAATCTGGACTGGATGCTTGAGTAAGAAGCTGCTGGAACCTCAACTAAGAACTTGCCAAGCTGTGACTCACCCCTAGCTTATACAGGGAAACGCTGGCAGGGGAGGCTGGGCAGACAGGAGACTTCATGGTGAACCCCAGAGCCACACTTCAACTCCCCTGGGTCTGGCTGAGGTACGCTATGCCCCCGCACTCAGAGTCACACAACAGTAGCAGTCATTGTCAATACTGCTATCTTCTGTTTTCCTTGATTTACCAATTCTAGCTCATTTGGAAAGGAAAGCTGTGTTCCCTCTAGTTTCTAAATGTTTACACCTTTTCCGTGTGTCTCTTGGGAGGCCTCTGTGTGCTTTCTTTCCCTTTCAGGGTTCCCTGAGGGCATTTCAATGTTTAGAAATTTTAAATTTCTAATGAGATAAGGCTCATTGATCACGTAAATCATTGGAAACCTCTCAAATCAAATTTCCTTGTAGGTTTGATAAGCCCAGGCCAGCTGGGAGATATTGGGCCTCCTAATGGAGCAAAGACCATGCCACGCCTCCAGCTGTAAGACCAACTGGATGGTGGAGGAGTCCCTGGGTGCTGCAAATGGTTAATGCACTTGGCTGCTAACCAAAAGGTTGGAGGTTCAAGTCCACCCAGTGGTGCCTCAGAAGAAAGGCCTGGCAATCTCCTTCCCAGAAATCAGCCATTGAAAACCCTGTGGAGCACAGTTCTACTCTGACACACATGAGGTCACCATGAGTCAGAACAGACTTCATGGCAACTGCTTTTGGACTTGGAGTCCCGGGGTGCAAACGGTTAATGTGCTTGGCTGCTAACAGAAAGACTGGAAGTTCAAGTCCACCCAGGGGTGCCTCAGAAGAAAGACCTGGTGATCTATTTCCAAAAAAGCACATTAATGGTTACCAGAGGTGGGAGGGAGGAGTTTTTGCTTACGGGGCAGTCAGTTTATGTTAATGGTGGTGGATTGATCTGGAAAAGGAGGGTGAGAATGGTTGCACAAATTGAAGAATGTAATCGGTGTCACTGAATTGTACGTGTAGAAATTGTGGAGATTGCATATATTTTGTTATGCACATTTTTACCACAATTAAAAAAGAAAGGATCAAGCTGTCTGAGCGTGCCCAGGCAAATGGCCTGGTCTTCATGGTCTCTGCCCACAGCGGCCTGAGGAAGAGCCACAGCAGCCCCCAGTAAAATGGCCTGGTCTTCATGGTCTCTGCCCACAGCGGCCTGAGGAAGAGCCACAGCAGCCCCCAGTAAAATGGCCTGGTCTTCATGGTCTCTGCCCACAGCGGCCTGAGGAAGAGCCACAGCAGCCCCCAGTAAAATGGCCTGGTCTTCATGGTCTCTGCCCACAGCGGCCTGAGGAAGAGCCACAGCAGCTCCCAGTAACAGCCATGCTGAGTTTAGCTTAGCTTTTTTTTTTTTAGTAAAGAATGTCTGCCTTGAACTTTGTGCTCTTTTAAGACCTATCTATGTGGGATCAGTGTAGACAGACCAGTCTACAAGGGAATGTCAAGGCAGACAACACGACCACGGAGAGGGGCAGCCCCTTCACCTGCGACCTGCCTCCAACTCAACACCAGCAACCTGGCCTTTAAAGTCTCTTAGCCAATACAAAGCAAAGCAAGGACAGAGAGTATGTCATCTGGGCCAAGTTTTAGAGACCTGGCTCCTCCTACCATCTGCAACCCGTTAAAAAAAAAAAAAAAAAACCCTGGGTGGCCCTGGCACGGCAGAGCTGGACAGCGGGATGGCGAGGTAGCCCACTTCATCCAAATTATTCTCTGCCTCAATCTGGATTTTAGAAGCAAAGGGCCACTTCTTTAAATATTTCAGTGATGAAAGCCCCTCTTAAATTCAGATGTTCCCCAAACCGCCTCCATAGGCAAATCAAATCTTGTTTGTTCACCCTGTCCAAGTTGACTTCTTCCATCCTAGGAATGTGTGTCCTTCCCTGAGACTGGTGTCCAGTGCCCAGAGGTACAGACTCTAGAGCCCAGCTGCCTCTGCACTGTGTGACCACAGGCAAGTGGCTTAATCTCTCTGGACCTCACACCCTCCACAATAAAACAGGGATGACTATCATGAGATTCTGCCTCACTGGGCTGGTAACAGGCTAAGCATGTAGAGCAGTGTCTACATAGAGTGGCTGCTCTTGTTTCATGCACAATAGAACGAAATGTTGTCCAGTCCTGCATCATCCCCATGATTGGTTGCCCATCAGACCACTGTGATCCATAGGGTTTTCACTAGCTGCTTTTTGGAAGTAGATCACAAGGCCTTTCTTCCTACCCCATCTTAGTCCAGAAGCTCCACTGAAGCCTGTTCAGCATCATAGCAACACACAACCCTCCATTGACAGACGGGTGGTAACTGCACATGAGGTAAATCGGCTGGGAATAGAACCCGGGTCTCCTGCATGGAAGGTGAAAATTCTATCACTGAATCACCAATGCCCCTAAGTAGAGTCATAAGAGTTACCTAAGTCTTAGTTCTGATACTGTTGTTATTTGCAACTAGTGTCTGGGTGTCGTAGAGAAATTTAGGCTCCAAATCCACAGTCAAGAACACAGGCAACATCTGAAGCACCCTCCAGATGCCAGAGTTTTATTGGAAGGTGAGCAGGAATGTTTGAAAGCTGAGAAAGTATAGCTGTACTTAGCTAACGGGTAGAGGAAGTCATGCTTGAAGCTTAAGAATCGTGTGTGCATCACAGACGACTACTTTACCAAACACGGAGGCTGCCCCCCGCCATCCTGAGCGCCTCCCTCCCGGGCTAGCCTCCCCGACGCCCGCCGCAGGTGAGCAGGTACTCACAGAGGTGGTGCGAGTAGCGGAGGTGGAACACGTCACAGCCATGCACGTGGTGGTAGAGCTTCTTCTCGATCAGGTCCTGTGGCTCGTACCCCGTCAGCTCGGTCACCCTGGGGGAGGGATACTGCGCTGCGGATTGCCTTTCATTTAAACTAATATTGGTTTTGCCAAATAATCAAGTACAAAAAGGCCCAGGGGGGAAATGTTGACTTTGGAAACTGAGAATGATCTTTTTTACAAGAAGAGAGTCTTTGAACTCTCGCCCAGGGCAGGATGTAGCACTGTTCCCAAGCAGGAAAGTCCTGCGAAAACCACTGAGAACAAGAATGTTTTGAAACAGCGTACCGTTTTAGCCTCTTTCCAAGTGAAGCTTACCTGAGGACATGAAAGTGGACTGCAACACTCATGTGGGGAGAAGGCTGCCAAGGCGAGAGAGAAGCTACCATTTGGGGGGCACCTGGGGGGCAACCCTATGTGAGCTTTTAAATCTCCACTGCACACTGGGCCCTTCGGTGGGCACAGCTGGTCTCTGAACTCTGCTAGCTGGGTGATTTCTACTCGTGAGAATTTTGAATTGGGGACATTTAAGCCCCAGTGGAGGACTGTTGTACAGCCCCCAGAAAATAGTATGTGTTATGGATTGAATTGTGTCCCCCCTAATACGTATGCTGAATTCCTGGCTCTAGTATCTGTAGATGTCATCCTGCTTGGAGCTAGAATTCTCTTTGTTATGTTAATTAGATCATACCCAACTAGGGTGGGCTCTAAATCGAATCAATCTAATCACTTCTGAGTTTTAAAAAGAGATTAGGCCCAGAGATACGCACACACGCATGACGACAGATGCCATGTGAGGATCGTCTACAAGCCAAGGACCCAAGTATGCCCAGGGCACCAACAAGGAAGGAATAGACATGGTTGAGACCCTGATTTGAACTTTCAGCCTCTAGACTATGAGAAAATAGACGTCTGTTCTGTAAAGTCACCCGCTTGTGGTATTTGTTACGACAGCACTAGGAGACTAAGACAGTTTGATAACAGCTGAGAATATTGTGACTAGAAGGTCAAGCATAAGCCCTCTGTAGAAACAGGAGCACTTTTCCAATGCTTCTGTGGCAGTACCCTTCTTTATTCTCATCAAGTCACAAGGATATTAATTTCCCCCTTCGGCTCTTTGAAGACAAGTGGCTCTCAACATGCAAGACCGCATCCTCACTAGTGTTTGGATCACTCCATCTCTAGGTGAAAATTGCATGTGGTAATGGTATCCCTTCCCAGGCCTTGGGCAACTGGGCTGGGAAGCATGCCTTTGGAGAAGGTGGTCTAAACATCTTGGTGACAGATACTTAAGCACAGATGAAAGAGGTGGACGAGAAGGGATCCCAAAGCTGGCAAGACTACAGTGAGAAGTCAGTGCTGGGGGTTGGGGAGCTGAGGAAGTCTGGGATCGGGGGCCCTGCCCACCAGGATATGAAATGTTAGCTGTAAATTAAACTGAGAAACTTGACCTCACTTTCATTCTTTAACCCGCTTCCCTTTCAGTCGGGCTTTGGGTTGTAAATCTCCAAGAGCCTCATATTTCCCTAGAATGGTGCGCTATTTGGTGGACACATTCCCATGGTGTTTCCCTAGGGTAGGAAGGAGACAGGACTCCCAGGGGGTGGACTTTGCAGAGTCCAGAGCCCAGTCAGGGATTTATCTAGGGGCCACCTAGAACTTCAGGCTCCATTGGAGCCAAGCTCTGTGTGGCGGGAAAATTGAGACCCATGTTTGGCTTTCCAAAAGAAAACCAGGCATCTCAAGGGTCTGGGGATGAAAGAAGCTTCCCAGACCCTGTGGACATAAAGTTACAGAGCCACACAGCCCCAAACGCGTAAATGAATCAGAAACGCATGTATTAAGTTTCTCATCAAAGTACACACTGGCTTTAATAATTAAAGGATGAGGGAAAGGTCTGGCAGGGGGCCCTCCTGGTTTTTTCCAAACCTCCAGTATCTGAAGATCTGTCAGAGGGATTTGCCAAACCCCGAGCATAGCTGGGTTCACCCATCCTTAGCAAAAGCACCAGCTTCGGTTTCAAAGTGTAATACCACAAACCCCGATGAACCAAATTTCAGGTTATGCCGAGTTCAGTTGTGTCTGGAATTGTGCTGGGTGGAATCCCAGCCCGGTCCTCCTCCCCAACACCCACCACCCTAGCCCCTGAGACTTGGGGGCTGCTGGGCTTCAGATGAAGCTATCACAGTGACACTGGTGGTCAGACACAGAGTTGCCATCGCCCACACTGCCTGGCCACTCTGCTCTGGTCCCAGGGCTCCCTCACCCTGCCCCTCTACTCCCCTGGCCCAGCACCCTTTTAAAGGCCATGTGAGCTGCAAGAGACCAAAGACCATAGTGATTGTAAAGAATTCTCCAGAACACTTGTGCCCCTTTAAGCATCTCCTGTAAGTGACTGGAGTTCAGAAAAAGCCTCACAGGTCTTTTGGTGGGGACAGGAAGTCATCTACAGATCACCTCTTTTCTTTTCTACTCCACTTCTAAAACTCTGACATGCGTCTATCGGGAGAAGCTCTCCAGCTGGACCTTCATACTCTGCCTCACATCCTAGAGTTAGAGGAGTCCCCTTGGTGCTCAAGACAAGCCCAAGTTTCAGGCACCCCCTCAGGCAGCAGGCTAGCTGCAGAGCTAACCCTTTCTCTAAAGCTCCTCCATTTGTCTCTCCAGTCTCAAAGCTGTGTTGATAGAAAAACTCACAAGGACCTAAAATCTCTCCTCTGTGGAGAGTTCCTCCTTGCTTCTCCTAGAGAATTCACCTCTTCTAGGGAATTCTAGAGACTTCATCAGGGGTTTTCTTAGAATAGTCAAAGAAAAAGTAGGAGATCAAACAAAGGAGAGACCAATAGCATCCTCCCAGATTTCTTAAATATTGAACTTAGACAGCCAGCTTTTCTTTCCATCTACTTTCAGATGTGGCTCTTAAATCAAGAAAGAACTCTTTCATCCCGGAGGACCAGTATTTCTACCTCACACCCAGCCTCTGAGGCAGTGAGCCTTCCTTCCTGTGCAGTTCTGCCATCTTTACTTGCCAGAAAATGGCATTTGTTGGTGTTTGGTCATCCCAAAAAAGGGCTGGCATCTCTCCCCCAGAAAGTCATACTTCTGGGAGGATAATGGTGACGCTGTAATCTCACCTCTTTTCATTTTTCTATCTTTGAGTGGTTCTGAGGTAAATTAACAATGAACCAAACTAGTTTGTGTCTTCATCTCTCACCCCTAACAAGGCAGATTTTTTTTTTTTTTCCTTAAAAAAGAGTCAACAAATCTTGGCTTTAGGAGAAGCAGAAAACAAAATTTATGTATCCTTTCTTCTGAGAAGCTCAGCCACACACACCAGAAGTCAGGGGTGGGGTCTCTGAACTCTTATTCCCATTTGTACAGCGGAGGAATATGAGGGGCCAGGGCCTAAGGGACTTACCTTGCAGGTACACCAGGCTTTTTACTTTTTCAAATGCTTCACGTCTATTCTCAAGTTTCATCTTCCCTGACAGACTTGTATGGGTGGAAGTGGGCAGGGCAGGTCCACAACTGACAGAAAAGATGCCTGACCGGACTGGGACCTAAGGACTCCTGGCCACTGGAAGAGGAAGCTGGAATCCAGGCTTCCAACCACCTGTGGGAAAGGCCAAGGCCACCCCAGCACAGGACTCCCAACAGGCCTCAAGGCCTCACGCAACAACAGAATCAGTGCTTCTGCCAGTTCAATTTCTCTCCTCTGAAGGAGGATTCTCAAAATGGAGGACAGAGGAAGAACGGAAAGATGGGGGCAGCAGTTTTGAGGACACCCCAGCCTCGTCTTCGCAATCGGCTAGGGTGCCCTCCTGGCCCAGGCACAGACATGACACTTGCTGAGTTTGTGGGCAGGGCTCTCCACCAGGGAAGGCAACCTCTCTGTACCCAACCTGCACAGTAACAGTGTCTGTCATAGCTTCCATGGCTTCACACCAGCCTGAGACGGAAGCCCCACCTCGACATTGCTCAAGGTGGAAATGTTCTCTTTGTCCTAAAGCCTAACCAACAGGATGGAGACATGTGGTCCACTGGCATGGCAGAATCCTAACATCACTCAACAAAAATGTTAACTTGTGCCTGCAACGCATAATTTCATTTCAAACTCATGCAATGATTCAAAAAAAAAGTACCTGTAAGCTGGTTAAAGGAGTCCCTGGGTGGTGTAAAAGGTTAAGCGCTCAACTACTAGCTGACAAGTTGGTGGTTCAAACCCTCCCAGAGGCGCCTTGGGAGACAGTCCTGGCAATCTGCTTCTGAAAGAGCACAACCTTGAAGACCCTGTGGAGCACAGTTCTACTCTGCACATATGGCGTCACACTTGATGGCAACTAACAACCACAAAGCTGGTTAAACCAATACCAGTCGCCGTTGAGTCAATTCTGACTCATGGAGGCCCCATGTGTGTCAGAGTAGAACTATGCTCCATAGGGTTTTCTTTTTTTTCCCTTCATTTCTTTTTTTAAAATTTTATTGTGCTTAAAGTGAAAGTTTACAAATCAAGTCAGTCTCTCATACAAAAATTTATATAATGAGACAGCACACTCCTTCTCTCCACCCTCTATTTTTGTGTCCATACACAGGGTTTTCAATGGCTGATTTTTCAGCAGTAGATCGCCAGGCCTTTCTTCCCGGTCACCTCCAGTGGACTCAAACCTCCAACCTTCCGGTTAGCAGCCAAGTTTGTTAACTGTTTGCACCCCCAGGGACTCCATAAGCTGGTTATTCTCTAAGTAATAAGACTGATGTTAATTCTTTCCACTCATAATTTATTTTCACTACATTCCTTTCCAATTTACATTCCTAGCACAACTTATCTCTTGTTAGGGTCTAGCTTAGGATTGTACCTTTCAGGGGCCAATTTCTACCAGCAGTGCTGCCCAGAACTCCACAGCACAGCCGCAGGTGCCAGACTCACCTGGAATCCAGGAATATCAGCTTCAGGTCGAGGCTGGCCCTGAACATGAACATGTTACTGTGTAGTTTGATCTCCGTGATGGCACTTGGCGGCAGCGACTGGCCCACGGCCACCAGCCCCACGATCTGGTAACAGGAGTCATACAGGGACATGTCCAGCATATACTGCCTGATCTTCAAATAGCCACTGCAGTGGATGACCTGGGAGAGAGAGAGCAAGGTCAGCTGCTAAAGGCCCAGGGACTGCTCATTTACAGGAGTGTGAAGGGGTACTCGCCGAGAACAGCCCTCCTGAGCTGGGCCAGCCAACACTCTGATGGACATCCGGTCGGTACTGAGAATAAATGAAGCTGTGCTTCTTTCTTAGAAAACGCTGTCGTAATAAAATTATAAGGGTTGTCTTATCCAATTGACCATGTTCAGGAAACTCCACAAATTAAGGTTCTCTAATATATTTTTTAATATATAGTAGATTTATGCATAATTAACTCATTTCCACGTTATGATCTGCCAGCACAGCAAAGGCACTTTTGGTAGTTAGCCATGTGTTCCATACTGCTCACTTCAGTAACTGTAACACTGTACCATCTTCAATTGTACTGAAGTTGACATCTGCTAGTTGACATTTAAATCCCTTAATATACTATAACGCTCCATTAGATTATGAGTTATTTCAGTAGAATGACAAAAGTCTATATTTCTCATGTGTTTTTATTTATATTACAAGGCTTCACCCCCTTGTAATAAGTAATAAGCCAGAGTAGCAATATAGAAACACTTCTAATTGTGATTGCCAAAACCATACAGGAGAGAGTGTACAGTGTTGCAAATGCCAAACAGAAACATCTATACAGACTCAAGGGAAGCATTTATACAGGTTACAACCAGTAAAATCTTGATAGCGCCATTATCATCATAGCAGTGGCGGTGAATAGCTAAAATCTTAGCCCAAAATTCTCTTGTTAAAGCCTTCCTTCAGGATTCCTGAGTGCATTCACTCTCTTTAGAGCTGGAACAAATCTTAAAAATCTTTATAGTCAATTCTCCCATTTTACTGATGAGGAAACTGAGGACAAGAGAGGTCATATCTCTTGCTTAAGATTAGACAGTAAGTGGCAGAAACAATTCAGGACCCAAGACTCCTGAAGAATGTCTACACGGTGCAGACCAGTGCTGGGGATTCCCTGTTCCTGGCCCAAAGAGGCTTACAGTCTGGGACAGCAAAGAAGAAACATATCCCCCAAACCCCATCGTTAGAGTGAGGTAAAGGTCACATGAAAGAGCCCGAAGTGACACTCAAAGGAGGGGGCTGAGGAGAGGCTGAGAGAAGGAGGACCCTGTGACAGGGAGGGTCAGGGAGGGGTACTCTAGAAAGAGGGGACAAAGGTACAAAGGCACAAAATTGCCCCTCTCTCTGCATCCCACACTCCTCCCTCCCCTTCCAAATGCAAATACTCCTGGAAAAAGTCTCTGGCTCCAGTGTGAACAGGTTTATAACCTCTTTTCTCTGAGGTGGCAAAGACAGCAACTCGAGATACCACTTGAGGATGGGGTGTGAGAAGCTCCAGAGAGGGGAGGGGAGGGTGGAAGGAGCTAATAGGGTGCTCAGTGTAAACTTCCTCCCCCTCTGGGAGCAGCTCACCCTAATGCTGAGGCACAATACCACCAACAGCTCTTACAGGGGACCTACTCCTAGATTCTGGAATTAACTGGAACAAGTCATGCGTGCTTTCTGGCAGAGAAATGCAACCAGAAAGAAGGGAGGGCTGGGCCAGCTACTTTTCCTTTCTTAGCTCACTTCCAGTATATGATATATATATATGAGGCCAAGAACTCCCACCCCAAAGGACTGGGATGGAGATCAATTAAATTAACTAAATGAGGTGCTCCACTCGGTACCTTAGAACAGGCTCTCTCACTATTACTATTATGCATGTCATCATCGTGATTGCTGAGCTTGGTTGGACATTCTGAGGGTAAAGGCAACATCTCTAAACTCTGAACTCTCACTGCCAGTCCTAGGACCTTGCACCGGACAGTGCAACGAATTCTAAATGAACTCTAGGGACGGTGTGCCAGTGGGATCAACCTGTCTGCAAAGTACAATTCGTAGGAACCAAGGTAAAACTGCCTAAGCCATTACGCTGAGTGATATAAGTCAGTCCCAAAAAGACAAATAGTGTAGATCCCATTTATACGAAATATCTAGAATAGGAAAGCATAGAGACCAAAGTTTATCAGCGGTTACCGGGGCGGGTGGGAGGGAGGGGAAAGGAGAACTCACTGCTTAGGGGACAATGAGCTTCTGTTTAGGGTGATGGAAAGACTGGGAAATGGATAAGAGTGATAGTTGAAGGTACAACTAACACAATTAATGTCACTGAACTGAACATGTGAAGATGGCTGAAAGGTCAAATGTTTTGTTACATAAATGTTTACCAAAAAAAAAAAAGAATCTAAAAAAATAGTTATTGTCTAAACCAATACTTCTCCTTTGACTCATTTTTGTTTTATTTGTATATAAAAATGTATTTTTTTATGTAAAAATATACTGAAATCTGATCAGCCTGGAATGTCCTTTTAAAACTCCAGCTGTCACACTTGCCTTATTCTTGGCTGCAAGCAGTGTGACTAGAGAGTTCTATATGAATCGTGGTATGAAAGCTTTTGCTTCCTGTACCTCCCTTTCTGGAACTAAATGAGATGCTTTCTGTAGATGTTCTTGGGTATGAGGCAAAATATCTAAGACACAGGGAGCACCCACAGCCACCTCCATCTTTCCACCAACCCACAAGAAGCTCCGCCTACCTTGTAGCCACTGCATGTCAGGCCCGCGTTCCTTTTCGCCAAGACACACTTCATTCGAAGAAAAAACGACCGCTCTATCTCATACTCTGAAATCAGGAGGGAGGTTAAATTAGCAAACTGTCCCACAATGCTCTCCCCAGCTTAATTTCACCCCTTTTCCCAACAATAAATCCTCAGAATCGGCTGCCACTCAAAGTCAGAAATACATCCCAATGACTACAACAGGTTTTGACTTAACCCACAACCATGAACTTGTCTATACAGGAGTGTAACATATGTCTCTGGGTATCTCCTCACTGGCTAAATTACTCTCTGGTCATAAATTCAGCAGATTAATTCTTAAGCACCTTATTGGGGCAGATATTCAATGCTGAAGTCCCTGGGTGGTGGAAACAGTTAAGCTCTGGGCTACTAGATGAAAGGTTGGTGGTGGGAATCAACCCAGAGGCACCTCAAAAGAAAGGCCTGGAAATCTGCTTCCAAAAGGTCACAGCCATGAAAACCCACGGAGCAGTTTTACTCTAAAACACATGGGGTTGTCATGAGTTAGAACTGACTCGACAGCAACTGAGTATATTTGAAAAGGGGTTATCTGAGTTACTTGGTAAGGTGGGTTAATTTTAAAAGTTAATTTATTTGTTGATTGATTAATTCCCAGAACTATCAAGCAGCCAGAGACCTCTTCCTTACCTGCCCCAGCCCTGCACCCAGAAAGCTTGGTCTATGGCCAAGATCTGGGCTGAAAAGAGAACCTGGTCTAGGCCTAACATGGCTTCCACGTGGTCCAAAAGAACAAGAATGAGAACTCCGGAAATGCCAACTGGAGGCAAGGTGCGGAGTTGCACGGGAGTGGGCTCAGCATAGGTCCACCTGCCCATGGCCCCCTCCTGATGGCCACAGAGTGGCTTGGTGTCCAGAGAACCACCTTGGCTAGCCCCGGGACATGTACCTGAACCTGCCAGAAACAGCCCAGAAGCATCTGACTTCCCTCAGGGTAGCAGAGACTGAGTACGGGTCAACGCAGAGTTCCTGTCTCTAGCAGAGGGAGCCAGCCATACCACACCTCCCATCAGCTGTGACCATGACCTCCAAGACTGCCCAACAGTCTGGACAGTGGACCAGATCCAAACAGACCCACTTAGCCAGGTCAAAATTTTGGCCCTCATTCATACCCCTGGAAAGACCATCAGCCCATCTTTTCCAGGGCTCTCCCTTTCCCCACTCTCTTTCTGCCCAGGCCAAGAGTTTCCTTCTTACAGATCTCTGACCTCACTATGGCAAATGCAAATGAGCTCCACAAGGAAATACCCCTCTGCTTTAGTTAGTGGACACTAGCACTCTGAGGTACAAACAGAGACCTGCCAGCACCTCTGGGTGAGGGCGAAGTCACTCCCCCTATAAATAAACAGCCCTTTGGTGGAAGTCAATAAATTAATTTCTAAAGAACAGTAACCCCTAGGATTGGCAGCCAGGTCTTCCTTCCTGCTTGCCCTTGAGGGAAGTAAGGACATCACCTCATGGCCTCCCAACACACAACTGGAGAGGCCACCATAATTTACCCACAATCCCTCCCGCAGCAGGCTGGAATCTGCCGGCAGAAGGCTTCCCTTTAACAGGGCAGCATGTCTGAGCCATTTCTACTGATGTGTAGAAGCCCAGGTCTAAAAAACATCACCAGTAATTATTATCCAGTTTGAGGGAGAATTCATTTCTCACACAACAATGGGAGTCAGACGCAGAAAATCAGCTCTGTGGATTCAGCACTCCTAAACTGAAATCCTGCACTCCTCAATTGGCTGTTGGAATGAATCAGTGTTGTTTCCCCTCTTGTGCGGCTGCTACACCTCAGACTTGAATCCCACGGAAACTGGGCACGGAAGGGTCTGATGATATGCTCAAGACTCATTTGGTTTCATTTTGTAAACACTTTTTTCAAGGCTATGACACAGAAAAGGTAACACGAGACCAGGGCCAGTGGGAGAAAATCCACCCCCATGCAACTAACAGACTGCGTAATTTTAAAAACAATAACAATACCATGTTCTGAGGAATTCTCGAAGACTCCTGCTGACTCTGTCCAGCTTTAAACAAACCCAAAGTGTTAGATTCAGATGCAGTGTTCTCTCCTATCCCACATTTTGTTAGAAACTATTTCTTCAGAGTCATTATTTATGTTAATTTATGCAGCCATACCATTTTCAAGGACTTATGAATCACAGACCATTGGCCTGTAATTCACCTCTGTGGATCCTTTGCTTCTACACCAAGCTGCCCATCTCTTCTCAGAAACCAATGTACCACAAGTATCTCTTCTTGGTAAGGAACTCTTAGACTCACTATTGGTATTTCTGGAGCTAAAACAGGGGAGCCACAGAGCTGTACCTATACAGGTTTTGTTTTTGTTTTTTTAAGCTGAATATGGTATTCTTCAGAAACCCTGGTGGCATAGTGGTTAAGAGCTATGGCTGCTAACCAACAGGTCGGCAGTTTGAATCCACCAGGTGCTCCTTGGAAACACTACGGGGCAGTTCTACTCTGTCCTATAGGGTCGCTATGAGTCAAAATCGACTCTATGGCAACTTTTTTTTTTTTAAATGCTATTCTTCATTCTGTCCTCCTAGCCTTAGGCTGACCTTCCCCAGGAGGAAGCAACAAGAATAAAACTCATTTTTTCTTGTCACTTTTTGAAGTCCCTTCTTTTGCCGTGTGTTCCACTGGGGAATTTTGGCCAAGTTGGGATACCGTAGTCCAAAGCAGACAAGAAACCCATCAATCAACATGCTGGTTGGCCTCACAGAGCCCCTGGAATACGTTCTATCTTCCTAACACTCACCGCAATCATAATTTAAAGAGTCATTTGTGTAATGTTGGGTTCCATGTCTTCCCCACTGGACAATAACCACATGTCATCCCAACACAGTGCTTACCACACAGTGGGAATTCAATCTCTATGTGGAAAATGAATGAGAGGGAACTGTAGAAGGAAGAAGACACTATCCCTGGATAGAGCCAGGTCTGTGAAATGGACCAAGGCTTCCTAACTGATTTCACAGGTCCCAACTCAGAATATCATTTTCAAATGTATAAAATACAAAAGATTGCAAAAGAAACCAATGACCTTTGGGAGAGATTTAACACCAGACAGCCACGTGACACCAAGGATTATTTCCTGGGGTTCTACCCTACTATTCAGATACTATCTCCTTCTAGAAAATGTTATCAAAATATTAAAACAAGTTGTGATATGGTTATAAATGTACTTCTTTATTAGCGGATGGGATAACGAGATCCAGCAGCAGGTCCTATAGCTCCTGAAATTTTGAGATAGTGATATTTTTTAATATGTGCCATAACCGTAATGTGATATGACAGTACCTGTGATTTCCATGGTTGGCAAGGCCACACATACCAGTACTAATCTGGTTTCTCGTCTGCAATCATAACCCAAGGAAATGCTAAATTCCAGCCAGAGAAAATAAAGATGTCACTGATTTTTCCCGTGTCACTGATGGATCCTCTGATTTCTGTCCTTGGACCTCTTGATTAAGAAGAACAGGTTCAGATCTAGGACACAGCTTCCCTGGAACTCTAAACTAAAAGCATGTGAGAAGACAAGCTTTTCATCATTTTCTTTGCATCCTCCCCAGCACCTAACAGTCTCAGCACGTGATAGCGGCTCAGCAAATGTCAGTGTAAGGGACAAAGGGATAAAAGGAAATTGCCACTTGGGGGAAGCTGGGTGTTTGCTGGAGAGGTCTTGGCTGGGCACCCAAAGTGGCCTTGGCAAGTAAGGGTACAAAAGCCCCAGGGTCCTATTGAAGAGCACCACCTAGTTTTCATCCTGGTTTCTTTTTGTCTGGAGGAGATACCTTGGAGAAGGTGATGATGAAGAGGCTGGTGAGCTGCAAGGACAGCTGTCATCTCATCATGGTCGGAAGGATGGATGTACTCATAAATACTGTTGCCCGTGAGCTCCACCTGCCACAGGAGGGAAGAGTCAGAAATGTCGCTGGCCTTTCTCTAGAGATGTCATGGGGTGGGGCAGGGGGAGTAAGGTGTGTCACAGGTACACACCCCAGCAGGCACAGGGCTTTGATCTCCACTTAGAACAGACAAGGTGTCCCTGGGTGGCGCAAATGGTTAAGCCCTCAACTACTAGCTGAAAATGTGGCAGTTCGAACCCACCCAGAGGCATCTCAGAAGACAAGCTTGGTGATCTGCTTCCAAAAGGTCACAGCCTTGAAAACCCTCTGGAGCAGTTCCACTCTGCACACATGGGGTCGCCATGAGTTGGAGTGGGCTCGACAGAAACTAACAGCAATACAACCACACCTTCACCAAACGCAGGACATTCTTCTTCGCTCCAGCGGCACTCTGAACTGTCACCTACACTTTATAGCAGGTCAGAAAGCTGAGGCTCGATCTGACAGCCAACAGAATCCCAGCAGGAAGAACTGGGAAGTGAGTGATGAGAGAGATGTGCCCTAGAGGTGGCTGGCCGTAGAAGCCTGGGCAACATTCCTCATAAAGAACGGAGCTTAAGACAGGCTTATTGCTGTCTGAGGGGACTTGCCAGCCGAGCCTCCAGCCGCCATGTCCACATTGTGCCCTGTGGGAACTCTGCCACTAGAGGCCTGACTGGGTGGGAGCCACGGCGGCTCCACTCTGCTTGAGAAAGACCCCACTCTGACAAAGGCCCTTTATCCGCCACTCTACCATGTGTCCCTTAGGGACTGTAGGCCTCTTTCCTGTTGCCAGAATTGTGTCACTGGCCTTCCCTATTTTTTTTTTTTTTTCTGGAGACAGTGCTAATTCTATGGCTCCCGCCCATGGGTGTAGCTGGGCCACAGGCAGCATGACCTGTGGGAGGGGTTTTGGCCCAGATAACAGCGTGATACCAGGGATATTTCCTGGGGTTGCTACCCCACATTTGGACCCTACTTCCAGATGTGCTGAATCTTTGCAGACACACCCCTCAGAAGACATCCATGCCAGAGCAGACACAGCGTCCTGGGAATAGATGCCTCCAGGAAAACACCAAAGCTAAGATTTTTAAGCAGAGGTCCCTGGTGGCCCAAATCCCAACCTTGGGAACTCTGTGGATTATTCTACAAAACACTCTTGAGTGCCATGATGCAAATTCTCAACACCCGGGTCTCCTCACTCATTAAGACGGGCAATGGGCACAGAATATACTAGAAACTACCAACATCAGAGCGGCCTTCTGAGCAGTGGCCTACTTTCAGAGACACAAAACCGTGTGCTCTGGAGAGCCTGGGGGCAGTGGTAGTACTTCCACTACAGCCAGTTGGAACCCGAAAAGCCAGGGTAGGAAGAAATTCAAAGTACCTGAAAAACTGCCTTGGGTTAGGGTTATGCCCTGGGTACACGAACAGTTAAGCGGTGAGCTACCAACTGAAAGGTTGGCAGTTCAGACCCACGCAGAGGTGTCTTGGGAAAAAGGCCTGGCAATTTGCTTCTAAAAGATCACAGCCATGAAAACCCTACGGAGCACAGTTCTCTTCTGCGCACACGGAGTCACTGTGAGTCAGAGTCAGCTCCAAGGCAATGGGTTTGGTTTTTTGTTTGTTTGAGTGCCTAAGAACCTTGGGCAGTCTTAAGGACTTTTTCTCAGCCCTATCCTCATGGTGAAACCTTGGTGGCGTAGTAGTTAAGAACTACGGCTGCTAACCAAAAGGTGGGCAGTTCAAATCCACCAGGCAGCATATGGGGCAGTTCTACTCTGTCCTATACAGTCACTATGAGTTGGAATCAACTCGACGGCAACAGGTTTGTTTTATCCTCATGGGAAAGGGCAGCCTAAGAGAGTAAAGGGAGGCTTGTGGGGTTCCTTTTCCCTAACCACCCCTGATTAAATTTAACTGTATGTTTCATCTGGTGGAGGAGCCAAGATTCATTGCCCTCAGTCAGTGGAGAGACATGGGGATCATGTGTAAAGGGGTGACGCTGACCCAGCCTCTCATGCAGCAGGACAGCCCTAGCCAGGCTTTAATGGAGAAGCTCTCCTGGGAGCCCCTGGTCCAAATTAGCATCGAGGCCATGGGCTCTTTTCTTGGGAACAAGAGACCATGGAGAGGTGAAGTAATTGAACCCACTCCTCAGAGCCAGGTCTTGCAACTTGTTAGGGTGTGTGAGTTGCCTTTTTATTCCAGATAAATTAAGTTTCTGGCCTGCTAAGTAATCTTGTCCCTAAAATGGCTTTCACAGTTCTACTTTCTGTGTTATTCACAGAACGTTTCTTTCTGATATTATGCAAATAGAACCACCCAGAGAATCCTATTACAGAATTCCTCCCTTCTACCAATTCACACCAGACCCCTCGACCTGGCAGTTTGCGAATCACCCACATGGATAGTGGCAGAGTGTAAAAAAAAGCTATTACATGACTTCAGTTTTTTAAAATAAAGACTAAAAATTAAACATCCTTCTTTCAAGTCATTCCCATTGGTCCTTTAAAAGTTTAAATAAAAGAAAAAATATTTTTAAAATCCTAAAGCAGTCTCCTTTTTCCTGAGAGCAGTAATAGGGATTTGTTGTGGAGCTCTGGCTGGGTGGGAGTGGTAGAGATTAATAAACAAGGGTTGTTTTTGTTTTGTTTTGTTTTTTAATTGATTCACAATTTCAACAGCTCCCTTTAGAAATGAAAAAAAAAAAAGTAACAAAACAATTCTTCTTTGGATTGGCCTGCCACTTCCCCTTTACCCACATTTTCGGGGCAAATGATAATTTTAGTTTGCTTTAAATCCTTTTTCAGAACAAAGGGACTGATGTCTTTCTAGAGAAACATCTTCACCTATTTGCAAAAAGACTTGTGTCTGTGCTTAGAGGGATTAGATCCCAGTTCTAATCCCAAAGTCGCTTCATCCTTTTTCAAAGTTGCTATTCTCATCACGTGTGTGTGTGTGGTGGCGGGGGGGCGGGGGGGGGATGAGAAGAGTGAAGATACATGAATTAAAAGGCTTGGTTTTCTGAATACTGGGGTCAATTATGAAACGAACGTGCAAACTCTAAGGTGGCATAGGAAGTGAAACAGTCTTCACAAACGGAAACGTTAAAGAACAAATTTTGGAATGATACAACAGTGTTGACTTTGATTCAAAATTATGGTTGACATGGTATTTCCTGTATTTACATATCTATTTGCACTTTTGAATGTTGAGAGAAATGTGACTGCCACACGACAAAAAAGAAAAAAAAATTCGGTTGTCGCTATAAAACTCCCCAGGTCTCATATATCAACCTTATTAAAACAGACCTGAGATGTGATACGGTAGTAGTATTTGTAAAACCCTGCTAAACAAAATGAATTACTTTCCTGCTAAGAGTTTTTTTTAATGTTTTGCTGAATAACTTTTCTTCCTGCCAAGAAAGCTCCCATATGATAAATACAGCACTCAGAGGGCATATTCTACTTGGGATCGACAGTGCCCCGGGCTCTAAAATGCACTTTGCTTTGCATGGGGTGTTTTGCTAAATATAGTAAATGGTGCACTTAAAAATCAGATGGTTTGGGTTTTAGAGTTCAAGTTATGTCAACAAGCATAAAATGTTGCTCTTTATTTTAAAAGTGAAAAGATTAAGTCTACGCTTCCAAACAACACCATGGCTATTTCTCCAGCTGTGCTTACGGTAGCAACCTCAAATATTAGCTTTTTCCTTATATATCTCATAAATGGTTGTCTCATACATATCTAAATGTATTTGAAAATGTATATATGAGTTACCTAGATGCTATATAATGTATGGAAAACCCCGGTAGCGTAGTGGTTAAGAGCTACGGCTGCTAACTAAAAAGGTCAGCAGTTCAAATGCACCAGGTGCTCCTTGGAAACCCTATGGAGCAGTTCTACTCTGTCCTATAGGGTCGCTATGAGTCAGAATTGACTCTGCGGCAGTGCGTTTGATTTTTTTTTTTTTAATATAATGTATACAACTTTGTTACGAAAAGTTAAACCACCAGGATACATAAAAGTGAGGACACACACAGCAGAGTTTCTTCTTCTTCAAATGTAAGTAAATTAATCAAGTAACAACAACAACAAAAAAGAAATCATTAAAAAAAAAAAAACTTGCGTGGATAAAGAGTGTTTCCCCAACTCTCCCCCATCCAAATCTGTGTATTATATGTGTGCATATGTGTGTGTGTACACCAGACCGAACTTTCATAAGCCTGACTCTACTTTCAAAAGCTTTGATCCTAGACTGAGGGGACAACATGCATTTTGTGGCTGACTCTGTTGTCTTTTTATTTTTTTGTACTAGAGTTTGACAGCGAGGATCACTGTTGATTAATTCAAAAGCAAAAATCCACTAAGAGACGCTGCGTATGAAGTAGCTTGCTGGTTCCAACACTTGTTTTTGTTTTTTAAAAAAAGCCTAATAAAAGGCTTTAAATTGAGATATGCTTATAACACGAGTTTTTTTTTATACACAACACATGAGGGATTGTTTTTACATCCTCAAATATTCAGAAAGTTATTTGCATAGTGCAGACCAAATAAACATTTTGCTGGGAATTCTCCACAGTTACGGCAAACCTAGAAGCTTATGCCCCCTAGGAGCCTCTAACATACAGTTTAACCCTGAATTAACTTGAAAGCTGTTACTTAATGAAATAATGTCGTTGATGGCAAATGAAAGTTCTTGAAGCCCCAGATAGCACAAAGCAAATATCTTTATTCACCAGAAAACCTGTTTAAAAGATGATGACCTCTGACTACTGGTAAAATTTTATTAACACTTCCAACTCTGCAGATTAAAAAAAAATTTTAAGCCTATTTTAATAAAGCTTTTATGTTTGAAATATTTGCTTTTTTTTTTTTTGCTAATAATAAAAAATAATCTAAAAGGGGCAAAAATTTTGAAAAGGAGAAGTTGGGTACGTGACCACCTATTCAATATTTTATTTTACTAGTTAAGTAACGAAGACAGAAAAAATACACATTATGATCCTGGCTAGATTCCCTTCAGCAGGGCTAATCATGAACAGGAGGCAGAGTGGAGGGAAAAGTTTGTTGTTGCTTATTTAAACAGTTCACCACAGAATACTCCCCAGATGCTAAGGAGAGGCTCACATCTTTGTTACAGTGTTTCTGTAGCTGCTGACTGAGGCTAAGTCAGCCCCATTAAGAAATTTTTTTTTTTAAATCATTTCCACTAACACAATCCCTCAGTTTGACTTTTTTTTTTTTTTAAATCTATTCCATTAAATTAACACTTTTACTGGCAACATGTGGACAAAGGTTCTCTCTACAACTGCCCTGGAAAATGGTAGTGTATAATCACCCCTTGGAAATTATGATACCGGTTTTATTTCTGCATTATGACCATAAGGAAATACAATACTTTTAATTGTGATTCTGCCAGATTTCTTTCTGGTGAGTTAATCCTAAACAGAAGGGATGTTTGTTACCTATTCAATTCTTATTTGTATTTATTTATTTATAATTATTGCATTCATTGACAAGCAATTCTATTTTGCACATAAGGAGAAAAATTATATAGAGGGAGATGTAAGATGCTGATCAACCAGCTGGCTGAGTGGATTGCATGGTTTGGGTTGTGCATAGTGCCTTATGGTGTACTAAACAACAACAACAACAAAAAACCCATTGCCATTGAGTCAATTCTGACTCATAGCGACCCTACAGGACAGAGTAGAACTGCCCCACAGCGTTTGGATTTGTACTGCCAACTTCTTGGTTAGCAGCCATAGCTCTTAACCGCTATACCACCAGGGTTTCCTACGAAACCATATACTAGGACACTCCAAATGACTAAGCAGTCCTGATGTATACCCAACAAAGGACTCTACTTGAAAACTTGGCCCTAAATGAAACAGTAGCAATGCCTGACATCCAAATAGTTCTCCTACAGTTTCTAAATCACACAAAATGGGTACTTTAATCTGTTTCTTACCACAATCCTGAAAGATGGGTAGAAAAAAAAAAAGCAAGCATTATTTTCCTCATTTAAGTTATGGCTCTGGAAGGTTAAATACCTGCGCTATCACACACTAAAAACCATATAACTGAATGTATTTCCCTTTTTCCTTTGACTGCTAGGAAGCTCAGATCTAAACTTAATATTCAATTATGGTGACTTTACCTATTTTAAAAGTTTTTTTTTACCTACAATTTTAAAAACATATGAAGTGTTTTGTCTTCTTTGTGATTTATTATTGCAAGACTATTAACAGTTATATAAATTGCAATTGAAAAAAGTAAGCAATTTGATCAAGTTAAAAGTAGAAATCAGGCTGGGTTTGACAAAATTAAAAAAAAATCAATTGCCATCGAGTCAATTCTGACTGATAGTGGCCCTTTAGGGCAGAGGAGAACGGTCCCCATAGGACTTCCAAGTCTGTAATCTTTTACAGAAGCAGACTGCCACATCTTTCTTCTGCAGAGTGGCTGGTGGGCTCAAACCACTAAGCCTTAGGTTAGCAGCTGAGTGCTTAACCACTGCACCACCAGAGCTCCTTGGTATAACTACAGGTCCCTAAATAATTCCAAGTAGAGAAAGGTGACATTTCTGACAGTAATAATGTTTTTGATTGCTCATGCTAACCCTGAAAAGTATAGAAATAATGGATTTCATATTCCCAACAGTGTTTCCCATTCTACAAGCACACTGATCTCATGAATCATGCAGGTGTAAGAAGCAAGGGGTATGTAAACTTCATTTGGGAGACCTGATTTTATAAAAGGAAGAGGAAGAGAAAAGAAACCCCGGCCATCTTAATATGAAATTTACTGTAAAGGGCTTTGCCTAGGAAACACATAGGCACATAAACACATATGGACCTAAGAATATACATACACTGGAAGAGAAGTTTGTAAACAAATGGCAAGTTTAAAAATGTGTTTAAAATTTTTTCTTTAAAGGAGTACACCTGATTCAAGTTTCCAAATTTGCTGACTTTATTTTCCACGTAAGAAAACCCAAGCCACGTTAATTGGCATGTTTTATTTGGCTTAGTCACATTGGGAAACCAGCGAGAGAGAGATTACGCCTGTCCCTCCTGGGAGTCCCTTTTTATCTACAATTAATTCTAGTGTGTCTTTGGTTGTGATGAAAAAGGCACTCTAATTTACATAGTCTACAATCTAAAGAAACACTTGGTTCCTATACGTATAAAAAATATGCCTTTCAGAACCATGATTGAAATCAGAGACATGAATGGTCAGTTGGACTCCCCCCACCTGGACAAGCCTCAGGCCCAGACACAGCCAAAGCACCCACCAAACCCTCAACATGATAGGTTTAGACAAAGCTGAGCCTGCCTCTTTCCTCTAAGGGATGATCCCCTTTTCTGAAGTCTGCTCCACTCTTCCAGAAAAATCAGTAATACTTAAATGTTCTAAAGAAACCAGGACCTTGCTGGGCAAAACAGTAGTAAACTGAGTTTTACGAGTTTCTATCACAAGCATATAAAACGCTTTACTGAAACAACCACTGAGCTGGAAAAACTCAGGAAAAATTACCCTGAATTCCATGTGAACACTCATAAATCTAGCCCCCCTCTTCTCCTCTCTCCCCCTTCTTCTCTCTGCATAAAATCCATATCCTACATCAGCTTTCTTCTGGCTTTCATAGCAACTCACAATACCACGTGCAGGTCAGCAAGTATGGACTGCAATCTCCCTTTGTGAAGCTCTTTTGAGCGGCATATAGCTTTACTGTGTAAGCAGCAAATCCGGGGTATTAGGTGGAATCCGAGGCCAGGGCTGGCTGTTGCAAAGATACATTGGTCATTAACCTCAAAGGAAAAAGAAAGTAAAAAGTAACACAGAGAAGAAAAGCCCTGCAGGGTGTCCTAAGAAGATGGTTTTGCCATGTTGGATTATGTTCATACACAAAAGCAGTCCAGTTCAGCAGTCTGACAACAGACTCATTTTCAGGTTGGGTCAGGCGGTCAAGATCCTCGAACACATAACGTAATACTTTAGTTGTACGTAAAATTAGGCGACACCTACCTGTGACAAGCCTAAATGTACAGAAGCTGTTTCCGAGATATACATGATTTTGCCGTCAGATGCTACCACAAAAACAAATCCATCCAAAGTCTGAAAAAGAGAAAGTTTTGGGGTAAGATATGATAGCTATACTTTACAGTTAAAGTTAATCATTGCATTGGCGCTGGGATGGAAGAATGTATAAAGTATTATCAACACGTATTTGTTAAATGCAAAAACAGCTCAGTGACATAAGAAGGGGTGTAGCTAACAACACTCAAGGGTTAGTTCCCAGGCCAGGTTCTCAAATGCATTTAAAGCATTTTAAACACAATCTTACATCCACAACACACACACACACACACAAATAATGTAAAACATGAGAGGATTCCTATCATGCTCAATTTAAATATAGCAGCTTTATTGTTTGGGGTTATTTTAGCGCTTAGCACAAATCCGGAGTTCTATGGTACTTAGGGGAAAATCTACCACTATATAGACCATTTTATGTCATAATTGGCGGTCATTTATACCACTAGGATTTATGCTTTATTTGCCACAATTTTCTAGTTACCCCTAAGTACCATTTGAATAATAAATTCCATTCCCCAGAAATACCATTCTCCAGAAAATAAAACAAAATCCTCAGTTATTTTAGCAGACCATGTCTACAGAATTGATTAGTTAGGATTTACAAGTGACCGACTAATCTGCGCAAAAGCCAAGGAGAAAAAGTGTAAGTTTCTGAAAAATTAAAACTACCCAAATGATATTCTGATTGTCCCTAAGTTAGCTAGCCTTCAAAAAATAAAATAAAATAAAATGAGAGGACACAATTAAAACAAATAAAAAGTAAATGATTATAATAGGTGGCAAGGATAAAAAGACTAAATTACTTCTGAAAAAGAAAACTACATTTTATTTACCCATTCAGATTTTAGATCCAGAACCAAAGAAAAGCAATAAAGTTGTGGAAAGACAGGTACAACCCGCAATACTGCCCCATAAAAAATATTCCAAATTAATTTCTGGCCACAAATTCTATTTTTACAGCATGTAATTGAAACCAGATTACTTTTAGTTTTTCTATATCCCTCTTTGGGGGGGGGGAATCCTAAAAAAGAGCGCAGTAGAATGGAAACTTGAAAGATATCTTTACTTTCTGGTGTCTCAAACACAGTTTGAGACATTCTTTTGCAAATAAAACTATCATTAATTACCATTCCCTGTGCTAAGATTGAAACCTGCACCTCAGTTAGGAGCCTTATTTCAGGTTTCTAACTCAGCTAAAAAAAAAAATTCCCAACGAAATCTTTGACGTTTCAAAACTATAAACCATACAGCAATCTCTAAAGTTATAAAGGTTTGGACACATTTTACAGTCTTGCTTAACTCCCAAAGCATTAACGAGATACAGTTTATGAAAACAACATTTGACAAACAGCCTTATCTAGAACGAGTAAACGTGAAAAAGTGATCATATTGCAATTCTCAAA